>NC_064433.1:66377667-67001576 GCF_023343835.1 Lagopus muta
TCTCTCTGCACACACGCATACAAACACACGTATGCACACGTATATGCACTCAGTGCAGCACTCTTTTACCCCAGTATTATTATGCTCTTACAGACAGGCAGTACCAGAAGATACAAGCTGAGTTGAAAGATCTCTTTTAAAGATGTGAAAGTATTACTGAGATTTTCTTGAGTCTATACTGAAAAATGCCACTTTGATCCTAAGAAAGCTTAATATGTACCACTGGCACAAGTACAGAAAGTAGAAATGTATTCTCTAAAATAAGACAGTGAGAATATTTTGGCCCAAGTCCCATCCTGTTTGGAGTATCAGTGATCATGCAAAGGGCTGTGCAGCGTGGCTTGGCTGATATTTTTCTCTATCACTCCTATTAACAAAAAAGTCACCAGCTTCTACCTGATGGAGAAGTAGCAGAGAAGGCTCCATGTGATCTTCTGATAGTCTTTAGAAACACTGGATCTGTGAAAACTTGGCCTTCAGCTTTACTTCCTTTTGGTGGAAGAAACAATTAGTGCAAGGTTGCCACACTGTGATGGTTCTTTAGACTCCTGAAATCACTTAGGTGCCTGAACTATATGTCACCAGGACTCTATGGCTGCATTACTATGTTGTCAGTCTGTGAGCTATAGCAAACCATTTGCAGGATTTGGGAACAATGAGAGAATTCAAAAATCAGTTTGAATATTGGTTGCGCCAATGTTATGAATTGATTGTTAAGGAGAGCAACTGAATCTGAATGGAAGTAAGGAGAGAGAATACATGTGACCTTATGGTCATCATGTATCAAGCCAAAATAGCTGGAAAAAACAAGGACCTTTTCAACCTCTCCCCAAGCCATGTGTTATTTACCTTGGTCGGAGACAGGATCCTTGTCAGCATCACTGCTGCATCAGTGATACAGCATCACTGGTTGAGAGTGTGCAATTCTTACATTCTTACAGATGTAACTAGTTCAGTTGGACTGGGAAAAATTCAGCTGGTCCTGCTCCAGTGAGAAGTCAAGCGTTAAATCCTTAACAGCATGCACAGGATCATAGTAAATACTAGAAATAAAACTGTTGTGTTCAGCAGCATGTAACAAACAGATAGTATGAGCTGAGGACCCCTGAGGCAGTAACCCTGAGGCAACACTTCAGCTTCAGTTCCTTGATTCACATTTAAATCACTCTGATTCTGGAGTGAAGAAGGGAGGGAAAGCAGAACAAAACAGAAGCTGATTTGCACAGTAACTAGTAGTGTCTGATATTTATATTATTGTTCAAGCATCTGAGGAACCCTGTGTAAACAGATAGGGGTCATGGACTGCTGAACCTACCTGCAGTTTGCTGGCTTAAATCTTCTATAGTCAACACTTTCTTATTTCAACAAGCAGAATATGTTATGAGCTTCATTCCCAATACATATATTATCATAAGTTTAGCTGTGCTTAAAAATTTTTTCAGATCTAAAAGTCCAACCAGCAGTGCTTTTTTTGTTGTTTTTTTCCTCTTTTGCCTATGTCCAGTGTAGCTTTTACACTGATGCAAATAAGGTTTTGTATGTTGCTACAATAAAAGTTCTGTGAAAAAGGTCTGAGCCTGTTAAACCTTTTTCCTCCCCAGGAGCAGCTGGTTTATTGGCTGAAGATGGAGGATTTTAATCTTTTATATCTTTCTGCATTAAGGAATCTGCTTTTCTTTCCTCCTCTCCTTTCTCCTTTTCTTTCTCCTTTTCCTCCTCTTGGGTTTTAAATAGACCAATACCTTTTATAATTGACTGAGAGGCAGTGATGGTCCATGTTGGTTCCTAGATGAACTAGGAACAATCTTTTGGGCAAATGGTCTAACCTGGAATTTCACCTGGAAGGTGACCTCATCACTGGCTGGCATAGCCAAGAAGTCTGTGGGCTTTGACCTCTGCTAATTCTTACTAAAAAAAAATAAATGGTATTATAATAGAAAATGCACTCAGGCCACAGACATGATCAAAGGACTGGAGCACCGCTCCTACGAAGAAAGGTTGAGGGAGCTAAGATTGTTTAGCTTGGAGCCTCATTTCAGCCTTCCAGTACTTAAAGGGAGCTTATAAGCAAGAGGAGGACCGACATTTTACACAGTCTGATAGAGAAAGGACTAGAGGGAATGGCTTTAAACTAAAAGACAGGAAATTTAAGTTAGGTATTAAGAAGAAATTATTTACTAAGAAGATGATGAGGCATTGGAACAGGCTGCCCAGGGAAGTTTTGGATGCCTCATCCCTGGAGGTGCTCAAAGCCAAGTTGGATGGGGCCTGAGGCAGCCTAATCAGTGAGTGGCAACCCTGCCCACAGTAGGGGGTTGAAATTAAATGAGCTTAAAGGTTCCTTCTAACCTGTCTTTCTATGGTTCTGCAATTCTGTGATAGGATTCTCTATGAAAAAGAAAAATAAAAGATTAGTCTCACTCTTCATAGCGTTTTTCCTTATGTAAGGGTATCCTGCCAGTGAGTAGCACTTCTATTCAGACCTAGAAAATTTTACATTCAGTTCATTCAAGTGTGACTGAAAATAGTTCAGAAAGGAGTGGAGAGTTCTGCCTCATCGAGTCTAAAAGGAAAAGTATTGAAAATCCCAATGGAAATGAATCTTTGAGAGCTTTTATGCTGACAGTATAAGAGCACAAGCTTATGTTCCTCTTAGTACTGTATTGTCATACCTGTCACTGAGCTTGCTGTTAAACAAAGCTGATCTGCTTTAGTAGTAGCTAATGAAATCTGACTTAAGCCAGGAAGTATAAATTTTTGTCTTATTTGGCTGTACCACAATGCAAGTTCCATTTGCACAAAATAACAATTAAAGTTAAAACAATTTAAACAATTAAGTTAAAACTGATGTAAAGTAGCTTTTAAAAAAAGTAATTTTTATACACTTCAGACAATGGCAGTCAATGTGATGCTGTTAGAACTGAAGATCTTCTCATTCCTCCTGCCAGTAAACAAGGAATTTGAACTGCACACCTCCTCTCCAATTGCACTGCAGAATCACCTTGTGAACTTGAGCGTGTCTCTGAGTTTAGACACCAGAAAATATCTACTCATTCTCTACCTAAAATCCTCAGCTACCAATCTCTGTATCGTACCTTTTGTTTGAGATACAAACTACTTATACAACATTATCCAGTCTTGATGTAAAGCTCAAGGAGGAGAATCCACCTTATTTATGCAACATTTCACAACATTGGTCATTATCAAAACTATTGGGACTATGTGAAGAAGCAATCTAATATGAGAATCAGGAGCATGTATGCAGACTGTGATAAACAACTTACCTGTCTTTCTGAGAACCATTAATGCAGGTAATGCAGTACTTTCTCCTTTTCTATTGTCTTCTTGCACATTTCTAAATCCTTTACAAATTGTCTTTTTCAGTTTGAACAATGAATGTCCAATTTGAATTTATTACTTCAGTAACTTCTCAGTCTTTCCAGGAGAAGCATCATGCCAGTATCTCGTAGTATCTCACTTGATATTCTCTTGCTTTTACCTTCAAAGATCCTCTTAGCTCTCTGAACCACAGTGTCATGCTGGGAGTTTCAGTGTTTAACTACTGTTCTCCCTAACGTTTTAAGATACAAGTGAAATGTGTTCATCACCTGGATCCATAGAAAGGACAAAAATGAGTTGTAATTTTTCCTCAGAGGTGCATTACAACAAACGCAAATTTCAGTCAAAAACCTGTGGAGCATCGTCTTGTTTTGTTTTGAAATCAGTGACCTTATATGAGAAACATTTTCCCATCTAATCCTTGCCATCATGCAAACTGTAACAATCTACTTGGTTTCCAAAGATCAGAGTGGGAGTAGAATCCCACTGAGAGAAATGGAGTATTTACAGTGAAGAGCTTAGTTCTTAAATGCCGTTGAGGGAAGAGACAATGAGTCTGTTTTCCTTTTGCTGTAGCTTTCATTTGTGGCTTTGTCAGTGTTCTAATTTGCTGATAATGGCAAACAAACAAATGTAAGCATGATTCACTTCACAAATATTTTGTTTTGGCCTCACTGAACATGAACATTTTGGAACATATTTCATAGATGCTTGAGCTGTTTCTGACAAGCAGTGCATCCAGATCACAGAACAAATTGCTGTGTAGAAACACAGGTTTGGAGGTGAAGAACTGTGCTGACAGTCTGCTTCAGTTTGACACAGTAGGTCAGATGAGAGCTGTGCCCCATATTACCCCTAGTTCTGGAGTTAATACTATCACAGCAAGCTCAGCTGTCTTTTCCCAGTACTCCACTGTGTGACTAAATGTGTCTCTTGCACTGTCTCATCGGTTAAGTTCCATTCAACCTGTCCTTCAACTTGTCTAGGACTTATTTTCTGAAGTCACTTGTCTAGCCTGCTCAGAGGTACACGATGAGATTTCTCATTTGACACTATAAATGAATTTAAAGGTTAGGATCTTGCTGTATTGATCAGTGAAGGAAACTGCTGTAGAATAATTACAGGTAGAATGTGAGAACTCTGTGCGCCCAGTTTATATAAGCTAATGGACTAGCAAATTATTGCTAACTGAATTGCATACCTTTGAAAAAGCATGCCAAACATGCCAAGCATGTGCAAAGTAACATCTTTCCCATTTTCAGAAGATGCAGAAATGAATATCAGTGAGGAGATATCACTCTGTGGATGTGTTATTCTGTGGATGTGCTACATGTGTTAAGTGTTCATTGCAATCAAAGAAATAAAAGCTAGAAAGGAGTGGGCCATAGTGTTTGTAACAATCCCTTTATGAATCTTTCTCCCAGTAGAATTCAAGGGAGTGCTTAGTTAGTGAACATGTCCCAAATGTAGTTTTTAGTAACATTTAGTAAAATAACAGTTATTGGTGAGAAAAAGAAAAGAGAGCAGAAACGTTTTAAAGTTTGGCTAGCTATGTTTTTCATTAGCAGTTAAAAAAAAATTAAAGTCAAACATATTTAAATAAACTTTTGCATAGCTTTGAGTGTGCAGTGGCATCTCATCTCATTTTTGTCTTTGCGCAGCATGGTATAGAACTGTTCCATTTTGCATTTTTGGTACACATAGGTTGAACACATTGGTTGAACAATGACAGTGATCTTACTGTATGTTTGTTCTGTCAGTCTGCTACCTTATTTAGTACATGCAATTAACATTTCTGCTTCGAAGATCAAGGCTGTGGTTTTCTGAAAGCTATTGGTGGCATTTATAAGTGATATATGAATGTTCCAGTAACATTCATTCATTAGTTTACCACACACTTCAGGGGCGTGGAGGGTAGCCCAAAATAAATAAATAAATAAATAAAATTAATTAAAACCAAAAAATATTAGACTACAAGTCCCATGAATTTCCAATGCAGATGTAAATGTTCAAGTGTTTCCACAGATCAGATTCAAAGGTATCAAGATAGTCTCCAAGAAAAGTAGAAACGCAGTTGGGAACTTATTGTAAAAGATTTGGGTTAGGATAAGCCAAGCATCATGCTAGAGCCCCGTATCACTTTCAGGAGTTTAATTACTTTTTTCTTCTTTTCTCTGCTTTCAAGATATGCTCTGTACCAACTGTTAGCATGTACTCAGTGTGGAAATTCACATTCTAAATAGCTTTATTCCAGGCTAAATTCCAAAGTACTGGAAGCAACTAGCCATGACAAAGATCAGACAGTTGTAACTATAGATAGTGCTATCTGCTCAGCCTATAATAGTGGTTAAATCCATTACAGTCATTGAAGTTCCAGAGTCAAATGCAATCAAAATCCGACTGTGCACCTAAAATTAGGCACTGTTAATGACATAGCACATTGAGAGACATTGTCACACTCCGTGTAACTAACAGTCTGTTTGGTGCCCTTGCCGTTGACCTTGGGAGAATAACCTTGATGTTCCCAGAAGTGAAACATCATGTAAGACTAAGAGGATTGACGTTTAATTGTAATCATTGACACTTCATTAGCACTGTTCTTTTTTAGACTTCATTGTATTGACTTTGCAGTGCTCATCAGTAATGAAAATTTGATTCTGTGAACCTTTAAACATGAGCTCAGTAGGTATTTTAGATTTTCCTTGCTTTGAACCTCGTGATTACATTCCCGCTGCACAGATTTTACCAGTTTTTGTTTCACAAACCTCTTTGTGAACCAGCAAATTCATATAAGAGGGACAGGAAATATTCCTTTTAAATGCCTTTATTCCTAGTTCTGGAAAACTTTTGTAAATCTAAATATCTAACATGCATTATTCACATGCATGCATGAAATGCAATCGCATCTATCTAGGAAACTATCAGATACTTACCAATGCACAGGAACATTACGACATACTGTAAGGCATGTCCTTCATAACCATAGTGGAGAGTTCAAGTATGGAGCTGTAGTTAATAGATATTGGGAGAAGATTGATCCTTTTCATATTGAAACTTAGAGTGATCCAGACCTGACTTTTCTTTTTTGTTTTGTTTCTACTTAAATCTACTTAAAAAGACACCTGCAAGATTTAAGGGTGATTCAGAAATAATTCAAGGTGATTTTATCTGGAGTTTAACTTAATCTGCCATTGGAAATTAATGGCCTTCAAACTGAAGTAAAAGAAGCAGCAAATAATTGTGGTGAGCTTGAAGGAAGAACAGCTCTGAGTATCAGAAAATGCCTCAGTTTCCATTTTCCTTGTTCCCTCAGGCTTTGTGACTGAATGTTTACATCCCACTCCTCTAAAACAACTCAGTTTCTCTCCTGACTAGCCATGATTCTCACTATGTTACCCAGCCTCCAGATCTCCTCTGATCCTCATTGTGTTTCTCTTCTCTCCCTCTGTACCTTATCAGCAAGTTCCCTGTTCTTTCAAGTTTTCCAGCAAGTCCAATCAAGAGGCCGCATGACGTGGCCAGTCTGCAGGCCGAACAGCATCGATCCTTACCTATGTAGGAATCATTAATCTGGGTTTCCTTCCCACTGTTCAGCTGTCATCTTTTTCCCAAATAGGCATGAGCTGTGATCTGACTTTCTCCATCAATCTGTTGACTCTCCATAGAATGGTTTGATAAACAGGCAGAGAGACTATAATCACAAACGATTCCCTTGAGAAATCTAGCTTAACTCCAGAGACTTTCTTTATGGTAATAAATCTGGTGGGCACATTGTATAGATATCTTTTTTTGTATATTTTGTTATTTAACAGTTTGACATTGACAAGGAAGCAGGAGAGAGACAGATTTACCATCGATACTGTATGGAACGGGCATCCGTACACTGTGCCCATGTGTTCACCACAGTCTCACAGATAACAGCAATTGAAGCAGAACACATGCTTAAAAGAAATCCTGGTAAGACTTGAATTTTTTCCTTCTTGCATTTCCTCTCATTACCTACATTTTCTCAGATTGAATGAAAGCAACAGGCATAAAAACATAAGGGCAAGGCACACTGTGTAGGTATGTGTGGCTACACTGCAGAGAACAACTGTTTTTCAAAAGACATGTACAGACAATATCACTTGAAACACATTCTAGTAGCATATGTAATCTGGAAAAAGTCAAGTTCAGCATCATGCAATAATTATATTCCGTACCATTTTAGGAGAGTATTAGTTTACCTCTGTGGATGTCAGGATTTTTTTACAGGGAGTTTATCTACAGTAGGAGACATATATTTCATCATCCTCTGGTGATGCTAATATATTCTAGTCAACTGAAGAAAACAGAAGGTGGAATCTTTGTAATACATTTCACAAGCTTTCACAACTTGCTTTGCTAGTAGAGAGTGATATGCTCTTGTAGAAATGTGGCAAAAGGTTTCATATGTGAAATGATGTTAGATGTATTATACTTTCCAGTGATTATGCTGTTCCTCTTTACTTAATATTGAAAGAGATGAGAAGGCTAAAACAAGCCATAGATCACTACAACTAATTTCTGTATAAATGTCATAGCTAGGAACAGCAATGTGGTTGAGGTCATAAGCATCTTAGGACTCAGGCATGATAAGTTTCAGAGATGGATATATTATTTTTTGCTAGACAATCAGAACAGTTTAAAAACATAGTTAATGTATGTGCCCAAAAGTTTGTTTAGCCCTATGCATCACTCTCATTGGATATGGAATTTATCAGAAAATTTGTCATATAACATATAAGGTAATGAGCCCAGTTTGATGAATCATTAAAGCTCTTTTTAAATCAGCACAATGCTTTAGAAAGATAAGCCATAGCATTCCATCCACAGGTATACATAATTTTGAGATTGTTTAGCAGATGTGCTCACGTCTTGGTTGTTTCAAATATAGCAATTCTTTAAGGACTTCGGGTTTTTGCGGTTTTGTTTTGAATTTGGTTTATTTATTCTTTTTAGATTTATTTTAGGTGAATTGCAGTGCTAATTATAGATCTGGAACTGTTATCCCTGCTACCTTCAGTGCCACAGGCCACACCACAATTTCTGCATTAGGATAAACAGAAAGTTATCCACTGGACCCTTAACTTCATTGCTGTCTGACTGAAAAGAATGTGGGGTCAACAGAACAGAAACATCCTCTTTTCTGTTTACAAACAAGCAATCTTCTCCAACCTCCTAGTTCACTATGGGAGAACTGGTTCATATAGGACTTAGCTTTAATACTGCAACCACTTTCAAGCTCTTCCTAACAACATAGGAATCTTTGACTGTTTTTCTTTCTGGACAGTTTCCATCCATTCTCTGGTATTAATGAGGGATTTTTGAATATTTTCACTCATCCACAGCAGGCTGTATATTGACCAGTCTCATATCCTTTGATTAAAATGCAGCTCCATTTACCCTTTCATCAGTAGTGGTGTTCAATCTGTCATTTTCATAAGTCTCAGAGGTATAAAGCAAACGTGGTTTCCCAAACTGTCCAGTTCGCTGTTTCTGCTCAACAAACAATATTTCAATTCTGTGCCCTACTGAAAATATGATGAAAGAGGGCTTTACTCCCATTCTAAATGCAGGGTCATTTTGTTTTGTTTAATGAATTGGTGAAAATTCTGTTCTAACATTGCCCCAAGTGGGTCAAGTCAGAATCATTTGATTTCAGGAAGGAAAGGAAAAAAACTGGAATTGATTTAGGTAACAATAGCACAGGATGATATTTTCTGTTGACAAACTGCAAAGATTCAGGGCTTTTTCAGAGTTTTCTCTTATGATTTTGGTCAAATATATACAGCTACAAAATCTAGGTCTAGATCTTAACTAAGTCTCCTAGAACTTTGATTCAGAGTATTCTCTACTACTTAAGAAATGTATGTTTTGTAACTGAATGAAAATAATAGAAATTCCACAATATCATCTTTCAAATCATGGATAAAACTTATGATCAGAGACAGAACCTTACATGATTCATCAGAGAGCAGGTTTAACGTTAGACACTCAAGCTTTTGTCAGATAATTTCCTATATTATTATTCAAATTTAGTACTCCTAAAAATTAAGCACAACAGCAGCATGTGAAGTTAGTTTGATGTAAGCAGTCACTCTGCCAAATTTAGACTGTACACTTTATCTAGCAAGAATGCAAACTGCCCTTTGCCCCAGTGCAAAAGCTCTCTTTTCTGTTAAATCCTCAGAAGTCTGGATAGAACAGGCCTCTGTTATGCCATGCAGTGAATAAGTGTGTAGTAGAACACAATTTCTGCTTTCAAGAGCTTTCTATCAAGTAATAAAGCAGGCAACGGTGATATCAGGATTAAAGATGTAAGGGACATATTACACAAAAAATGGCTAAGTGGAGGCATAAATTCAGTCTTGAGAGGACAAAAAGGACCTTTATATCCAGCAGGGTTTATATTAACATTGAGTACAGGTCAAAAGAAAGCCACTTCAATGTTGTAGAGTGTGGAATATAACATGTAATAGCTTTGTGGAGAAAACTAACAAAAACCATTGTATTAGGCAGTGCTGTTCTCGAGCCATGAGTGATAAGAGTATGTATTAACTGTTCACATACTGCCATTGGAAGGCACACTTGTTCTTTCCTTAAGAATTTCTCTGACTCTGAAGATGTTTGCCACTGCCTTTTCTCTGCTTTTCCAGATGTTGTCACTCCAAATGGCTTGAACATTAAGAAGTTTTCAGCAATGCATGAATTTCAGAATTTGCATTCCATGTACAAGGCTAGGATTCAAGAGTTCATTCGAGGTCATTTCTATGGGTATGATTTTACTTTTCCAGATTTAGCAATGATTTTCCAACACTATTTAAAGCAAAAAAACAAGCCAATATGTCTAACAAATACTTCATAAAGGAAGTGAATTGTTACCAACTTAGTCAAATATCTGTCTGGGATTTCTCATACAGAAACTGAAGGAATTTCAGATTCCAGCTCTAACTCTGCTTAAGACTTTGTGGGATCGGGCAGAAGATCTTGATTATTTTCATTATTTACCCAAGATGGACTTTATCAGATTGATAGTCACCTTAACGTGAAGAAAAGCCTCTCTTTCATTATTTTCCTGGGGTAATAAATTTCTCCAGAATAGAAAAACATGTGTTTTGTATGATTACATCTTGAAAAATACTTTCATGCTTGTATGTTTGTTCACTTGGTTTCAGCCACCTTGACTTCAGTCTTGAAAATACCTTATTTTTCTTCATTGCTGGGAGATATGAATTTTCCAACAAAGGAGCTGATATGTTTCTAGAAGCCTTATCAAGACTAAACTTTTTGCTGAGGGTAAGGAAGCTTCTGGAAATGTAGAAAACTTACTGTATTATAGAAGTCATGTGCGATAGTTTCTATTTCATACTCTGGTTTACAGGAAAATAATTATAGCACATTCAGGCTTTTCGTACAGCTAACTCCCTGAATCATCAAAGCATACAACAATGCCAGATTGCTTAAAAATAATTGATTACGTAGCTCAAGAAGTTAATTTGTGGTTGCCACCCTTGTTTTTAAAGAAAAATACTAAAAATACGATTTAAGAGTTTACTCTGAAAGTGCACCTATCAGAAAGAAGATAAAAAAAATAATCACATAATAATACAATTTAAAAAATATTTTTATGCTAATAGCTTAAATTATTTTCCCATAAATTAAAGATGGCTTTATTGTTTTACTGGTACAACGCGCTTGCCAGCTCCAGATTTCATCCAAAACTATTCAAAGAACACTTGCAAAATCCCCCCTCTGTAAGGGGATTTTGGCTGGGATCAGAAGGATACTCTTACTATTTGTGAGCCTGAAAATGATGGTGAAACTTAAACTAGGCTCCAGTAGTGTGCCTGAACCTCAGAAATGCTCAGCATTGGATACTTTGATACTTTGAAGACAAACTGTATACGTTATGACAGTTTGTTAGTATACACTAATATAATAGCATATAGACTTTTGAGCTGCCCTAAAGAAAGGGAAGAATCTTAAAATCATAAGTGAATCCTATTATTTTACACTACACATTTTTTTGTACCTCCATCTGATAGAAGCACACTAACAGTATTTTTGTTTGTCCAATGTTTATAGAGTGGAAGCAATTCATGATAATTTTTACAGCTCTGAGCAGTTTACTCTTAGCTTTCCTTTAAAGAGTTGCTGACAAGAGTCCAGTCTTGTTCTGCTCCATATGAGGAGTCTCTCAGGAACTTGATCTTCTGAAACTTGTTTATGCACAAGAGAAGTAAATGAAACCATCTGTAACCAAAGGGTTGGATTTTACATCTCGTGCTTTTTGCCTTTGGAGTAGCTAAGATGTAAGAAATGAGCAAGAGGTTACTTGTGGTTTTTTTTTGTGTGTCTGGCAGGTTCTGTGTTAGGGATTCAGATATACAGTGGTTTCTGATAATAACTCTTTTAGAATATACACCTGGGGCACTGCTGCAGAAGATTGTTCTGCTTGCTGTATGGAGTCCCCTGCCCCACATCTGTGCACTCTTCATCTAGTAAACTAGTTTCTCACTCCTTTAAGCCAACCAAGTTTATGTCACATGAGAAAATCTGTTTGCTATTTTTATTTTTATTTTTATTTTTATTTTTATTTTTATTTTTATTTTTATTTTTATTTTTATTTTTATTTTTTTGCTGTTGATGTTAATATCCTAAGCCATGCTTTACTAAACCATGAGAAGCCAGGAAGATCCACGTTGATCAAACTGGAATTGAGCAACTGATACCTGTTTATCTGTATCTACTCTCAGTTATATTCCTGACTTGATAAAAACTTGACAGCTAAAGGGAGAGGAGTAAGATCAGAGCCTTCCTGAATGACCAGTGAAAGTCTGCTGGGTTTTGCTGTGACTATTTTGTAGTGTTAACGTGGTCTTTGATACCCAGTGGTGAGTTTTAATGTTTTCTCTCCATCTCATGTCTGTTCAGGTACATAAGAGTGATGTTACAGTTGTTGTGTTCTTCATTATGCCAGCAAAGACAAACAATTTCAATGTGGAAACCCTGAAAGGACAAGCAGTCCGGAAGCAGCTCTGGTAATTGCCATTTTCACTGAGAACCTTGATTAGGGAGACATATTGATGTTTCTGATGAAGATTAATGTTCTTTCTTTTTGTCACAGTTTGTTATGAGTTTAGAAAGTTGTTTTTCTTTTTTTTTTTTTAATTTATTTTACTACTTTCCAAACAAAAAAGCAAAGCAGAATTCAACCATTGAACCTCATCTCCCTTTAACTACTCTGTGATTCTACACAGGAGGAGATACGTGAGGTACTTTCAGACTGAAACACATCATAGAACTGAATGACGATATTCTTCAAAGAAAATCAAGAAAGTGAAGGATTAATTTTGTTTAAAGAAAAAGTGGAAAATGTTATTTCATTCAGCGTATTTACAGATTAATTATCTAATCAGGGAAATTAAAATGTACACCCTATCAGATGAGCAAAACAGTTAAATACTTCTACTGCAGAAGTAAGGAAGCTGATTTTTAAGCTAATGGACAAAAGCTCCTAGCTTCTGCCTTGATACCTGTTTCTCACTGTGTTTAACCTCTTTCAGATGCCAATTCCTTAGTTATAAAATTATAGAAATAGAAATGACTCAGAGATCTGTATATAAAAGGTACACATTACGAAAAGAATACTGTTTAAAATATATATATATCTTCTTAACTGCCTCCAGCAGATAACCTGTGGCTGAATTTCTGGGTATCAGGACACAAGTTGAAACTTTTGATTAAAGAATAATGAAATTGCACAGATGCAGCAACAGAAATCGTTTAAGGGTTATTGGAATATCTAGCTCTGACTGTACTTGAGAAAGAAGTCAGATATGAGAAATCTGTTTGCTTTCTAGATTATCTCTGGAGTCATCAAGCAGTTTTCCAGAAAATGTTTTGCCACTCTGAAAATGGATGCCACAAAGGTAGAGGCTGGAACTGGTTGTTCAGATGTGGCTTCCTAAAAAGCAGTGCCTCTGAGCAGCCTTCATTGGCAGTAGAGAGTGATGGTTCATTCCAGATCACGACTCATCCTCTACAACCTCAGGAAGAGTCTAAAATGGGCAAGCAAAATCATCTTTTGAAATTGGCTAACACCTTCTGTGGATGTGCAGAGGATTTACACAGTTATCTTCAACTGTAGATAGCTAAAGTGCTGTAATATATCCAGAGCTTTTAATGAGAAAGTGTATGCAGGAACTGGCCATCCAGGGAGAAATACCATTGAAGCCTGAACGGAATTAAATGGATGGTGTGTTGTTGCTGTCATAGGGCAAGATTCTGGCTCTGCATCAACTTCAGTAAACTAATGTGAGTGCAGTGAGAGACAGCCATGCTTTCAATGGGCCCTTTTTGCCTCTGCCATATTTTTAATTTAACGCATGTAATGTTTGAATGCAATACAACAGGTATATATTAAATAAATACTATGTATTAGGAAAGTTTAAATGAAATGCAATTTGCAGAGATTTTTCCCAGTTGTATCTCAATTACATGGCTGTTTCTCTGATACTCAGAAATACAGGCACAATGGCAACTGTAAAAGTAAACCAAAAGGTGTGAAATCATGCAAAAAGTTCTGTTTCCAGATGTTCTTCCCACTGTCCTCTGTGAAAAGTAAAAGATCCTCTGTGTCCTTCAGTGCAACAATGCCACGATCATCATGTGAGCTGCTGTAAAAAAAAACACTTGATATCACTGTTAAATAATAATATTGATTGATTCGATTGTAAGGATGCCACAGAAGTTAAATACAGGGATGGCAGTTATCAAGAAATAGATGATGGCTGATACGGGATATAAAATATTTCTTCTGCTTATGAAACAGCAGCCTATCCTATCTGGGTTAAGTTTTGGAGATTGTTCAAGGCATGAGTCAATAAAACATAGCCATGAGTGGGCTAGCTTGCTGGTATTTGAATCAATTTGTTTTGACATTTAGCTGCTTCACAGCTCACAGAGAATTAAGTCATCTACTATTGTATCAATGTGAGCCGAGAAAGAGCAACTAAAAATAAGTATGTGGTTTTTGAGCTTGGTAAAGTTTAGAATTTCACTCAACAAATTTTGTCCAAGTCCAAAGTCTAATTCTTAGAAATCAGAAAAGCAGGAAAAGTCCTATGAAAATGGGCATTTTAGTCAGACTGAGAGTGTATTTGCTGTCTTGAGAGCACTGCTTTCATCTGTACTTCCAAGCTCTTTCTTCTAGGATCACGATGATATGGCTCTTTGCTTTAAGAATGGTTGTTCACTCAAGTTCTTTCTGAACAAATATATAACACTTCTGTCACAGGTTTTATCATTAGTTTAAAACATGGGCTGGGCTTTCCAGAAAGATGTTTGATTTCCAAAATGGCTTATGCCAAATTACTTGTTAATCTAACCCTTATTTAAAAAAAATAAAAAATAAAAAATAAAAAATAAAATTAATTAATTAAGTGAAAGAACAGGGCTGAAATGGAAGGAAGAATCTTGCTTTAAAATCACCTTTTTTTTTTTTACCTCTTGTATTGCTCATAAGGTCAAGTTAAACTGAAAACATCTGGGCCTTCAATGTCTATTTCTCTACTTAAAGTCACATATATGTCTTCTTTTTCATAGCTGAGATGAAAGTGTGGCCTACTGATCAAAGTGCTGGAAATAATCATCTGTTTCTGGCTTTAGCAGTTAGTTCATCATTGGGTACAGATCGTATCCTCTGTTGCACTGAAATGAGTCATGGCTGCTGGTTGGGTAAAAGACATTTGAGAATTAAACCTCTGCTTCTGCATTCTTGGTTCCACCAGCACAAAAAAGCACAATATTATTTACAGCAGCAGGGATATGTTTTATTCTGTCTTTGAAAAGGATTCTCATGTTTATACATAAATGTATTTATTT
This sequence comes from Lagopus muta, assembly GCF_023343835.1. Lineage (NCBI taxonomy): Eukaryota > Metazoa > Chordata > Aves > Galliformes > Phasianidae > Lagopus > Lagopus muta. The sequence continues at coordinate 66,392,914 of NC_064433.1, forward strand.
TCCTAGGGACACTGCACAATCTGTGAAAGAAAAGTTTGGAAAGAAACTCTACAATGCCTTACTAAAGTGAGTGTATAGGTTACTTTGTCCTGTCTTGCAGGGCCACATATTCACGTGGCTTACCTATAGTGATTTGGTGGTTCTACTCTTTGTCTCAGAAATATTAGGGTCTACAGAAAGGATATAGGAGAAGGATATGGGACCCTCTGTGCTGCATACAGGATGGTTGTATGATAGGCAAACCACAGATGAAAAAACTAAAGGTACTAACATCCCATATTGTAAAGGATCTTAAGAGACATGGGGGATGTTTATGTAATGCTGAGAATTACTCATGGACAAAAATGAGCACCCGAGACAAATATGGGTTACTGAATTGGTTGTATCCTTTCAAAAGACAGCTGATGTGAGCTGGAAGTGAATCATCCAGAGCTAAGAGGACTGAAACTTCAGCAAAAATAAAGTGCGATTGAAAAACAAAACAAAACAAAAATTCCTTTTGGAGTTTTCTGTAAGCTAATTGGAAGGATAGCAATTTTGTGGGAGAATAAATTGTAGGGAGCGTAGAAGGGACAGGAAAACTAAGGAAAGATTCAGGTTGACATCAGCAGACTTCGGATCAGACCTTGTTTATTTCTAGTTTTTTTTTTTTTTTTTTTTTTAAGCATCTTTAATGTAAACTCATAATGCTAGTTCTCAGAAGGACTGATAGTAAATCATTTGGTAAACTAGGCTCTGTGTTGCCTCCGCAGAGGAGAAATTCCAGACTTGAGCAAGATTCTTGACCGGGATGATATAACCATTATGAAAAGAGCCATCTTTTCAACTCAGGTCAGAAAGCAAATTATTTATATGAAAATCTACTGTGTAAGTTAAGCACAGCTGTGTACAAGGATTGTGTATGACATGCGTGCTTTGAAAAAAAAAAAAGTTTTTAACAACAAAAAAAAGTTTTTCACTGGTAGCATTTAAAGATCGTCTGTGATTGTTTTTGAGGAAAGTCTGATGCAAAATAATTATTTTGGCAGATCTGCAGATCTTCCCCCAGTCACATGCAGGACATGAAATGCTGTCACTCTTTTCTTTTATACAAAGTTCAAAGTCTTTGCATTGTTTCTGAAGCTTGAATTATTCCATTTTAATGAAAGATGTAAATTCAATCCCTTAGGAGAGTTAAGGTCAATCCTCTGCCACAAAAAACAAGTAGAAATAAATGGTAGGCATTCTAAAGTTAATGCAAATACATTTCTTTTGAGGTAAATTAGCCTGTGACAGCTTCTATGGTCTATTTTGTATCCTGGGCTCTGTAAAAAAACAATGTTCCTTTCATGTCTTCAAATGAAATGGTAAAAAGCTATCCACATTAAAAGCAAAATTTCCCAGTGTCTTCCACTAACCTCAGAAGATGGTAACAGGACACTTTTCTGGGAGCTTTGCCTGGCTCAAGGATTGTCTTTTCTCTTTTAAGCGACACTGTCTGCCTCCGGTGACCACCCACAACATGATTGACGATGGCAATGATCCCATACTCAATACCATCCGACGTATTGGCCTTTTCAACAACCGAACAGACAGAGTAAAGGTACCTTCTGTTGTTTTCTCATTCTAGATATAAAATGGAATTAAAGAGTCTGAATCTGGATCATTAGCATAGAAAGAACAGTCGAATTCCTGATAGAGAGTCAGTAATGTACTATTTCTTCCCTCTTGCCCCCTTTCCAGGAATAATGATCCAGTGAGCTCTGAGAATAGAATACAAACTGTTTGAATAATTAGTCAGTAAATTGCATGTAATACTGTAGACACCTCCTCCTGCTTCTCAACAGGTTTGACTGGATAGGTTGTACAAAACTGGTATTACAACAGGAAAATTACCTACTATACCAACAGGCTTAGCACCTAATAAGCTGAATGTCATGGATAAAAATTCTGTAAAGTTGAAAGAGAAAGTCATCTTGAGACTTATATTACACGTCCATGAAGACACAGTTAACATATGAAAAAGCTACAGTGATGCCAATGAAAAATCTTACTTGATTCCTTGGGATCAAATAAGCTTGCATAATGAGTTTACAAGCCATTTATTGGTTGAATACAATTTACCCAAGAGAATAACATGATTATATTATTAAGAAAAGAGAAAGGCATATCCCTGACATGGAATAATGTTCAGAGTATGTAAATGCAAGGAAGAAAGGCCCAGAGAAGGTTTAACCCTTCCCTCATAATCCTTTCTCCCTGAGCTGATTGGGCAGGCTATACAAGGTGCTTCTCTGCTTGACAGTGGAATATGGGGCAGTGACCTCAAACCCAGCAGTGTCGTGCAAACAAATTAGCTTGGGTCCTGGAAGAGGGATATTAGCCTAAGCTAATAAGCTTAGTCTTTCAGCAAGATCAGTTAGCCCAAGTCCAGAATTATGATGATGGCATTATAATACATCTGGTTTCAGCTATCCTCTGAGAACTGCAAGTATTCCTATTTTTCAGCTGGGTGCTCTGGAGCGCTGTATTCTTATGAGGCCTCCTCTGGAAGAAAACATCCCAATATTCAATACTGTGGTACAACAGACCAAGAGAACCAATGTAGTACTGCTAAATGTTACAGCCTTAGGCATAATCAACAATGTGCATGGCCCTTCTTGAGCAAGAAGAACAATGCCAAAGACCCATTCAGAAAATAGTGTTCATTATCAGTATTATTTCCAGGACAAGACTACATACAGACAGGTTACAAGATAATGCATTTTAGTGTGGAAATTGAATTAGATAACAGGATGGACAAGGAAGGTATTGTCCAAGTGTTCAGAAGAAGACCAAAGTGAAAAAAATTACTGAAGCTTACTGATAAATGCAATGCATTGATGATGCTTCTCTTTCACCTCTAATGTAATTTTTGAATATCCAGGTAATAGTACATCCAGAGTTTCTTTCTTCGACAAGCCCGTTGCTGCCCTTGGACTATGAAGAATTTGTTAGAGGTTGTCACTTGGGTGTATTTCCATCATACTATGAGCCCTGGGGTTACACTCCAGGTAGGCAATCTGTACATTTTAATAGGTGTCAAAAGATGAATACCCGTTCTGCTGATGCAGAATAGATTTAAAGCCAGTTTCTTCTAGAGTGCTGAAAAAACTCTTTCGACTCTGTTTCCTCTGCAGTGCAAAGGTCTTACTGCTGAAAAAATTTGGGGGCCAGGTGGTATTAAATGGCATCTACTGACTGACAGCTACTCAAATTTGTCCCTGCGCTGGACCCTTTTCCATACTAACATGTAATCTTTCAATTTTCTGTGGCTTTAGAACAAAATAAAATAAAATGAAAAAGTCATTTTTAAATATAATTTTTAATTTGCATAGGGGATTTTAAAAGATTTAGAAGAATGTGCGTATTGAAAAACAGAGAATAGAGCAAGAATTCTGATGCTGCCAGCAGACATACTTCAGTGGGTTTAATTCCAGATAGCAATTAAGTTTGGTATGTGTATGTAACACCACATCTAAGATATTTACCACAAATACCTACATGAGGTAATAGATATTCTCACAGACTTAAAGGGAAATTTTTTAAAGATACAGAGAACATTTAGTTTTAGGTTCAAAAAAATTTACCCAGACTTACAATGGGTACTTAACACCTAATGAAATCAGTACAAACCATAAACTTGAATGTCTATCAAGATCAAAGCCTAGGTGCCTGTTTTATTTTGTATGTCCTGCAAAATATCTTCTGTAATCTTGATACACATCTGAACATTTGGATGCTCCTCTGAAGTGAATTCACGGTAAGCCAGTGAATCAGAATAAAAGTTTTGTGAAGTTGATCATTCTCCAGAGCTATTTCTCACTACTTAAGAGAGCTATCTAATTCCAATGCAAGTTTTGGATTCTGGCACTTTCTCTTCCTGTTTTAGTCTCAGCTGAAGTATAAGGAAAATGTGACAGCCAGGGACGATTTTGAAATTAAATTTTAAAGTAACCTGACCAGAAAAGTTAGACTACTACTTAGCGGTTTGAGGAAAGCTGCAATTTACACTTGTTAAAAGAGTTATTTCTTTTGCTAATGCAGAACAGATTCTCTTGGTTGATATATCCATTTAATTCTCCCTGAAACAGAAAGTGTTCTTTTTTGGTGGACTTGTAGCTCTGCTGTATCAGCTTCATTGTCGTATGAAGGAAGGCCATGTAGATGGCTTTCAGCATTTCAGTTGGAGTATTTTACTTCATATGTTTGTTGCTTTAGGTTAGGCTTAATATTCATCAGCAGAAACTCTTTAAGCAGGAGTAAAAAGTTATTCTTACAACAATGATAGAAATAACTACAAAAGAGGCATGCATTTTATAAGTTTGTAAAGCTGATTCCACATGTACTTTGAAAGCAATTCGAACTTAATGTTTTCTCTGTTGTTACTATGGAGACTAGTTTAAAAGCACCTAATAACAACATACAATGTAATGCACGCTCTTGCAATTAGGAGAATCAATTTTACAAATAGTAATGAATCACCTAATTAACATTTGTGTACAACAGGCTTCAGTTTAAAATGCAGACAGTCCAGGCCATGTATCACGATTCTCTGTTTCAACACTAGAATCCTGCGATTTTTTCAGTTTAGCTACTGGAAAACACAAAAATATATTTGCAAAAACAGTATGAAATTTTCTATTTAAAAATCCTTTCTTTTTCTTTCTCTTTTCTTTTCCCCTTAATCCACTACAAAGCATTATAGTTTTCCCTTGATTTTTTCAGAGCAGCTCTAGTTTTATGGGACCTTCTGTTCATCTATTTCATTTTCTATTTTTCTCATGGGGTGAAACCATTCAAAACATATTGCCTTATATTATAAACATATTGCCTTATATTGCTTATATTATAAACATATTTTTTTTTATCTATTTCTTTTGGCAGCTGAATGCACTGTGATGGGTATTCCCAGTGTGACCACAAACCTTTCTGGATTCGGCTGTTTCATGCAGGAACATGTTGCTGACCCAGCTGCTTATGGTAAAGTTTTTTAACACCATATCAAAATTGTGCCTCTGAATTAGGAAGCAAAACCACAGCAACAATGCTTCAGCTTCTGAATTTCATGTTTTTACTAGTACAGTGCATTAGGAAAATACATTCAGAGCTCCAAAACTCTGGTGATGTTGAGCAAGCTATTCAAGCTTTGATATTTATCCATTTTTTTTTCCAGGTTCTCTGTCTGTTATCTTTAATCTTTTGTTTGCTCTGTTGTTTCAAACTCAGCCCTCTTTATCCCACACATCCCTTCAGTACCTCTAGTTACACTGGAACACTTGGAGACCTTCAAAAGAAGCAGTGAAAATCCCCTTCTCTTTGAGTAGTCCAAGAAGGATATGCTGGGACTTTGGGAACAGTGAGGCATGCCCTCATCAAACAAACAGTAAATTATCTTGTACACTAAAAATAAGCCTTTGACAATAAAAGGAGCCTACTTACAGATAAGAATCAGCTCATTAAACTAGAAAAATGATCCCTCATTAAATTGTGGTGAGGAGTACAGCCAAATCCCAGTACATAAAGACAATATTGAGAATGTGACCAAACTAAAGCATCTTACTAAGCACATTGGATTGTCTGTACAATCAAATGGAAACATCTCCACGCTAGCCCCAATTATATCCTGACCTACTGGAAGGGATAGGGCCAGCTGCAGAATATATCTACACCTGCTTGGCTAGACATGTCCTTGAAAACCTTTAGAAAGGTTACAGGTAGAGAGATGGGTCATTTGCTCTACTCTGCAAAAACATAGATGTGGGCATTGACACAACTTAGGTAATATTTGTAAGACTATGTGACGGACAGTAGAATGGAAATGTAAGAGGTCAGATTCCACTTTCAGTTCAGCTTATCTTCACATTTTCTTTGTATCCTTTAGGCATCTACATAGTTGACAGGAGGTTCCGCTCGCCTGATGAGTCATGCAACCAGCTGACTCAGTTCCTGTATGGATTTTGTCAGCAGTCCCGTCGCCAGAGGATCATCCAAAGAAACCGAACTGAGAGGCTCTCAGATCTGTTGGACTGGAGATACCTAGGCAGGGTGTGTGAAACTATTAATAGAGGTATTAAAAATTCCAGACACTCTGTCTTCAGCATCATGCTACAATGCAAGGAAGCATTCCTGTTCTGAAAAGCACCTGTCAGAGGTGCTAAAGATGATGGCTGCCTTTATAGTTTGGTGTAATTCTTCCATTGTCCTGTGGTAAGGATAGGCATAACTTAACTGAATGTGTTAGAGCAGAAGCCAGACACAGTGATCTCTTTCTACTCCTTATGCCAACTCCAGTACAAAAAGCTTATGTCTCTGAGAACCCTGGCAACTGTACAGTGAGTAGGATTTGTGCTCTGTAGTCTTTCAAGAATTCTATCTGTTCTTCCTAAAACACTGCTAGACCTTGTGGCTCATCAGCACTCCTGTGCACTAAATCTGTGCATTAAAACAAAATAGAGTTTTTAATTTGATGTAGAAAACACTACTGTACCACCTACTAAGAAGAAATTAGCAAAGCAACGTTCTTAAATCTACAGGAAAAAAGAACTGGATGGATGCACGTTTATCAGTTTTGTAACTATTTTAGATCTTGTTCTGTGTTGGTATCTGTGTGAGAATCTTTCTGTTTGTACGACTGCTAACACTGTGTAAGACTCTGACACAAGCTATTATTTTCAGTACAGGTGATGGTGACTGGTGATTATAGTAGACTCATCAACTATTTTTGGCAAATCCTTTAATGTCACATCTCATCAAACTCATAAATATTTCTTCTTTTTAACGGTTACACAGTCTTCCTATGCAAGGATGAACCCGAAGTTTGAGTGTATACACATGTATATTTAAAGATGTAAAATTCTCTGGATAAAAAAGACCCTGTTATATGTTGAGAGATAAATACTAGTCACTCTACACTGAACTACACCAACCGTCATGAGTGCTGGTTTCCATCTTGGTACACCTTCTGCTTCAGTATTGCTATTTCCCAGTAATACATTTTTTACAAATATCAGTACCATTTGGCTTATCTTTTGTCCGGCCATTGTTCATCACCATCTTTGAGAAGATACTCATTCTTTGTTCCTTTTTTTTTTTTTTTTAATCTAGCCAAGACTTCCTTGACTTGTAAAGATTTCTCTTTTATGTTGCATGTAAAGATTTCTCTTTTATGTTGCAGTATTACATGCATGCTAGACACTTGGCCCTCAGCAGAACATTCCCTGATAAATTTGAGATGGAACCATGTGCTCCACCAAAGGTAAAATCTGCTTTTTAGAGATGAATTCATCTGCATTTTCAGTTACTTTACAGAGAGAAGGAAAAAGAATATGTGTGTGTGTGTGTGAGAGAGAGCCAATAAGGTTTTACTTAACTATAGGGAAGTTAACTCACAGTTAAAACCTCTAGTTATAGACCCAAGCTCCAACCAGAACTTATAGTGGTGTCATATGCAAACAGTAAGGGTACCGTGTGCAATACAGAAGCAGTTCTTCAGATGATCTAGAGTGACATGGATGGGTCTATACCACTATAGACTAGCTGAGGAATTGGCCTTTGCAATTTCTGTTAGAAGAGAGTCCCTAATTTTTCCTCCAATTAACCCCATAGAGAAGTTCGGTACAAACTCAACTATTGAAGAGCAGTTGGGAAAGTGTAACTAGGGGAAAAAAAAGACACAAAATATTGCATTAATCTAAACAGAGGATGTGAGGAGGAGACTGGCTGTAATTTCAAGGGGTCAGTTTATAGGCACACTTCCAGTCACTTCATGTATAATGCATAATAGCATCAGTTTGAAAAGGGACCCAGTCTAAATTCCATGCTATTTGAACTAAATCTACAGAAACCACCAGAGCAACTTGTATTTTGAAATGAGAATGAGAAAGGAGGCTTAGGCCAAAACTCCTTGTTTGGCTCTAGTTCTGCAGATGTTGGCATTATAACTAGAAAACTGTTCAAACTTCAGACAGATTCTGAATTCAGCACATTCTGACTACAGAACTTAGAAGGATTTAATGTAATAGTGAGGATTTTAAAGCTCAGTAAAGATTATCATATTTTACAAGAAACCATGCTGGAAAGAAAGCCTATCTTTTATGACACCAGCTGAAGATCACTGGCATACAAGCACTTTCTAGCAGAGCAGGATTTAAGGGATCTGTGTTCAAGGGAATTTATTTTTGGAGTGCAAAGCAGTCTAGTTTACATCCATTACCCATGATTTGCTTTGTAGCAATGACAGTCTTAAATTGCTATACACAATCAATTAAGGAACAGTGTGGTAATTTGTATGCAATTTGATTCTCTCTCTGCCAGACGGAAGGTTTCAGGTTCCCAAGACCTTCATCAGTGCCACCATCGCCTTCTGTCTCTCAGCATTCCAGCCCTCACCATAGTGAAGCCGAAGATGAAGATGAGGATGAAAGATACGATGAGGATGAGGAAGCTGAAAGGGATAGGCAAAATATCAAGTCTCCATTTTCACTTGGAGTATTGCCACAAGGAAAGAAGAAACAGCATGGAGAGTTCAGGAACTGAATGTGTTACTCTCCATCCACGCAGAGTCTCTCCATGTATTTAAGAGTAAAGTAGGCATTGCAAGCTTTCTATTAAGGACAGTATGTTATATTTTAGGAGAATCTTAAATGACACTTGATCTACACTGTTGGGAAGCCTAATTTTTCTTCATCTTGAAAGTAGTTTAAATGACAATTCTTCTGTGCTCCTCAGAAGTAGAAGAATTTTATCAAGCTTAGTAAACTTAGAGAATGTAACAGTCTCCTTAAGCTTATCTAAAGTGTAGATCACACCTTTGTCTGCATAATCATCTACACTAATATTAGTTCATGCTGGTAGTTCTGCAATGGTTGTTCCAAATGAATTCTTCCTTCATTTATGTCCCTCACTCCCTCCTCCCAAACTAACATAATCTTTAAGCCAGAGCTCAGAAAATTTAGAGAAAAAAAGTGTTACACTGGAGAAATCTTGTCAGAGGTAAAAAAACTGAGAAGAAAATGGTCTTTATCTTTCCTTATGCTGTTTACCTTATTGTAAACTTGCATCATTTGAAACATTTTTTACAGCACATGGAAGTGTCTTGGATTAAAACACACTGTGGAACAATATAAAGTCTTATGAGGTGGTCATTTGAATTATAGATACAAATGAAGTCATCTTCTTGAAGTCCTTTAGACCCACAATAAACAGCAGACTGTTTATTTTCTGACTCCTCTGGTATGTCTCTTTAATTGTTTTCATCATGTTTTACATTGAGTTTGTTAACAAACTAGTTCAGAGAGGAAATTAATGTGACTTGGCTAAAGAGAATGAGAAAATTAACTTAATTAGCAGCTGCACATGCAGACAAAGATATGCCACAGAACAATTCAAAGCGGTGTAATTTTAGTTCTTCCAATTGCCCGCTGGTTTGGGCTCTATTTCTATTTTTTGGAAGAGATCTGCCAACAGTTTATGGGCCAGTTTGGTCCAGTTATGTGACTAATGGGGCCGGGGGAACCCATGGACCACAACCTGAGAGTGAGAAAGGGGAAAAAGTAGGGAGATGGACCAAAAACAGAACAGCAGCAACGATTTGAGGACGCAAGTTAATTTACTAGATAAGATACCGGAATGCAAGGTGACACAATATAATACAATATAATTGGAATTGAAGCTAATAAATCAAATGAAATGAGAGTGTCCAAAAACTGAAGGCCTTACTCTAATGCTGAAGGCAAGACTGCTAGAGAGCACACACCACAGAGATGAGCAGAAGGGAAAGGGGACCATCTCACGACTTGTGAACAGTTTTATCGTTCCCTCTAAATGGAAAATGGAAACAGAACAATAAAAAGTCCTCTGGGAGATGTAGTTCTTCTTCACTTCTGAGACAGGTATACTCTGAACTATCGACAATCCTTGAAACTGGAGCATTAGCTCTTTAACTCCCAGTGCTCTATATGATGTTAGGATATGGAATGCCAATAACAAAAATCATAAACCCATGACATTCCACCCCTTATTCCACATTAGTACATCATGCTTACTGTATATATACAAACAATGATTAACATGCATTACACACATACAAACATATATATATATATACAAACAATGATTAACATGCATTACACACATACAAACATATATATATACACATATATATGTATGTGGAATCACTGACTACACTCCCTCAACATCAAATTCCCTTGTGGTACGCAATGAACATCCTGATTTTCCTGTGTCACCCACCAAGTCGACCCAGGTCCCTGAGCAAAAACAGAAGCTGGAAAGACCAAAACCACTTTTCCCAGCGTGCTCTTTACATGTACTACAGAGTCCTTATCTCACTCTACAGTTTGTAGGGAGCTGGATTGGGCAGGAGCATCTCAATTCATAGATCCTCAAGCCATCAGCCAGGTGGCTTCTGTCAAATGATTCTCCCTATGCTTAAATGTTTCATCACCCATTATGTTCAACATACTTTTTAATAACATTGTATAGTTTGATTTTACCAGAAGATGGTGCATGACAAAGGTGCATGATAAATTCACTCAATACCATGATGTTTGGCCAAGAATTTAAAGAGAATTTTTGAAATGAGTCCCATTATCAGATTCAATTCTTTCTGGAGTGCCATGTTGCGACAGTACTTGTTTCTCAAGACCCAATATGGTGTTTCAGGCAGTAGCATGGGGTACTGCATATGTTTCAAGCAACCCAGTGGTTGCCTCCATCATGGTAAGCACATAACACCACTGCAAGATCGTGGCAAGGTGATACAATCAACCTGCCATGCCTCCCCATATTTATACTTTTGGAATCGCCCTCACCCCCAGGGAGGTTTCATCCTCCTGGTTTTCTTCAATTGCAGTGCATGTTTCACAGTCATGAATAACTCGTGCAATAGTGTTCATAGTTAAGTCCACTCCTTGGTCTCTAGCCCACTTACATGTTGCATTTCTTCCTTGATGGTTTCATGGGTCAACATAACTAGAAATAATTCATGCTTGTTTTGTCAGTCTATTTAAGCCACCTCAGTTTTGGCAGCTCAGTCTATCTGATGGTTATTTTGGTGTTCTTCAGTACCCCAATGCTTTGGCGCATGAGCATCTGCGTGACACACCTTTACAACAGTAATCTTTATTCAGGCAGCAATGTCTTTCCACAATTCAGCTGCCCAAATAGGTTTACTCCGTTGCCAGTTTTTTTGTTCCCGCTACCATAACTACTCCCATAAAGCACTTGCCACCATCCATGAGTCAGTACAATGATAAAGCACTGGCCACCTCTCGCGTTCAGCAACATCTAAGGCCAGCTGGATGGCCTTTACTTCTGCAAATTGGTGGCCTCTGCAACCTGCTGCATAGAGCTCCACATAGAAGATTTCCATCTGTGATGCTTCCCCACAATACAACATGTTCCATCTGTGAACAGTGCAAATTTCTTTTCATTTTCTAGTAGATTATTGTATAATGGGGCCTCTTTAGCACGCAATACTTCTCCTGGTGATGTTCCAAAATTTTTACTTTCAGGCCCATCCATGATCACTACTAAGATTCCTGAAAAACTGAGGTTCTCCATCCAAGGCCATTGTATAATCAACACAAACCAATTAATCCTAATGGAATCAGTAGCCTAATGGGTAGAGGGACCTGTTCCTTTAAACATCCAGATTAGCACTGTCAGATAAGGTAATGGAAGGAGCAGCATTTCACTACAGATTATTTTAGAAGCAGCACAAACCCCATCATAGGTAGCAAAAATCTCCTTCTCAGTTGGAGACTAGCACTATTCAAATCCCTTTTACAGTCAGCTCCAGAATCCAAAAGGTTGGAAAAGGTCTTTCCTGAAAACTATAGAATATCATACAATCACAGAATTGCACGGGGAGAGCCTGCAGAACTTCCTCCTGCAGCCTAAGAATGATGGAATCGTGAAATCATTAAGGTTGGAAAAGACCACTGAGGTCATCAAGTCCAACTATCAAAGAATCATAGAATAGTAGAAACACAGAATCATAGAATCATAGAATCCTGGAATCATAGAATCATAGAATCATAGAATAGTAGAATCACAGAATCACAGATTCACAGAATCATGGAAATGGCCTGGGTTGAAAGGGACCATAATGATCATCGAATATCAACCCCCCTGCTACGTGTAGGATCGCCAACCACCAGACCAGGCTGCCCAGAGCCACATCCAGCAGTGGATGAGCACCAGGCCCCAGTGTCCGCTTTGCAAACAGGGTGTGCAGTCCATCATCCACACCACACCAGCGGACAGCAAGTACGAGGAGCTGGTCCTCAGACCGGCTCCAGTGGCATCCGTTGCCACCCGACGCCCCGCAGCCCCCCGGGCAGCCTGGCCATGGCCTGCAGTGCCCAGGCGTTCTGCGGGCGGCCTCTCCCGTGACACCTGGGCTTCCATCTTCCGGGAGAACCCAGCCCTGCTGCGGCCCCTGCGCTCCTGGCTGCAACGGAAGCTGCGCCGCATCCTGGGCACCGAGGAGCCACAGGCAGAAGCGCTGGCCAACAGCGTCATCTCGGCCCTGCTCCTCGTCGGCTTGGAGCAGGACATCCTGATGGAGAGGCTGGACCTCCACCTGCACGGCCACACAGGCAACTTTGTAAGGCAGTTCATCGCCTTCACCGTGCAGAAGTACGGCAGGGAGGCTCAGCGCTTGCTGGGCCTCAACGTCACCCCTGCTGCTGGGGCACAGGAGGCCAACCCAACATGAGAGCCCACAGCTGCCCCACAACAGGAGGCTCCTGTCCCTGGCCCAGCACTCTCCAGCAGCCCTGCCAGCTCCACCAGGGACGAAATCCCAGGCAGGACAGGAGGAGACGTCGCTGGGCATCCCAGCTGCCCGCATAACAACCCTGCGGAGGTCAGCGAGGAGCAGGCAGTGCCCCATGAGGAGCCAGGGCAGCCTGTGGCAGGGCCCTCTGGCCACAGCCTTCCTCAGCAGTCCCGGCGAGCCCCGAAGAGGAAGGCCAGCGACTGCCAGGCCTCGGCATCACCAAAGAAGAGGCCACCCAGCCGGCAGCAATAGAACAGCGGCCGAGCTGATGAGACTGGGGCCAGGCAGCATCTGGGACACACGCCGGCCCCAGTGGACCCTTGACATCAGTGTCCAATTCCACCATGCAAATAAACTAGAAAGAAAGACCACAAAAATACGTGTTGGTGTTGCTAACGGCACAGCCGTTGTTGCTTCCTCCCCTTTCTCCTGCTGCCAAGCCACTGCTGGCACTGTTGCATCCCGGACAGGGACCCCATGACAGGGGAAGGGCAAATTTCTGCACCTGGGGGGAACTTCCCAGGAGCGCATGACAGCTGGGGTTAGCCAGCTGGAGCGGACCTAGGAGTCCTGCTGGACACCAGGCTGAAGCAGCAAAGAGCCCAGGCTGCCTTGGTGAATGGCGTCCTGGGCTGCGTGAGGCCCGGTGCTGCCAGCAGATGAAGGGCGGTTATCCTGCCCCTCTGCTCAGCTCTGAGGAGGCCACAGCTGGAGAGCTGGGCCCAGATCCAAGCTCCCCAGCGCCAGGGAGACCGCGTGTTGCTCATTTTGCATGTCCATAGCCCCGGCAGTGCAAAATGTCTCTGTGCCACCTGCCCAAGGCTTGCTGAGCTTGGTGGGATGTGGTGTATTTGGAGGGCTGGGAGGCTCGGTATGAGGAGCAGGGCTTGTCCCCAGCCTTGCAGAGGAGCCCATCCTCAACTCACGTGTGATGTGCCCTCCAGCATCTGCATGACAGGCTGCACATGGCCTCTACATTATTGTGGGGGGTGTTTTTAAATTAAAATGTGACTCTTCCCCTGCGACATGCGTCGTCCATGCCTTCCTGGCTGCCATTAGGGAGGTTAACAACATGGCCATCGGATGAACGCACAAGGAATTCTAGGGAGAAGCTGGAAGCCTGTTTAAATATCACACGTTCCGTCACATTAGCAGCTCCCTCTGGGCTGTACCTTTCAATGTCCAATGCACGCCACGCTGTGTACAGATACCAGATAGGTATTTCCATCCGTGTTTTGAATTTGTCGTATGTACATATAGCTCCAGAGAGCAGAGTGGCAAACTTAACAAAGGCCCAGTGCGCTCTGAGTATAAAAAACTGATTTCTAAATATGACATTGGAATGCAAAATAGCACAGTATTACTGACCTCTGTGGATAAGGAAAAGGCTGAGGCTCTTAACGCCTGCTTTACATCTGCCTTTAGCAGTCGGATCAGTTATCCTCAGGGCACTTTGCTGAAGAGACAAGCAGTAAAAGAAAAGGGGCCGCCTCGTGAATTGCGAAACAGATTTATCTTTCCCTCTGAACGGGAAATGGAAAGGGAGCAGTGAAAGTCTTCTGGGAGATGTAGTTCTTCTTCTCTCCTGAGATCCAGGTACCCGGAAGCAGCAACAATCCACGGAACAGCACCACTAGCTCCTTAACTCCCAGTACACTGTGTGATGTTATGATGCGGAATACGGATAACAGGGCTCATAATACCATGGCAGAGATATTAATTTTGCCAGCGGGGCTGATGAACTCCAAGTAGACACAGATTGAGCAGACCAAACAGCGGGAGTCATCATGACTTCTCTCTCAGCTGTATCTTACATGTTTCTAAAACTCCAGTCGTTTGGGCAGTGGCTTACGTTTTACAGAGCTCGGTTTTTAGTTACTCTTTGGAAGCTGAGTCCGGGAAATGCCCCCGTAAGACATCACAGATGGCACCTTCCATGCACTGCTTGGCAGATGTGCAGATGGCTCTCGGCTGCGCCTTGTGCTGAAGCGTTAAGGCACGTGATGTAATGCTTTGTCACTACGTGGTTTTGGGTGCTTTTTCCTCCCTGTACTTTCCATGCCAAATTATAAACCCAGTTGAAAGCTGGAAGCAAGCAACCTCACATCTGCACGGGAAAGCTTGCGATGAGCTGAGTAGATGCTGCCTGATCTGGAGCTGCTTGATGAAGTGCAGCTCTCCCTGTCAGTGTGGGTGAGGATGCCAGCACAGTGCCAGAGGCCTCCCCAGGGCAGGGCTGCCCACAGACACATCACAACCCTCCTATGCATGAGCTCCCCCCTGATTTTTTCAGCAGCCCTGCTACCCCCTGCCTCCTTCCTTCCTGCTCCCTTTGCACTCCTCCCCAGACCCTTCCTGCTTCCTTCAATCCTCCTTGCTCTTGGCTGCTTTCCTCCAGCCTCCTTTCCCCTCTCCCTGCTTCCAGACACCTTTGCTCCTCTGCTGCCCTGCCCTGCAGCTCTCTGTCATGTCAGTGGAGGTCAACTGGGCAGCCCCTGCCCTCCCATCCATTGACTGAGGGACACCAGGTTTTTGTCCTTCACTATCACCAACTACCTAGCAACTAAATACTGTCAAATAACTCTTGATAAGGACAAGCCAGCCGGGGGCCAACTGTTGCAAGCCCTTGTATGAACAGAGGGCCAAGGCTTGCAGCTGGAGGCAGCCCTACGGTTTGATTCTTCTGCAAGAGGAGAAAATCCACCGGACATTGCGCTGGGTTCTGACATAACTCGGGAGGAACCTGGAGGTCCCAGAAGGCTAGCTAGCAGAGCGGGAGCATGGGGAGAGCCTGCAGGACTTCCTCCTGTAGCCTAAGAAAGATGGAATTGTAGAATCATTAAGATTGGAAAAGATCTCTGAGGTCATCAAGTCCAACTATCAAAGAATCATAGAGTCGTAGAATCACAGAATCATAGAATCACAGAAACGTAGAATAGTAGAATCGTAGAATCGTAGAATCACAGAATCACAGAATCACAGAATCACAGAATCATGGAAATGGCCTGGGTTGAAAGGGACCATAATGATCATCGACTTTCAACCCCCCTGCTATGTGCAGGGTTGCCAACCACCAGACCAGGCTGCCCAGAGCCACATCCAGCCTGGCCTTGAATGCCTCCAGGGATGGGGCAGCCACAACCTCCTTGGGCAACCTGTTCTACTGTGTCACCACCCTATGTGTGAAAACATGAACTTTTTTTTTTTGGGATCGGAGGGGACCTTGAGAGATCAAGTCCAATCGCCTTGCCAAAGCAGGTTTCCTACATCAGGCTGTAGAAGTAGGTGGCCAGGCGGGTCTCGAATATCTCCATAGAAGGAGACTCCACAACCTCCCTGTTGTTGGGCACCTGTTTCAGTGATCTGTCACCCTCACCGTAAAGAAGTTCTTAAGGACAAACCTTGATAAGGACAAGCCAACCGGGTGCCAACTATTGCAAGCCCTTGTATGAACAGAGGGCCAAGGCTTGCAGCTGGAGGCAGCGCTATGGTTTGATCGCCCTGTAAGAAGGAGAAAATCCTCTGGACAGTGCTCTGAGTTTTGACATCCCTCGGGAGGAACCTGGAGGTCCCAGAGGGCTGGCCATCAGAGCTGGAGCATAGGGAGAGTCTGCAGCACTTCCTCCTGCAGCCTAAGAACAATGGAGTCATAGAATCAGGAAGGTTGGAAAAGACCTCTGAGATCATCAAGACCACTTGTCAGAGAGAAACATGAACTTTTATTGAATACAAGTTCTTCTTCTTGCAGTACATGCCTGGGGATGCATGCCATGGCCAGAGAGACCTGATGGGGCCCGTGGGAAGATGTGGCCAAGGCCCCGGTGATTGGTGTGAAACACGGACGCCAAGCACACGAGGTGTGCGTGGGGAATGGAGTGGGCAGTGGCACTGGGAAAAGCCCAGAAACTTGTGAAACTTGTGCCGGCGCTGGAGCACGAGCTGCAGGTGAGGACGGCACATTGTGATGAGCCGGCGATGCACTGTGGCATCACTGTGGGATGGGCAGCGATGTCCCCAAGTGAAGGTGGAGTGAAGGCGACGCCCAGCGGCTTGGCCAAGCCGTGCTTGGAGACGTCTCCAGGCAACGGATTGTGACTCCATAGTCCACGGATGCTTTAACGTGGGTGCAGCAGCTCAGCCCAGCAGTTCGTGCCTGGCCTCCGACCGAGCGAGCGTGCGTGCGTGCGAGGACCGGAGTGTGGACAGGGCGAGCTTTGGTGCTGGAACGTGCTCTGGGTGCTGCTAGCGCAGCTCTCAGCGGCCGTCTCAGAGCCACTTGTTCTTTACCCCGACCCTGCTGGGAGCAGGTAGACGGGACATCGCAGAGAGGCGCGTGCAGCGGCACAGGTAGGCGGCACGGGGACTGGCAGCGCAGGGCAGGGGGGCACCTTGAGGGAGCCTTCCCAGCGCTTCCCAGGTGTGTGACTAACGTCTCTTGTCCTCTTGTCCTCTTCCAGCGTGACACCTGCTGCTGCAGCGCCAGTGCCGGGGAGCGCATTGCCATCTCCCGCTCCCCCGAGCCCACCGCAAGTGGCGGAAGCATGGAGGCAGCATTAGACACCCGCTGCCCCGTGTGCCTGGACAACTGGGACAGCGCGGCGTACGCCATGCCGTGCTGCCACCAGTTCTGCTTTCCCTGCATCCAGCGGTGGACGAGCACCAGGCCCCAGTGTCCGCTTTGCAAACAGGGTGTGCAGTCCATCATCCACACCACGCCAGCGGACAGCAAGTACGAGGAGCTGGTCCTCAAACCGGCTCCAGTGGCATCCGTTGCCACCCGACGCCCCGCAGCCCCCCGGGCAGCCTGGCCGTGGCCTGCAGTGCCCAGGCGTTCTGCGGGCGGCCTCTCCCGTGACACCTGGGCTTCCATCTTCCGGGAGAACCCAGCCCTGCTGCGGCCCCTGCGCTCCTGGCTGCAACGGAAGCTGCGCCGCATCCTGGGCACCGAGGAGCCACAGGCAGAAGCGCTGGCCAACAGCGTCATCTCGGCCCTGCTCCTCGTCGGCTTGGAGCAGGACATCCTGACGGAGAGGCTGGACCTCCACCTGCACGGCCACACAGGCAACTTTGTAAGGCAGTTCATCGCCTTCACCGTGCAGAAGTACGGCAGGGAGGCTCAGCGCTTGCTGGGCCTCAACGTCACCCCTGCTGCTGGGGCACAGGAGGCCAACCCAACATGAGAGCCCACAGCTGCCCCACAACAGGAGGCTCCTGTCCCTGGCCCAGCACTCTCCAGCAGCCCTGCCAGCTCCACCAGGGACAAAATCCCAGGCAGGACAGGAGGAGATGTCGCTGGGCATCCCAGCTGCCCGCATAACAACCCTGCGGAGGTCACCGAGGAGCAGGCAGTGCCCCATGAAGAGCCAGGGCAGCCTGTGTCAGGGCCCTCTGGCCACAGCCTTCCTCAGCAGTCCCGGCGAGCCCCGAAGAGGAAGGCCGGCGACTGCCAGGCCTCGGCATCACCAAAGAAGAGGCCACCCAGCCGGCAGCAATAGAACAGCGGCCGAGCTGATGAGACTGGGGCCAGGCAGCATCTGGGACACACGCCGGCCCCAGTGGACCCTTGCCATCAGTGTCCAATTCCACCATGCAAATAAACTAGAAAGACAAACCGCAAAAATACGTGTTGGTGTTGCTAACGGCACAGCCGTTGTTGCTTCCTCCCCTTTCTCCTGCTGCCAAGCCACTGCTGGCACTGTTGCATCCCGGACAGGGACCCCATGACAGGGGAAGGGCAAATTTCTGCACCTAGGGGAACTTCCCAGGAGCGCATGACAGCTGGGGTTAGCCAGCTGGAGCGGACCTAGGAGTCCTGCTGGACACCAGGCTGAAGCAGCAAAGAGCCCAGGCTGCCTTGGTGAATGGCGTCCTGGGCTGCGTGAGGCCCGGTGCTGCCAGTAGATGAAGGGCTGAAATAGCAACAATCCACAGAACAGCACCACTAGCTACTTAACTCCCAGTGTACTATGTGATATTATTATGCGGAATACTGATAACAAGGCTCACAAAAACATGACAAGACCTAATCATTAAATAAAATCCTACAATAATTCCAAATCCATATGTTTTCCTCATACGGCATTTGGTAAAGATTATGAAGCTTCTTTTTAAAACCGTTGTGGAAGAAGTGAATCTGTGAATGAGAAACTGACACCTGATTTGCCTTGCAAGTTTCAACTGTCTTTAACTTACATAGATATAGAGTGGCTGGATCAATATGTTTAGAAGTAGGTTTCAACACAAAGACATTAGTAAGGAGATTGTTCTTTTTTTGTGAATCAAGAATTCCTCACGCTGTTCAAGAAAAGCCACTTCCAGGATTTGATTCAGCCTTTTCCTTATCAGGTAGGACGATCTGACCTCTGGAGGTGTTTACCTCCACTGCTGTTTGGGGGTGAGGTAGGGTCAGATGGCCTGCTTTGAATACACACTGACCCTTCAAACACTTGGCTGTCACCGAATGGCACTGTTCCTCCTACACAGATTATTAAGAGTAAAAGTGATGAAGTGCCACACTCTGTATCTTCGGCCACATAAAATCATTTTTAAAATCGCATTTTCATTCTTAAGCTGATCTGGATCACTGAAAAAAGATACCATGTTAGAAGCCTTGTTCTAGCTTTACTGCAGTATCTGAAATGAATTTTAAAGGAGTTTCTACTGTCCCAGATGATTTTAAAGTAACAAATAATTACAATTAATGAGTATTTTTCATATTAATGCAGTGAAAGCAAAAGTACTGCCGAATGTTCATACAGTTTACTAAATGGAGAGCAGCTGCACTTTGTGAGCTCAAAGGTGTATGTTTTTCCTTGGAGTGGTTTTAATTAAAGTTACCTTGCAGAGTCAAAGGTTGAGAGTTGAACAAAAGAACATTTAGAGGTCATAATGATTGAAAGTTGATCTTCTCTTCCAAAAAAAAAAAAAAATTGATTTCAAGAAACTTGGCATTTTTACTTGCATTTCAATGCATTGTTTTACTGAAGTCTCATCTCACCTCAAATTTCCTTTCATCACAATTGCTTTAATATGATCTGAGGATGATCCAGCATTTCATTACCTAAAAATGTTCTAGTAGTATCAAGCTAGTAGACATCTATTTATCATCATTCCAGGCCCAGCTTCACTGCAATGCTAGAAGATGTGATCACTAGATACATCTTGTAAATGACCATGTTAAAGGAATTGTGATGAAAGGGAATTTGAGATGATATTAACTATAAGCAACTACTGAAAATGCCTGTGGCCTGTCGTAGAAATTAATTTCTCCATATCTTCAGATGCATGTCTTTACGTTGAGGAGAAACAACCTCATAGTTAATGTGTGCTAACAAAATAAAACATAACTGCTTGGACGCGGGGATCATGTAGTGACTTTTCAATTACATGAGAACTACAGAGGGCTTCCCAGTAAGACCTCAATGCTATGTAAATAACGTTCCATACATCCTTACCAGCATGGAACCAGTTTATGTATGATTTCAGTTTATTTCAGTTTCAAAGCTTAAAAAACAGGCTGGCAAAATGGTACAATGATGATGCAATTAATAATCTATGTGCCGGTTATCATGTTTGACATTAGATTTGTAACTAGTGCGTCCCCACTAGCTCTAGCAGAACCATGCCTCCTGACAACAGAAGTGCCTGCATGCCATGGTCATTACTTGATGCCCTGATCCTGTGTTGACATACAGGGCCAGCAGTGAAGTGGTAAAGGAATCTACCTTTATCAACAATAAAAATACTTTAATATACAGTTGGGTGGAAGGTGGTAAAAGGTTTTCCTATAACTATTGAAAAATGGATATTAATGAAGTAATTGTCCAAAGGACAATTCATTCATCCTTTCAGCTAAGATGGTACAGTGGATCTTAAATTTTGGATGAGACATACAATATTACCTAAACAAGACAGGAACTTCACAAATGATTTCTTTGGCTGAAGTTTTAATCAGTTTGAAATTCAAAATGTTGCAATGAATATATACATCAACTTTTTGGCATTTAAGTGGAGATTAAACACTGTTTACACAGATCATGGTTTCAGGGTAGATGGAATACAAATGTTAAAGAAATTTCAAATATTTCACCAGTTTGATAGATTGTCCATCAGGTAGCCAGGATGATCACTGTTTTCTTCTTCCACTGCAAGACAAGACACAATGGGGAAAAATAAATTGTAGATAAGGAAAAGTTCAATCACTTCAAGTTTCCAGGATATAGATATACCTCAGGGACAGCCCTAGTGTAATGTGGCTGATTAGCTAAGACATGAAAATAGAAATAATAATGCCTTCTGTCATTTTAAAGGCAGCAATTTTAGATTATTATATCTTTGATTATTTTGTTAGGCTACTACTGCAATTTCAGTGTTATTCCATGGAGTTCTGTCCAAACAAGCTGCTAGTTTTGCTTAGATCTCTCATATGTCTTTTTTTTTAAGGGGCTGTTTCCATCCCCTTTCTCTTGGAACGGAAACAGCAGGTTGGAAAATATCACTAAAATTTATGAATTGTGAACTTCAGAGAATTTTCTCTTTTTCTTGGTGCACACACAAAGGACACTTCCACTGTTTTATCTTCGGAAATGCTCATATACTTCGTCCAAACCCCCATGTTCTCTGTTAATTCTACCTCTTAATTCACAATAGGCATTCCTTTGAGTTTAGACCAATAAAAATCTGAAAAGCAGATGAAAAGCTGAATATATAAAAGTTTGGATACTGTTGTTTCTCCTATTCTTGTTCTTGACTCTGTAAATGTACAACTTGATATAATTCACTCTGTTGGAATCATATTTCATTTAAAGACAAGTTTTTAGATTAAAATGTTATGTACATACTAAAGCATATTTATAAGTACATTTACTAAAAAGCACATTTAAAGTACTTATAACTCCCCTTTAAAAGCTCAGTTTAATACAAAACGTATGTTTACCTTCTTGAGCTTTCCATAATGAACTAAGGAACAATGCTGCAGCTTCAGAAAGAGATAAAGGATTTGTGTTTTGGCTGCGTGTTTCTAGAATTAAAAAAAAAAAAAAAAAATCAGAGACAGTTTGTTGTGTTTGTTGGGACTTCTTTATATTGCTCTTTTCTTTTTTGTATTTACAACTTGAGACCCAAGGATATATATTGTGTTCTCCTTTACAACATTATGTGCTCAAAGTCAGGCTGATAAATGAGTAACACATAAGAGCTCATCAATTTCTTGCTAAAGGAGGTTATTTTAACATTCTTCAGAAAGTTAAAAAAATGTTCTCTTTTTTCATGCATTCTTCATTTTGCTACAGTCATTTCCTTTGTCTGACGTGGAACAATGTTCTCTACTTTTGTCATTTTTTCTGTTCAGCATAATTAATAATTGGATTTATTTTTCTTTCCACTGAAAAAAGAAAATCAAAGGGACTGATTCTTATCCCTCTCTACACCCAATCTGTGTGGAACATCACCACTTATGGAAGTGAAGTCACATAGGTATACAAGAGAGGAGAACCAGGCACAGGAGAACAGTCTTGTGTTTCACATGGTTTTTGGAGTGAAAGGTATATATGATGAGAGGAATTTATATAAGTGCTTCCTTGGCCAAGATTCCAGAAAAGCAAAATTATTTCTCCTGTTCTCAAAGATTTCTCCCCTAAACTGAGCAAAGATCGGTGTCATATACACCTGTGCACATGTACTTACCAAGCTGCATTCTGCCATACAGGTCCTTTCGCTGGCTCTCATCTGAGATGAATCTACGTCCCTCTACAAGAACAGTGTGGAAAGAGTGAAAACAACTTCCCAAATCTGATGTAATTGGTACCTTATAACCACTAAAGTAGTCTTTTCAAAACACAAAATTGCAGCAGTAATTCTACAAGCATAAAATTGGATGTGTTTATTCCTCCTGAGGTCTTTTGAAACAAGCAATAGCCCATCCTGAACCAGAACACTCCAAAACATCTTTTATTCCATGAAAGTGTTGTTCCAAAAGTTTCCATGCTTGTATTATCCTGCTTAAGGAGATACAGTCTGGAAGAGTTTTCTTCAGTCATTCCTCAACTGCTAGCCAAGAACCTTCAGTCTCTTTGCTGGCCTATGAGGTATTGCTTTTAAAAGAATTTTTCTACATGAACTCAAAAAGAATTAGAAGAAGACTGGTATGCAAGCAATACAATCCATTACTCAGTTTGGAAAAAAAAAAATAAAATTAAGGGGCTGAATTATTTGCTTTCATGAACAGAAATTGTCAGCGGAATTTATTTCACATGGTGTTACCTCACTGTTCTTTGTAGTTCATATATCTATATATATTGTGGTTGTAATTGGAAGGAACCTTGCTCCCTTAACATAGACTTTGCCTGGTACATTATGAACTTTCAATTCCGTTTGGAACTGAATTTTTAAAACTAGAAATGTTTTTGTTAAATGCTCTGGGTCTGAATCAGAGACCAAGATCTCTCAGACTCAGAACATTATTTTGAATGCTGCTTTAACTCTGTCCTAATAACAGAAACTCGGAAGTTAATTTGCACAACCTTAATACCACAATATTGATAAGCCTGACATCCAGTTTCTCCTTAGAAAAGGTCACTTGTGGTCTGAATACTGACTATAATGTAAGATGCTTGTAGTAGGAATGTGTTATCCTATTGCTTGGGAAGATGTTTTAATTAAAGCCTGAATAATGATGAGGAATGATATGTATCAAGTGTGTATTAAATCTCCTTTGAGATTATTTCAGTTAAGGAAGTTGCCTTTCCAATAGGTTTCACAATCAAGCTTCCAACTGTGTATATCTTCGGTAGTTTCTGGTTTGCTTTTATTCTTTCAGTAGTTGCCTTCTTCAGTTGGATCCCTTTAAAAATTAATAATAGTACTGGCAATGCCACTGTTTCAAAGACAAGAAGAGATAACGATAAATGCATCTTGGCAGGCTTCAGAACTTCTACCTCCACAGCATCGTCAGTCATTTACTGCTTGTGTACAGCCAAACAGATCAGGAATAATCCAATGGTATAGAAAGTTATCTCCTCAAAATTTAAAGAACTTAGGACTTACGTGCACCCTTCAAATAGAGCATAGCCTGAGGAGTCCAGTTTCTCCTTTGGAAATGAGCCTTTATGACAAAAAACGAGTAAAGAGACATGTCAGCACTGTATGACATTACTAGCAATTACAGGTATTAAATAGCACCGACCTGTGAGATAGAAGCTGTGCATTCAGCCCAAGTCAGCTGTTTACCTGAGGAGCACTCCAGGAAAAAGATAGGAAGGACACTGTAAAGAACAGTGCCAGTGCAGATGCTGTCAGTTTACGCAGTCCCTGTGCATGGCAAAGAACCACAAGATATAGGAAAAGCTTTTCAGATCTGTAAATCTTCTCAACTTCAAATCTAAATGTGAGGGTATTTCCTCTTCCTTCTTTCTCCCTGTCTTGCAGCCCAACCTCACCATGATCTCTAGCTATCTCATCTTCTATACTCAGCGATCTAATGGGAGGATGAATGTTAAATCAAACACACTTATTCTTTTTGCTCTATTCTTCTTAAAGGTGCATATAGGTGAGAACTGCCATTAAGTTAAGCACCTTTTGTGCTTCTGTTTGCAAGGACTCTAGATCCTGCAGAAATAGGAATAATGTACAGACTAGCAGGGAAATATGTTATAAAGTACATCTTGATTTTACCAAGTCTGAAGATAGAAATCAGACAATAAGCAAATGTAGGGGCTGGCCACTACAAACAAAAGCAGGGAAAGCACATCACTACTTCCTCAGGAAACAAAAGTTTTTAAACTCAGCAGCCTATTTCCTTCAATCAAAATTACATACACTTCAAGAGGATTGCTTGCTGGATCCTTTTAATTTGTTTGCTGATGCAGCACATGCAAATGAAAGCACCAAGCATGAACAAACTGCATGTCCGCTTGTTTTGCGGAGCATCGATAACAGGGATGGGCATCAGAGAGCATCTAGCTCTGTGATTCACAGTGTTTTATTCCATCCTGTCTTTTAGAGCATGTTTTTAATGCAGTGGTTTCAAACACACTAAACACAACTATGTGTATATGCCTTCGTTATTTCAAAGTTAAAATTACTAACTGCAGTCCCTGAAATATTATACTCACATGAAAAATCTTAAATTGCAAACTAAATGTTACCCACATACCAAAAGAGTTTCACTCACCTTCATACCTATTGAAGTAGCAAATCTGCAGTCTTCGTTTCTTGGAATAATGTGTCACAAGACCTCCTAAAGGTTTGGGGGCACCTTTTTAAATCTTCAGAGTGAATGTCCCCTCCCCTTCTCTGGTGGGCTGGAGAAGTCCAAAGGGATCTCTTTGTCAGCTCTGTAGATGGAGAAGTAGAAGGTCTAATGACTCCTGAGGGAAACCTGTAGTCTTGCAGGAAGTGAGGGAAATGATGGAAAGACAGATGCACTTGGAGATGCACCCCATTAGCCAGGTGAATACTTTCTGAATGCATCAGCATCAGCTGCGTGCATTTGCAATACAACGTCACCTTCTTGCCAGATGATCAATAACTATGGACAGAGGCAGGTATTAATATGAATAATGAGTATTTACCCAGGATAATATAACATACTATATAACAGGTTGTTATCCATTTTGGTAGCTGGAAAAGGTAGTAAATTACTCCCCAGTGATAATATGCCAACACTGAGAAAAAGGTGGCATATCCCATGCTACTAGCTTGAGGTTATTCCTACTTTACACTCAGAGAATGCAGCTTCTTGTTCACTTCTCTAACAATCTCTTGCATATGGTTTTCTTACACACAAATGAAAATACAAAGCTGAGTAACCAAAAAATGATAATTTTGAAAAACCACCAACCCTTTGCTGTCTCATGGATTTGTTGGAGTAAAAGCCAGATCATGGGCTTGAAGAGGTCAAGTGGTGTAGCTGTTAACAGAAGAAAGGCAGGAAGTAGGAACGAGAGAAATCATTTCCATAAGCTACTTCTATTGGACTTGCCACAGTCATGTGTAGTTGTTTTGATCCTCAGACAAAGAGCTCATCATGCCTGGTACTTAGCCTTGCTGGTTCTGTATTTGACATTTTTATCTTCACTGTTTTCCTTTGTAAAATGAGAGAGGGTATCAGAAGGGGAAAAGGTGCAAATGGGAAGTGAGAAATTTGTTGCTTAGAAGACTGAGCAATAAAAAATTTACTGTGGGACCTTCACAAACAGAAGCAGCTTGTTTAGTAGCAAAAATAAGAGTCAGCCTGTATGTGGGACAAATGCACACTCATGTATGTGCAGTCTGAATGAAGAGTATACAGGCAATGTTAAGATTTGTTAGGAACTTTTCCCTGACATGAGGTATATGTATTAGACTGCTCTGAAGGACACCACTACTGAAGGTAAAATTACTTTCCTGCTTTTGGGGGAATTTTGCTCTGTTCTGTGCTAATTCCAGTCATAATTGGTCATCCCACATAACTCACATTAGCTGTAGCTTGCTCTGGTATAGATGCAATAAATTAAATGAAAGTTTAGGTTTTGATCTCATGCAGTTCTCATGGTGATTGGGAACTGCCACTGTACCTCTGTCCTTTAAAAAGGCCATGCCAAGATGGAGCTTTATGCAGCAGAATGTATTCTACTTGCATCTTCTTCAATGTGAAATTTACATTTTCCGTGCTATTTTCTTCATGCTCTGACAGATCAGAGACTTTTCTTGATGACATTTAACCCTCAGCCTTAGGAGAGGGTTGTGCAGTGCATTCATGAAACATTTGACAAGCAGGAACTCGAAAAAGATACAAATACTCCCTTTGTAGCTGCCTCGGTGCTGCTCTTTACGCACAGACCAAAGGTACAGAATGACAACGCACAACAGAGTCTGTGAAAATTAACACCCAAAGTTCACTTCTTCTCAGTATAAAATACATTGTCTTCATGATTATTGTCCTTGTGGAAAACAACCAGAATGTACTAGGCACTGAAAATAAACATCTGTTCTCCTGCCAGAGAAATGGGACAAGTTAACACAATCTACGGAGACAGTCAGCTCTGCTTCTCCTATGGGAACTGAGGGGGAAGAGGAAGAGAATGGGAAATATGGAAAATGATTTAGATAACTACTGTATTGTAGAAAGAAAACTTCAGCCTTTCTTATCTTCTGACCACTTTCTGAAGTCCTGAGCTGCTTGAATTTGGTGGTGTTGAAATCCCACGCTCTTGCAAGCATGGCTGTGTTGCCATGTTGTCATCTTCTCATAGCAACTGCAGCTTGTTTGTGACTATCCAGAAGACAGCAGGGAGGAGACAGGTCAGACCCTAAACTGACTTACTGTAAGATTAAGTGACCATCATCTCAAGAGCAAATGCAGGACCTTGCCAGCAACCTCTTAAATTAGCCAGAACTGTTTTAATGCTGTCGTGTTTGGTTTCTTAATGGCAGTAAGGTGTCTAAAACTGTAAAGTTTCTTTTCTGTCATTAGCAAGAGACAGGCTTCCTTGCCTAAACACAATCCAGGACACCTAGGACACCACGTAGGACCTGCAGGAGACCCAAGACCTTGTGAGGAAGAAGCTGGAGGGTAGGTAGGATTCCTAACGTACCTAAAATGTCACTATTTCCTTGTGACTAGGAGCTGAAGCACTTCTGCAGTCTGCCTTTCAGTGGAGAGAAACAGGACCTTGAAACACACCTCCTGGCCACAGAGCTTACAACATTAGGAGAGAATACCCATCTGAAGATGTCCATTTCTCTTTGTTGGCTTCAGACAGAGCCTAGACAGATGGCTTTTTACACAGACCTGATCAATTGAAATGAACCCAATTCACAGTTAAATTTCCTTATTGGTATAATATTAGGACCTTCATAATCTTAAACCCAACAAGTGTGGAAATCAGCAGAGGCTAAAGAAAAAAG
Organism: Lagopus muta; assembly: GCF_023343835.1. Taxonomy (NCBI): domain Eukaryota; kingdom Metazoa; phylum Chordata; class Aves; order Galliformes; family Phasianidae; genus Lagopus; species Lagopus muta. The sequence goes on from NC_064433.1 coordinate 66,420,623, forward strand.
ATTTCCTGTTTCCTTACATTCTTAGTGCCTTTGTGACTTTTGAGCCTTGAATCTATTTAGTTTTAGTATGAGCAAGTATTCTAAGTTGCCTAGGTATTATAACAAATGTATCTCAAAACCATTTCCCTGGAAAGAAATAAGAAATCTGTGTGCAGAACAAGGAACTCCAGATTTGTCAATTCTACCTTAGTGATTAAAAATTTAAAGACACTTCTCCCTTTAGAGCTTTCTTGCTGTGAGTCTGTGAGAAGATGGGCATCTCACTCTTCTCAGAAATCTAGCTACTTCTGGGATGGCAGGTGAGACATGATTTATTTGCAAACTGCAACAGAAGACAGTACTTTCAGAAGGAAATGCAGAGTACTTGCATTCACCAGAAACACCCCCCCCCAAACCCCACCCATTGGATGTGCATAGGCATGTATAAACTTATACTGTTGAAAAATGAAGTAGTCTATAATTGGGTTACGGATCATAACACACTAAATTCTACAGGACTTCAGGGTGATGAGCTGTGCATGAAACACTCATTGTCAATCCTGCCATTTCTCAGCTGATTCACATAAATGAGGAAGTGGCTCTGGCATGTAATCAATACTCTAAGTGAGGGAAGTAGAGTGAAGCTCACTGTAGCAGCATGATCCCTTATTAGAAAGAACATAACCTATGCTTATTCTTAAAGATGATCTAAAGGGCAGAGGCTGCTTATCCTGGCCCTGTAAATGATAAAAAGCCAATTTCTGGGATTGGCAGTCAGTGCTGACGTGTGTGAAAGTTATTGCGTGGTGGAGATTTACCTTTTGGAGCCAAACATATATCGGTGACTTTTGTCACGACCATGTGTTTTCCCTGATGATTATCTGTTTTTTGCTCTTGAGTGAAAGGTGTAGCTGTTGTATGTAGGTGGCCAGTAGATACATCAGCAAGTATGGTATTCTTATAGTATCAAGGTACAAATGTACCGTTACCATGACTCTTTTCTCTTACCCTCATTTCTTCTGTGCATTCCTCCTAGTATGTTAACTCTTTGGCAATTTCATCTCACTGCAGTCTGGTATGTGAACAGCATCTACCACAGCATTGCTATAGCTGATACGTACTACCCATTACATCTTAAAAGATTGAACTACTTGAGGCAGAGTCTGCAAAGTAGGAAATGGCAAACAACTAAGATTTTCGTTTAACACACAGCAAGGGAATTTAAGCTTGTTGATAAGGCGTTTCCAGTGGTAGCACAGTGAAATATAGATTGCCTTAAAAGGCTATGGATCTATAATCCCTGAGAAGCTTAGAGAATAGATTAGCCAAGCCAGTTTTAGAATTAGTTGGTAAACTGATCTTGCCCTGGGACAGAGTGATGAACTGTATCGTTTCTGAACATCTTTATCTGGCTCTGCTTTTATAATTCTGTGGTGTTTCAAAGCTCACTCTGGATTTTAGCACCATACGTCCAGAATGGGGTAAACTTTATGTCCAAGTTCTATATTCACCTTGTAAAATCTGTTCTCTGAGTAAAATTATCTGTCATCAGTTGACATAGAAGAAGCCTAAAATATCATGTGAACATGCTTTTCAGCACTGTTTTTCAGAATGGACCCAAATTCTCTGAGCACTTGTATTTTCATGGTGCAGTTCTGAAGGGAAGAGAAGCAAGGCATACAATTACAGAGATCATGAGTAGCTGGAGTAAAACTTAACTACTCTGTTGCCCGTTCAACACAATAATGTCTGCATGATTCCTGTGCTACTGCATCATTTCTGAAGCTGCTTTTCTTCTTTTCTCTAGACTTTACAAGAAGAACTGTACTAAAAACTGCTTGAGTTACAGTGCAAGAAGTAGAAAAGTTTGTCTGCTAGGGACTGTGTAAATTGCCTCACACAGAGCCTTTGTTGAGATCTACAATGTGACCAATGCTGTGTCCAGGTACTACTGTTTTCAGAAGAGTTTGAAAAGAAGGAAGAAATTTCAAAAGGTAAAGTAAATGAATGAATGAATTAATCGATAAGTTATATTGAAGATATTAGATGAGGCAAGGGATATTTGTAAGTATCAGGAAAGAAGAGAAATAAACAAATATTTGAAAGGTGCAAACATCACAAAAAGAAGTATTAGTTGTGAAGTTCGGTGACTCATAGAATAGTACAACATTTTTTTCATGGTTGGAAATGTCTGGGGCAAACACCAGGAAGAAGAGTCCAGCTGAAAAAGTTTTCTTCAGTTTGCAAGCTGGAAAAGAGATCTGACCACCTAAGTAAATGCATTTACCATGTAAGTTAGCAGAAGCATATACTATCAAACACATCACACAGAGCATGCCTTTCTGTAGTGACAGAAGCACCAGAGGCCAAGGAGTCCTCTGACCTTTACTTCCATCCCCATGAACTTGGCAAAAAGGATTCTTGTCTTTGTCAAGAAGTTACCTAGAGGGCTACCAACTATAGTAAGCGTTATGCATGTAGTCATGTGCTCTTGGCAGAGCAGTATGTTTGTCACACAGTCTCACCCATGGAGCTGGGCAAGAAACATAAACACTATCACTGAGAAGCTGGATGCCAGCATTTTGCTGGGTGGAACTGTGGAGGTTACACAGAGAACCTGAGTGATAAATGGGCAGTCAGGAGTCAGAGATGGAAGTAGTCTGCTCCGCATTCTTGACATAGTGCCCAAACTGTACAAGCACCATCTGTAAAATGTGCTCTTTCCTTACCCATGGATACCAGGAGGGGTGGAGAAGGGTTTTATATATTTGTATACATGTATTTATATACAAAGTATATAACTTGTGTAGAGGAAAATGTTGAACGCTGAATCAGGGAGTGCTTTCAAGAGAAGCCAAGTATCTTAGGATCTCTGCTATATTAGCACTTGTAAAACTTCTAAAATGTTGGTCCTCAATACTTTCTCACACCTCTAGAATACATGGCACAATAACTTTTGTATAGTATGTTGATGTGACTATTAGGAGAGTACGTATTAGGGTCTAATTAAACCTCAGACCCTATTAGTGAAGCACTTTTATCTGTCGCCCTGTTTTTGACTCCATCTTTCTCAGTATAGATTACGTGGTCAGTAGGCAAGGACTGTTTGCCCTGCTCAGTGCCTGCTCTGCTAGCTACACACTGCATGGGTATCATCATCACCTGGAGGAACCTCTTGAGAACAGGCCACTTGTTCCTGTCAAGGTAGGAAGGTGTGAGTACTGTTTTAATGTGGGAGGCCTCCTCTTCAAATTGGGAAGTTAAATAGCTTCCTGTACACGTAATGAATTGCTCAAAGATAAAAGAAGTAAGAGATGAGGCCCTCAGCTGGACTGGCTTGCTCTTGGAGATAATACCTCTGTATTAGAATCAGCTTTACTCCTGGAAAAAAGTGTCTACTCACAGTGCTCACTCACCTGCTATTTAAGCCAGAACCTATTGCACCAACACCTGGTATCTGGCAACACTACTGAATGGCAGTGTCTACTTCTTGTTTTAGTTAACATTTTTCCACAAAACAGAAATGTCAGTGCATTTCCACATTTGGAGTTTAATCACAAAGTGACATCAATTCTAGTTTTCTGCAGGTGTGCCGAAGCAGCCTGTGGTAGACAGGGAGGTGCCATTTCTCCAAGAACTTGGAGCCTGGTGGGGTGCATGGTTAGAATTTATGTGACAAGCAGTAATGTTCTCTCAAAAGCATTGTATTAACTGATTCTATTTCTTGCTATTTGTAAAACATATACCTAATGATCCACAGTGTTGAAAAACAAATCTTGATTGAGAATATAGTGTTGAAAAGAGAAGCACGCTAGCAGTCTTTATAGCAAAACTTGTTTTCTCATAGAACCATGTTTCAGATCAGATGGCAACACAGAGACTCTATAACCTGCAAATTTCACTCTCTGAATTCCTTTAAAAACTGATAAGAGCTACGACTTTTCATATGATTTTTACATTCCCTGTTCAGTTTCTGTACAGGAAAAACTAGGTGAGATCTGCTGCCTAAAAGCTTACAGCACTGGAGAAAAATAAGAAAACTGTTAATTGAAGTGAGGAACATCTTGGGTACCTCAGATCTGAGCAAAGCAATAAACTGTATTGTTATTTTCCCTTTAGAAATTGGAGTACTGGGGCAGTGAAACTAAGTGCATTGTAAATCAGGGTAGCACGCCTAGCAGGCACAAAAGAAAACAAATAAGGTGGCAAAAAAGTTGCAAGCTGACATTTTATTTGCACCTCATTGCAACTTGTTGCCCCATTGGCCCTACAGCTGAGTGGCAGGCAGCAGCAGGTGTACCTTGTTAAGGTGATTTTCCAGAAGGTGAACCCTCTCTGCCTGTATCACTACCAAGGTTCCTTTATTTAAGTCCTAGTCAGAGGAACAGCTAAAGTAGGTTTAGTTGGTGTGTGCTGTTCTTGTCTGAGAGAAAGTGAAGGTATTTTTCTGTGTTTTATTCTGCTGTTGTGAGTGTAAGTCTTATGCTAATTTTTAATCAGGGAAATGTAGGTAATACTTAAAAAACCGTTATTGTTAAGTGATCAGTGTTCTTTTATGATCTGTTGCTTGTATCTGGAGGTATTTGTATGCTTAAAGAATGTAATTAAGCCTAACTGCAATGTGTTTGTGTTTTTTCACTTAAGGTATGTTGTCTATTATTGATATAGAAAACTGTGTTACTTCCTAGCATTTGTTTTTAGGACTAAATTCTGCAAACAAACCACAATGATAATTAAAAATGAACTTTTTTTTTTTCTTTAAAAAGCATGCTGAGTATCTTACTATTGTTATTAATCATAAAGTATTGCTCAGACCAAGGATGTGGTCCATATGTAAATGTTGCTGCTTAAAGAATTAATAGTAGGAAAAAATATATATATATGACTGAAGCAGTGAAGTTCTCCATCTGTAAAACCAAGCAGTTAGTATGCACATAGCTTACAATAGATAAAATAACTGAGTATTTTCTGGTAGTCTGGATTCATAAATACTTGCTTGTGATTTTCCTCTTTATACTACAGGATTGTACAAGCAGTATATCTTATATTAAATGCTAATGAAGCATGTTGCTGTATTAGAGGAAAATAAATATTTGATAAAAGAAATAGCAAGGAATTGTTTAAACCATTTTTTATGTATCTAAAGGGAAAATGGGGAGTTAAGTTCCTAGGGAAACTGATATTGTTTTGTTTTGTGATCCTCAGTCTGAGTAAAAAGATGCAATAGAATGAAATCTACAAGTACCTGAAGCTGTAGGAGATACCTTGAGTAAATAGCTGTTGCTGGTTGCTGTTAAACAGAAGTTTTGATCCTATGGGATCAAGAGGAAGTATATGCTACAAATATGGTCAGAAGTAATAACTAGGGAAGTTATGTGGAATTCTGTTGTTTTTTTTATATATATAATGTTCTATGTTAAACATATAATTTCAAATAAACTAGGATGAGGGGTAAAGATGCTTACTGCTTCCTTTAAGAAGATAGGTAACTACTAGGCTGGAGGGGGGATTTCAGTTTAACTCCTTTATTCCTTACCTTCCCACTACCCCTTGGCATGGTTACAGATCATAGAATGGTTTGGGTTGGAAGAGATGTTTAAGATCATCTAGTTCCAACCCCCTTGTTATAGGGAGGGACACCTCGGTCTAGACCAGGTTGCTCACAACCCTATCCATCTTATCTTGGATGTTGCATTTAAGAATGAGGAGGAAGATTTCAAAATGTATTTCTCACCCCTTCCAAATCTGCAGCACTTCTAGTTCCCTGGAGAACCAAATGTTGTAATTGAAGGCTGCTGTCGTGGCTAGTGTGAGGACCAAGGATTTTCACATCCCTTGATAGCCAAGCTTTGAGCTCTCTGCTCAGTGAACAAGATGGCACGAAGGATGTGTGCCCATTGTTTTGACTATTACATCTTGTCCTTGTTCTTTTCAGACACTTTGCAAGAGTGGGGAATTGATAATGTCTTCAGAACGTGGTGCTAGCAAACGGCATCACAACCCAGTGGACAGTATATGCAGGAAGATCAAATCAATCCAAATGATGGATCAAGTCTCTAACCCTGCTTTGCAAATACCGAAATTTCAGTCTCGCAACTTTGACAGTCCACAGTGCAATATCAAAAAAAATCTAGAAGAAATACTGAAGAAAAGAACTTTCAGAAGTCGTAATAGTGCCAGTCCCCCCTTCTTCAGTCCCAGCAGTGACAGCGTTTTCTCTGCAGACTTGCAGTTGCTGTCACCTTGTTCCAGACGTATCTCAGACTGCAGCTCTGCAGATGCTACGTACTCTGTCATTGAAAGGGAAGAGAGTGCCAGCAACACATGGTTGCCAGTATGTTCCATGGACAGCTGTTCTCCACCTTACTTCACATCCAGAGAGGAGAATGCCCAAAACCAGCGATATGCTTTAGCAAGCATTGAATCTGAAGATGTGCACCGCGAACAGAAGTACATGACATCCAGTCCACATTTACTGTTGTTTGCATCTGATAAAAAGTTGGAAAGTCCTGCGATCCAGCCCCCTGTGCCAAAGAGATTATCTCTGAGTGAAAGAGGTAAAAGTTCTGGAAACAAAAGCTTCTGAGTATATAAACTTAAACAGATTAACTTCTTTACTCTTTAAATGGGTAACAATACGTTTTAGGGTAAGTCTGACTTGATAAGTCTGTTAAAAAGCTGAACAAAATCTCATTTTTTCCCTGAGAAATGTGAATCTCAATGTAAAACATGAATAAAAAATATTTCTTCAGACTTGTTGATTCCTTGTTGAGGAAAGGGGGCTTTAGCTATCTGTGTAGTCCACCTTTAATATGGAAAGATCAAAGTATACACATGGACTTTTTAATTCTTATTATTGAAGCTTTGGGCTTGTTTTCTCAACCTGACCAAGATATGGGAAGATTGGAAGGGAAGAAATAGATACCTGGCTTCATAACGTGTTCTATTTACGTAATATTTGCCTCAAGCAAAGGAAAAGCTAGAGTTCCCAAACATGCATGTATAGAAGTAGGCATGTAGGCTGGTTTCCAAATTCAAGTCCTCAGCTATTATCAGTTTTCCTGCTGTTATTTCTTGGTTTTTTTTTTTTGTTTTTTTTTTGTCACCTGAAAAAATGCATTGTCCAAGCTGTGGTATGCTGTGCAGCCTTATGCTATTGCAGAAACAATACTGCAGTTAGAAGGTATCGTGCATGGAAATTACTATGAGCAAATGAAGATGGGTAATGACAAATTTATTCTTCACAGGACAGAAGCAGTCACGGGGCTGCAAAACTGATGACATGTATGATGTGAGCTTGATCTGTGAAGAAGACTTACTGACCACCATATTTCACGCGTGTGACATACAACGTACAGGTTTGGTGCTTTTTGTTGCTGTTTTTCCAGCTTTCAGTCAATACGTTTTCAAAACTAAGATCATGTTACAGCTTGGGGCATGGTGATCTGTGGTATGTTTAGAAAGAATAGCTGCCTTAGCTAGGTGGCTGTATATGTGGCACATCATATGATCATGTCTCTTTTTTTTATGATGCATCCCTTTCCTTCTTCCCTCATTTCTCCTCCACCCCAGATAACTTTTGCTGTACAGAAGTGCAGAGCAAGTAGAGGAGCAAGCATTTCTGATGATCAGCCATATTGGAGATGCTCTCTTATTTCTTAGAGTTTTTCCCGTTAGGAACAAACTCTGTGAAGCTTCAGAGCAGGAGGTTATTCTTCCAAGTTCCATCTCAAACATGACTAACATTGTTAGGCAGAAAAGTCCAGCAGAGTAAGATGTCACATGTTTTTCTCAATTTGATGAGTGGCCTGAATGCAGTAACACAGTAAATAAGGCATGTTTGTTGTTCTTAAACTGATTTCCACAAATTTAGTAACTTTCATGCTTCTGCATTAGGGGAAGAAAGAAAGAAAAGCCACCACCACCAACAACAACAACAGAAAAACCGTTTCATTTGAGCTGTAGTGATTGATTGTTTGTCTACAGCTCTAGAGGACAATTTTGTGTTCACTATGGCAGATCAGTAATTGCAGCTTTTTTTCATTAGCCTACTGGTCTTCACAATCTGGTACATGGTCCCATGTATCTATTTCAGGAAAAGTAGCAGTTTCCAAGATAGTTGATTATTTGAGACACACAACAAGTCGAGGACTAGAAGACAGTGGTCTTGAAGAGCTGTGCAACATGCTTGACCCAGATCAGAAAGATGTCTCTGTGGACCTTGAAACCTATCATGCCATCATGAAAGAGTGGATTGAAGACTGTAAGAGGAAGTGGTAAGGGCTTCTTATCAATTTATCTCAAATATTTTGTGAAAAGTTTTCCTGTGGTTTGTACTTCCTGTACTTTGGAACATGCTCATGATGTCCAGTCATGACCATGAAGTGGTGTTTGGCTGAAAACTTTAAGTATTACAATTTGGTAAGCAAGATCAACAAGCGCCTCTTTTGTACTCTTGGATGTGACTCTTGATGCTTCTGTATTTCAGGGATGGTAGTGCTATTGAGGAACCAACAGCAAGCATAGAAGACCAGGAGTTTAAAGTACATAGAAACACCTTTGAAGGTGCAGACCACTTTATTCTGATATTACTCAGGAAAGTACTGTGTCTCTATTCCATAACCAAAACCAAATCTTTTTCAGTAAAAAAGACACCGCTTTGGATGAATGTTACGTCAGGAAGCTTGGAGGCATTTGGGGGTGATGTGTCCAAAGGAGACATGTAAGTCTGTTAAAGCAATTCTTTTGCAGAATTTGGTACTCTTATCTTTTGGATTACTTAAGAGCAATTCCTAGAACCACTGAAGCTGATGGTTTCGGAAAACTATTTTGGTGGAAATCCTGATGCTCTTGATAGTGCCGCATTCTTCCTCACAGCTTCTACTCAAAGTGAAAAACAGTAGTAATTTTCCCCACTGGTATCTTAGTCCTTTTGTATCTGTCTACCTTGTTAATTTCCTGTGGTCAAAGTTTTTCTGAGAGGGGAAAATTATGGTTTTTGTTTTTCTTCTTAAACTCTCCCTTCCTCTTTCCTAATTTTTTTTTTTCCAAGTTCTTAGGTACATGATAATAGAATAGTGTTATCTCCTGAAAAATCTGATCATTAATTTTGCTTAGGTTATTTCTTTATTAATAATCATGACTCAGATTTGGATTAAGTTGATACTGAAGTACTTAACACTGGAATTTTTAAAGATCACTTTTTGCACTTTGTGTAGTCACAAATCTTCAGATCTACTTTCTGACACTTCTCTCATTTTTAGGACCTCAGAAAAGTGGTCCTTGTTCAAGTTTCAGTTGAAAGTGTAGTTGCAGGGTGGTTTGGGGGAAGTGAAAGGACTCATTACTAAAGGAGTTGGAAGTATTAGCTAGAGCCTAAGAGTGGGTAAAAGTAAAGGCTGAAGTAAAGTAGAAGATAAAAATAAAGGCTAAAGGTGCTGTCTTGCAGGCATAGGGATGTGACACTCACCTGGTGGCATACTTTCATCGTAGGGAGTAAAAAACACTTCTTGAAGACAAGATATTTGCCTAGTGCTAGTGTATGTGGAGTTTTAGAACTTACCTATATTTGATATTTTGGATTTTGACTGCAAATGGCTGTTCGCTGCAAGCATTGATAGTCCTTTACAAGCCGTCATCTTGCCCCTCTAATTGCTACCACTCAGCTTCAGGATTAAGAAAAAAAATGTCTAAGTTAGTCAGTCACTTTCCTTGACTTTAGTTGTTTTTTGTTTTTTCTCTGGTTTTGGTACTGAAACAGGGAGACATCTGACTTGATAACCTGTGTCGCAGACCTGCAGTACAACAACCTGAAGCTCCAGGAAGAGAACAACAAGCTGAAGCTTACCCTGGAAGCTGTGGATGAGACCAACAACAAATTACTGGCAGATAACGAGAATTTATGCCAACAAATAAAAAGGTGGGAGACCCTGGCACCATCTGTTCTACTGTGTAGTGTAATGTGGGTGGATCTATGTTTCTACCAAGTAGTCCAGCCTTGCTTTGTGCTTGCAGCCTCACTAGTGCTTCTTGCCAGCAACTTTCTTGGCTTCATATTGTGTTTGTGAGGCTTAATCCTCTTGCCTGATTGTTCTGCTCTGTACCTCCTGGTTCTTATTACAGCAGTTACTCATATTTTAGCCTGGTTCTTGCAAGCTGACTTGCATCTAGGCAAAATTTTAGAGTAAATATAAGTAAACTTGAAGGGAAAATAAAAACTGAGGTGATGGGGTGAAAGTCTTAATATTACCAAGAGAAGAGTTATGCCCTGTAAAGTTTCCAGTTCTGTGCTCCATTTTGGGGGGAACTATTCATTTTGCTTACTGCCAAGCAGGGAGGAAATAACTGCGTAAGAGCTATTCTGCTAGTTTCCTGAGGAACTGAAGTATGTTGTCCCACTAGCAAGTATTGCTGCAGCCAGGGGAGCCATCAATGCCATGAGTATAGGGCTTTTTTTACAGTGAGTTCATAATGTTCATCTTAGCCAATTAATTCAAATGTGATGTAGTTATGTCAACTGGCAAAACATTCCCAGCATCTTCTGGGGATATTAAGGCAACAGGCCTGCAGCAGTGCTGGTGTGGGATGTGTGCCCTCATGTCAGACTGTGTGCTTTGTGATGCTGCACGGGCCCAGAGCGAGGCAGAAAAAGGGCCTTGCCACACTGACTAAATGTATATAGGTTAGGGTATCAGGCTGAGAAAATAACGTGATACAAAGCTTATCCTTGAAAACTGAATTGAAATGGCTTTCTTAACTGCTATTGATGAAGTGTTGAAGATTAATTTTCTTGCTCAGGTTAATCTGGTAGTTGACTACAGTAAGCTAGATTGGTAGGTGGATGCAAACAAAAGCATACTGTCTTTAGTGCTATGCCTGCTTGGGTTCTCATCCCTTATTGCAAGTGTGGAAGAGATACGATAAAGTGGGTAATGAATCTGTGAGCCTTTGCTTAAAGCAAAGCCCGTAACTTTTGTTAAGTATCTGTGCCAAAGAATAAGTCCCAAGCAGCTTCTAAAAATACACTGTTCTTAGTATGTCAGCCCTATCTAATGACCACGTGTAACTTGCTGAAGTTTTCTTGGATTTATTTCCCTTCAAACAGCATCCAACATTCTGTGCTGAAAGCCAAATCACTGGAAGAAGAACTAGAAGAAGCAAAGAACAACCTGAACCTTTTGGAAGCGAAGGGGCAGAAAATGCTTTGTCAGAATAAACAGCTGGTAGGTGCTTTTACTTCTCAGGTTGTGTTGCACAATTTCTCATGCCATCTGTAGCACTGCCATGACCATTCGGAGCATAAAAACTTAGTAATATGGCTTTCCCTATGTCAGTAGGTACTGAGGCATTCAAATATGTTCAAAATGTAGTTTCACAGTATTAGGGAAAACACTGTGAAGTTATTGTATGGAACTAACATAAACTGCAGTAAAGATTTAGAAGGGTCAGCCTACCATGGAAGTTGACATTAAGAGCTGTTTTTAATGATAACCACACCGCCATCATTAAGCTCCATCTAATTTAATGTTGGCAGTGTTCTGCCAGAAGTTTAGGTGTTGTGCATTACTACTTTTTTAAAGAACCATCAGGGCAGGAGGCTCTGTTCAGATGCACGTGCAAAGGAGCTGTTTTTCCAAAGTCATCAGTGGGCTCTTGGAATTATCAATGTGAGCTGGTAGCAATAGCAAGGGCCCAGTGGACATCTGTCTATTCTGATTCTGACAGCCAGGAGCCAGACAGCATCCCTCATACAGCACAAGAAGCCCACATGAAGGCATCTGAATTGCACACTAGATGTCTGAGTGGCAAAGCCCATGTGATTGTAAGATATGTAAAGCAGCACAGTAGAGATGTTGATGCTGCAGCAGTTTTAGCAGGTGTTGCTAGATGCTAGAGCAGTCTAGCTGAAGACCATATTTCTGTGTTGCTGCCATGCTCAATGTTCAGTGACATCTGTCTTGCTGCATGGGGGTAGCTGTAAAATTCCACAGCTGTGTGCTGCTGATGGGGCACAGTATTCAGATGGGCATTTACATGAAAGCAAAAAAAGCTCTTCCATACAGAGCAGCTATTCTGCTCCACTGTGCATGTGTTCTTTTTCTGTTTTCTGGTTTGGTTTATACAGTCTTTTCCTTGTGAAAAGGAGATAAAATGGGAGGGAGAAATATGAGAAGTTCTGTAGTTCTGCTTACAAGATGCTTAGTTATTGTCTCCTGAGCTGTGGAGGCACTGAGTAGGACACTACTATTCTTCTTCCTCTGAAATGGAGGGCAGTGATGGAGAAATATAATGTGACGCACAAGGTTTTCAGACTTGTCTGAAACGTGAGCATAACTACCCTTGCTCTCTCTGACCTTGAATCCCTTCCTCCTGTCATCTAATGGTCTAAGTTTTATTCTGATTCGAACTGTTGGAGTCACACTCTGAGTTTAGCTAGTATAGAAGCTGCATAGGTTTCAGCACTCTCTGTTCTTCTCTCTGAGACAAAGGAATGCAAAGTAACAGCTTTGTACTGGGCCTCATGTGTTTGTGCTCCAACGCTTTTGCTTAGTTTGGCTTTGCATTTTGAACTTTATGTACTAAAAATGACTGTTCTGTTTCTGTGTTTTTGTTTTTTTTTTTCTATTAATCAGGAAAAAGAAAATCAGTCTCTTCTCATCAAAATAGCTTCTCTTCAAGAAGAGGTAAAATAAATAATGACCTTGCAAGTACATGTTCTTGTCTAGTTAAATGCTTGTTAGTAATAAATTGTTTGTGGGACTTAGAAGCCTGACATGCTAATTGGATTGTCAAGATATCTCATGTTTAACGACAATGACTTGCTGTAATGCTCCTTATCTTGAAATTGTACTATGCTTCAGACTTTCCACTGGCTGGACGAGCAAGAGTATGAGGTGGGAAGCATGAAGGGATGGGATCAAAGCAGCTTTTGAATTTATTTTTCAAATTCAAAGCTTTAGAAACAAACTTCAACTAAGCTTAGTTTGTACAGCTGTGAATACACTAACTCTATATCAAAATAACCTCCAATTAACACTTCTTGATTGATATTCACTTCTGTAACCCTTCTGTAAGATCCAAAGGAGGAGTTCTTTATGGAGCTGTAGTTTTAAAGAAATATGGTGGCTGGGAATTCCACTCCCAGATCTGTCCTTGGCCCATAATGGATCTGCAGGAGGCTAATGGAGCTCTCTATAGGCTGTTTATTTGTTGAGCTTTTTTTGTGTGTGCTCCTTTTCAGAGGGGAGTTATTAATTCTTAAGTAAATATTCTGATGAAGACTTCTGTATAGATGATAAAATCTTAATACTCGCTTACAGACTGTACTTGTATGGTATTTAAAGTGAGATTATGGAAACAGATCATAAAAAATAATCTAAAAATGTGGTTTTTGGGAATCTATCATTATGCCAAAATATAGAATCATAGAATCACCAAGGTTGGAGAAGACCCACAGGATCACCCAGTCCAACCATCCACTGATTACCGATAGTTCTCACTAAGTATATAGTGTGTGTAGTGTACTATCTACTGTACTTATTTACTATATACTTATATACTATATAGTAGTTGTTGTTCACTGCATGCTTGCTGTGTTGAGATTAGTCTTTCTCAAATACTAGTATGTCTCAATAGCCATTGATTAACAGCATGTTTCTGTTCTTACACTCATGGTGGGCCTGAAAAGCTGATGTTTTCTGGCATTTTGTCCTTCAGTTCAAACAGGGGTTTGGGGGAACTGGAAAATAGAAACTATTCCAGTAGGGTGAGCTTAGCTCATGTAGATGAGAAATAAACTGCTTTGAACTGAATTGGAGATGCTGGTGTCATCAAGTTAACTTCACCCTTAAAATTTTGCTTTCTGACTAAAAGCTTGTCTACAGTGAATATATGCCTTAAGATAGAGGTTGTTACCCTAAACATTCATATTTTTTTGCCTTTAACTTATAGGACTTGCTGAAGGGGGGGAAAAAAAAAAGCACAAGTAAGCAAAAAACTACAGTGCAATTCCTATTGTCCAACATGTTTGCAGCCTCAGACCCTTATTTTGATAGGTGTAGAAGCATGAGAGAAAGTAGGAGAATAAAGTTTGTATGTGCATAAATGCTGTTACTGCTTTAGAGTAGGCAGTATCTTGGGGGTGGATGTGTTATTATTCCTAGTTTCTTCAAAGAGAAGCTGTCAATCTGTTCAGCTGTGCCTAAACATTCTCTATTTTGTTCAGAACATTAGGAATAGCATGGACACTGATGGACTTCAAAAGAAGATTTTGGATCTCTCCAAAAACGCGGCAGAGCTTCAAGTAAGAGTTTCAGGAGACATGAGAAGTTAGATGGTTTAGTCAGGTCTAGCTTTGTTCTCTGAAAGGTAGACAACCCTGAACTTGTGTATATTAAAGAAATGCAGCGTGATCCTTATTTGGCCAGTTTGACAGCTTTGACAAAGGAAATTGCTGTCTGGAGGCTAAAAACTGGGCAATATAGGCAAACCACATTTTTATTTCATCCCTCAAAGTTAGACTTTCAGAAAACCTTTTCTTCACTGTTTGAGGAGATGCATTAGGAAGTTGCACTTTGGTTAATGTTGCTGACACTGCTGGCCCACACAGGCAAGAAAAGAGAAGGGTTGATTGAGACCTGAGAACACTTCTAATTGGGTGCGAGATTTGAATTTTGAGATATATCATACCAGGTAAGAATAGAATTGTGTTATAGTTCATGCTGGTGACTTTGTTCCCTCTACTCTTCAGATGCAGGTACATATCTATGAGAGCACTGTGGTGAATAAAGAGGCAAGCTTAATCCAGGTTAGTTGCTTTTGCTGATGCCTTGAAAATACTGAGATGGGATGCTTTATGAAAAGGCAAGGCTGTGGTCTTTGCTGTAGTGCTTTGATTTCTAGTGTTCTCACATGACAGAACCTGATCCTATAAATGTCTTCAAAGTAGGCGAGATCTGCTTTAGAACCTGATAATGAGTCAGCATAACTAAAGGTTGCTGGAATTTGCTGTTCCTTATTAAAATATATATATATATATATATATATATATATATATATATATATATATATATATATATATATATATATATATATATATATATATATATATATATATATATACCAGAATCTTTTAAAACAAACTTCCAAACTTCAGAAAAAGTGCAAAGACTTCTGAAAGCTACTTCCTTCACTAGAAAGTAAAAGAATGTACCTGCAAATGATCTTTCTCCATCATCTGATTAGCTTTAAATGACTTAATTTTGTGTCAAAATAGCGATCCAGAACTCAGTGGAAAAGAAAATCTGTTTTCTCCATATTGAGATCTGTATGCTGCAGGAAAGCCTAGTTAACTACTTCTGTGATGATTTTTGTACTTGCGCACTTGTGATGTATTTTGTACTTAAATACAAAAACGTAAGACCACATGCAGGTTTTGGCATAGTGAATTGTGCAAAGTGCTTTCTGGGCTAATGAAGTTTCCATTTAGCTGAAGATGCTCTAAATCAGCTGATGAAATGCTTGACTATCAGTTCACTACAAAAAATGTGTGGTTTGAATTCAAATAGTGACAAGACAGAATCAGACTGTGATCTAGCTGATAACTTTATAGCTGACAAGGTGTTCTTCTCACCCTCACTTCTGCTCCCAGAAGCAGCTTAATAGCTTGTACTTTCCTCTACTTGAACAATTTTAAACTTCCATGGGCTATGTATTCTTCTTTTCAATGTTTATTTAGTCTGTTGTCAAGAAGGGAATATTAAATGCTGAATACTAGAGTGTGTATTTCTGTAGGGCAGGGTGATTGGTTTGCATCAACTTGAGGAAATTAGTGTAGAAAATTTGAAACCAGCAAATAGCTGGCTTTAGGATCAGTGGGACGAGGGTTTACCTCAAAGGTATTTTTATTAAAAAGCAAAACAGCAACAACAAAAACATAGCTCTGTGTCCAAAGAGAAATAGTTTCATCAGTTTGATTAAATAGTTTCAGCTCACTGAAAACAACTGAGAAGAGAAGATAGAGGTCATTAAAGGGATGAGAGGAGACAGCTCTTTACTTCAAGTTCTTATTTTCTCCAGGAAATGTTTCAGTTGTATGTGTAGCACATAATGCAACTGAAGCCCAGTGCATAACCCTAAGAAAGCTTCTAATTCTACCAAGTCAGTAGTGTTGTGAGGGTTGATGTGTTCTCTGTCAGACCTTTCACTAGACATTGTTTAATTTACAAAGCCCCCCATGCTCTATTCCCTGTAATCATGAAAGCTAACGAGAATAAACATCTTGGAGAACACAAGTAAATTTAAGGATCAGTTGCTGTTAAAAAACAAACAAACAAACAAAAAACTTATGCTATGCATAATATGGTCCAGATTTTCAACTAGAAGTAGAATGCTGATACAGCAACCAGATAACTGATAAGTTAAAACATAGCACCTAGAAAGCATTTTCCTATGCCCTTAATTCTAGGACTTCTGGAAGAGATCTACCAAGTGCTTCCTACTGGCCAGTAAGCCAGGCATTCTTCTGCAGCTTGCATCTGTGGTGTAATATTGAGTATGCTTTGTAACTAAAATAATACTACAAAATAGATAGCTACAACTATAGCTCAGTGTGCTAATTATCAGGTTGTATGCTTTAAAGCTTTTCTCCACATTCTTTGCAGAAGGAGCATGACATCAAAGAACTGAAATTAACCATTGTGGAGTGTACCTCGATTATAGAGGTATGGGAATAAGCTTAGTTACTGTCTAACTGGGGGAAAATGTGCATATCCTGTGCTGCCTCTGCATGCCAGACTAACTCTCTAACTAGCTCTGATAAATATATTTTAGACTTTGCGGGCAGAGAAGAGTAAACTACTGGAGGACATGCGGCATGTGCAGCAAGAGTTGATCGCGTGAGTACTGAGAGTCCCAGGAAAAATAGTTCATGAAAAATCAAAAAGGACTGATTCTTACTTTTATGTTCTCCATTTTTCTTTTAGAAATGGTTTGAGCTTCCCGTTGATGAGTAAAGTTAATGGCAGTATTCCTGAAGAGATGAATTCACTGGACTGTGAACTGGAGCTTGCTCAGTCTTCTGAGGTGTGAATCAGATCCTATTGAATCTTATCCCAGTTGTCTTGCATCAGTAAATTAAAAACAAAGCTCATTCTCTGCAGATTGTTAGATAATCCCAGAGTTAGGATTCATTAGTCCTTGCACATAAGCATAGAATGTGAGTGTTAGAGTGTTGTTTTAAGTATGTCAGAGAAAGCCCAGATAAAAGCAGAGCAAACACTTGCTGATGTGTATCTGAAAGAGCTTTGGTCACTTATTTATCTGGCAGAAGAAGAGACTGACAGGAGATGAGTCATCAAACATTTAACAGGCTAATGAAGAAAGTAAATACTGCCTACACTGGACACAAACAATGAGCTTTGCATTGCGGGAGGACAGATGTTTCTTGAAATTTAGTGTAGAGAAGAAGAAGACTAAGCACCAAAGTAAACAGCTGAGAAGGTTGTAGTCTTCATTTAATTTATTCTTTAGAAACTGATGAGCATCTATTTGCAGGTAGCGTTCCTTTGCCTCTCAATAGGAAAGATGTTCCTCACATCTGGAAGTCCTGTCCAGCTGTTTTTTCTGAAGTCTTTTGATAGTAACTTGGAAGAGAGTGTGAGAAGAATTCTTCTGATAAGTGAGGCACAAGCTGGTGGATCTTAGTGGTGCAGCTGTGCCTGTTGGGTTGGAGGTGTAGTGTTGCCTATATCCTCTGCAGTTAATTTCTATGAGCAGCACTTTGGTCATGCACACTGGAAGTTTAATCTCTGATTCTTGTAGCTTTTCAGTACTCTGGTGGAGAACTGCTGCACCAGCAGTCTACTTTTATGTTGTGGTTTTGGTTTCAGCTATTCTGTGCGCACTTCCCTAAAAGCACTTCATGGAGTCCTATCCTTCCTTGCAGTGTTGTTTTCTCTTCAGATGCAAGTTATTCAGTAGTGCTGATAACGAATGCCTTATTGCAGTGCTTTTATTTTTTAATTATTTCCCTGCAAGTCTTCACTATAACCTTGCTACTTGTTTTTGTGGTTGCTGCATTTTTCAAGAGGTAGGTAGCATTTGAGGGAGAAGATCCTGTGAAGGACTGAAAATGCAGGTCCAGGAGTGAGAGGCATATTTGGTATACCTTGGATTCAAAAGTAATGTCCTGCTACCTATTGCCAGCAGCAAGTTGCTGTGTTTACCTCTCAAGTACTGAATGAGATACAACTCCACCTAATGACCTGTAAAGGAGGTAGGAGTTCTTGCTTTTACTTCACTTGGTAAAACCTACTCTGAATAAGCGGAAAACAAGTATTGACTTCTTGCCTACTTCTGACTTGAAACTTATATTGGATCATTCAAGAGCTTGGCTTGCTTGCTTTTTTTCTTTTACTAAATCTCCAGGACATAATGTGTTTGAAAAGCTTTTGCAGGCTTCAAGTTTCAGTAGCTCTGACCTTCTGGTAAATACAATGCTAGGATATTTCAGAGAAATCTAAATGTCACTGATGCTGGTTTGTAATAAGGATGTCAAAATAAGCTAGCTGGATCTTCTGTGTCTTCAAAGATTACCAAGACTGAATGGATGTCCCTGGATGAAACACTGGACCGTGAAGTATTGTTCTTACTTCAGGGACCTGAATATGCAGGAGAAAAGTTTAAGGCTGTCATGCAAAACCTGGTCAGTGATCTATCTTATGTGAGTAAGGTTGTGGTCTGTTGTCAGTCTTTTAATTACAACCCGTTCAAACATTATTAATCAGCTCATATTCACTCTCTTTACAAAAAGTAAATGCAAGCAACTTACTTGGATGTAGAGTTGGGGCACTTCTAACAATATTATTTGGTATATACTATTCCACTGCTTATTAATTGGGTAATGATGAGTAGCATTAGACTAGTAGTTGGTTTTTTTTTTTTTTAAATCTTTATTTTCAGCAAGAAGAAGTTTCTGCAGCAGAAGAGCTTGTCAGGACTTCTTTAGAACGGGTAGAAGACCCTGATGTGAATGTGCAGCAGGCCTGGGAGAGAAAACTTGTGGTAACGTTTTTTTTAATGCTATTTTCTGTCAGACTTGCCTAAAGTTTTCTGTACAGCCCCAGTATATCTTACTGTTGCATCCTATATGTGTTATTAGAGGTATGGCAATCCATTTATGGGTCAGATATGGTATATAGGGAAAAGTATATTTTGTTCTAACTCTTAGGGAGCAAGGGGAAGGAACAACTTTTTACTGAACTGTTGGGCTTTTCCTGACTTGTCTTGTATGACACATCTCTGTAGTAACTCTATGCTTGAAGGAAAGGGTAGATGAAGCGAGCAGGTTTGAAGTCAGATGACAACACAGTGTAGTGTGAGCTATGAAGCTTTTCTGTCCATTGTTTGGAACTTCTATGTTTCTAAAACACCAGTTTTCTCCTTTTGCTCTATTTGACTACAAGGCAGATGGTTCCTTCACCAGGAGGAGGAAGAAGGCAGGCTTTTTAACCAGATTCTCTTTTAAAAAGCAAAATGTTCGGCTATTACTGGATGTGCATCAGAAAAGGTTTCTACAGAAATATAAGACTTAATCATGAAATCATAGAATCATGGAATAGTTTGGGTTGGAAGGAACCTTAAAGCACAGTCAGTTCCTGCCATGGACAGGGCTGCCACCCATTGGCTCAGGCTGCCCAAGGCCCCAACCAGCCTGGCCTTGAGTGTCTCCAGGGACGGGGCATAATGTATACTTACTATTACTCTCATTTTCTCTGAAGACTTGAGGGTATAGAATCAAAGTAACTGTGGCAAGAACTTCTCCCTTTGTTAGCAACAGTCTGCAGGTACTGCTCAACCCTCTTGCTCTTGTCCTCTCCCTGACTTCTCCCCCGGTTTTCCACATAACAGTGGTTTCTCAGGTGGCCATCATACTGGATGTAGGTTTTTTTTCCTCTAATCTGTTAAGAACTCTTTTACATGCTAATCCATTGTACTGCGTATTAATGCTATATATAATCTTTTTATTTCTTAAGTAGATGCAAAACCTCTATTCAGCCTACTTTGGTAATAACAGGTAACACCACAAAACATACTGCTTTAAGCTGTTAGCTTCTAAGCAAAAAGATACTCCTTTTTCTTTCCTCCAGTGTTGCAAAATATTATAGCTGTCCCCTCCATCCTTTCTTGGGCAGGAGGAAACAATTGTTAGAGTCACCCAGCCTTCCTGCACTGCTATAGGATTTTGGTCTTGAAAAACTTCCTCCTGCAATATTTCTCAGCTGAAAGATGCATGTTGATTTACCTTTCATGACATGATTGTATTCCCATTAAGCATGTAGAGCTGAGAACTTTTGTTTTAAGTGTTGATCTGTTCTGGCTCACTGAGTTTTATACAATTAGAAACTAGAGTAGCAGAGGTTCAAGAAATAGCAGGATGCTTTAAAAATAGGTCTCCCATCCTCAGGGTTCTGGAAGCATGGAATGACTTCATGTCAAGCATATTGTCTTCACTTAGAATGCAGTGGACGTGTGTGAAATATGGTACAGGGAGCTGAACAATAGAAGATGCAAGGAAAAAAGCACTCAGCACAGGCAGCTTTTGTGGAAAGTTGGTGAGGTCTTTGCAAACTGGGACCAGCCACTGTCACTTTAAGATTAAACACTTTTTTTTACCCCCTATCTTCTGTAAAATACATTATGTGCATGCTTTGCTGGAATGCTTTAAGTTGTTATAAACAGGTAAATTTCAAATATATCTACGTGTGTATGTGTGTTCAAGCATATATACATGATGACAGTAAATATTTTTTGCCTCATTCTTGCTGGAAGATAGGGCATGTGTACAGCATAACAGTCTTGATATAAGTCTCTGCCACTTATGTGTCAAGCTATGGTATTTCTAACAGCAAGTGCTGCCTGCTTTGGCTGAGGAACTTATCTTCAGGATGTGGGTATTTGCTTGTGGCCATGTCCCATGTCACTCCAGTAAACCGATCTAATGAAGATGCTCAGGCTTTTTTAGTTCTGTAGTGTGGTACGTTATGCGCTGCTTTGCTTTTGTTTGAAGCTTGTGAAAAATGTTAAACTCTAATGTGGCCCACATCTGTAGGATCAGTGTTTGTTCCCTTTGAACCAATGTAAGCAAATATGGCTTCCATGTTAAGCATTCTTTAAAGTCAGAGGCCTGCATTTTTTTGCGGTCACGGATGAACAGTGTCAGAGAAAGAGGACTGAGTTCTTCTTTCTTGATATTTTATCCTGTATCACCTAATTCAGGGTTCTAGTTTACCCTGTGTATCTGCTCTTCCTCTAAACATGTGGCAACTCAGTCTCAAAATTCCACAGGTTCTCAAGCAGGAGTTAGGAGAGAAAAAACACCTTTGGATCCAAAAACTCAATCTCTTGGAAAAACACAAAGAATCTCTAGATAAGGATTTTATTCGAATGGCAAGCAACCTGAGGAGAACCAAAACAGAGCAACTTCACCTAAGGAAAGAGCTCTCTGCCAGGTACCCCTTAAAGAATGTATTTCATTTGTATTAAAGTTTACTGAATTCTGAAAGCATTTTCATTTTCCCCATGGATTTTTGGAGAATGGATCTGGTTTTAGTGTAACATTACAGCATGTGAGAGTTTAGGTTTGTGTATGAAATAACTTACAATCTTGAATTCTTACTTGAATATATGAGGGAAGACCACAAGCTGAGAAGTTAGAAGGGGATAAGTGGGGGAGAGCACTGCCTACCTCACAGGTGCAACCATTAAATAAACTGCTGATTGCATGTGAAGCAAGACATGTGAAATACATATCTATGGCTGTTACTGTTTTTGGTGTAACTGAAGCTGTACTCCTGAGAAAACAAGACAGTGAGGTACCTCACTAAATATGAAAATATAGCTTTAAATCTGAGGTTTTTTAGCCTGTAGTTCCTGCTGGGAGATTTAATATAACAAATATGACAGCAAGTGATAATAAACCTGAAATCTTTCTTTCTTCCCTCTCACCTCTTCTCAGACACTTAAGAAGTGAGCTAGCCAAGTTGGGATTTTTCTTTCTAATTTTCTTTCCAGAAAAATTGATCTCAGTTCTTTGTCCTAAACTTATTTTTAGTGTCAGTCTTCCACCATCCTATGCTAAACTGTAAATTTTTATGTGCTTGCCATTCCCTAGGGTTCAGGATGCAAGCAGCTTACTAGCAAGGCTTTGCATTCCTGTGAGCTAATGCAGAGCAGTCACACTGCACTCTCACTTCACTCAGATACAACTCACATTGTTAATGTAGACCTCCCACCTGCTCTTCCTTCACTGAAGAAGGAGCTGGCAAAAAATACCAATTTCTTAAAAAATACTGCTTTCATAGAGCTGCCTCTACATCACCATTCTTTGTGGTGGCTGCAACAAGAAAAAGAAATAATCGTATAAATGAGACAAAAAATAAGCAAGTAGAATGTTTGTGCAGAGTAAAAGAGGCTTTTTGAAAGTGGTCAACTTTAGCACCTGTTCTGTGGTACGGAATCTGCTCACTGCCAAGTGAAATATCTTCTGGAGTACTGGGAGATCAACCAGAGGAAGCTATTACCTGCAGGCACAGCTCCAGGGTGTTTTTGCTGGAATGATTGACTCAATATTGATAATTTTATGAACTTAGACCAAGCTTTCACAATTTGATCAAATAAGGTTTTTAATTTTGAGATGTCTCTGAATAGTCTATAAGCTTTCACTATGACACCCAGTTGGCAGAGGCTGGCACAGCTCTTTTTCTGCTTAGTTAGAAACCAGGGAAAAGTCTTAATTCTCTTCCTACTTCCAGAGCTACTATAGGGGAGGAGAGAGAAAACAAACAAACAAACAAAACTGTTTGCCTACTAGGTTAAATTGTTCTCCCTAAGCTGAAAGCCTCTGTTGCTCAGTCCTAGAGATGTAATGGCTGAATATGGTTCTTAATGCGTGTCTCAATGACTAGCATGTGTCATCTCCCAGGCATGCCTGCTCTAAAATGTCAGTAACGGATTGTGGTTTGTGCTCTCGCACCCTGCAGGCAACGTGAGATGGAAACTGTCAAACAGTTGCAAGAAGAAGCTGCTGGCCGGGCAGAAGCTCTTGGTTTGGAGCTCCAAAAAGCTACAAAGCAGCTTGAGGATGCCAACAAACAGGTAAGGGACAGACTAGTTTCCTCTTTGCCGAAAAGATGCAGGCAGATGCAAAACACTGCATACAGTGCATTGCTGCTCTTGGGAAAGGAAGTCCTGCGTTCAGAATGGAGAGCCTTATTGCGAAAGTGGAACCAGCGAAGGAAGTAAAATGTGAGGGGGTGGTGACAACAGTTTGCTGATGAAAGAGGCAGCATCGCATATTTGTGGTGGCTTTAAAAAAAAAAAAAAGCCAAAAATAGCTTCCATACACAGTCCACCCCAACTGTAAAAATGCAGAAGTTCAGAGAGAGCTTTATCACTTCCTGAGAGAAAACAGATGCAGTTCGGTTTTATCTACATGAACTGTAGAGGCTCCTTGTATTAGGCAGGCTGTTTTTCTTATTTTCCTTTTTTTTTTTTTTTTTTTTTTTTTTTTTTGTTAAATATTGTTTTGTGCTTAGAGAGAGGACCAAGCTGAAGCCTTTCGCTCTGCCTGTGAGGAAGCTGCATCCCTGAAGTGCAAGTTAAAGGAAGCCATTTCTGAGCAGCAAAAGCTCAAGGATGTGAATGCAGCTCTAACAAGCACTTGCCAGTTGCTTCAGGAAAAGATGGAAGAGCAGAAAAGTGAGTAACTATTGGCAATGTGACAGCATTCATCTTTCCGTGGGCAAATACTTTATGGATAAGTTATGGCAAAAGGGAATAATACTGACCTGCAGGTCACCTGTGGTAAAATGCTCTGTGGAAGTGAGTTGGGTGGGATTCCCATGAGTGGTGGCTGGGCTGGACTGGAGCTGTGGACTCCTAACACTACCTATGAGGAAGGTTTAGTAATTCCATGGGAGCTTCACCTTTACTGAAGGTGCTGTTCATATACCTGCATAGCCCTAACAGTCATCTCTGTGTCTTAAGCTTCCTGTGTCAAGGAGACTTGGGTTTTTGCTCTGTGTTCTGCTTGATGTTTAGATTTGCTCTGTGTACACAAATAACTGCGTGGTATCTTTGTTAGAAAGCGATCATGTCACTTCATTGTACATGTGTAACTTCTGCTATGGAACTATGAAAACTTATTTCAACATCTTGCTTGCTAATGTCCCCACTTTACAGAGTTGGTTGAATAAGTTGTTGGTTTAATTCCAGTGTACATGGCTTTTCCTGTCCAAATACCTGGCAGCAAAAGCTACTTGTGTAAAGCTAACTTATGCCCACTAAATATCTGGCCTCAGGCATGCATTTCGAAGTGCAGTGTACAGTGTGATTTGTGTTGGCAATAAGCTCAAGGCACATGAGTGTGAAATTGCAGTTTTTCTTGTAGAAAAATTACGCTGTGCTCTATGCCTTAGCCTTAAGGTACAGCTCTTACACACCCCTAGCTGTGCTGACTTATGGACAATACCAAAACATCAGTCACATGTGCATCCTTTCATGTTTGCTGCTTTCTTCAAGCTATATGGTGTTTTGTAACCAAAGGGCATAACAGTGGAAATAGAACTGAAAGATAGCACTAAATAGATGAAGTGTTTCTGCAAGTCAAGCTAGCATGAATCAAGAGTGAGAACTCCAGATACTACAAAGGAGGCTGATGCCACTGATCTAAAATAAATAAACAAGACCTGAAGTTTCCTGCCTTGAAAATGGCCAAGACTTAGGCTATAAATGACTCCAGGTAGTTTGTAGGGGTCTTTCTAAGATAAACAGAAATAAATTGGTAGTTCTGTCGGAAAGTTGGAATTTGTTATAAAGAACAGGGCAAACAGGGTTGGGGTCAGGACAAGGACAGTGCTTTATATTGGCTCCTGCAAAAAGGTTGATGGGCTACTGCCTCTGCTGACAAAAGGCCTGGATTACTTGTTTGTTTGTTTTTCTCCCTGACTCTCACTCCATTTCCCCACTTCCTCATCCTACGTGATGAGGTAACAGATCCGAAAACCTGATAGATGAGGAAGATTGCTACTAAACCTGTGTCAGCCTGGCACAACTCCTTGTGTGTTTCAAATGTGGAGTGATGACTTGAAGCTAACTGCTAATGCCATCATTCAGTGAAAAAGCTGAATGACCTGCCTTCAGTTTTTACTTGGGCACTGAGATGACACTGCTTATAAAAATCTTTCTTCCTTCTCCTTACTTGCACAGTATTAGATTTAGTTTCTGTATCCCAAGTGTCTTGTATCAAAGTAAAAACCACCGGGGCAGGCCCCAGCGTTACCAAACTTGAACAAAGAATGTTTTTAAGTATGAAGTGAAGCCTATCCCTGGAAGTGTTCAAAGCTGGTTTGGACAGGGCTGTGGGCAACCTTATTTCATGCAACCTTATCCCAGCAATGGTGGAAGTGCAGAACTCTATGGGCTTTAAGGTCCTTTCCAACCCAAGCCGTTCTGTGTAAACTCTTTGTACAAAGCCTTCTCTTCCAAAAATCTGTAATAATCATTCATTTCCATAGGGAACTGTAACACTGACAGTGTGGGGAAGAATCCCCCCTTCATAGAAGAACAAAGGAGGCATAATCGCAAGTTAAAAGGTTCCCAATTTTGTCTGCCTGATGGAACTTTTGAAACAAAGTATGCTTTTAAAACTATTTCCTGTGAAAACTATTGTAAGTATAACAACACCAAAGCAAAACGTGATAAGTTTGTGACAGGCAGCATTGAGTTTACAGGCACTTTAATACTGGACTGCTCCTTATCAAATTGTGAGGGGCACTCTAAAACTGACAAATGTCTCTTCATAGCCACTGTTATTGCGCTGAGAGGGGAGCTGCTTACAGAGCGACTCTGTGAAAGGCTGTATCAGGTATGAAGCTTGTCTGGTTGGGGAAGAAAAGGTAGGCTTGCACAAGAGGTGCTTTGGTGAAAGGGCATCTATAGCTGAGCTATGCTGCCAAATCACTTGTGGTTCCATTACTTTTTTGGCTGTGGAATCCAAATGAGATCTATTTGCCAAGCTGCATGACGTTCTTCTCTCCCAGTAAAGATGGACTAGAACTCACTGGTGTGCTGTTGGTCTCAATGTAAGCAGTTCTACATGATGATATTGAATGTAGATTCAGGGAGCTTTCCCTGAGGCATGATGTGATTTATTACTTTTTTTTCCCCAACTGTCCCCTTTCCCAGTCATATCCTTCTTCTGCAGAGAGGCTCCTTAAAAAATGCTTCCAGCATAAAGGGATTAGGATAAAAGATATAAAACGATTTTTACCTCATGCTCCTCTGTGGAGATATGTTGGAAATTATATAACTCTAGAATAATTTGCTTTGAATAAAAATACTTTCTTCATCTTTAGGAGGAGGTGGAGGGGGAGACGTAGTGGGAAGACTTTCTCAACTGGCTCTAGTAAAAAAATGTTATAGCTTATGGTCTAAGCAGTCTGAATTTAAAAGAGAATAGGAAGGTATTTAGAAAGACAAACATAAGATCCTAAAATGTATCTTAGACTGTAGCGAGAGCATCAGAGGAGCAGAATTGAAAACTCTAGACCAGCTGCATGTGAAATAAAAATTCTATTTGTGCATAGAAGTCTGCAGAATTAAAGACTGAAGACAGCAAGGGGAAACAATTGTGTGTTTTTCCTAATAGTTGAAAATCATCAAATTAGATAAAACTCCTTTTTTTTTTTTTCTTTCTACTGTTTCTCCACTGCAACAGCTCTGTGTAGATGAAGAATCTATTTACAGTCTGCTACCTACATCAGTGGAACCAGTGAGAGGGAAGGTAAGTGGTTCTGACCATTGCCAAGGCTGCTAAAACATGATGCTTGTTTTAGTAGTATTTTCCTTCATTATTTAGGGGACAAAGTCTCTCCTCATGAGAAACTGCCAAGTCAATTAAGTTACTTGGTTGTATGTTTTATATACATATTTGTATGTTTATGTATATGTGCACATACACTAAAGTATATTCAAATATGTATTTCAAAGTTTACTATTGCTTCTGAACAGTGCTGTTACAAAGTACAGGCACTTGGTTAGGTGCCTTTTGAGAAGGATCAGAGACTGAAGATGGAGCTGCATTTCTCAATTTGTCTTCTATTAATCACTTTATACAACATTTGATAAAACGCAGCTGTGTTAATACTTCAGATGTTTCTTTTAGCCATCTGGAGATAACCCCTCTTCAGCACTATATGGCAAATAAATGGTGTGTGTCTGTAGGGTATGTGGGCAGTGCCTTCTGTCCATGCAACAGGGCTTAAGCTGGAGCTGTCCAGCTACCCCAGCTGAAGGAAACTCGTTCTGCTTAGTAGGTGCCAGGCATTGGGCAAGTGCTCCCTGTCTTGGTCTGCCTTGTTGGTCTTACTCTGGCTTTACTGGAAACAGAGAAGGGGGAAAGAATGGGGTGGTTTTGGTTTGGTTTCTTTCCTCTCCTGTCCTTCACACCCTGCATTTATACCTTCCATCTTTTTTTCGTGTTATCTACTCCCAAATGTAGCTGAAACCAATATTACCTGCTACAATTGTGAAGTTGGAACTTGAATTATTCTACCTCTTTTATCAGTTCTGCCCATGAAGGATTTAAGTTTTTTCTAGAAAAAGTGTGGGTGGAGGGAAATGGCATAACTTAGTATTATATAATGCAAAAACAATTCTGCATGTGTGTGGTGCTGATGGCCCCAGTACATTTATCATGGTTGAACTTAAGTACTTTTTTTTTTTTTTTTTAGGGCAGCAGAGCTGCTAATAGAAGAACACTGTGGAGTGAGAGACCTACCCTGTGCACTGACTTTCCCGGGACCTTGCCCTCTGATATTTCATACTGGAGTCTTACTCCTCTGCTAGGTAAGACCTAGTGATGTCTGCCAATTTTCTGCCTCTTCCTGAAGTACAGAGGAGTTAATAAGTTGTATAGAGCAGTCTTGCTGCAGCCAAATGTGCTTCTAGATTGTGGAAAGCCTGCTGTTGGCTTTAGCCTATTTTGCATATGATCTGAGGTTGAACCATGCTTTTAATGCTTTCAAATAAAGGTCTCAAAAGGTGGCTGTCTGTTAGTCTACCAATGGTCCTCAAAAGCATAGGGAGCCTATTGAACACACACTCAAGTATACTCCTGGCAAGGTACTTGAATTGATGGGACTTATGTTCTTCCTATTCACCCTGTTGAACACGCTTAAGGCAGTGAGTGGCATCCTGCTACTGAGATGGGGACAGTCCTGATTTAAAAACTCAGATGGGTAGCATAGTTTTTGAGAATCAAATAGTAGTATTTCTGACTTCTTTCTTTATATGTGGTTTGTGCTTTCCTGCAACTCTCAAGCCTTACTCCACTGCACAGCAGAGTGCACTTGGGACAGTATTTCCTCCATGAGTAAAGCTGGTAGAACACAGTGACTGTTCTAGTACAAGCTGTGAAATACCCAATTGTAATCTAGCCCCATACTGGGGGGAAATAGAGGATAGACTTGTTTGATTGTATGTGCTTTCTAAAATGCACTAATGCAGTGTAGCTGCAACTTGCTGTATTATTGTGATCCTGCCATAAAGAAGGCAGGTTTTTGTGTCTTGCATCAGTCAAATATTGTTTTAAGAAGTCCTCAGTCAAAGATCTATTTTTCCACTGCCCTCTACCACAAAACAACACTTCACTAGACCAATACTCTGCCATACAGAAGTTTCTGTGACCTGACTGATGGACAAATCCCTTTCCTTGGGTGCTACAGGGAAGTAACACCCTGTACATACTTCCATATACAAAAATAGGCGAAGCCCGGGTAATCCAACCCTTCATACAAGACAAAAACTTTCTTAATCTTTATTAGATTGGTCTGTTTCTTTATTATCTCAGACCTAAGAAATGAAAATTGATGTGACTGTGACAACTTTGCTTGTGGCTGTGCCTCTTCATGCTGCTTTCACTTTCTACAGATGCTCTAAACCTGGAAACCTCCTGCCCAATTAACTTTCCTGTGCACAGCTGGAATCCCCCTTGCAGATGGAGATCTGTCACCAGCCTCTTTGAAAGCTGTGGTCTGTGGCATGCATCCATTTCAGATGTGACATCAGTAGGGTACAAGTAAGATGGCAGGATAACCTCTTCAGGGTAAAGGGTGGAAGACTGCTTGGGATACAGCAGGTCCTGGAAGAAGCTCAGCACGCTAGGTTCAAAAGATGAGCATCTCTTAATATATTGGGCACTCAATGGCCAGCTAATGGTGTTTTGGGGGGAACACTTTGCTCCTCTTTTCAAGAGCATTATTAAAACTTTACTGAACCACTGGTACGGCCATCAGGCAGATATGGTGGCAGTGAACAGCATTTCATGCTGAGGCAGAAGGTAGGTGTTCTTGTGTCTATTTCAGTATTTAACTCATGATGACACTTGCATTTTGGAGCCAAATTCTTATCCATTTTAAGGAGAACTTCTTTTGGCAGAATTTAGTGCAAGAATTCTAAAATCTTGCCTATCAAACTGTCTCCTTAGATCTCTTAAACAGATTGAACTATTTAAGACTCTGTAAGCAAGCTAACTAATGTCAGTGAATATTTAAAAAGCAAGCTAAGGATGTTCCTGGAGATGTAGAAGCAGGCAGTCTGCAGCTTCTGAGGAAACTCAGCAGCTTTTGAAGCTTTTGCCATAGGTTTTCTCTAGAGCAGTGCAGTGTGGAGGAGGTTGGGAAGGACAGGTGGTGGTTCTTGCTGTTTGGGGGAGGAGGGATTGATGTTTGTCATGAATTTCTCTTGGAGACCAGCTGTCTGACTGTACAGATAGCAGTGACTTTGGTTGTTATGTGCTTAAGGCAATGTATCTCACTGTTGTTCAGGCAATATGCAAATAAAATGTGTATTGCCAGGTGGAAAATATACTCTGCTGGTGGCTATACTGATTCAGACCTTCCTGTTTCCATTACAATGATGGACTCTTCACTTACTGAGGTGAGTGCTGTCTCTGATACCCCAAATGTAGTTCTGAATGGGTTCATGCACTTTGTGCCTTACAAACAGGCAGATGAAGATTTATCAGCACTGCAATGGAGCTGGCACTAGCCAGCAGGGTGCAGAGATGTTTTTTTTCTGGGATATTTCCTTCTGTTTGGGCTCTATCCTGGAATACTGTTACTGACCTAAAAGTATTGATGTTCATGTGCCACTGGGTTATGGTTTTAGCTGGGAGATGACTTTTAAATGGTTTATAGGCTTCAGCCAGTGCTCTTTGAACAGAAATGCTCTGTTTTGCCGGGGAAGTGTCAGTGACCTCACCACATTTATACACCTGTAAGTGATGACAGGATTCTTTAGTTGTGAATGCTGCCTTTCTCTGCACTTTCTCCTATGTCTGTAACAGCTGAAAAATGATGTATTTGCTGTAAGACCTTCCTTCAGTCATGTGCTTGGATATGCTTTCCCTGCTGTAGTGAATCCTGCATCTATCAAACTGCTTCCTCCTACTGTTTGAACTGTCAGTCAGCTTTCTCATGGTGATAGCCACATGAACCATGTCTCAGCACTGTGCTCAGTGCTGCAGCACTCACTGCTGAAATCCAGACCTCAGCCCTGCTACACAGCATGGCTTTCCAATTAGCTTTACAAGCTATAGCATGGGCAGCGGTAAAAATTGGTCGGTGGTTTCTGTGAACCTGGAAACAAGTTGTGCAGCACCAGTGAGCATGCAGCCTCAGAGCTGCCCTGGTCTCAGTGCAGTGCAGAGTGAGGCAGAAAGTGCAATGAAGGTAGAAAGTGGGAGATAGATACTGCCTGTGGTCTCAGCACACTGCTCAGCTGGGAAAGAGAAGGTGGGGAATTCTTCCCTGGTGCTGCTGCTGCTTATGTTGTCTTAGAGGGGTAATTGCAGGGATTTTAATCCTTCTGGGAAGCGGCAGCTTTGCAAAGTTGTTCAAAATGTCTGTCCTTCATTGTTCTGGAGTTTTCTGTAATTCCAACTGGACTTGCAAGTGGCATTTTCCTTTTCCTAAAGGAAAACAAGGAAAAAAAGGAAAAATGTAAGTATTAAAGCTTCTCCTAGAGAGGAGGTAAGCAGACTGTGTCCAGTACCTGTTCTGAAACCTGTGATGTGTGGAGACATTTGAATACCCCAGATCAATAAGGTATCTCTAGTGCTTTTTATTTTGCACTGTGGTTGCAGATGTGCTTGACCAGGCTGAGACCTTCTGCATGTAACTCCAGGGCTTTGTCAGTGCTGTCATTGTAGGAGATAGATCAGGGGATACTAAATAAAGGAGTGCTTGTGAAGCTAGATCAGAATTGGGCATTTCATACTTGTTTTAATGGTATGAAAGTAAAATGTATAAAGTGTTTTAGTTGTGGTTGTTTTAAGTGTAGACTTTGCAATCCCAATACAAGCAGCCAGTATGAGGTCTTCAAAAATGGAGTTGAGGATTTTCCTTAATTGCAAAACAGGAAACTACTGAGGTTACCCAGAGAGGTCATGCAGGATGCTGTGTTGTGCTAGTCAGCTCCAGGTGCCATCTGCTTTGTGTTGGCAGTGCATGTTTGTGCTTCAGGAATCCTTCAGAATTCTCTTGCTTCATTCCAGTGCACCATTCATCTCTTTTCTTCTCCTCAACTACTCCTTTAGTCCTACTGGCCTGAACAAGACTAACACAATGCTGAACTTCCTTAAGCTTAATAGAGAATTCAAATAGGAATAAAAATAGCCTGCGTTTGCATTAGAGGAAACATCAGCTGGCTGAGGCACAGACTCTGCGAGGGCAGTCAGGCTCTAGTGGAGGGGAAAGAAGGATATTTCCCATTCAGTGTCTCTCTTTGCATATTGAAAGGCTAAAGATGTTCTTCTTCTCAGCTGTGACGCAATAAGACTTGGGACCAGAACCACACTGCAGTGGCTAAAGGCACATGAGCAAAACTAGTTGTTTTTTTTGTCTGTGCAGTCAAGTTGTTAAAAGTAATGCACTTATCTATGTAAATGAGTTGAATATTTATAGCTGAATGGAGTTCTGTGCACTTATGACCTTGAAAAATGGGTGCACCCTTAAGCATAGCATTGGGATAGCAAAGTGGTATAGTAATACATGCTTTGGTCATGTGAAAATGTGTTAGAAGCTAAATGTGTTGTCAGGAACAAAACTACCTCACTAAATTTCTGCTGAAAGTTATCACTCCTAACAGTAGTATCACAGTAAGCTGTATGATATGAGTAGAGGTGGCTATAGACTTTGTGCTCATGTACCATCTGGTTTTCTGCTGCTGAGGTAATTCAGGTACAGCTGGAGTAATTAAGATTTTGAGATGACACAATCAGAGGGCTGGAGCATATCTGTTATGAAGAAAGGCTGAGGAAGTTGGGCTTGTTCAGCCTGGAGAAAAGAATGGTCCAAAAAGACCTCATTGTGGCCTTGAGGTATTTAAAGGAAGCTTATGAACAGGAAACTGACTCTGGTTTGGTAGTGATAGGACAAGGGGGAATGGCTTTGAACTAAAAGAGGGGGATTTTAAGTTAGATGTCAGGAGGAAATTCTTTACTCAGAGGGCAGTGAGGCACTGGCACAGCTGCCCAGAGAAGGTGCAGGTGCCCCATCTCTGGAGGTGCTCAAGGCCAGGTTGGATGTGACCCTGGGCAGCTGGGCTGGTGAGGGGGCAGCCCTGTTCATGGCAGGGGTTCAGCTGGGTGGGCTTTAAGGTCCCTTCCACACAAGACATTTGATGGCATAAAATATTTTCTACTTGCAAGGCAACCTGATACTAACTCTTCTCTCTTCCTGTTAAGATGGACTGTGCAGAGCCGTCAGTGCCACTTGGTCTGATCCCATCCAGGTCAGGTTTTGTGTGAGGCTTTAAAAGTATTAAGATTGTATAATATGGATGAGCATCTAAAAAGTAACTTTGTTTTGACAGTGATGGCTTAACTTCTCCCCAAGAAGTTCTTACATCCTCTTCAAAAAGCACTGCACCAGTAACAGGTAGGGCCCTTAAACCAGAGTGCAGGTGTGTAAATGTCTTGTGCTGAAACTCTCAAAATAGATATGGTGAAGTCTCTCTCTGTGTTCACTGACTGATAACTGCTCTGTCTTCTGTGGCCTGATACCTAGGCAGCCTTGTGATGGAGGAAAAGCCACCCAAGAACTCATGCGCAGAGGAGGAAGTTGTGCCAGCTTCTGTGACAATGGAGAGAAACAACAATCAGGATGCAGCTGGTTCTGTGTCAGGTACAGTAACTGCTGCAGCCACACTGGTGTTCATGCAGTGAGGAAACAGTTTGCTTTCAGAATGCCTTTAAAATGAAGAAGCTGAGTAAGAAATTAACTTCAACTTCTGAATTTTTGCTGTTGCAAACACTCACACCTGCAAGTGCTCTCAAAGCTAAGTAGGAGTAAGGCTGTGCCCAGGAGGGTGCCTTATAGTGTTGAACGTGAGCATGAAATAACTTGGTGAAATCAGCTGGTGTAACACTGTGTGGGTGCTAAACCCCAGGGCATTCGGGGAGGAAAAAAATCTTTTCATTGTTTCATGAGGTTTGGTAACTGTACTAAATGGCATTTTCCTTTGAAGTTGATGCTCAGAGTGTAAAAGGATGGGGTGGGCCTGGAGGAGAGATGAGACGGAGACCTTTGTGTATGGTCCTGTCTTTCCCTATAGTAACATGTATCCATAATTATCACTTTTACCAGATTTGCTGGGGCTTCTCTCACTTAAAAACTAAAAGCAAAACAAAACTAGAGTGGGTACGTGGCTGATCTGAATAAGCACCACAGAACTCATGGTAGTTTGTAACTATCTTTAACCTTTACCCAAATATAGGGCTCTTTTCTTGTCATCTTGTTTCTTGTTTTGTTTTGTTTCTTGGGTGCTATCTTCCTGAAATCTAATTCAGTCTCCTTTCTTAATATATTTTCTTTCTACTAATTTGCCTTTGCAGTTAATTTTCATAGTTGATGAAAGTACCTTTAGCAAGGAGGAAACAGACATGCAAAGCAGATCAGGAAGAGTCCAAATAGCTTTCAAGTCTGAGATCCTGCTGCTAGCTTTACATCTCCCAGCAGAAAGCATTTCTAGCATTAGGATGGGAGTGTTGTTGAATCTGCATTTGTGATCTTTAATACTACTACACAACGTCTTCTAAAGGTGCTTGGGAGCCAGGTTGGATACTTAGGGCTGTGGAAAAAATAGCAGGGGCAAAGGGAGCACTGAGCAGGGGATGTTGGTTATGTGAAGGATGAAGAGAGAGAGCACTTCAGACCTGAAACTTTTCTTTTCTTGTGCTATTTCTTTCTGTGCATCTGTGTATGTGGGTGTGTGTGACTATATAAACAGCAAAAAAAAAAAAAAAGAATTCTAGATGTTCTAAGAGCTATAAATAGCTGCCAGAGTTACTTGCACACAAGAAATCAGTTTAACTCTCCAAGACTTCCTTCAGTTTCTTAAATATTTTCCCTTTAATAGCTGTCTTTTTGGAGGTTATTTTTGACTGCTTCAAATGCTTTCTACACTATGGCACTTGAAAGAATCCTAATTGGCATCATCAGTTCCTGAACTGAGCAATTTGTTGCCACCAGCCTTTTGGCAAGGAGAGCTCTTCTGTTG
This sequence comes from Lagopus muta, assembly GCF_023343835.1. Taxonomy (NCBI): domain Eukaryota; kingdom Metazoa; phylum Chordata; class Aves; order Galliformes; family Phasianidae; genus Lagopus; species Lagopus muta. The sequence continues at coordinate 66,455,222 of NC_064433.1, forward strand.
GCTCTGCCAGCACCCTACTGGTTGGTGGTTTTTCTGAGTAGGAAGGGCAGCCCAGGTGTCAGGCGTTGGAAGCTTATAGGCTCCTGATATACCACGACTCTGTGCATTTTTTTGACCTGGTTATGCTCGAGATGCTCTGTAATGGTAGCTGAACTAAGTTCTGTATCTGCTGTGTTGTCTGATGTTTCATAGCATGAAGTTGAAGAATTGCAAACACTCGCTGCTTCTTCTCTAGCTTGTGCATGGGAATTTATCTCCTGTATTCCTGTGCTAATTGAAGTTGAAATAAAAACTCATTATAAACTCTCTCTCTAAATAACAAAGAAAACATCTGGGCAGGGGGGGAAGGACAGAAAATCCAAGAGACTATTACTTGAACTTCTGTGTTCTGTGACTTCACCTGGAGCAACTCCGGTCAGAAGTAAGTCTTGCTCATAAACATGTAGTGCATGTTACTACACATTTTTTTTGAGGTCTGTTGGTCAGTGGCTGGTACTCTGGGTGTTGGTGTGTTGGAGGCTTGTTTTGATTGTATTACATTTCTTTTCTGGAACGTTTTTTTTTTTTTTTCCAGAACCTGACCTCATCAAGAAGGAGTCCACCTCCATGATGGAAGAACACAAAGCAGATCCCATAAAGAAAGACCTGGTGAGAGTCCTGGTGATGTGGAAATGTTGAATTGTTTGGCTGAGTGGTGGCGATGCAAAGCAGCAGAGGATGGGCCCCTTCAGGGCTTCTACAGCTTTTGCCTTGGTCTGTGTTTTTTTTAGGAGATGGAAAATGAAGCTACTAAAGAACAGATTGAGGTAACACCAGCTGTGGTTCCCAGCAGGAAAGGTAAGAGATTTGTTGAGTTCATTTGCTTAACTTACCAGGTGTGTCCCTTGGTCACCTGTGCCAAGAGCTGTGCGAGTGGGTGTAGAAAACTGCCTGGGCTGTGCCAGTAGTTGTATGAGGCTTCTGTTTTTAGGGATGGATGTTGCAGTTGAACACCAGAATTGGGTTAGCAGTAGAGAAAGGAAAGATGTTAGCATACAAAAACTTGCTTCTCTGATTTCTGCAGATACTGATCTAACCAGCTCCAGCTTCCTCTAGGCAGGAGGAAGAACTTAAGAGCTGCAGAGGAGCTGGGGTGTCTGAAACTGACATGCCTCCTCCTGAGATTTGTAAAGCAGCATCCTTTATGCTAACTAAAATTTAGGGTACTGTGTTCCAGATTAACTGGAAAATGCTTCTGCTGAACTGTGCTTAGTGATCCCCACTCTGTCACCTCACCTTTTGCCTTTGGAGGAGAACAGCAGCGAGTGATGGTGTAACATTCTGAACCTAAGGGTTGAAAGCTTAATCCAAAGTTTATATTAAGCTTTCCCATGCATGCAAGATGTGAGTTGAAATCACTTGAACTAACTCCTGTGGTTCCATGCAAGTGTCAGTGCTTTGTTGTTGCTGTTCTACTGAGGTACACAAGAAAAAAAAGTTTAACACAGAGGAATTACAGCCGTGGCTTCTGCTGGAGCTCCAAAGACTGACACAAACCATTTTGGTTGGCTGTTGGTTTTTTTTGTTTTTTTTTTTTTCATTTTGGTTGAGAAAGTTTTTATTTTTTTCTTCTCAGGGAGTTCACCCACTACAGGTGGCCTTAAAGGAGATAAAGCAAAGCAAAATGAGCCGTAAGTGTTCTGATTTTCAGTGATACCTGCATGTTGCAATTCAGAGTGGCAGTTTGTTACATGATTGCTTCTTCTTATCTCACAGTGACTCTCCGAGTGAGAAGGAAGTGGAGGTAAGTCTCTACTGCCTGTATCCTTAAATATCGTGGACAACAGAAGGGCCTTGTACATAAGCCATTCATTGTGGCTTGCTATCTTTTCCCATATAAAAGAATGGTGCTGAGTAACTTAAACCCAGTCTACTTTTGTGAATTGGCTTTTGAAGTGTTGTTCCCAAGTATGTTGACATAAACAATGTTTCTGTATGTCACAAATATGGAAGGGCTGTGATGTGAAAAGGTGGAAATCTGTAAGACTGACTAAAACACTGTTGCAACTGAAACACTCATTTGCAAGGGTGAAGGAGAGCAGAGCTGTGACCTCCTCCTGGCAGAGTGTATTGGTTTTAGCCCATTTTTCAAAGGACAGATGGCACGCTGCATGCTGTCAGGATCTCATCTGTCCTGGCTACGGATTATTTTCTCCATCACTATAGATGGAAGGACTGGCTTTGGGGAAGCAAGCCATGTTTGTTTTATCCTCTGTATTTCTTCTGTAACTTCATTATGGAGTATATTCCAAAATGTCATTTCAGCATTCATATCTACTTAAAAAAAAAAAAAAAAAAAAAAACAACACAACTCTGCACTGCTTGGATTGTTCTGAAATCATTTTGTTTCCACAATAGGCAGAATTTCTAAGGCTGTCTTTAGGTTTTAAGTGTGACTTGTTCACTTTGGACAAGAGGGTGAGGCTTGAAGAAAGATCCCGAGAGTTGGCTGAAGAGAACTTGAAAAAGGAGATTACAAATGCTTTGAAGATGCTGGAGGTGAGTGTGAGTGAGGTGCACAGGAACAATGGCTGTCAGTGTCTTCCAGTATGGCGCTCTTTCTCCAGAATTTGTAGTACATCATGAACTAATCTGAACAAAATTAGGTGATGAATTTAAAATAGGAGGAACTTAGTATTGGAGGGTTAACCTGCATCTGAGTGCTCAGGCAGTAGGGAATTTCTCTATTGCACAGGTGTCCAGAAAGAACCCTGTACTTGATTGATTTTATGCTAGTTAAGCTGAAGTCTCTGCCCACTGGAGCTTGCTATCAGGGTGCACTGAGTGAGGCTGTTGAGTGCCAGTGTGGTGACTCTGAGCCTGAACACTGCCCTTCAGTGTCATCAGTTGAGTTTGCCCATTGTTCTCTAAAAACAGCTCACATTTATTTTTCTTTTCCGTGTGTTTGTTAGGCTTTAGTTCCTTTGTGTGAAGAAGATAACCAAGCACAGGAAATTATTAAGAAGCTGCAGAAAAGCTTGCAGTTCCTCAGCCAGTATGCAGCCAGAGTTGCCAGCAGAGCAGAGATGCTGGGAGCTATTAACCAGGTAATGCTTCCCACATACATGTTTTGTATAAAAGCTTCTAGTTGTTGAGGGTTAGCAGTACCTGTTGGCTGGGCTTCTGGTTTCAGGACTAGATGTGGGAACTCATGTAAGCAGAGGAAACTGACCAGTAGGATCTAGTCCTGGCTCTGCCTTCTCAGACTGCTGCATGTGTTGCTATTGGGAATCACAGGCATTGTGAGAGTGACTGCATTATGGAGGAACACAGCACCAATGTGGTCCTGATTTAAAATAAAAAGTAAAACAAAACAAAAGGAAACTGGTAGCCTAGGGCTGCTTACAATAGAGAGCACAAAGATATAATGTGGCAACAGCAGTCTTGTTGCTCTAATGGTAATTGCCTGCCTTCTGGGAAGGGTCCTAACAGGGCTTTGGAGGAAGCGTAAGTGAAATATATGGAAACTTTCTAAAAATCTAGTCAAATGTTGTGTGTAAGCATGTGGAAGAACAGCATGAAGATAAGTCTTGACAATGCTAGTGAATGTGTAGTGGGTGTTCAGACTTGCTCAAAGGAGGTGAGTTATAAGGACTCAGAACATTAAAGTATGAACCACGTTAGAATAAGAAAAGTCAGTGAAGAAATGAGATTTGCGTAACTTTGGTGTGAAATGAGAGATGGGTTGCAGTGAAACTTTGTAGATGTGATGCAACATCCTCTCACTTCTGTCCACTATGGTACAAGATGGGAGTGGATAGATGATGACGGAGAAAATAGAATCTTAAAATCTAAGCACAGTGTAGCTCCTCAGAGGGCCACTTCATTGACTTACGGCCGTTTCGCTCTGTCAGGAGAGCCGTATCAGCAAGGCTGTGGAAGTAATGATTCAGCACGTGGAAAACCTGAAGCGCATGTACGCAAAAGAGCATGCAGAACTTGAGGAGCTGAAGCAGGTCCTGCTCCAGAATGAGAGGTCATTCAGTTCTCTTGGAGATCGAGGTAACTCAGACCAGCTGGTCAGGCCCTCCTCTTGTTGCGGTTTGCCAGGCAGGCCTGCCTAGTTAATGCTCAACATCTGAGGTAGAGAGATTTGTATGACTGATGTACCTCCTTTTCTAAAACTAGAGGAAAAATACTATGTTACAAGCAAAGTTGTATACAAAGTGTGAGGAATTGTGGGATAGTGGGAAGAAACACTGCAAGGATGTGGCAGTGTTCTGGCTTTTCCACAAGTGCATTGGGTATGGTGATGGTAATCTTACTGCTTCTGAGCAGTACATTTAGGTGCTTGCTCTGCAGTGTTCCCAGCTGTTATTTCTATGTAGTTTAGTTTTGACTTTGTAGGTGCTTGCAGCTCTTTTCTAAATTTGAATTTCAGCTGTTGAACTGCAGGTGCTCTGAGTTTCCCCCATTCAGCAAATGGTAGAGTGGTTGGGTTCTCAGACGGTGTCATGAACATGGCTTTTCCAGGAGGAGTGTGAATTTCTTCTGAAATGAAGCGTGCATTTTAAGAGCAGATAAGGTGGTCTTAGTTGTGCACTGCTAAAAATCAGGAGCCTAAACCACAGGTTAATCTTAAATTTTGTCTACGTACCATAAATTACTGTAGAGATTGGCCTAAAACAGGGTGTTTGACTTGATAATGGTAGAAACGCTGGTAGCAACAGGAAATGATCCTTGCAGAGGATGTGTAATATATGCATATATTCAGAACTTATCCAGAAATAGAGAGCTTTTTTTCCCCCTGAAATCTCATTTCTGCTTTCTGGGAGCATTTTGATGTACTCTCTTGCTTAGGCAGGTACTGCAGAAAGTCAGACCTCTAGTTGCAACTAAAACACACTGCATTTGTGTAAACCTTCCTGATGTCTAATCTGTTCACAGATGAATCTACAAACAAGAAGCTCCCCAATTCCTTTAACTTCAAGGTATGGCCCTTTTAGTTTAATGTGTAGTGGGGGGTGTGTGTGTGTGTGTGTGTGTGTGTGTGTGTGTGTGTGTGTGTGGTTTCCTTTGCCAAGTCATGCACTGGCACTGTGGTGCATGCTTGACATGATGGTTTTCTCTCAAATATGGGCTGGTGTCATCAAACACAGACATATTTTCTCATTTGCCTTGATTCCCCCTTTTCCTCCAGACCCGAGGGAGTTGTGTGTGGCCCCTCTTAGGGCAAATGAGGGGTTCCCAAAAGCTGAAATGACTGTGTTCTCATGTAGCAGCTAAGAAATATTGTTCACATGTGGTTCTCCCATTGGCGTTACAAGAGAAGGGTTTAGCACAGATGAAAAAATAAATTCAATTCCTGTTGACTGGAGGAATTCCTGTGAGGGAATGCATTCACTTTTGGTGTTTTGCTGGAAGCTGCGTGCCCAGCCTCTACTTAGGTGGGGAGGAGCAGTTAATCTGGGAAGATGCTACTTAAAATAAATAAATAAATAAATACATGCATTTGGGGCTGTGTGCATCATTTAATTGCTTGTTGTGTGTCACTTCAAGCTAAGTATCAGTGTTGAGTTGAGTTCTTACAGTTTGTGCCAAAACAGATGGTGTCTTGTGCACTCAGTGAGTAATCCAGTCATTCTTTGAGCCAGTAATGCCTTTTATTCCTGCAGCCATCACCATCCTTACGAAGAGTTAGCATTGCAACATTGCCTAGGAGCTCTGGAAACGCAGGTGTTGGGGTGCCACTGGTGAGTAAGGGCTCTCGTGTGGTGAGGCACGTGTCCCTTCTCAGAAGTGGCTGAGTTTCACTGGGAAAAGGCAGCTGCACTGAGTGGCTTGTGCTTCTTCTCTAGGCCCAACTGCAAGAACCTGTTGGAGATGAATGGAGTGATAAATTCAACAGGAGATCAAGCAGTTGGTAAAGTTGCTCGGCTTCTTGTTTGTCTAGGGTTAAATAATTTTCAGCTCAAGCTGTGCCTATATAAAGCAATCTATGGAGCATCCTGAGGTATAATAACATTAGGCTGCATCTTTCACGTTAGCTCTATGTGCTTCATTAGGTAAATGAGCTTTTGTGACTAAATGCTGCAGCTTTTCTAAATCTCTCAACCCTTAATTGAAAAATTATGTTCTCTTGCATTAGAACTAAAATACAAAAACCAGGTAGCTAATGTTAATGGATTTGGATTTAATTTTTAAAAATCCCTAATTTTAGGTGACTAATCTTGAAACTTATTTGTCTAAGTCCCAACCAAATGAGTAGGCTGCTGCTAAACTTGTAATTTCATGATATGTTTCTGGTGGGGAAACTCAGGCAAGTACGTTTAAAATATGACAGGGGACGACTAGGAGCAAGGCAAAATGAGAAGCGTCCTTCCCTACAGCGATTCATTAGCACCTATTCCTGGACAGAGTATGAGGATGAACACTCAGAAGCTAAGTAAGTTTCATGGCAATGCCCTCCGTGTTATGAGCTGTCAAATCACATGCTTGATGGAAAAGCTTTGGAACTCTTGCTTGCTTGCTTTTAGAAATGAGCAGCTGGAATTGCCTGCTGAAATGCAAGAACAACTATCAAGAAAGGAAAGTACCTCTGAAAAAGGAAAGTGTCCATCAAAATGGAACCTGAAGTCAGCGTAAGTTTCTTTTGTTTTTTCCCCTCACGTGGTTGTGAGGTAAAGCAGTGGATGGCTGTGGGAAGTGGAACCAAAGCTGTCGCTTTGGGTTTTGTTCTCAACACTGACTGCTGAAAAAAACAAACCAAGAATGAATAACGTCTGATGCCAGACTCACCTCACGAGGGATCCATTAGGAACCTTAAGGGGGAAGGTAATGGGGAGATAAATGGGAGCTTCATGCTGCAATCCTACTTTTACTACTCTGTGCCTGTATTTATAGCTGAGCTCTGAGCTACTGGGGCATGTGACATCTACTCTCATTTTAAAAACACACAAAAAAACACTATGGATTTTTTTTTAATTGAGGCCTGTGCAGCACTAAGTAGCAGGCACAAACTGAGAGACAAGCAGTTATCACCACCAAGTCTAGATTATTGCAGCTAATTTCTCTGGGTCTTCTCTGGGTCAAAGAAGGCTGTCCTCAAGAAGAATCCTTTCAAAGCCCCTAAATTTAAACTCCTGCCCTACAGGAAAGGAATCATGTGTTCTGTACAGGAAAAACTGCATGAATATCCTAAGCTAAACCTATAGTTCAAGCATTCCTGGGCAAGGAGACAATTGCACGCTAGCATGTAAAACTGAAAAGACAGCAGAAAGAACAATACAATACATTTACTTTCTTTCTATTGTTGGACAAAGAATACATGTTCCCAATTTCATGACAGCTTTAAGAGAGGAAAAGTAGGAAAGAAAAGTCACCGAAATGTAGGTGAGAAAAGACTATTCCCTAATTTCATGGGAGGCACCAAAGTCCTAGAAACAGTGAAACACAGAATTTTTCACAATCTGCAAGGCAGCACTTGTGAATCCTCTTCAGCAATAGTGTAGAATGGAGCAGGTGGCTGCCTGAACTGGGCTTTAGGTGTGTCACCTAAATCCTGTATCGAAAACTTACTGATCTGCAAAATGTCAGCTAGCACTGTGCAAAGCTCCTAGTGCAACAGAATCCTTGTCTGTTACCTGTGATAGTTAATGATGTATGTGCTTTTTCAAATCTTGGCTTACTGTCTGAGTTATTGTGTTAATTTTTGGTTTGTGGGAGTTTTCGGTTGGTGGGATTTTTTTTTTGTTTGTTTGAGGGTTGGGAGTTCCAAGTTCTGAAGAAGAATGGAAGGAGCATTACATGACTTACTGTATTCTGCAGGTGCAATTTAGTGTCATCGTGGGCATCCCATTTCAAGACTTCCTTTTCCAACGCTAACAAAACTCTCTGGGTTTCCGTGTCCATCCTGGTACTGCTTGCTGCTTTTACAAGCTTCCTCACTGGGCTGTCCCTTCAGCGACCAGCAGATGCAGCACCTGTAGGAACAGGGGACTCCTGGACTTCACTACAGCAACTGTTGTGGCCATATACAGGACTTCAACACAATGGGCCGCCCCCAGTATAACCAAGGTTTGGACCTGTGTGAAGTGACACGTCTGAGTTCTAGTTGACAGTATGAGAAGCTACACTGAGATAGGTAATATATTTAAGGTCATGGTTTGGGTTGTGGGCCTTTTGAGGGTTTTTTGTGCTTTTGTTTTTTCATGACTTGAAAAATACCTTTTTCTTCTCATTCTGGCAAAAGTTAACTTTTCAAGTTAATGGGGGGAGGGGGGAGTCTTAGTTCTATTCAGGTTTAGAATAAAACAGGTAGTGATTTTGAATGTGGCTCACAATAAATATGACTAAATGGTCCAGCCACAAGAGAATAAGTAACTTATTTTAACAAAGATGCAATGGTTACATTTTAGTCATTAAAGCTGTTCCAATAGTTTGAATAGAAAAAGACTGAAGACTTGAAATGTGACTTTATTGGAAGTTTTTGATAATAAAGTTTTAAATGAAAGCATGAAGTATTTAAGAGTATGTTAAAACTCTCGTAGCAAGGAGCAGCTGATAGACAACATCAACAAACAGAAAGTTAGCTGTATTCACTTTATCAATTGCTGCTTTGCTGGCAAAATCTTTCAGCATGTGGTAGAGAGAGGAGTGAAATTCAGAATCTTCTTCTAGTTCCATTGAAAAAGCTTCACTGACTTCAGTGATCTTCAGCTTCTGTGCTCTCTGACCATTAAACATGTAAAGAGACCAGTCTTCATCTTTGACAAAATCTGCTTTAAGATGCTCACTTACCTGATGCAGAAAGAAAATGGGCTGTAAGATAAAGCTGACAGAACTAATTCTAGTATGTGCTTGAGTTTACTACAGAAAATCAGTATGGTTTTTTTTTTTAACTCTTAATGTAACATTAGGTCTTCACCTAAATGACTGTGTAGAATAACATCAACACCAGCTTATTCCATGGTTTGCCTCTGTAAACTGCAAGTATCAGTCACTGCCTTTCTTGCTGTTCTGACTTATACATAAAGAAGAGCTAGCTGCAATGGGCATCATTTATTTCTGTTCTGCTTAGATTAAGTAGTGGGCTTAAAGGCATGTGACATTCAGACAAATATTAACCCGGGGGGGAGAACTTCTCAGTATTTCAACAGTATGTTCTGTACCTACAGCCACAAATGGAGGTATTTCTCTGTCTGGGAGAAGTTTTGACCATGTGCCACTCAGTGAGGAAACAAATCAAGTTGTGTGTTCCTTTCTTTACAGTACAGAACAAATGAAAACACCTATGAAACTAAGAAGTAGCTTCCAGGTGGTAACTGGATGGTAATTCAGAGGACCTTCTTATAGGTTACTTTATGAGAAATCAGCATCTACCTGTGTCTCCTAGCCCCAGTAGTTGACCTATATCAACTGTACATCTTAGCACATTAATAAGTGCCTTTGTTATTGAGAATTGTACCATTACAGCTCTCAGGCTTGTTCCTCACAAATGCAGGAGTTGCGAAGCAGGAGAGAAGCAGGCTCTGCTGAACACAGATGTGCTCTTGTTTGTGTGTTTGTTTTGTTTTAACCCTAAATAGCTAACCTGAAATCTTAGAACTGATGTCCTATGTATATAGATCAGGACAGGTTTGTCCCTGGAAATTTGGTCTAAAGCTACGAACCTTGAACACTACTTGATCTTCACCTGATTCCAGATTCCACTTGCTCCAGCCAAAAGCAAAAGCAGATGCAACCAGGGCCATTTGTTGATATGCCCTAAATTCTGTTAGAGGAGCCTGTAATACAAAGTTAGAAAATATGCATCATTTTCTGCCTAATAAAGCTTTAAAAAAAAAAACCAACTTCCTTTAAGCAGACACTTGTCTAAGCTGCCACTCACAACTCTGCCTGCTGCCTCTATACAGCTTGCTATATGAAAATGCCTACCTGACGAAGAGGTGGAAGGAAAAAAAAAAGGCAAAGCCACTTGCTTGCACGCACCTTTTTGTTCACACGGACATATTTGTATGAGTACTCTTCTGGGAAAATATTCAGACCACACTTCTTCAAAACTCTTCTGAAGGTGACAGGGCACATCCATTTTCCTATCAACTGGGAAAGCGCATTCTTCTCTCCCACCACTACTGCAGCCAGCATGCATTGATTACCCTGTTGCATAAACCAATGAAAGCATCTTACTGGTGAAAAAAGGTACTTTTCTGCTTCAGGCATCAACTATTTATTGCCTCATGGCTATTCTGGATACTGCCTACATCAGGTATCACCCTGATCTTCAGATCTTAATTCACAGCTCTTGCAGAAAGCCACTTTACTGCCCCATACTTACAGTCATGCTGACTTTTCAGTTACAGACATGATTTTAACCAATTTATATGTCAACAGGAATACGAATAGTTGTGCATAGTTTGAACCTTTGGAAGGAATGAGTAGCATAATATATAGGTTGTTTGAAATGTTTTTATTTCTTTTGGCACAGTTTGGAGGGGAAAGAAGCAGTTTTTCAGTGCTGGTGGAGCAGTTTTGACTTTGCTAAAGTAGTATCAATATCAAAGAACTTTATTGGAATGTTGCACAACAGATGCTTTGTTCTGACCAGTCCACCGAAAATAATTTAAGTTACCTGTAATTTTGGTTGAATTAATGCTTGGAAATGAGGAGAATCCTTCCTTATTTTCAACAGAGAAGGACTGAAATTCAAGTTCTTGTAGAAGCACATGTAGTTCTTAACAAGGGACAGCATGGTAGTTCTATATTTATGTTCAAAAAAAGCCTACAAGTCTTTTATATTAAATAACTAAATTACAGTACCTTAATTTGTATCTGAACCTCTGCAAAGACTGTGGTAATTACAAATACTGCTTCATCTGTACTGGTGGGTCGCAATTCCCATGCTTGATAGGGCATGTTGAGATGAATGTCCTGGAGAAATGCTATTGTATAAAAGGCATCTATCTCAAAAGTGATGTTTTCCTCCTCTGTTTCATATGTTATGTTGCTGATGCCATCTGTTCTCCACTGCTGGCCTTTATGAAAGAGAGGCAAAAAGAAAAAGCTGTACATGTGAAACTCCTTACAGTCAGAATGAGTTGAGATAAATTAATTCTCTTTACTTTGTGCCTAGTATTTTGGGGCAAAAGCTTCCCCTAGTTTAATAAACACAAAATTGGACTAATCCTGACATTAAAGGTTCTCCTTAAACTCAAAAGAACAACATGGACTAATGTAACTGTTGCTTTTTATGTAGTAACAGGAGTCTGCAATCTTATCTTCAACAGTAACTTCAGCCATCAAACTATCTTAAACTGCCTATTTTTGTGAAGTCAGATTTTAATAACTAAATATCACATTTGTTTTTAACTTCAGAATTTTGAAGTAATGTGACTGTATGGTAGGGACTCATTTGGCTCAGAGCAGGCTTCATCCTAGCAAAACTTGATTTGTGCTACAGCGGTGTTCTGCAGCCCCATTAAATAGTGCAGGGTTTTTCTATTAATATCAAAAGCCTCAAAGCAGCCCTTGACTACACACAGTGCAGGAGCAAAACAGAACCAAGAGGAAAAAAAATGACTCCACGAACTGAAATCTTTAAAGTATTTCTTAGCTCTGAGCTGGCTTTTACATTTAGGTAGTTTTCTAGAAGATTCAAACTCAGCTAGAAATTCTCTTAGCCAAACAAAATGAATTTATTTTAACTTGGTACCTGCAGGATCCCAGCGGGCTATCACAGGCTCCTTCCAGAAGATGACACTGTCAGGAAGTCTGAGTGTTATCTGAATTGGTGGATGTGTGGTGTCTTCAGACTCTTCTGGGGGATACGGGAATGCCTCCAAGCCACTGCCGAGTAACTTTGACAAAGTAGGAAGAGAACAGACAAAATGTTTTATCAGAAAAAGAAATAGCCTGAACTGACTGAAGTCCATCTAACCACCTGTAGATCTTTATGATGTACAACTTAAAATTTACTAGTATAAATGGTGTGCTAATATTGCATATCTCCAACAAATATTTTTCCTTATTACATCCTCCTGCTAAAGTATTTTGCTAGACTCTTACCAAGCACTAATGTGAAACAGTAGCACTTGGTACAAGTTCTGCCGCAGTGCATGTTTCCCTTCATTGGAACTACAGTGGTGGAAGCAGTAGGAGGGTTCAAAGGTCCCACTGGTAGTCACCCTTCATGTGCTCCATTGGCCCTTTCAGGCAGTGCTATGTGGTAAGTGAAGGTATTTAATACAGCTGGAGTCTACAAGACAAACAAGGGCTCCTAGCTGGTAAAAGCCAAGACAACTTCCGTATGCCTGCACAGTGTCAAAAGGAATGAAAGAGGTCAAATGTGAGTGAGAGACATGAGAGCTTTGCCAGTCTGCCCCCAGTCCTGCTTTCTTTAGCCTGTACATTCATTCCACTTATTGTTTTCATCTTCACAATAAAAACTGAGACTACATGTGGGAGAAAAAAGATACGTTCACCGTTTGTGCCCCTTTGATCACAAACATCTTGTGGAGTCTGAAAGTGGATTTGCTAAATGCTCTTACCATCTTTCCTTATATATTTCCTTTTCACATATGAAAAAGTAAGTTTTTCTTTTACTTCCCAAGAGCATTTTCCAGCACAACAATTTAAGTTATCTGTGTTAGCTGTGCTAGTGAGCAGGGTCCAAGTGCACACCTTACTGTATGCACATTTGTTGACCTCAGCTGCTGCAAAAATTGACCAAGTCTAATTGAAAACATGATTTGTCAACTTTGGAGCTTCAATTAATTAACTGTTCAAGAGATCAACACGTGTATAAACTGTGTGTATGCCCTGGTGCCAGCTCTAGGAATGGCTCTCTGAGGATGGCAGGGAAAAAGGCTGCACGAGATGCAGTATTTCCTCACTTACCTCCACCACACTCCAGCTGTTGATTTGCTGGACCTGAGGTGGAAGTTGTAGCCCATCGATGTGGTACACACCACCCACGGGGACAAATCGTTGCAAATCAACAGTGTTTTCATCAGTTATCATCTCCTCTTCTTCACTGGTCTTTTCCTGCATCTGTAGAATTTGAACTACATAATAACCAAGCAAGGTGAGTTATCGTGGTGCTTAAACTAAGCCACTGACATTTCATGCTTCTATTATTTTTTACATTTGCACCAGAAATCGTGTGCTTGAAGTGCTTCCCCTTCTGTGGCATTTCAGCTCCACCTACTGGTGTGCCACGTATCCGTTAGCAGCTGATTGGCACAGAAAGAGGATGCTGGACCATGAAAAGCATTTCTTGTGTTTTAGTACTGAGCGCTCTGAAGATTAATCCCTATTCACACTCTGTGGTCAACTCAAAGTACTTCTTCGTACAGAAACACAGTTCCAGTGACAGAAGCTGGTTGCATCACTAATCACAGAAGAATTTCACAGGTGAACAAGACAGTAAATTCTGGCCAAGTTCAGTAAGATTGTATTGGTGAGATGACAAATAAGGGAAATAAAAAAGATATAGTGCAACTACAGGCCACGTGCTGAAGGTGAAAGGTAGATGGTATTTGAGGACAAAAGGCACTTAAGTGAAACAAAATTTTTAGAAAAAGTAATTTGTAGTATTTTTCTATGCGTAACAGATGTATAAATTCAAGTTTTTCCTCAATTAACTAAAAAAATAAAAATAAAAATAAAAATAAATTAGATGGCATTGATACCATGGATAAAAATGCCCAGAAAAATGTATTTAAAAAACAACAAACACAAACCATTGTACCAGATCTTGCAGAAGAAGAAAGAATGTTACCATACAATAATGTTTAAATGTCTTCTAAACAAAGCTATTAATTTTTCCAAGCTAAATTAACTTCTTAACACTGGTACAACTAAATTAAATCCAGATAATAACCTGCGAAAGTTCTTGCTGTTCTCACTGCTGCCCTCTCCTATTTTCCTCTCTCGTCCCTTGGCTGCCTGTTGTCAGTGGATTTGTGGTAACTTAGTAGTGTCCTTTCAGACTCCTCCCAAAAGTGGCTGTGTGAGTTGGCCCATTTGCCATTTGCCTCTTTGTCCAGTTTTCTCCTGTCTTTAGCAATCATTAACACAAATGTCAACAAGACTGCCATTAGCTAGACAGCAGTATAGTTACCAACTTTGTTCTATTCCAGTGGAGATCTGTATCACCATCCTTCCATATTGTCAACAAGACATTTAGAATAAGCAGTGTCATAGTGTTGCAAATAAGAACACAGTACCTTCTGGTGCTATATCAAAGCTTTCTGATTTCTTCTCAGTTTCCTCTTCTGTCACCTCATTTATATCAGTTATACCATTTGTATTTCCTTTAAATGAAATGGCACTCTATAAAAAAGGAAAAGATTTTTAATTAGGTAGAGAGACTCAATAAAAAAAGAGAGTATCGCTTTGTTAAAAACAGTGGCTCAAAGAGAAAGAGTACAGCTCCACTCCTGCAGCAGTATTTGCACTGATCTTGCCACAGGGTTAAGGTTTTAGGGGAAATCCTTTTTACCTACCTGAGAAAAATAAATTTTATTAAAGATATCCCTCAATTTTAGAATTTAACGTGTAAATAGAGATAAACATAATTGTTTCAATTGCAAATTCCACCTCCAGCATTTAATCCACCGTCAGCATTTAGTCAAGCATCCAATCTTTTCACTAGCAGTGTGTGTACTCAAAACTAACATTCATGCTGACTTTAGAGCTAAAGAGTGCCACAAAGAAAACTGAACTGTTCAATCCAAAGCCACACTGATAACTCTGCCAGAACCTCAGCTTACAGTCTCAGTCTATGCCTTGCCTTTGATACTTACTCCCTCTCATACTGTTCTCTATTTCTAAAACATCACCTTAGATTTCCAGCCAAATTTCCAGTCCAGATATGATTTCATCCCTGGCATAGCTGACTCTCCTGGAAGCACAGCAATAAGCAAACAATAGTTCAGCACACACACCATGCATGTGGAGGCACAGGCACTCCCTGTGTGCCTGCCTGGGAGCAGGAGGAGCACGCACCTCCTGACCTGGGTTGGGAGGGGAGAAGGTGTTACCCACAGAAACATGGGGGAGCTGAAGGCTGAGGCACACAGGAGGAGTGACTGCAGTGGCTGAGAGAAGCGGAGGCTTCAGAGAGAACGTGGTAATGCACAAAAAAGAGAGAAAGAGAGTAAAACCTGGAAAAAAAATAGAAGCAATGAAAGTGTACATAGGGCTGAAAAACATAGGTGAAAACTGTCAATGGACAAGTCTTGTCATACAAAAAAACAAGAAAAATGGTATTTCAGGCAGTGGTCAAGTCACTTATCTGGAGGTCACTGATGATACCAAAAGTGGAAAACCCAATAACAAAAACAACAACAACAAAAAAAAATCACCCAAGAAACCCCACAATCAAATGCCTAAATGCCATTACACTTCATTGAAGACTGCAAAGAAAGAGAATCCAGCAGTCAGAAACAGATTTTGAAAGCCCTCTAGTGGCAAAAACATCAACATACAGGAACTGAGCGGGTAAACTGCTCAACCAAGCCTCAGTGAGCTCTGAATCCTATTTTGCATTCTTTTGATTTTCCTAAGATTACATTTTTGCAATTATTTTATGGGGCTGCCAATGTATGGGGTGCAGAATATAATCATCTTGATCTACATCACAGACTGCAGCAAATGCCCTACAACAGTGCCTAACAATCATCACTGCTTGATCCTGCTCACAAAATGCTGACCAAATGCCATCTCATGCGTGCCAACAGACAACAACTGCTATGTCCTGTCAAAACTTCCCCCTCCACCATTTTTAGGCGGTCTGTGGTCATGCACTTTTCCATCCCCTCAGAAGATTCATGGCACAGTGTTAACACAAGTTGTCTTTACCCTTAGAAGTTTCAGAAAGTTGTACAGGGCACATTAAGAAGCAATCAAACAGCAGCTGGTCTCCAGTGGGAGCAGTGCTGTAGAACATCCTTTCATGAGCTGATTTACCTACATTTCTCTCAGCAGGAAGCATTTCTTGTCCAGTAGTCACTTTGGGCTCCTCTCTGGCTTCCTTTTCCTCTTGTGGTTCTCCTGCATTGTCTTGTGAATGCTGAGTCAACTCTTCACTGTCTAAGACTTCCAGTCTTGGCACTCTCTGGCACTGCAGCCAAAGTGGAGATATGTGGTCGTAGTGGGTGTGCAATATGCGAACAGCAATGCTGCTCACAGCCAGTGACTTTGGAAGATCAAATCCATGATGTGTGTCACAAAAGACATGATTCTTGAATCTGTACATAAGTTAAAGAAAAAGAAGTTCCCTAGTAAGATCGTCAGCACTCAGTTTTACATTTTCTCATGACTATTCTTGTTGATGTTCTGCACTAAAAGTCACCTAAATTCTCTATTGCCACATGGGACAGCATTAGAAATGGGTGTCACACTGCACCTCCTGTCCTGTACTGACAACTGTCAGTATGCTTCTCCAGAAAACCTGTAGAGGCATTAAGGGGATCAGGAGTTGCCAAAAAGTAATGGTCCCAATAGGAAGACAATGCAGCAGAATCAGACGACAGCTGTTCTACACAGGACGTTTCTGCTAAAACAGACTAATTTAATGGGCAAAGTCCCATACAGGTGAAATCACCGCTGTCTGAATTACATCAGCCTCAGCATCTTCCATATGAAATCCAAAGACAATTCTGATCAGCAGCAGCACTACACACCCACCAATCCTTGGGACAGCCCAGGAGTCAGGCTGAGAGCAGCACAGGAGGCCAGCCATGGCAGACACAAACTCCAGTGGGCACTTGCTGCCAGTCACTCTGACTTTGCTCAAGACCCAGCCTTGCAGCTATCTTAGCAATGCTTATAGCAGCGGGTCCTCAGTCAAGGCAAAGACCATTTACCAAATCTCCTATTTTCAGGCTGGGAGTGAGAAGTCTCAAAGAAAAAAATGTTGTTTTGGAACTTCTTTTGAAAAATGTATCAGGTAAATGGCAATCTAATAAAAAATCTTAAATTCAGAACCGACTGTGGAGAATATTCCATATTACTGAGAACTGAGTGTAAAGCATCATGCACCACTTCGTAAGAAACTGAGACAGCTTAGGAAGCTGGAAGGCTGTAGAATAAATCCTATTCAACACGAAAACAATTACAAGAAACTCGTTCTTGGAGTACTTGGACAAAGCCAAGTCTCAAAGTAAATGAAGAATTTCAACATGCTGTACCTTGCTTTCTTCTTCAGATTGGCCCAAATACAGAAAGTAACATTTTTATCCTTTATGACTGTCTGCATATTTCCAGTGTCAGAATCTTCACACATAATAGCTGACTACAAAGAAGAAAGCAGATGGAATCACGTTCTCTTCTTATATTACTTGGACTTTACTTAAATCTACACTGGAGTAAATTAAAAAAAGAGAACACATAGGAGCAAAAAATGACAGCAGACCAATCTCAGCTAAGTTTTATTTATGTACTAGAACATGCCAGGTTATAAATTCAGATCTCTTTGCTAAAATCTTTTCTTCCTCAGACATCATCAAGTCTGTCAATCAACATACCACCAAATATGAGTCTTACATCATCCCCTTCCATGGGACTGCCTGTCTTCATTAGTAGTTTGTTTTGTATTTCTCAGTGGAAGTTTTTTATAAAAACAGTGTTTACTGAGTAATACAACAGTCCTATGCTTTACTGCACAGATATCTTTTTACAGTCCTTACTGCACAGATGATATTTTTTGTCAAAACTTATGACCCACTTTTCACACTTGCAAATTTCTGTGCGGTCAGCCAACTTCTAATTCAACTCATGGAGACAAAAGGAAACAAATTTCAGAGGGAGCCACTTGCTTCCAACATCTCCTAAGATCACAGTAATGGAATATTAAATGCCTTAATTTAAACAGCAATTTCCAAAGGAAAGCTAAGATTCTCAGAAGATTTGAGGTCTGGTAGCTGTTCCACACGTGGTTTTTGTCACAATATAAGAAACAAAACAGAACAACACACTAAGAACAACCATCACAGCAAAAAACTTGAAGCAAAATTTCCATGCACTGCACGTGTTGCAACTTGGAAGCAGTAAAACTTACTTTAAGCAGCTGTTCTGTCGCTTCATTGTACTTCTGATGAAGAAGATTCTCCAATTCCAGAATCGTTTCCTGGTACTGAGCTGTTTCTTTTTCTGTTATCTCACTTGGTGGTGTGTCCAACAAAAGAAACTGCAACTTCTCAATTAGCTAGAAGACATTGAGAAAAATATCTCTGTTTTGCCACCAATCCTGCCATACAGGCTGTTCCATCATAAAAACAGAGGCAGATTTGCTTCTTTTGCATCTAGGCGTATCTTTGTTACAGAGATAATTCATCATATGCATTGAGATTGTACTAAACCAGCATAGACAGGCAACCATGCAAAATGCTGGAAAATCCAGGTCAAGTCTGCCTTCCTTCATTCCTGCAGCCCAATTCCTCCATTCCTCAACATGGAGATGTGAAATTTTAGCTTATAAAACAGACCACATGTTGAACCAGTTTGTCATGTCTTCGAAGACACTTGTTGGCCAAAAATTTTTTAATGAAAATCTTACAGACCTGTTTTTGAAACATATTTTCTGCATCAATTATCTCAGCTCTGAAATCAAATGAATATATAGTACTGAGACATACAGCAATTATGCTTTAATTCTGAGAATAATCCTTAGTGTGAAGTTTGGGACTCCACGGTAACACTGTTGTCTTCCAATACATGCCAATATCTGAACTTCTAAATGAGCGTGGAAGACTAAAAAATTCCTATTTGGCTGAAGTTTTAAAGACACTGATCTATCACAGGATGCACTTATTAACACACTCTCCAGTAAAACTAAATTTCAAAACTCTTGATGGAATTTTTATTACTATTCACTCCCCATCCACAAATTGCACCCATTCATGTTAACAGATGCTGCACAGAGAGAAGAATAACTTGCTTCACTTTATCTATGTGACCTGTTTCTTGCTCAACAGCTGTCACAGTGAAATACTAACTCTAACTGGAAATATTAACTGATCTGTTCTGCTTAATGACAATCATCAGGAGCTGCTGTCAGCTAAGAATGACATGGGAAGCAGATCACACGTGCTACTGTTATTGTGTTAATTGATGCTATGAAACCCTTCAAAACACACACCCAAAATGCTGTATGGTAACTAACATAGCAAAGCAAAGGAAAGCTATCACTACAAAGGCATCTTACATACCACTTTTCTTCACCCAGATCTGCAGCACTGAGAAAGACAGCCAGATTATATTTCATGCATCCCTTCCAGATTTGCCAGACTGTTTTCCCTCTTAACCTGAGGCACTGCAGTGCTACCACTCACTGAACAGCAGGATAATAACTAGCACTGCCACTGTCTTTAGATTTTACCTTTCACTCGGTCCTTATCAGGAGGTCCCTACCAGTTAGGAGCTGCTGATCTACAGCTTCTCACAGCCCTGAGTGTTCAGAATTTTTCTCCAGAAACAAGTACAGAGCAGGAAAGAAATGCTCAAATGGTGTTGGGAAGCCCCCAACACAAAAAGGACATGGAGCCACTGGAGCACATCCAGAGGAGGGCAACAAGGATGGGGCTCTTCAGCCTGGAGAAGAGAATGCTGCCAGGAGACCTTATAATGGCCTTCCAGTACAGGAGAGCTGGGGAAGGACTTTTTATAAGGGCATGTAGTGACAGGATGAGGGGAAATGGCTTTAAACTGTAAGGGTAGATTTAGTCTAGAGATCAGGAAGAAATTCTTTACTGTGAGGGTGGTGAGACAGTGGAACAGATTGCCCAGTGAGGTTCTGAATGCTCCCTCCCTGGAATCATTCAAGGCCAGGCCGGATGGGGCTTTGAGCAACCTGGTCTAGAGGGAGGTGTCCCAGCCTAAGCAGGGGGTTGGAACTTGATGATTTTAGAGGTCCCTTCCAACCCAAACCATCCTATGATTCTATGAAACGTTTTGCACCATGAGAAAATAGCCACTCTTTTAACACTCTCTGACATCACCTTGACTTCCAGTGGGGGCAAAGTGAAAATGCCTTTCAGTATCACATAAAACTCTACTGATCTTATCATGTAGGGTAAGGATACTTTCATAGAACGCGAAAGACCTGTAACTCTTCAGTGTTGAATGGGAAACACAGAGGAGTAAGGAAGAAGTACATCAGGGGAAAGACATAGCAGCAGGAGAGAAGGAATGGAAGTGAGCAACTGCTATACATTCTGTTTGGGTTGCAGTGTCAGAGAGAAATTCATGGTGTTCACAGAACCATAGAATCATAGAATCACAGAATGGCTTGGGTTGGCAGGGGCATTAAAGCCCACCCAGTTCCAAGCTCCCAACTGTGGTCAAGATTGCTGTCCGCAAGATCAGGCTGCCCCAGGTCCCATCCAGCCTGGCCTTGAATATCTGCAGGGATCCTGTTAGCTGTTGGTGTTCTTGGAAAGGCCTACCATATTCCTTGCTGGCTCAGAAGAGGAGAATATGTGACAGATGAAAATCTTAGCATCCAGCAAGCATTGCAGGAAGGGAAGTTTAACAAGCAGAACAAAAGCAGCCCAGCAGAAGTTGTAATACACAACCAACTTTCACCCTGTTTCTAGCTTGCTCAAGACTTTTTAAGATGTAGATAGCATGGAAGAGCTCAGTGTAGAAATGTTACACAGAAGTCCCTTAAATACACAGCATGTTTAAAGTCTATAGTCTCCTTCTTTATACTTTACAATAAATTTGTAATTAATAAAAAAAAATAGGTGAAGAAAGAAAAGGAAGCTGAAGATTATAACTGATTTCAGTCTTTGGAAAAAAAGAAAAGGGGAAGAGGGTACTGATGAGCATTATTAAGGATACGGTTAGTGATTTTAAACTGAAGAATACCACTTATACGTAACACTTACATTTAGCACCTGCTCTCCCCTCTCCATCACAAATGGAATGTCCTTATTTTGATCTTCGCGCCATAAGTTCATGAAAGTATTTATTTCCTGCAGTACAGTTGGGTCAGGACTTCCATCACAAGCAATATAATGTTCCCACTACAGAAAAAGCATAAAAGAAAAGTAGATATGGGCACATGGTGCAAATGACTTCCATAGTTATGACAAGAAGGATTCTGAAAGACAAATGTAGTGATTTATTTAGTGATATTTAGTGATACATTCACACCTGTGTCTAAACAGGACTGTAATGCTACCTGTACTCCCATCATCATCATTATGCCAGAAAGAAATGGCTTATTTTCACAATAATGTGTTAAGATACTTCTGCTCCACTAACATCGTTCTTACTGCTGGCATAAACTGTGGGGCCCTACTCACCCACACAGCCTCCTCACTGTCACGTTTCTTTTCCATGTACAATAGGTATAAAAAGGAGAGTGAGCAGGGCAAATTCCTACCTTGAGATGGATGAATTCAAGAAATTGAAGTATTCCTAGGTCCTATAAACAGACATAGCCTAAAGCCTCTGTGTTGTCTAAACTCTATGACAGTGGGCAGACCTCGAAAGCTTACCTTTGTATAAGCTCTAAATTCTGTTTTCCACCTTTGTGCACACACAAACTTCTCTTCCAGTGAATTAAGTTCGGCTAGTTCAACTTCCCTCCGTTCTTGATCCTGATAAAATATTTGTATATCAAGCAGAGGAATTAAACTTTTTTTTTTCTTTCCCCTACTTACAAGCATTTTCTATCAAAGAAAATAATCAGGAATATTTGAGTGAGCTACTATTTAAACAAATCCAAACGTTGCTTTTTAAAGAAGCATTCAATTTGTAAGCTGCAGTAGTTAGCAATATGTTATTGTCATCACACTAGTTACTGAGCCATATGACAAATACGTCTCATATGACTGTTATCCTTACACATCAACAGTTTTCACATCATCATCATCATCCTACAACTACCTCTAACAAGAGCTGATATAAAATGTAAGCATATGTTGAAAAAAGAATGCAAGATGTTTTGTGTTTGGTTTTTTTTCCTTACAATTTCTATGATTTAAATTTTCTTTTTTTGGGGTGTAAGGGAAAAAACTCTGTGTGAAGGACAAAGGTGCACAGGCAAAGTGGCTTTTACTGAAGAGAAAAAACAATAAAAACCTCAAAACAGATGCAACACAAAATTTTGGGGAACATGAAAAAATTATCCAATTTAAGCTAGAGGGGAATTTTGATAAAAATAATTATTTATTCAAACTGGAGTATGACATGTCCCCAAAGTTAACATCTTTAACCACAGTACCTTTATGTAACAAAACTACCTTGCCTTAGGGAATTTTTCTGAACCAAGAAACACTAAGCCAAACATTGCCTTAGAGAAGGAATACAACACACTACCACTACAGCACCATTTATCTTGATTGCACTTGTACTGTGCTTTATTTAAGCACTACTGCTTCGTTTGCACCTTCCCAATTTTTCTTTTTGCTTTTGTGATTTTGATCTTGTGATGCTAGAAAATGTCCTTCCTTTCCAACACTAATGAAAAGGAAATTCCTTTTCATTCTCACATTAAATTGCTAATGTTTTACGGACCTTGTCATAAGTTTGGAAATGGAATTAGCATTTTGCAGTCACTATTGCCTATGAACTAACTTTTGCCTGAAGCTTTTCCATATGCTCCCGTTCAATCCTCTCCTTTTCAAGTCTAGCTGCTTCTTCTTGTTCAGCTTGCAGTCGGGCTTCCTCTGAAGTTTGGGAAATACATCAAGAGCACAATTACATTTTCTTATTAGAACCAGACACATTATTTTCTTATTAGCTGTAATGACAAAACAAGTATAATATGAAGCAACATATCTGATATTACCCAGAATCTTCCAAATGGGATTAGATAAACTCATCTGAATCACAGTACTAAAACCCACTACTACAGCACTGCCCTCATCAGCCCATGACAAAGAAAGTGCAGAAAGGGATCAGCAGGCTGCCTTTTTCCCCTCAGAAACAACAACAGATGTTCCCTCTTCCCATCCCTACAGTTTGAGTAGGCCCAGAATTTTAATCCGATGTCTGCTGTGAAATCACCTGAGTGGTTCAGTTCCCAGCTACTCTTCTGCTTTCCTACATCCTTTGATGGAAACTCCATCTTACAGATGTTTATTCAATGAAATAGATGAGTTTTTAGGCCTGTCTCAATGGCTGTCAGTTCTCCTTAGGATCAGCAACTTTGATCACAGCTTTAACTGCCACAAGGACAGCAAAGGGATAGCAGACATCCAGCTAGCTCTTGACAATGGGTGTACCCTGTCAACCTTCTCTGAAAAAGGCCTTTTCAGAGAATTTCTCTTACCTTCTGCTAATGAGGATTGAGAGAAGAAAAACACAGAACACTGCATTTCCATCCCACTGAGAATATTTCAAAATGGAATGGTAAGAGAGAGGAAAAAAATCTAATTCTTCCTGACACTCTCATCCCCAAGCTCCTAATCATGGCAGAAGTAATTAGAGGAAAAAGCATGGCTCTTGCAGGAAAGTGAGATGGGGAGGCAGTAAGAGGTAACACAGAATTTGACCCACACAAAAGAAGAGAAATGCATTTTTTGAAATACAGTGTTAACATCAGTGTACTGCAGCTCGGCAGGTAACTTCTTTCTGTTTAATTAAACTAAATGACTGTGTCATCACATTCCTTGTAAATGAAGTGCACGGTACCTTCCTCTTTCAGCTTCCTTTCCTCCTCTTCTTTCTGTAATCTCAGTTTTTCAGCTTTGCCAACTTTTTTTTTTCCACTGGACTTAATGTTTGCCATAAATTAAAAGAAACCAAATGTCAGAATTATTTAAATGCATTTGGGGAGGTACTGACCCTCTATAACTCTGCCCATCTAATGTGAACCCTGAATAGAGATTTTTGACTTCCTACACAGTCACTGAAGCCTCCAGAATTGCAATATACACCCAAATCCATTTTAGTTCTTGTTTCCATGATGTGATGCATGCTCTTACAGCTATTATACATAGGTTGCTCTGAAAGCATTGCCTCCCATTTAATTCCATGGGAACTACAACAGATACACAGACCACAGTAACACTGTTTGATAGAGCGAATTTTCAGCTACAAAACACCTCTTCAACACAGTCACCACCTTTAGCTATGCATTTTCACCAGCGATGAACAAGAGCCTGCATGCTATGCTCGTAAAAAAATCTGCACCAGCAGAGGTGACCCACTGTTTCACAGCTGCTGTGATGGAGTTGCTGTTAGGAAAATATCACCCATACAATCCATCTTTCATTGGCCTGAATAGATGAAGTCAGAAGGAACCAAATCCAGACTATATGGTGGGTATGTTAGGACATTCCAGCCAAAATAGGCAACGTGCTCCACAGCCTTCCAACTGCCTGGCATTATCACACTCCAAAAGAAAGGCTGTCTTCTTCTCTGGCCTGGCTCTGGAAGTTCAAGCCTTCAGCTTAGTCAATGTTGTGATTGATGTAGCGGTCAGAGTCAATGGTTCGTCCACATTCCATGAAATTCAGAAGGATCACCTTGTTCCTATCCCAAAAGACAATGTATCACTTTACCTGCTGAGGGCTGCATCTTGAACTTTTTCTTCAACAGGCAATTCACACGTCACCACTTCATTAACTGTAATTTTGATTCTGGCTTGTAGCGGTGACACCACATATCATCACCAATAATGATGTGATCCAGGAAACTGTAATCTTTGGCCTTGTATTAGTTCAGTAGGTCCTGACAAACTTGCATTCAATGTTTCTTCTGTTACTGTGTGAGGATTTGTGGGACCCACCCGGCAGGAACTTTGTGATCCAACACTGCCACCATTATTTTCAACACACTGAAGCAGATACTTAGCTCTGCACACAGTTCCTTGGTCGTATACTCTGTCAATTTGTGCAGATGAGCATGTAAGCTCATTGTTTTGTGGTGTGCCACCTGTGTACGGCCATCCCAAATGTAGCTTGGCTTTCACATCATAGTTGCCACTGCTGAAACGCACCACACAGTGCCTCTCTGTGCTCATATCCACTGCTGGTCTCCACAAACATTCACCAAGTGCTGATGAGTGTCAATGGATGCCATTTTTTTCTTTGTTTGGAAAAATCCCTTTGCTTCATATACACTTCCATGTCAGGCATCATTTTGTCAGACTGTCCCTCTGCTGCCATCTGTCACATGGCAACAAAATGTAATGGAATATTGGCAGGAAGGTTTAACTTCTCCTGCCATACAACCAATATCTGCCTGACATCACAGGCCAACATAATAAAATAGGAGGCATTACTTTCAGAGCAGCCCTCATATAATTTTGTGCTAGGTTTCCTGAATACAGAACAATAATTTTTAATCTGGAAATTGAATAATAAGTAAGTAGATCTGGTAAGAAAGTAGGTGTTACAACTTCAAGTATTATTTTTTAGCATTTAGTGATGCAGTAGCACTGGATGGGCAATGTGCAGCCTGATTCTACATGAGTGGGTGACATGCCACTGGGGAGGAGTGCCAATCCTGAAGGCAGGTGCTGCAAAGACAAGGCCCCAATACAACAGCAATCAGTGACCACAAAGAAAAGCACACACAAATCAGTAAGAGACTACTACAGTGAGAGATGTCAGAACAAGATGATCCTTAGGATCCTCTCCAACCCAAGAAATTCTATGAAAAGGAAGGATGGGCCGAGAAGTAAATCAAGTTTATGGAACTTGTGAAAACAAGGCAGCTGGTTTTGTACTGCAAAATGAATTCACAGCCTACAGTGTTGGCTGAGTGTGGTTGGAATTGCTATTATTTTTTTTTTTTGTATAGGTGAGGAACAAAAAATTATATTCTGTACAGGCTCCAGGGTCTGGAGATAACAAGGAATGACAGAAGACTGAGCTATAGCTGAAAGCAAAGCTGCAGATGACAAAAGAGAAGACATGAAGGAAAAGGAATGACTTACATCAGGTGGGGTATGTGTGCACTGGCTGAACAACAGCATTCTGCTGCTGACAAGCAAGGAAAAGAAATTCAAAGAACGTGTGTTTGATTTTTAAAAACAGAGAAAATAGGGAGTGTGCATGGGGAGTGTACATGAGTTCAGCAGACACGACAATGTGAGGGGAAGATGCATCACCATTTCAGGCAGCTACCCTGGGTGTTTCATTTTGGAGAACTGAAATTAGGACTGCGCATCCCCACAGGTGAGAGACAAGTGCTTACAAGGATTCAGTCTGGGAAGGTAACACGCATAACTATTTGGAAAGCTATTCACATCACTTTGCACAGTGATAAACAAATGCATGAATGTGACTCGGGATACCAAGGCTATCAGAAAGCTCACACCGCTGGTGGGAGTTCAGTGCCCACAACATGCGCCCAGCAGGGTTAGCCTGAATCTTTTTGTTTTTAAACATATTTGCATACAATAACGTCGTCACAACAGCTTTACTGTGACCAAAAAAAAAAAAAAAAAAAAAAAAAGTCCTTACAATACTGTAATACTGTTTTTGGATGCGTTGAATCAAGAAGTGACAGACGCTTTCTTCAGCTTCAGCATGAGGACTGTGTCTGTACTGACAGAACTGCCCTGGTGCATCGCAATGAGCACCGCGGGGCGCGGGGCGATCACCGCAGCACGCTTCCACCTACCTTTTTTTGCTTTTTTGGACCCTAGAAGTTTGGGGACAAAAACAAAAGAAAGGAAGAGTCAGAGAACGGGGCACAGAGCACAAAAATCATCACAAAAGCCGCCCACCCCGTCGCTAAATAACGCTATTACTCCGGAGCTAATCCACCACCCCCCCCCGCCCTTACCATGGCGCCGCCGTGTTGCCATGGCGACGGCCCGCGAGCTTCTGGTCGCCTATGGCGCGGAACACGGTGCGTCGCGTGACGGCCGCGTCGTAAAGCAGCGCGCTTTACGGCGGGGCGCGGAGCGGGTGAGGCGACGACCTTCCTTTCGCCCTTCTCTCCTTTTGGCGGGGCGGGGGGCGGCCTGAGAGGGAGGGACCGGCCGAACCGACGGGCAGCGAGCTGGGGCTGGCTCCGATTTATAGAAATAAAAAAGCATCGCGCTTAATGACTAACGCTTCTTTATTGATATGTCGTTACTAACAGCGCTTTGGCAGCAGGCGTTTCTGTAGCAGGCCACGGAAACGTAAGCGGGCAGGGCGGCCGTGCCGGTGTGGCAGGCGGGGAGGCGCGGGGCAGAGCTGCGGGCGGGAGGAAATGGGCGCTGAGAGGGGTAGGGGCGGTTAGGGCAAGGGGGCTGCGCTGAGGCGAGGCTGGAGAGAAGCTGCAGTCGGTATGGGAAGTGAGGCTGGGGTGTGCTGGCTTCCGTAACAGGCTAACGTCGCGTTGGTTATCCTGCAGGTAAATTAAGCGTTGCCACGCGTAAGAACTAAGAGTTGAGTGACATGTGCAATGGCCGGCTCTTTAAGAGGTGAAGTACTGAACCTTTATAAAAATGTAAGTGTCTGAAGTGCCACAAGAACTTCCTTTGGCTAAACAAAATCCTTGTATTTTGAAGCCTATCTAAAAGCCTATCATTCTTTTCCCCTTCAAGCTGCTGTACCTTGGAAGGGAGTATCCCAAAGGAGCAGACTACTTTAGAAGCCGGTTGAAAGCAGCTTTTCTAAAAAACAAAGATGTGAAAGATCCTGAAAAAATTAAGCAGCTAATTGCACGAGGAGAGTTTGTTATAAAAGAATTGGAGGCTCTGTACTTCCTCAGGAAATACAGAGCTATGAAAAAGCGCTACTACAGTGATGACAAAGAATAACTGCTGCGACCCTAACGATACAAAGCCATAAACAGCCAATAAAAGAAGTGAAACTTCACAAGAAATGAACAGTAAATCCTTCCACCTCATTTAGAATACAAATTGGGACTTCATTTACCCTTAAGGAGGTGTTGGAAAGATTTGGGGTCTGTATTACTCAGGTAATTTTTTTCTCAACTTCTTTTGGCCTTCTTGAACTCTAACTGAGAATAATTCTGCAGGCAGAAGTGGTGATAAGGTTGTGTTTCCCTATACATGCT
The DNA here is from genome assembly GCF_023343835.1 of Lagopus muta. Taxonomy (NCBI): domain Eukaryota; kingdom Metazoa; phylum Chordata; class Aves; order Galliformes; family Phasianidae; genus Lagopus; species Lagopus muta. The sequence goes on from NC_064433.1 coordinate 66,483,179, forward strand.
GAGCAGATCACTGCTTCTATATTGGTTCAGCTGTGCGTTGCAATGCTGATTTGAGGTGCTGCACATCTTTTGTCAGTTAGAAGAGGAATCTGAATTTGAAAGTCTTCCACATTTAATGAATATTTTTCACCACAATTGAGCACCTTCTCAAAAGGATATTAAGATTTTGGCTATATCTGCATAGCGTGCAATACATCAACAGACTGACGTCTTACTGTGATACAAAGAACACCAGTGGGTCAGGAAGGGAATGGACAGGAATATAAATGGTTTGAGTACTCAGACCCCAAAGACAATTCCTGCAGCTACTGATTTCTGATGCTGCGTAACTGTCTTAGCAAGAGTTTAGAACTCGATCCTCTCCCCTGTAGGAGAACATTGACCCTGGCTGTTTGCTCCATGGATAACTTTGTGAACTTTGGCACAACAGGCAGACTTTCACCTTAACTATTCCTCTCTACGTGCTCTGCTGATTTGCTGCTTTAGGTTTTTCTCACATAGAATTAAATGACGCTGGAGATGATAGAACAGAAAAGATCTTTGAAATGTAGGTAAATAATCACTGCAGCAGAACTGTTGGCAACAGCCACAGTGTTAAGATGCCTAGGTTCCAGAAAAGCAGAAAAGTTTTTTTTAAGCAAAAGGCCAATAGGAGACTTGAGATGTGTGCTTCGCTTCATACTGCACTGATCTGACAAAGCCCTTCCGTATCAGTTGGATTAACTCCCCTACAATATGTTGCAGTGAAACCTACTCTGCAGAAATACCTTTACATAAAAAACGTAACTAACCCTGCCCAATAACTGGTAAAAGATTGTCTAGATGTCATTATAGATACAAAGGGCCAACTTGCGGGAACAGTAACAATTCTACAGGTTGTTTTGTTTCTTTTTTTCCCTAGGACACAATCAGTACTAAGGAAATGCTTTTATTTTCCCTAAGTTCACAAAAGGCATTTGATAGAGGTGTTGTGCACAGCTGGGAATGAGTACAGAATGACTCTTCTGACCATTTCAGACTTGCAGACAGATACAAATTCCTTCTGCTATTAGAGTAAGGAAAACCTGGTCTCTGTGCCTGGCTGGGAGCGACGGCCCTTCGATTCAGGGAAGAGATGTCTACACGCACCTGCAACCGAGATGCACCTGAGGCCGGGCCCTGCTCAGAGTGCAGAGCCAGCATGGCCCACCAGAGGGCTCAGCGTTGTCATGCGCTGTGCTGTGTCAGTGCTGCTTATGGCAGGCAATGACGAGAAATAAGCGCCAAACACGTGTGTACTTCATAGAATCATAGAATCGCTCAGGTTGGAAAAGACCTTAAAGATCATTGAGTCCAACCACAGCCTAGCCATACGACCCTAACTCTAACAACCCTCCACTAAATCATGTCCCTGAGCACCACATCCAAAAGGTTTTTAAACACACCCAGGGATGGTGACTCAACCACCTCCCTGGGGAGCCTATTCCACTGCTTAACAACCCTTTCTGTAAAGAAGTGTTTCCTGATATCCAACCAAAACTTACCCTGGTGCAACTTGTGGCCATTTCCCCTCATCCTGTCACCTGTCACCAGTGAGAAGAGACCAACCCCGCTCTCGCTGTAAGCACCTGACAGGTATTGGAAGAGAGCAGTAAGGTCTCCCTCAGTCTCCTCTTCCCCAGACTGAACAGCCCCAGTTCCTCCAGTCTCTCCTCGTGGGGCATATTCTCACAAACCTTGTTGCCCTTCTTTGGACATGCTCCAGCACCTCAATGTCCTTTCTGTACTGAGGTGCCCAAAACTGAACACAGTACTCAAGGTGATGCGTCACTGGAGCCGAGTATGGTGGCACAGACTACTCCGCTGCAGAGATGAAACACTGAAATTCTTGGAGAGAAAAGCAAAGAGGGACAGAAGTTCACAATAACTATTTTTTTATTACATTACAATAAATAGGAGCAGTACAGTTTGACAAAAAAAAAAAAAAAAAAAAAAAAAAAAAAGACAAATTCCAGATCACCTCACAGCACATACTCCTAAAAACATTAAAAATTTTAAAACAAACAGAGGTTTTTTGTGTTTTTTTTTTTCTTTTTTTTTTAAATGTAGTATCTGGTATTACCAACATTCCTAGGTCACGCAACCAATGATGGAAAAACTGGATCACACTGCATATGTTCCACATCAAATAAAGCACGATGTACAAAATGTGCATGTTTCAGTTTACACTATACAAAAATAGTTAAAATACATTCCAGGTAAACATATTACATTAAGAAGTCATTCTAGTAAGAAGTTGGCACTCAAGAGGAAAAAGCAGAAGTATTTTCAACATGAAAACACAAGACAGTGGAATAAAGAAATGTTAGGAAAGGTTTACCATCTATGTAGCTTTATGTAAACTTCAGACAAAATGATTGGTATACAATTTGATGGTCTTTGAAGGTAATAATTGTATTGCTTCACAGAATGAAGTGTAGAAGATTGTGTGTCTGTATTTAGCTATTGCAGAGATCCTATGTGACGTAACTTCTTTTTTTCCTAAGTTAGGGCAATGAGACTGGTTAAAATAATGTTCAGTTCTGAGAAAACCAGTAATGTTTACCAGGGTTACATAAAGCTACTGTAAGAAGGTGTTACTCCCTGACATATGGCAATGTAATGTATTAATGCAGCAAGTGATTCACATGTTCAGTTAGCAGTTACTGCCAGAAAAGAAAGCATCCAGGTATGTCCTTTGAAAACATTTCAAATAGGGAAAGACAGAATAATTGAGATCAACTTGTGCAAGCTGCAATCCAACATGCTTCACCAAATCTCTACAAATATTAAGACAAAACTGCACAACAGTGGCAAGGATGAGTATTTTTCTTTTTTTTTTTTTTTTCCTTTAAGTCAATAAGGGCTATTATAGGGCAATTTTATAATAATTTGATTAGATTGGTAGCTACAGATCAGACCTACTGAAAAACTTATTTTATCTATATATATCTTGATAGCAGAGCTGTATAATCCACACTTGATTATTAAGATATTTCTGCTACATTTATTTCCCCTAACAGTTTTTAGTTAATTAATATGAGAATTTCAGAGTTCTACATACAGTGTGACTCGGTTACCAAAAATCTTTAAAGTCACCTTAAGATCGCTGTTGTTAGCTCAGGGTATACTATCCAGCTTTGCTATCTTCTTCACATCTAATCATATATTAACTGCAATGTGCAAATAACCGCCTCCAAAATGTTTTTAGCCTTGGAAGCTGTAAAATGTTGTAGGACATTAAAAATTTATCAGTATTCCTCGTTGGCCCTTAACATGTATAATGTTCTCCTGTTATAATTTTTCAATTTTCTTTTTCATAAGCTAAAATACATCTCACATTGATGCTGAAAAGATGGGGGCTGATGGTGGGCTGGGAGAGCAGTCAGTGCAGGCAGGGAAAGGCACTCATTTGTTAACTTCTGAGGCGCATGAAAGAATGTGCAGCATCCCAGACAGCACACTTCCCCTGCCAGCTTTGCAGCTCTCCACCTAACAGTCACTGCTGATTTTTGCTGCAGGAAGCAAAATGTGTGCCTGCAGTCGCACCTTTGACATCATATAAATGGTCTAAGTTACACTGGTAGATTCAAGTGATACTGTGTAAATTTTCCACGCAATGGTTTAGTTATAGGTTAAGTTTGGGCAATGCTGCTATTCCCTTTTCCAAACTTTCAGAACTTACCAGTGCACTGTCCTACACTATCCTCCTTCAGTGACTTCTGTTTTACTTTTGGTACACGAAGTCATGCTTCCAATTGTGTTCTGCAGCTGACTGGGTACCAGTGTGCCTTATGGCACTGAGGCAACTAACACAGCCGAGCGCTGTATCTTTTGCAGGAAGAAAACAGGAACTGGCAGCACTGCAAACACTAGCTCTTACTTCGGTGCAGAATAGTTAGACTACAGTACCAAAAAGGAAACCTGAATTCTGCATTAATTCTGATCAGAAAGGAAAAAAAAAAAAAAAAAAAGAATCACAAGAGACTTAATCACGGAGAAAGACAACATTAAAACCTTGGTCTAGTTTCATGACAGTCTAGACATTGGAATGCCACTCACCAACCATTTAATCTGTGCAACAAAACTAGCACTTCACAGACATCACATAAACAACACTGAATCTGGAAACCATGTTCTATGCTGAAGATTAGTGCAAATTCCACACCATTTTTATGGCATAGTGGATTTCCAAATTATTTGCATGAAGCAGCTAAGTTCAAGCTCATTCATTCACTGATTTGAGGTTACTAGAATTTAAAATTCTGCTCCTATTTTTACATAAAATGGGCATGTGGAAACATTTCATGCCACCCTTGGGGAAAAAAAAAATCAAATGGTTTTGATTTACTATATAATTTAGGATTCATCCTGATTTAATTCTTATGATAAATTCTGGATCCATGTATGAAGTAACCTAAGAAATTGAATCAACTTATCTATTAAGGCTTTCTAGTATTTCCTGGAGACACCAAGGGTGAAATCTCGTCCTACTGAACTACCTGAAGATTCACCACTGGGAGCTCAGGAGAGCTAAGATTGCACCTTGGTGTCTTCAGACAGAAAAAGTTAAGTGAAAGTTTTAAAGCAATACATCAACAACAGGAAATCAATCTAATCAGAACTTTTACTTTTTCCATTGCCAGATGTGCATTAGTGTCTTTTTTTTAATTTTTCTTTTTTTTTTTTTTAATAGAAAAAATATAGTATTTAAGGAGTGACTGAGACAAATTGCAGTGAAAAAATTTTTTTGTGAAAGTTTTATCTTTACATTCAATAAAGTTGATCTGAAATGCTACAAGACTAGATGCCTAGAAGCAAAATCTACAGGAAGACTATAAAGGCTTCTGGTCTCTCAATATTGCAGTCAGTCTAAACTAAAAGAAAATCTGAAAATAAATTCTTTTTTTGCTAACTAGTCTGTTTTCCCAACCAGATTTAAAAAATAAAAAATAGTAAAAATTAAGGGGGATGTTAGAACATGTAGAGCATCATTTCATTGTTTTGTTTACACACAGAACAGAAGTTCACAATCAGTAAGAAAAGTAGTAAGTTAGCAACTGTGCATGCACCAAAGAGTCCTAAGACAGTTCTCAGGTTTTTGTGTGTTTTTTTTCTGTTTTTATTTTTCTTCACAGGCATTGCTAGTTCAAGAACCAACACTCAAAGAATACTGGCACTTTAAGAGGAATGAAGTTTCCACTGTCATTTAAAACAAGCATTCAGGTAAAGCTAACAGGATCATGAAGCAGAAAGTAAAGTAATGCTAAAAACAAATGCTAATAATTTAGTGTAATGTACAAAAATTACTTCAGTACGTCTTAAGAATAAGGATACACTGTATTTACATAATTATACACTTTGTCTTTGTCTTCTTTTTCTTCTTTTTACCGTCTTTGCTCATCTTCTCTTTGTGTTTTCTGATTTCTCGAACTAATGTATAGAAGGCATCGTCAACACCCTAAAAAGATACACAGATACACACATTATGATCACCTGAACAGACTCGGCTGCCTGCTCATGTACAGCCCTCATTTCACCTGAGCTGACCAGGTGAAGTGTTTTCAATCGGCAGCCTGCCCTGCAGGAAGCTGTGTCAGGAGAGCTGACAGCATCCCCTCCTTGCTGAGGCCCTTACAACACCCCAAGAGCAGGCTGTGGGTTGTAGGAGTTGTCGGGACACCAACACCTTTTTGAGCATTCCCTTGTCTTTGGGAATGGGCATGTTGGGAAAAACTGAGATGGTGGGAGACTGCAGCTGTCTCCTGTTTGCATGAGAAGTTACATGAGAATGCATACATCTGATGGCATCCCTGTGTGCAGCTCTGCAGGAGAGCAGCTCTAGGGAGCAGGTGGCCACTGTGTGAGCAAATCCTCCTGGCTGCAGGCTGAGGATCAGCCACCTGAATGAGCCACATTTAGATTATAAGGATGTATAGTACTACTGCTGGATTTCAGAATAAAGCTCTGAAGCATTTGTTAGCTTTGCTTATGCTTAAAAATCTATACATAGCTTTAAAATACAAACACGAGAGCAGGAATTCAGTACCAAAGAGACAGATATGACTCATCCACGTACTCAGCTCCTTTTCTCACACCACAGGTTTCTTAAAAACTCTACATAAACAAATCATTCAAATCAATCATGTTGCAATGATCAGTCAACATTTGATAAATCTTTCCATTCAACTTATGCAAAGACACATGGAACAAACTGTCTGTAATCTATCATCTATCATGTACAGCCACTTAAAACCTTCAGAGCTCCAACAGTTACACTACAGACACAAAAGCTAATGTTTCTTCACATTGAATAGTTTGTCTACTTTTGGGGGATAACTGTGATTGACAAAATTTATTACTTTTGACCAGACACCCATAAACCTGATGTGACTCCTAATCAAGTGCAATTTTACAGGCTTTACTTTGTAATGACCTATTTATGTGCAGTAGCTGCATAACGTTATCATATCACAGCAGCACCAGCACAGAAATGGGCTGAGAAATCCAGCCCTGCAGCCAGCAGACCTCCTGTCAGCTACCGTGCCCTCAAGCTGCCAACAGAAATGAGCACTCTTGCTTTGCTCCTGTGTATATTAACACTTACAAATAAGCAATATTAGATCAAAGCCCTTCATTGCCTATCCTCTGAAACTGGTAATAGAGTTTTGCAAGGTCTTATAACATATGAAATACATGTGCAATTAAGTTGCTCTATATTTGAACATATTATTTGCTAAAATAAAATTGATGTAGTGTACCTTGTTAGAAGTATGCATGGCTCTGTAAAAGGTGAAGTTTTTTTGAGAATCAGAAAAGGTTGGTGTTACTTTATAGAGGGAGAATATTTTACTTGTAATTTCAGCTTTAATGCACAAGGTGAACATTTAGTAAAGTTCATGCAGGGAAATGATCTACAAATAGCAACAGATCACAGTGTATCTTTTGCAGTTCTTATCCCAGCCAACCAAGAGGGAAATATTAAGAACCAGTCATACAAGGGCTTAGGTTGGAAGGGACCTCAAGGATCATCAAGCTCCAAATCTCCTGCCACATGCAGGGCCACCAACCTCCACATTTAATACTAGACCAGGCTGCCCAGGGCCCCATCCAACCTGGCCTTGAACACCTCCCTAGGCAGCCTGTTCCAGCACCTCACCAACAGAGTTTGTCACAACGGTCAACAACAGTTTCATTCTTACAACATAAGAATGGTGTAAGAACGATCTTTGCACAATATTCTTCTATGAGACTGTTCACATTTTGTTACAAAACTACCCTTCAGCACTTCAGGCTCATCACTAACGTGTTACACATTACAACATTCATTACAAGGATAGTTGATGGCTTTCAGCAGCGTCTTCAAGCAAGATGCGCTTAACAGAAATTGTAACTCAAGTCTTCAAATGAGCAACCTTCTCTCCTCAAACTAGTTTTTATACAAGGTATTTTATCTGTGTTTTAAGTAATACTGTGGCCCTTTAAGCATGTGACTTCACAGTTAAGGCTGAAATCTTCCATTGCATCTCCTAAGGTAGTAATCTCAAAGACAGCACACGTTGCAAAATACTTGGGAATAACTTGCTTTTGTCCTTGCATTTATACCTTTGCAGAGCAAGCCTTTACAGTTGTTAACTAGGTAGTTTTGGTTCTGTCACAATTCATTTTAAGCATAAACTGTAAATACAACATAGAAGATATTTAGAGTATTTGTGTGTTAGAACTGGAGATTCTAGAAAAACGGAGGTCCTTCACTTTTCAGTCTGTGAATTAAATCTTAAAAATGCAATTAGAATACAAGCAGTGGACACTCCACAATTACAGAAGATCTCTGAAGGCATTAATACTACAAACAAGATCAGGAGTGGTCAATTTCCCAGTTACCTCTTTCAGTAGCAAGGGACCACATGCAGCAGACCTTTCTCCCTCTAACACTGGAGTCACTGTGTACAAACTTTTCAGAAAGCAGGAGATGTACCGAATGAGCGCTTTCAATCCAGGCTCCGGATTAGAAACTCAGAATTCAGAGAGCATGCTCAGAGCTGTAGCACACTGCTCTGGAAAACAGTGGTTTAGAGCAACTTGCTGCATACAGGACAGCTTGCTCATGGCATTTGTTTTTCCAAAGGGCAACTAAGTGAAGGGAACAGAAAAGTCAGAATGTTCAGAAAGCAGTCCAATCCTGCCTACAGCTTCTCTTTGGAGCACTACAATTGCATTATCTAGTGGCTGTACAGAAGTCTGGATGTCTGGTTATGTGCTTACAGACATGCAAGAGACTTGGAAAGTAGCCTGAATCTGTCACCCTACACACCCTAAATTCTCAAGGAATTTGGATTCCTAAGGACTACAGCCTCAAATAGAGTCCTTGAAAGTATATCTCATACACACACAGAGTCATGAGAAAAAGAAATTACGCATACATTTCCACAGTGCTACTGAAAAATCATGAAATTAGTTTTAATTAAGAACTGGTAAGTTAATGAGCTTTCATAAACTGGATATTCTAAGAGGTACAAAAACACCCTGAACAAATTTGATAACCCATAGGCAAGAAAGGAAGATATACACTGTGCATCACTTCAACACTTGTTACAACGAGCAAGCCTCAAATACACCATAAGGTGCTGCTCACCTTAGCTCATCTAACATACAGCAGGCTGAAATAGAATGCATTTAGTCTTATTAAGTGGGCAGTAATACAAGCCGGAGTGTTTTAAATGCTGGATTTCTCATGTCACTATCATCACTACTGTGCTACAGCTGTAGTGCAAGAATTTTGGCATATATCATCCCTAGCTTAATCTCCAAATATGAAGTTGCTGCAAAGACTATCAGTAACTTGAAGGTATTTATGTAGAATTCATTTGAAAATGAAGACAAGTGTTTCCTCTGCTGAGCAGATACTGAAAGCACTACAGCCTTCTGTTTTTCAAGTAAGGTATGTAACAGAAAAAAAGGAAAAAAAAGTTATTGATTGCTGACAAAAGATCTTCTTCAGAGGGGAAAAAAATAAAAACTCATTTCTCTTTCAAGTAGACAGAAAAAGTTGGAAGCAGATGGAAAAGAAGTACAAGGGCTGCTCTGAAAGTAATGCCTCCGACTTTATGATGCTGGCCCATGACTTAAGATGGATGTTGTTGATATGGCAGCAGAGGTTGAACTTCCCTACCAATATTCCATTACATTTTGTTGTTGTGGGACAGATGGCAGCAGAGCAGGCAGTCTGACAGAATGGTGTCTGACACAAAAGTGCATATGAAGGTTGTGTCACTGAATTTGTCCATGTTGAAAAATGGCACCCACTGACATTCCTCAACACTTTCTGAATGTTTACATAGACCAAACAGTGAGGTGGTGCTCTTCAGCAGCGATGACAGCAGTGGCACCTTTACTAGTGCACATTTTCAGGAATGAGTCGTGCAGCTCTTGTTCATTTCTGGTGAAAAAGCATTGCTAATAGTGGTGACTATGTTGAAAAAGAGCATTTTGTAGCTGAGAACGTGCTCTATCAAATAGTGTTATTGTGCTCTTTGTATCTGTTGCAGTTTCCATGGAAATAAATAGGAGGCATGGCTTTCAAAGTGACCTACCTATATGTTCTCTGAGCTGTTAAAGGAAAAAAAGAAAAAAAAAAAAAAAAGAAGCATCTTAAAATATGAAAAGATTCCTCCACTTAAAAACAAAAACAAACCTATACTCCTCCTATGCTCCTCACAGGAAAGTCCACAAAAAGGAAAATCAAACAGCATTAAAGTATGAATATACAAAAGAAATTTTAGTTTGGGTTTTACAAATAAATGCTTCCATCACTCCCCATTATCAGAATTAGTCCAATAAGTTACTGTAAATAAGTAAAAAGAAATAAACTTTCCCATAGGAAGAAGGGCTCAGAGAACAAGGTCAATCCATTAACAAGGTGTAGGGCAGGGGCTTAGTAGTAACACTTAAAAGCCCTTCCAAGGAAATAAAAGACATTTCACATTGAGACTATACAAAGAGCAAGAAATGGAAAAGCTTGCCTTAAGAATGCTACTTTAAGGATGCTTAAGCAATTTTAATTCATATTACTCTCATCAAAAGCAGCCTTGCCAAGCTGCTTTTAGTTATTTTTTAAATAACTACCAAAAAAAAAAAAAAAAGTTTTTTATTGGCACTAATTTTATTGGTACTTGGATGCAAAACTTGGGTAGCGTCATTACTAGAGTTTCCAGTTTCATGAAAAGGAAGCCTTTGATACAAACAGTATCACAAAGCATCTTTTTTCTTTTTTTTCTTTTTTTTTTTAGAAAACATCTAATGATGCAGCTCAAAGCAGTCATTCATCACTAAAAAGCTAAGAATATAATAAGTTTTTACTAGATGTGCTCATGCTTATAAAAGAAGATTCTCCCCTTCCACACCCACTCCTCATTAAAGGAAATCTTCCTTCAGTTACAACAGTTTTCTTAAAGACAGAAGTCAAATTCCTCTTACTTTCTGCAAGCTGTTTTACAGTGTGAAAAAAACTTTTTCAATGGGTTTTTAAGCAATAGGAAACTCCACATCATCCTCCATTAGAGGAGTAACAGACCACACTCTCACAGTAAGAGGCAAAGAATCAACTCAAGGGGCTATTGCGATGGTTTACCCAAACATCACTGGAAATGATTTAGACTGGCACTTCTCACACACTGCCAATTCTTCCCTCTCCCCTTTCTTTTGCTTGCAGTGCAGGGTATTGATTTAAAAAAATGATTATTTGTGAGAAACCTGCAACTGTTCTTTCCAGTTGTACTTCACCATTGCCTTTTCCTCCCCTGCATAAAGGATCCAAAAAAAAGATAAATAAAATAATCAAGAAACCTCCTTCTACATCTCAGAAGGACTGTAAGTCTTATGATCCTCTCCCCTCAGTTCATCAGCCTGAAGATGCACTCAACATACAGCTTCTGTAGTATCTGCAATTAATCCGTGTTAAAACATTTTCCTCCCAAATTCCTGAGGCACAAAACAAAATCTCTATTTTTACAGATTGGAGAACTTGATATGCAGTAAAGATCTTCTTTTAACCTATTTATCAAAAAAAGAGACAGGAAAAACAAAGTAAATCTATAGGTGTTTGCTAGGTATATTATTCAGGACTGCCATACTGAAATCTGAATGATATTATATAATGTAATCAGTTAATCATACAATATCTGATTTGCAAAATACTGTTGATCAGTGTTATTCAGCAAATGACTTTAAAACTTACCCTATGACATTACAAAACTTACCCTGTTACATTACAAGGCATTTTTTAATTTTCATGCACCCTGGAGTCTTTTCTTCTTTGCTGATTTTTTTCACTCTGTACTGTCGAATCTCTCGCACCAATGTATAAAAAGCATCCTCCACTCTCTGCATTGTAAAACACAACTCCTTAAAAACTGCTTTATTGACAATCTTGACATATTGGAACACCATGGCAGGGGAAAAAAAAAAAATACCAAAATTATGAGCTTTACTTGAGAGAAGTCTATGGATATCCAGATGGCCCACAGAAAGTCTGCACTCATACTGGGTCCAGAGATGATAATCAAAGATCCCATCCATCAGAATAGATGGAGAATTTTCTCCCATTTCTTCCAGTGTTGAAAACAGAGCTTCAATTTCTGAATATTTTTGCATAATTTTGTGGGTGTGAATGTATTTTGCAGACAAAAAGCCCTGTGAGACTGGTAACTAGGGGGCACTTACATACAGCTAGCCAACTATTTTCACTTCTTAGCCAAAGCCAGAACCTGTCACTGTTTGGGCTGGCAAAGAAAAGTAATCTTGTTTATCTTCTGTACTTTAAATAACTACTTGCTTTGCAAAATTTGTGCAGCAAGCTACTAAAGTGTAGAAAAAGTTCATAGGAGTTGATAAAGAAATAAATTCCCTTAAGAATATAAAGTTCCAGAGAAAACTGTTTTTAAAGCTTTTTTAGAGAGCAAGGATTATGCTAGCAGGTTTAGAAGAATGGGTTTCTGAGTCATGGCAAAGTGCTTTCTAAGAAGTACCTCAATGGTATTTCAGAATAACTTTCCAATGTAAATACTGTAATAAGAGAAGTTATTCTTCCACGCTGACAAGGCAACAAGTTCATTACTGATGATGTGTAAAAGCTTGGTTCAGATCCACATGTAAGGCACACGTGAGTTCTCTCTGGGCCAGAGTCAGGCCCTATGGCAGCACTACATCCATACAGACTCTGATCTGCTGCTGCTCTCGTCTTTGTTCGGCTACAGACAGCTGCTCAAGCACACCAGGGCCAAGAGAGCAGCATTTCACCCTCTAGTCTCACATACTACCTCTCCACAGCTATGCCTTTACACCACTTAGAGATAAGGATACCATAAGCATTTAAAGAAAAAATAATGAGGATTGGTTCGTTTCAACAAATGGGGAAGTACAGCGCTATCGTTAAGTTGGTGGCAATGTTTAGCTACAGCTTTTAAAGGAGAAGCAAAGCTCTCCTCAGTCGATCTCATGACTTGTCTCTTCAGTCAGATCAACACTGTTGTTAACTTAACACAAGCTCATTATTTGGAAATAAAAATGAAAGAGACTGAACATCAAGAATACAGATTAATTTAAACCCCAGAACTTTATTATTACTCAAGATCTGAGCTTCTGTATGACAGATTTTCTTTAAGTTACTTTCCTGCTCATCTTTTTATTGTGCACCCAATAATGACAATAGCTAACATTCACTGCTACAGTTAGTGGGTCACTTTGCATGAACCACACCATGGGCTATCTTATTTAAGACTGCTGCTTATTTGTGGCTACTTCCAAACTACAGTCATTCGAATTTAAAGACTAAATTAATTTATTTCTTGGGTGATATCTGTTACGCAAGATGTGTCCAGTAAGCATGTAGTGAACTACTGACAAGTTGAGCCTTCTTAGGTTCCAGGTCTTGAAAAATTTAAAGGAGCTATTACAAACATCCAAACTCAAGTAAAGCTCATGCTTTCATGTTTTCCTAGAAGGCATGGAAACTTATTCCTGAGGAGGAAAGATTCAATATTGATCAGCTGCTACGTGCCAAAGCACAGGCTGTACGAGAATCAACGCTTTGCAAATCTACTGTTTTGCAGTAGAAATACATAATTTGATTATGGAGATTTCACATAAATAATCAGGCAACAGTTCGTCACTCTATGTTTATTGCCATCTTTCCCATCACCAACAGGAGCCATGATTTGCTTTAGCAATGCAGAGAGAGGCAGAGAGACAGACAGAGTGAAAAAAGAAATTGCTACTACTGCCACCATCAAGAACAGTCTTATGAATGCTGTTGAGGAAAATTATTCTGAAAACAAATGCATACAAAGAAACATTTGTGCTAATTTCAATAGCACAAGGTGACATTTTTAGAGAGCCAGGTGCCAAGCTCTTATAAACACGAGTCATTTTAATACCAATTTCCTTTAAGAGTTTTCAATATTACTTTCTTAAACAAGCCTGGTTTACACATCTAAAATATAATTAACCAGCCAACAGAAATGGAAGCAAAAAATACCCTCTGGCAGAGTTTAGAATTTGAGCAACGTGAAGAACCCATGATCTCAATGGCAATGTTTTCAACGTGCTTCTGACTTAGAAGGCTGTCAAACATTCAACTGAAAGTCGTGTAACTGAGGTAAATGGCACAGTAACAAACACCAGATCTAGCAGCCCTTTGTCAGGATAATCCTGCCCCTCCTGTCTCACTCCCATGACTATGCACTACATGCACAGGGAAGAATTTAAAGTTAAAGGTTGTGTCAGACAGGGAGCAGTAAGAACAGCTATAAAAATAAACCCTGACAATTCATACTCTTCTGCATAAGGACTATGAAAGGATAACTGATGCAACATGCACTATAAAACCACCAGTACAGACAGTGGCTTACATATACAAAATAGCGATAGTGCTATTTATAAAAGTTACATAATACTCACTTTAGTCAGTGGTTTAGCTAACAAGAGAAGAAAGAACACCCCATTAACCACAACCAATAATCTACAGCCCTATACCCAACCTGTAAGATCCACCAAGTTAATACTTTACTGCTCAACTCAACAATTTGTACGAAAAAAAAAAATCATACAAGGATTTGTGTAACAACATGACTTTTATGCTAGTCAGAATGGAATGAAAACCAATTACATTAGCTTTTAAAACACTTCCATTTCAGTGTTATTTCCTTTCCTACTTCTGGCCCCACCTATCAATTATATAAAATCTTAAAATCAGGATTAGTTGAAAGAGATACAAGGTAATGCCTGAGCACGCTGCACTGTCTTTTAAAAGACACATCTCGGCAATCAAAACAGAATAGACAGGTAACTCCACTGCAGTTTCACCTCCCTCACTTCCTCACCCTGAAGCCCTTTTGCTTCTTGTTGGTCTCCAGCAAAGCCAGGGCAAAAGCAATGGCAAAAGCAAGTGGGCAGCGGGGAGCTCTCCAGCAGGGCATTAGTGCCAGCAGCTGCATAAACGGAAGAGTAAGAATGTTCCTGCTGCTGAATAATCTTCTTGGGCCTTATATAGACTCTCAAAGTTATTAGGCCATCAGCTACACTTGCCCAATGGCACAAGTTCTTCATATAGCCACAGAAAGGATCAGATGTATAGATATCTCCTTCTCTCTCTCTCTCATTTCTTTTTACACCAAGGACTGAATTCTGCCTACTAGAAGTACATTCTATGGGCCACATCCAGCTCATAAAATGGTTTGACTCCTCCACACCCCCACTTCAGAGAATTACTTTGGAAGAAGGTAAATGTGCATATATGTATTTTATATCAGTTAATGTGACTTTCAAGTCACAATACACACACACACACATATATATATATATACACACAAACACAAATATTTAGATGAGCTTGCTGTAGTTAAAGATCAGCTCCTTCTTTCAATTCCATTCAATCTTACCATTTTAATACACTGCATCATTAGGAGATTTAATGCCACACTGTGAAATAAGCATATCTAATGGTTCACCTTTTGAGAATGTTACCTTCCAGAATAGACCAGTAGGTATCCCCACCATAAAATCTGAGACTTTTGAGTGATTACTCATCTGCAGAGGGTGTAAAGATCAGCACTGAAAAACTAAAGGCCATCCCCTTTCTATAATATTTCAGTTGACACCTCTAGAAATATGAAGTAAAAAAAACACCAAGAAATAAGTTGCAGCAGTTCATACATGAGTCATGATTGTGCAGTGAAAAGTACAAAGCTCCAGCAGACCCCTTAGAGGCACACCTGGGTTAAAGAGAAACAAAGCTGATACTACTTTGCATAACTGAAGACCAGAAAACTGAACAGGAATGGCAATCTGTGAGTGTGAAATTTTTCACTAGGTAGGCTTATAGGATAATGTGAAGACTGGGACTTGAACATTACATCATTTTCAATCCACTTTCATTAGAGGATTTGAGAAGAGCATTCCTTAAACAAGACGTGACACTATATAGCAGGCTGAACAAAGTTACATCTAGATGTTAATACAGACTTTGTATTTCAAACCTCAAATGCAATTTCAGAGTTCTTCCTTTTTATCTTAACATCTCAATGACAGCCACTAACACAGGAGCTTCTAACCACCATAATTATCCAGACCATTTATATGCCACACTCTTTCTTGTGCCTCATTGATCACCTGCCATTGAAGTTCTGTAGCTCTATTTTACTTTCCCTACCTGACAAGGGTTTACTGGCTCTTCCTTATTGCCTGAAGTTAGAATTCCATTGAATCCTCAGCAAAGTTTCAGTAATTGGTCCAGGCCTCAACTTGTCAGAAACTTGGGTGGGTGCAGCATATTTGCACTAATAAAATTGTCATTCCTTTTAATATAGAAATAATTTATGTACTGTTTACAAAGAAGTTCTGTCAAGTGATGCAGCTCCATCTATTCAGCAGATGCATGACATTACTCAAACTGCAGCACTCTGCCCTTATTTGCATTTTTCTGCTACACGTATGTACCGATTTACATGCAATACTTCTGAAGAGGCAGAGAATAAAAGTTATTTGACCACTCAGATCTGCTGTAATTCCGTACTGAGTGTAAGTCCCTGTTCTCCTGTGAAAAATATCAAACCCCAATGCAAACCAACTGGTTTTTTTGTTTGTTTGTTTTTTAAAGGAATGGTTTCTTCAGTACATAACCAGTTTCATTTACACTGTATACTTATCTTCTTTTGAGTGCAGATATACCACCTCCTTCACCTTTCTCCCAGAGTTACAGAAATACTGAAAGAGCTCTAATGCTGTCTCTTCCATCTACAGCAGCTGAGTACAACAAACAAATGTGTGCTCTAAAGATTTGGAAAGTTATCACTTGACACAATCAATACACCCTGCAGAAATCATAGAATGACTTACGGACCTTAATGCCTACCTAATTCCACTCCCTGCCATGGGCAGGACTGCACCCAACAGCTCAGGTTGCCCAGAGCCGCATCCAACCTGATCCTGAACACCTCCAGGGATGGGGCATCCACAGCTTCCCTGGGCAGCCTGTGCTCCAGCATCTCACCACCCTCTGAGTAAAGAATAGTAAAGAATTTCCTCCTAGTATCTAACATCCAAACCACCTGTAGCTTCAAAAAAAAAGACTTACGGTCAGTCGTTTACTTATAAAAAGGTATTTGAAGCACGTTCCACTCATGTTAAATTAACACCTTAAAAGATTCTTTCTTTTGTCATTGAGGCTTAGAATAAACTAATGTACTATCTGCTTAGTCCCCTTGCAGAGGAGAGAAAACAAACATTTCACCTCTGAACAGGTGTACTTTTTACATATAAAGCCTAGCATAATAAGAATTCTGCAACTGACAGTGGAGAGTACCAGCAGCCCAGGTCTCATTCTTTCAGTTTGCGCAACAGAAGCAAATCACAAATTAATAAACAATTATCAGCAGTCAGAGAGCTGACAGAAAGAAAAGACACCACAAGAATTTCTACTCTGAAGAAATAAATCCATTGCTGTAATGATTGGTAATGCTCAGAATGATTAACTTGATGAAAACTGAGCTGAGTGCTACATTTTGATTTGTAAGTCGTGAGCTTTACCTGTCTTGTCTTTGCTGATGTTTCAATAAAAGGAATTCCATAACTTCTTGCTAAATCCTGAGCTTGTTTTGTATCTACTGTTCTGGAAGGCAAATCACATTTGTTTCCTACTAGCACCATTGGGACATCTTCAGAGTCTTTAACTCTTTTTATTTGTTCCCTAAAGAAAAAAAAAGAGTTTATTTAACAGATATTAATAGTTCATACAGTAGATTATAAAACACTAAAACAAATGAAATTATGGCATTTAAACATCATTCCTTATATTAATTCACTGCACATTCACTATTAGAAGCTACTAAAAAATAAATAAATTGATCAAGTCCTATCACTATCAAGCTTATTACTTTATTCTTAAAAGGCTGGCATGTTGCAGCAAGTGTTTCTATCAGCAGTGCTCAGTAAGCCGAACTGCCATAGCTTCTCATGTCACTACACAAGAATCTTCCCAAAAAACAACAGTTAATGTCAGCTCTGGTATAAATCTTACTACCCATCTCCCATACTTTGCACTCACAATACCCAGTTCATTTGCTGAGATAAAACAGTCAAAAGCCCTCTGCCTGTACTGTGTTTTTCAGGCTAGGTCAGCATCATAAACTATGCACTTAGATAAAGGGATTTTAAACTCCGAAGACCACTGGTCTGATTCTCTGAAAAGAGAAATCTGGTACAGAGTCTTTTAAAAGACTAGCTAGAAAATGTTTTTACCATACCATTTAGATGTACTTGTAAAGAATCTCTAATAACAATCATTTATTTCTTCTTTTCTTTCCTTGCTTTCTTAAACAGTTTATAAGTCTTCTCCTTAATGCAGTCGTTGCTTTCAGTTATTTGTTTAGAAACATTCAGCTTCAGTCAGGAAAGTCATCCACAGGTGTGGGAACGCACAGGAGGAGCTCCTGCATTCAGCTCACAGCGCTGAGTTAAAACCCAGAAGGCCTCCCTGTGCAAGTCTACAACAATTTCTTTATGAAGCTTAAAAGCAAACTTCACACTCCTTTTTGCCTTATGTCAACACCTTACCATTTCCTTCCTCCTCTACAGACAGAGGAAACTCCTTTCTAATAATCTGGTTAGACAATGAAGAGAGATGTAGGGTGTTTTTCTGAGAGTGAGATATTTTATATTTTTAATCTCTATTTGAGAACTCTAATCTATTCCATTTTTATTAAGAAGCTGCTGGTACATCACATTCTTCACTTACTACATTTTAGATATAGTGAAAGGTATACAAAGACTGGCTAGCTCAATTTCAGTTTGGAAAAGTAACAGTCCTGAAACAAAGGGCATACAGAACTCTCCTGATCGCACAGTTGCTACAGGAAGGTAAGCCAGCAGTAAACTAATTTTGTAGCTAGAAATCTACCAGTTTAGCAACTGAAATCAACACTACACTACCAAATGAGCTGAACTGCTAGCATACAGGAGAGATAAAGCTACACAATCCAGACAGCTACAGCTCCTCACTCTGATTACCTTGAACTATCATAAGGTATCCCACCTTAAGTGAGGAATCAGTGACTTTATTTTGTTACAAAATGGGCAACTTAGTTTAAAAGTAGATGTTGAGTTTGTGGTTATTACTTACAGCAAGTCATTCCTATGCTACACAGCAACACAAACTCAAGAGCATTTAAATATTTAACTTGGAATAGCTTAACTTATGCATTTGGGAACAACCTTAAACTGATACTGCTAAAATCAGTGATCTTTGGTGGGATTTGCCTTCTAACACAACTCCCAAGCAGAATTCAATGTAATATGAAGCTAAAAAGCTACAACTTGCTGGTATTGATAACAGAAGTAGAGACTGCTTCTACTTCCATTTTAGCGTAGCTGCCATCAAGCAAGCACGAGTTTCAATTTTTAACTAACTCAATCAGCCATCATCCTGGATGTGAAATTTCATATGGGTATCCTTTTTATTTTTTTTTCTTTAAGGTGTCAGAGCCCACGTTACCATTTAGGTACCTACTAAGATACTCTTGCATGGGTATTTTCCTCCTCTTCCCCCAGAGAAGAAAGGCTAACAATATATTATCTGTAAATTTTAAACTGTGTTTTTCATCTTTAACCCACAGTTTTATTTATGGAATAGGCAGAGTTTACTTTCAGATAATTTCTTACTACAAAAATAATATCTATAAAGGCAGTAACAGTCATTCATAACAAAGAGCTTTCAGATACGTTGCCTGCTTAACTCCAGAATGAAACAACAGATTTTCAATTACCGAAAATTACAGACTTACAAATGGACAAGTAAATTGCAACACTGCTAATTTGCAAATTTTCCTTTAAGTGCTATTTCATGAGAGGTCAATTCATTATCCAGTGTAAAAAGCAAGCAACCCACACAGCTAATACAAGAGTTAGTCATTTATCTTTCAGCATACACACCTATAATGGTGAATATCTTCAAAAGATTTTGTATTGTTTATAGCAAATACACACAGGAAGCCTTCTCCTGTTCTCATATATTGGTCCCTCATTGCACTATATTCTTCTTGACCTGCTGTATCAAGAATATCCAAGAGACAGGTTTCCCCATCAATTACTACTTGCTTTCTGTAGGAATCCTAAAGAAGAGGAAAAAAAACAAAACATGGTTAAATACAAACAAAGTTTTTAAGCACAGATAGTTCAAAAGATGTTCAAGTTGTTTTCCAGTAGTTGATCATACCTGAAAACACTTATAATCCAATTTTACAGATAGGCAAATGAAAGCATAACTGGTAGCCCATCTTTCTGCTCAGACATTAATCCAGAAATGAAAATGCTACTGGAAGGACATGTTCTGATCTGCATTCCGTGGCTTCAGCAAGTAACACTGCATGCGTATGCACGTATGCACATACACACAGCATTCTTATTTCTCATTTTGTGCACAGAGACAAAAAGTTCAAATTGAATCCAGATCAAAAACCTCTCCCTTTGTTCATATGAGAATTGAAGAAAGCTGTAATCCTGATTTTAAAAGATTTAACTATGAGTTAACTCAATTGGAAAAAAAGAAAAGTGAAATGTGGCCTTCATTCTATGGATGTCAATAAAAACATCATGCCACAACATGTACAAAATAATAAAATAGAAAAAGTTCACAAGCAGAACAACTACTCCAAAAATCTATGCCTCTGAAAAGGAAGTAAAGCATAAGAAGCCTTCAGAGTTTGAGACGGACAAAGCTGTTTTATATCCCTAAGCAGCTGCTTATAACATTTGTTATCAAATTACCAAAATTTAGTAAATACATTTGAAGTTCAAGTTTTTCAGACAAGACAGAGCAACACAAAGCACAAAATCAGACACAAGCCCTGATAGGTTCCGAGAGATGCTGGAACAAATTATTTCAACACTATCAACTCAAAGTTTTCAGGTCACTGACTCAAGTAGCCGAAATCTGTACAGAGTCCCAAGCAGCTAAAAGTAATGCTTATTTACAGTGCTAGACTTCTGTAAGCACATAGTTTTAGCAATAACGAGAGCATGAGTCCTATTTTTTCATCCCAACCTCTATTTCCTACAAGCACTATTATAATAAGACCACGTCAGTAAACTTTAAAAATGTCACTGAGTACCACAAATTACTCTCAGTTCATAATACTCATAGCAAATAAAAGGCGTCAAGAGGAAATCATGGCATAACCTTTCAGATCCTTTAGCTAGAGATTAACATAATATTGCTTGTGCTCTTGTTATATAAGCAGGATCTTTTTAATACTCTACAAAAAAAAAAAAAAACCAACCACAAACTGAAGCTACTGTGAGGGGAACTGAAGTTGCAATTCTAGCCAACTTCAAGATGAATTCTGCACGGCCTTCCTTCCTTTGCATCGATTTTAAGCACTATATGCTGTGCACTTTATCAATTTGGTGGTTTGTTCTTTTAACACAGAAGTTCGTTCTTTCTTGTTGCTAATCCTAAAAACAATCAGAAGACAGCTGTATAGAATCAGTATGTTCAAGTAAACAAATGCTGGGCTCTTATTTATCTCGTGCCTTGATACAATTCAACAATACCAGGTAAAACGATATTGACTTCTTACCCTTAACATACAAGTACAGCTCCAACGTGATTCTGGAAGTATTAATGTCACAGAAGTGCAAATTCAGTGCTCAAGTAAGCAGTTGGCAGTCTTTGAAATATAAAAGCTGAGAGAAATACACAGTCTCCAATGTATTTTAAAATAAGGCTAACATTCCATCTCAGCGCTTAAATGAGAAGGAAAAAAGCCTGCCCATCTTTATCCCAACTCACTTCAATCAACAGCAGATCTCCCATATCCTATCAACTTTATCACAGTTCAGCAATGTATTAACAGAACTTCTGGCATTGCATCAGTCATAAAAAAAGCCCATTTCATTTTCTTCTTACAATTTGACTGCTACTTTAAAAATATGAATTTCTGTGCAATTCATCACTCTAGAGGGAAAGCAACTCTCCAAAGCTGAGCTCTAAACAAAAGCTTTAAGTAATTTTCATCAAAGAAAACAGCTTTAAAATTCTTCCTGCAAGAAATGCTAGTTTTAATATGCCACACCAGCAGCAGCAAAGCTGCATGAGCACAAAGCACAGCACAGGTAGACAAGCAAGGAATGCCTTCAGATAGTTTGTTCTGAAAGAAAACTAGAAGAGAGGATCTGAGATGGAAAAGACAAGGATGTGGGAGGGAAAACTCAAGTTCATGATTTCCTACCAAGTTGCTGAAAAAATAAATATATGGGTTTTTCAGTTGCTGTTTTTTCCCTCCCCTATCCCCTGCAAAAAAATCAAGCCTAAAAAATCCTATTTGGCACTGTAAGAAAACCGAACCACCACATCAACAGCTCAGGTTGCTGAGACCTCCACAGCAGCACCACAGTGAATACCTGCCCACACAGCCCAAACACAGATAACATTCAAATGTTACCATACTGTAAGAAATTACCAAGTCCAAGAAAAAAAAAATAGTGCAGGATGAACTGAAGAACTCAAAGCTAGTTACACTGCTACAATACCTGTCATAGAATCATCATGGAATCACGGAATGACCATGGTGGAAAAGGACCACAATGGTCATCTAGTTTCAACCCCCTTGCTACGTGCAGGGTTGTCAACCACCAGACCAGGCTGCCACATCCACATAAAGCCTGGTCTTGAATGCCTCCAGGGATGGGGCATCCACAGCCTCCTTGGGCAACCTGTTCCAGTGTGTCACCACCCTCACTTTGTGAAAAACTTCCTCCTAATATCTAACCAAACCTCCCATGTCTCAATTTAAAATCATTCCCCCTTGTCCTATCACTGTCCACCCTCGTAAACAGCCATTCCCCCTCCTGTTTATATGCTCTCTTCATGTACTGGAAGGCCACAATGAGGTTTCCCCAGAGCCTTCTCTTCCCCAAGCTAACCAAGCCCAGTTCCCTCAGCCTTTCCTCATCGGAGAGGTGCTCCAGCTCTCTGATCATCTTACTGGCCCTCTACTTCAGAATGGAGTATCAGAACCCAACATGGGCAGACTCCCTTTTAACAACAAAAAAACCCTTCTCATGATGTTTTTGAAATCCAGCAGCTTCACTGCACACTGGAAGATATGGCAATGGAAAAGCATCTAACGTAGAACTACTGTATATAAAACAAAATGCAAACTAGAAATTAAATGCAACACTGTACATGACTCCAAATATGAACTTGTCACTTCTCTGAGTATGCAGACACTATCTACATCAAAGAGTTTCAATTTAATTAATCACACAGCCTGCTGTTATTGACCTTTCAAGCCATAAAAAATATAAAACACACACATTATGCTAAAGGAGCAATAATAATTCCATTTGTTCACAAACAATTACCGATAACTAAAGATGGCATCTCAGCTTCCTGTCACAAATTGAGTTTATCTGGAAAAAAAACACCCACTGACTAAAGAAACCCCATCTAGGAGAGTAACTACTTTTTTTAGGAATCCACTCTACCAATGATTAAATATTAAAATATCATAATGATTATGAAGCTACTACTACATGTTGGTGGAAGTTCCACAGGTGCACAGGTCATTGAAAAACACACAGACTTAAATATCAGTATTCCTAAATCACTCAAGGGATTTTGCTAATCCAATTGAAAAATCCTTTGACAGCCAGCAAGGAGGACAACTCCTTCTCCAAGTCACTGAAAACATGACCTAAATGCTAGTACATGTATGCTGACACTATAAAAAGAACTGATTTTAAAGTAATCACGGAAGATATTGCAAATAAAGATTTAACGAATCTCGACCAGTAGAGGGCATCAGTCCAACTGCTCTGTGCATTAAGCCAGAGCTCAAAGGGTGAGTGAACACACTTAGAAAAAAAACACTTAAAATTGCTTGGCTGTAAATGTGATTTGACATCCATTTCAAGAAAGATACGAAATTGTGATAAACACAACAAATTTATTTCTGAATAACAGGAGTTACTCAAGCACACAGTAATTTTATTTTTTTCCCTGTCATCAACTGTAATAAATTCAGATACAAAGTACAAAATAAATACATGTTTTTTTGACTGGATCATGAGACATGAAGCTTCCCAAGCAGGTAAGTTATTTGTTCATTCACTAATTCCACTGAAAAGAATACAAACGTGAATGTTAGAGAATGCATCTGTAGTTAAGCAACCAGTTGTTTTTTTGTTTGTTTGTTTCTCTCCTGCACTGTTTCAGCAATGTAAGAATTTAAGAAGAGATGAATTTCACAATGATTACCATGAAAGATTTAAAACAACTGAACAACCAGGTAGGTATGGAACCCACAGTATACAACAAACCCACAGTATACAACAAACACTCAGCTCTTTTCTATGCCTACTCCAAAATACCTCATTATTTTTGAGGAAAAGGCATGTTTTGGCAACAACAACAAAACAAAAAAAAAACAGTAGAAAAAGAAACAGTAGTCAGTGAAAAACAATAGTTGTGACACTACTGAACCACTTATTTACTGGTCACAACCGTAGCCTTATTTCCTCATTGCATGAAAAGTGAGCCTTTCTACAGCTACTGTTCCTTGGGCAGCCCCATACCAGAACTACACCTATACACAGGAAGTAAAACCAAACCCTTCTGAAGAGATTGTGCCCTAGCCAGAAGAGAAGCATTTAAACCCAACTACAAGCCCCCTAGCTGGAACCCATCTGCTTCTCCAAATAACAGAGCACCCCACAGTAACTGAAGTATGTACTCCCTACAAACCTAACCAAGTTACAGAATTATAACACCATGAGCACACAAAGTGATCTACCAGGTGGGTAGATAGAATATCCATCCATAAGGTCTCAGGATTTACAAGGCAAAAACGGCAACCAGCTCCCTACAAGTTCTTGGCTGAGTACAAGCAGACTAATACTGTTACATTCAACAAGCTGTTGATGCAGGTAAAATCCATTAGGCTATAGGTTTCTCCCAGAAAATCATATTGTTTGACTGCAGACCCCACCACAGCCTTACAGACAACTTACCCTGTCCATTACTGAATAAAAGCCGCTGCTCTAGAATTCAATGTCCTTCCTACAAGAACCGCATGTTTTATTATCATTAAAATGCCTTCAGCATTCCTCAAAATACTCAACTTGTTGATTAGCAAAAATCCCTCAAGTGATTTAGAACTGACATTTAAGTTCTTGCGTTCCTGAACGGTTTACACAGGTTTGTCCTTTTCAGACAACTTCTAACGTAGAACCTCAACAGTGCTTTCTGCAAAATTTAAATGTACCTCTAATCCAAGAAACCTAGATGATGAGCAAGTAGTACAAGTGTTACCAACAACTCTGTAAGTTCCTTTTGCAACCAAAAAGTAAAATCCCATTTTGCCTGTTCCTCTCAATGAGTTGTGTTTCTTGTTTTTTAAGACTGTTCTGGGTTGACATTTTGCTTTCAGATTTCAAATCTTAATAACTGAAAGAGCTACCTTGCTAGTGCAAGGTAAACATTCTTCCTATCCATTCACAAAACCTTCAGCAAGCATAGGGTAATCTATGTGGCCACGCATCAGACAAAGTACACAGGCACATTAAAGGTAATCCCAAACACAGCCTGGTGCATCCCCCTTTGTGGAACACCAACTCAGGCCTGTACTTCACTGAAGTAAGACAGCCTCCTGCCATCTTGGGACACTGGCTTCTTTCACTCTTGCCTACCTGAGAATGACTCCAGAACCATTTCTGAGTCACCACATTAAGCCCAGATTTATACCCTTGCGATCCCTTCAAGTGAGGTTGGAAGCACCTCATTGTGTAAACATATAAGTGAAGTCATAAGCTGCAGAATGTTTCAGTGCTGGGAACATAAAAATCCCAGGTAAGTTATAATGTTATTTCTTCTTTCATACAGTCTGAGGTTATTAAATCAAACTACCCACAGGAGATTTCAGACAACACTATTTACAAAGCCAGACCTGCCTACTCATTAA
The DNA here is from genome assembly GCF_023343835.1 of Lagopus muta. NCBI lineage: Eukaryota > Metazoa > Chordata > Aves > Galliformes > Phasianidae > Lagopus > Lagopus muta. Next base: position 66,508,708 of record NC_064433.1, read on the forward strand.
AAGCCTCTAAAATAACAGAACTGGGTAAGTTCAAACAGATTTTCAGATCCTGAAGGACTGTGCCACGTACAGAAAAGAATTCACAATAGCAGCTATCCTACATCTTCTTCTAGACACACAGAAACATACAACTGCTTGTTAAAAAAAAAAAAAAAAAATCGAGTTCCAAATTTTTGCCTCATTCAGCATAACATCCCAGAACACATTCCTCCCCATGTGACACAGATCCTGATGATAAGAGCTGAGAAAGCCTGACACATGCATTTCAGAAGTAAAATCTCTCCTTACGTGTGTGACTTTCCATTTTGATATTAAGAGACCGATGCGGAGCTACAGTAAGTTTTGGCACCCTTTCTCCATTAGAGTTTGGCAAGTACTTCCTTACCAAGATCCTGCAAACTCATGTTCAAAGTGTCCAACACAACACAGCAACTAACACGCGCCACATTTCCACTTCACAGAACTGCTCATTTTTCACTGTAGCTGTTGTTATACAGCCAGCTCAAGAAGTACAGCAGTTTGCTAATGCCAGTGTGATGCTATTCTTTACTTTTTATTTAATACAGTCTTGTTCCATAGCGTTTTTTGCTGTAATGTCCAACAGCAAACAACTCCCACCAGCACTGCTAGCTTCCCAGCACACGAAGCTAAGACGGAGGTGTTTACCTCTATGGTAGGGTCATACTCATCCACAAAGTGGTTCTGAATGAGCTGTATTGTCAAGGCGCTCTTGCCCACACCACCAGCTCCAACGACAACAAGCTTATACTCTGTCATTTTTTAGCAGACCTGGAGGCAAAGAAAGCAACGTTAGGCAGAAAGAGGTGGGATCAGACCAGCGAGGATGCCGTCGGTGTAGCTTCATTCACTATCGCGTTCCTTTACTACTACCGGAAAGCGGTTCCCTCCCGGAAAAAAGGACAAAAAGCTACGAAGGGAAGAGATTCCTCAGACAGGCTCTCGTTCCCCACCGCTTTCTTCTCAAGTTCCAGCGGCACGGCAGCCCGCCCCTCCGTCCATCGAGCAGGGAGCGCAGCCGCCAGCCGCAGAGGCTCGGCGGGACGGGGCCGCGGCTCTCACCTCTCCCCCCCCATCCCACCCAGCCCCGGCACCGCAGCGCTGCGAGGGCGCTAGCACGGGCTCGGCACCTCCGCGGCCCGGCCGCCGCCCTCCCCGCCCCGGCTCCCCCAGCGCGGAGCCGCCGGGGCCGCCTAAGTTTGCGAGCCGACCTCGCGGGCAGGATGCGGGGTGATGAGAGGAGGAAAGGGGGAGCGGAGGGAGGCGCGGGATTGACTCAGCACCAGGTGCCGGGCTCCCGGAGGGCGTTGGCCACCTGTCCCGCCGCGCCGCGGGGACGGAAGGCGAGGGGCGGGCGCGGGCCGCTTGGGTGACCGCCGTCCGGCCGCTTCCCGCGATCAGCGGCACCGAGGGCGAGGGGGGGCGAGGGGGCGACCGGCTGCGGGGAGTCGCTTCTCCTGCCCCGCCTCGGCGGGGAGAGAGGGAAAGAGGGGGGGGGAGGGGAAAGCGCGGCCCGGGGGGTCGGGTACCGGTACCTGCCCGGCGCTCTGCGGGCCGCGGGAGCACGCCGGCGTCTCCCTGCCCGCCGCGCGCGGCGCCCGCTCCGCGTCCCTTTCCGTCCCGGTCTGAAATGGCGGGGGACGGGGAGGGCCGGGGCTGGAGCTGCCGAGGGAGCCGAGCGCCGAGCGAGCCGTCCGATGGATGAGAGCGATCGATGCGCTCCGCGCTCCTCGGCCCCTCCCCTTGCCGCGCCGCCTCAGCCGGCCGGGGGTGAGAGAGGCGGTGTGGAGGGGGGAGGGTGGCGCTTCCCTCCGCAGCCCGTTGGTGGGGCCACCCGCTTGGAGGGCGGCGGCGGCGGCGGCGGCGGCGGCGGCAGCGGCAGGGGCAGGGGCGCGCGTTCTCCCGAGAAGCGGGGCGCTGGGCGAACGGGGCCTGCGCCCGCCTTCGCCTTGCGGGCGATGCTCCCTGCCCCGAGCGGGCCGCGCCGGCTGTCGGGCCGTGGCGGCGTGGGAAGCCGACTCGGCAAGAATAAAATAAAGCGGTTTTATCCGTAGCCGGTCAGAGAAATGTCAGACGGGCCTCGCGGAGTCGTCGCGAAGCTCAGGCAGCCGATGGCCATTGGCTGATTTCAAAATAACGTGCGAGGCTCCGGCATTTAGCCGCTGAGATGTTCAGTCCAAAAGTTAACGAACATAAACGTTTTGCTTTGTTTTGTTGTTAAACGAGCTGACAATTGCATAATTAAGCCTGTTTTCTTACTAAAGCCCAAAAGCGTAATTCCTGGTAACTGAGGAGATGTGACACGGGACCCTCTGAACACACGCACTGCACCCAAAGCTGTGGGATTTTTTCAGATGGCGAAGCTTGCTCCTAATAACAGCCTGCTCCGGGGCTGACTGCAGCCATGCTGACTGGCTTACACCAGGGATTAATTGGAGCCGTTTTGCTTTCCCTCTTGAAAATGGAAGGTCAAAAACAAACACAGCATGCCTACACATCTGGTGATCAAGAGATTTAATTTGAGAGGCCGGAGCTTTGTTCTCCACAACTGTGTGTGACCCAACTTCCAGCTTCTTTGGTTCTCAGCGTGATTCTGGGCTGTACCTATCTGAGCAGCAAAGCCATTAACCCTTTGGGACTGTGCCATCTAATTTAGAAAGTGTATTCCTGTGATTAATTCACTGAAATAAACTGGAGCCCCCTTGCCGCTTTTTAACACTGCTCCCTGATGCTAAGGTGTTAAGATTTGTTGAGATAGCAAACGCATCTTGGAGCTGTTGTGTGAAAAATGCTGTCTTTTCAGGCAGAGCCTAGGAAAGGTCAGAAGAGCTGCTCTCCTTGTGTTCTGGAAATCAGTTTTCTCTGTCGTTGAACCCAGTGACAGAAGTCCTATGCACTCCTATGGAAGCCTGTGTAAGGATGCATATATGCAATGGGAGGGTATATGTTATTATGAATATGTTATTATGAACATATTCCTGTAGAGGAAATGAAATTGGTAAGCATCTTATGATCCCTGTTTCTCCTCACTCCTTAGACGTCATTTTTGTGTTCAGTGTTCTTACTAGACTGTTTCTAATACTCATGAAAATGCATATGACAGTGGAACATACAGAATCATCTCACAAACGAGTGCTAAAACGGAGTGATTCAGATTGCTTATTAAGTAGACTATCTCACATGAGCAGATGTAAAAACCTAAAGAAAAACCTGCTTTCAAAGAACAAGTAGCCTGGTGGTAAAACCACAAGCTTGGGATGTGGGAAGCCCACATTCCCATCTGTGGTGTGAAAGAAGCAAAGAAAGGATTTGAATGCAGATGTTCGGTAACTGAAGTTAAGTGCCATGATCAGCTCTCTTAGGATAACAGGATCTCAACTTTGGTATTTTGCTCCCCCTAGGAAAACTGTGTGAGTGTTGTGGTTCTTCCTAACACAGTGGGAAAATGCCTGTGTCACAGGAGAACTTTCCCAGTCCTGTACATAATGCTGATGTTCCACAAACAGCTTTGATGCTTGCTCTCATCTATGGAACTTTATATGGGGAGAGGCTGTTCATCTTTAAGCCCACGCAGTCACTGCTAGGATCAGAAGAGAAGAGAACCTCCTCTGTGAAAGATTCAGGTCCTGATGACAGCTTGAATCCCCGTGTCTCCATATGATCTCAGTGAAATGTGCAAACAATCATTGTGCGAATAGTTGGAAGACGAAAGGAATTGCTGGGGTTCTGGAAGAAGCAGGATGCAAGGTTTTATTTCTTTGCTGTGTACAGATTTGTTCATAAATGTCCACTACAAACTTGCTGTTTGCTCTCATTAACAATGATTTTAGAAATGCCTTCTCAGGCTTATGGGTAAAGTGGTTTGACAACAAGCTGAAATAAATGAACTGGTCAAAAATATTAAGTTACATGTTGTTGAAAAGTCGGCACAAGTGATGCAAAGCTTCCTAGATTTTACAGAGGTGTTGTTCAGTGAGATACCACATTCTAGTGATTGTTTCTTCAGAGCAATTTCAGAGCACAGACAGTTATTATCTTTGCACAGGTGAAGATGTCTAAAATACCAGACACTTCCATGTGCTGAAGCTAAATGCTTTTGTAAAGTTAAAGCATATTTATGAATTCAAAGGCTTCCTCATATTTGCATTGAAATATTTCAGTCCTCTGGATCCTCCCAGGATATGGATCTTTGAGGACACGCAGGGCAAACCACCAATCCCAGTTCCCTTGTGAAATCATGTACCAGGCCCAAATGCAGGTATAACCCCTTCAACCACACATTTACCTTATTCAGATATACCCAATCCCAAACATTATACAAGGAAGCTAATATCATTTTAACAATGAGAATGCATGAGCTTTCACCACCTGACTGTCAGCGCTTGTGGGGTGGGGAGAGGAAATGTAAAAATACAGCTCCAGACTCAGGATAAATAATAAGCTTTCTCTGACAGAGATTGGACAAGCTGAGACAAGAGTTAATTTTCCTGTGGTTTTTTCCTGGTGTCTAACCCTATGCAAAGCAGATGCAAAGCCAATGGAGAATGACTACAGGAAGATGGGTGGGTTTGTGCAACTTAAAAGTTTGCCTGCTGTGAATTAAAAAAAATACCAGTAGAGAGAATTTGTCACATACAGTTAGGCCAAGGGTTCGTGGCCATTGCAACCAGCAGTGTGGCACCTCTTGTCAGATCATCACCATCAGACCTTCTGTCCTGGCCAGGCATAAGCATGTAATTTTGTCAGAGACCACAGTGCTAGGGTTTCTGGTGGTTTTGTGCTTTTAGGCTATCATTATGGTGCCTTGTTCAAGGACAGACGCTGCCTCAAGTGGCAGGTAAGGTGTGTGGATGACAGTGTTGCTGACCTGGCTGTGCGAGTTTGTATTGGCTGTGCATTTGGTTTCATGCAGGCACATTATTTGGCTCTGATACGTGTCCATGTGTCACCCCTGAGTGGCACTGGAGACATCTCTGCTATGTGGGGTGTACCAGCCTTTAGTTTTTATCATTTTGGCTTACCCTCCCAGGAAAATAAAGACTTTTAAGGAAATCCTGCCAACTTCATTTTACCGCCCTACTGCTAGTAAAACCACTAGATTTGAAGTCCTATCTAGAGCAGCACAAATGCCCTTACAAATTTTTCTCATCTGACACAGTAGAATACAATCATAGTCTCTAATTCTACTCAAGACAGGATCTACAATAGGTGTACAGTAAAAGACCATGAACTTAAATACAGAAGTTTTCATATCCATAGGTAAATATTTCTATGCATGCAATTTAAAATATATGAATTAAAATTATACACACTATAGTTCTCACATGGTATTAATTTCTGTGCCCTATCAAATTTGCTCAGTAATTTTACATGTGTAGACTGAAGTTTAACATGTATGAATTCAGATTGTATGTGAATGTATTTTTCCATTTATTGCAAATTCTTTTCAAATTATCTGATTCATCCCAATAAATCCACAATCCTTAAACTGAAAATTACCTTTGAAATGCTCTGCTATGTGAAGGACAAGTCTAAATTCTGCTCCTTCAGCTTCAGTGACAGCTAATTTGTCCACTGTGCAATGCTTTTCAAATTCTCCTTTTCTGTATGTAGGATCTAAGGAGAGACGGTTGATGTATTTTTCTGCAATAACATTAGATTTGGCTTGAAAGTGAGGCACTGAGATATGCCACATTTTAAATATTCGTAAATGGTTTGACTTTTGGGTTAATTCAGATGTCTCTGACTTTTTGAGTATGTTCCTCTGCTAAAAATGGGGTGGGGAGAGAGGAACAGTTCAACTGTGAGCTATTCTTCAGAAAACTGGATGTTTTGCCATCCCACCAATGTCATCTGGCATTAATTAACATAGCATCTTGCTAATTACATTGTCAGCATACAGCCACTAAATTCAAATACAAAGAGAATTGTTAAAATGTCCCAATTTAACTCTGGTATTTCTTTTAAAGCATCATTCTTCAAGTTTTGTGTGTATATGGGATATCATCCAAACCCAATGAAGTTAATGGGCTTTCTTCAGATTTGGCCCAAAAAACATTTGGAAAAATCAGCGGTATGTCCAAACTGCCTCTCTAAATCAAGCAATTAGGTACTTAGCTCCTATTGTTGGTGCAGCACAGCACCCAAGACACCCTGATATGCAGCTCTGCAGAGCTGATGTGTCTCCCATGGGACTGAAGACTACATCTGAATGGGAAAGAGAGCATTGGGTACAGTATGAGTTCACCATTGCTTTGTGCCCATGCCAAATAGAAACTGACTGGAGAAATCAAGTGGAGAAGGGAAAATGTCACGTTGAAATTAAAATACGAGTGCTAATTCACATGAGTGGCACCTGAACTGAGCCATGAATTGCTACATGAAAGCTGAAGCCAACTTTCCAAAACCTCTGTGCGTGCTGCCAGCACACTTGCATGTTGCTGTGTCTTCTGTGTTGTGTGAGGGTTGGCTGCTCGGTGATGCTCTGCTGATGAATTTTGTGATTCCTTCTTCAGCTGGGGAGATCTTGGGAGAAGGATGAGTGCCTGAGCAGATCCTGTACTTTGCCCAGAGCAAAACAGTGTCAGCAAAATCCCTCCTGCTTAAAGCACTGTGCCAGCGGTGAGGGGATTCTACATGTGTGGCTGAGCCAGGGTAGGAGCCACACTGGAGCCAAACACTGGATTAATCCTGCATTTTAATAGCAGTCCAGCTCTCAGGAAATGGCAGTTCTGTCACCTGCACATGTCTGGCTCTACGCGTTAGCTTCACCTTCCCTTCAGCATCGCTGGCCTTCATTCACTGGCCTTCACACACATCCCTGAGTATTATTAAAATCTGTGAGACCTAGCTGATTTCTAGCTCACCAAGGGTTTTGTTTCTCTGGAGTGTGGTAAAACTATACATCTCCTTGAGATAATCAGAAACATATGGAAAAATATTAAAATGTTGCACAAAAAGAATGAATTTCTTTCTTTCCAGCTACTCTTGCTGCAAACTTTTTACTTCAGGAAAAAAAAATGTTGTCAGGACTTTGAAAATTACATCTCCTTTTCCTCACCAATGGTCTTTTACCTGTTTTGCCTAGACCTCTTAAACTTCTGTTTAACCAGGTTGGGCGTGTTGCTACAGCTCAGGACAGTGCATGAGGACCTAATGTGTCTTTTTAAAAGAAGTTGAAAGCATTCCAGCAGAAGTAGCTGTTCACATATGTCTTGGACAGGATGTATTTCCCCATCTCCCTTGGGAAAATGAAAGCAGAATCCCAGGGCAAGCCTTCATCACAAACTGCTTCATTTGGGAGGTGGCTGAGTCAAGGTATGAACCAGCCTAGGAGACCTAGTTGCTGGAAAAGCCAGAAAACCTGCACACAGCAAGAGGTCCTGCGTGAGTGGCACACATATGCAGCTCTGTGGCTAGAATGTGGCCCACAGTTGGGTTGTCCAAATGATGGCAGCATCGAATCCCTGTGACTTCAGTGTTCATGCACACCAGTGCCAAAATCTGTGTGGTCACAGTGCATTTACCACACCATTGAATCACAGTGATGGGATTTTATGTGGGGAGAGAAGCAAGCATCAACCACGTTTCCAGACACAGGACCCTTAAAACAGAGCCTGTTTGTACTCTTAGTAGATTATCCTGTAAACCAAAACCAAGTCTGAATATACTAATTTTTTGTGCTCTCACTTGGTAGAAGGTAAACTACATGGAACAAGTCCTGTGGCCAGACCCTCCAGCAGCATGATGAGATATGGTACAAGCAGGGTGATACCAGCATGTTTCCTTGTAGCAAGTTCTTCTTTAGTGCAGCAGCAGCAACAGCGTGGCTTTCGACATACAGCTCCTGCCCCTTGCCTCACCATCCTGCTCTGCTGTCCTTGCACAACACCTACAGCCAGACCAATTACATTTATCTTAAAGCATGTATTTTACAGCAACCCCCAAAACAATTTTTTGATCTCAGTTTAGGCCTTTAGTTGCTACTATAGTACAAGTGATAATATACGAATAAACAAAGAAAGAAGTAGCATGTATTTGCAGCAGCAGCAGCAGCACAGATAACTGTTTCCTCACACCTTGACACACTCCAGTGCTAGAATTGCATTTTCAGGAAAGGTCACCATCATGGAGATAATAGGTCCTGCTTTGCTGCACTGTAACTCAGTTTTCATCCCATTTCATTTCAGAAGATTCCACTGTACGTTTATTTATCGGCTCACACACTCAGAATCGATCAGGAACAGCTGCATTTGTTCCAGACATGAGCTGGAATAAATCACAGCAAAATTGTCTAACGCCAGTTAGTAGAGTCCAGCAGTAGTATGCAGCCCTAGGAAAGGCACCTATAACTGCTGCAAGAACGTGTATGCGTGCTGAAGGGTAGTGCATATACTCAGAGATGGCCCTAAAAATATAAAGGAAACTTGTGTTTAACCACGACTGTGGGATTTTTAGGATCACTTGCTTTTGTAGAGGCAGTTAAATAGATCCTGACATAGAGTACCAAGGAAGGAAATGTACATGTTTATTTTGGAGTGTTTGGGTCACTGGATAGAAAGCTTATAGGAAAATGGAAAACATGCAGCAGTAATTCATTTCTAAAGGGAAGGAGGAGAAAAGTCAAGGAAATTCCCTCGCAGTCCGCTTGGAGCCAGGTTTTCAGCTGGTGTAAATCTGCAGTCTAGGTTAAAATTATTGGAAGCAGTTCATGTCCTGCATCGACAGAAAGCAATCCTGCAGTGATGAGTTCCACTGGTTGGTGCTTTGAGGCCCTAAGAAGGGCCAGCATTGCAGAGCACTGCTACAGGCCAGTGTCCTGCACCAGGGCAAGGCCAGGGTATCACCCTAGGGTCAGATCCAGATCAGATCTGTGGCAGTGGAGCCAGGGAGCAGCCCCAGTCCCTTGCTGTGTGCCACTGAGTCTCAGCCTCTTTCTCTCCTCCCACCACCCTGGTAAGTCTCTCATATCGCATTAAAATAAAACTTGAGCTTTGCAAAAGAGATGCCAGGTTGTTTGGCCTTAGATACCAACTCTCAACATCTTTAAAGGGAGAAAGAATATTCTTCACAACCTCCTCAATATGTTTACATTATCAACTGTTAATTTTTTTATTATATGTCATTGAATTTGGTGCATTAAGGCTTTAACGCAGGTTGCCCCTTCTCTCTAGGAATTTCCCAAATAAATCACTGACATACAGTGCAAATTGTCAGAGCCATGGACACTCACTATACAGTAGAAAGGCACTGGATAACCTTTTGCACTAGAATGCTATTTTTAAGTGCTTTAATAAAGAGCACTATTGTTGTTTGAAAATATATTGCTATGGTGAAAGGAGTTAATGACTTGCACATGATGTATCACACCCCGATGAATTTCTTCACAGAAAAGTTGAGAATCCCAAGCAGTAACCACGCACGCAAAATTGTTAAGGACACTCTGTGGGTTGAAGCTCTCCTCTTTGTCTGGGAATTTAGACCTTTCTTAATTCCCTTTGTGTAATGAAGCAGCAATATAAAAGCTGGGCATAATGATCCAGGCACTTTTCCACACCGTGGGGTCAGCCCTGGAGAAGGATTCCTCCCAGTCAAAAGCTGGGATGGAGGCAAGAAAGGGGTGTTGGATGTGCCTGAGCAGCTGCTCTGGGTTTTGGGAGCACCCTGAAAAGAAGGATGCCAAAGCATCGGTTTCTTGGGGCAAGTAGTGTTTGTGCAAAGGGGAATTGACTGCATGCTGTTTTTAGCCACCCTTGTGGTAATCAGCAAGTGTCTGTATGAACTTTAAATAGACACATTACCCTAAGGAAATACCCAAGTCAGCACCTCTGTATCCTGCTCTCAGAGAGGAAATCTGACCTACAAAGCATCAGAATTTGCTGCTGCTTGGTGAAGGGGTCAAAATACTTAAAGCTGCTGCTTGCTTTTCTTGGAGAGATGTGGCCATCACACTCAGCTCTGTTCTCACAAGTGTCAGTTTTCCAGTGGAGTGATTGCAGTTACTTAGAGGAATTGCTCCATAATCACAAGAGTAGCAATGAGAGAAGAACCCAGCTTCAAGCACCTGTTTCCTAAGAAAAGGAAGAAGGCTGTGATCCAGTAATTGATTGGATTCTACCTGCCTCATTTTTCTTCTCACTAATTTCTGTTGAAAATATATATTTCCAAATATTTATCCCACAGTTAGTGCTCTTTTGTCTAATATGCAACATTTACCACATGAATCATTTAAAACTGGACAAGACAAACCACCAGTGTTGAGCAAAATGAAGACAAAGTTACAGCTGATCAGGGAAACAGACAAGACAGTCTTTCCCCTTTCTCACTGCCCACAGAAGTCAGTTTTGTACTGGAGATTTTAAACTGCCATGATGCTTGGGACAGTAATTCTAAAAGGAGCTTCACTGAAATACTTCTCTCTAAAGAGGTCCTCGTAACCAGGTGACGCTTGGAAAAATGTGACTTCCAAAATAGTATTTAAGTACATATATAAAGCAGAGAGAAGGGGGGGAAAAAAAAAGGCACGGAAAAGGCATTTTGGACTGTAGCAATAGACATATCCATTAAAACTGAATTTTGTTATCTCAGTGTAGTCAGGAACCTAGCAGTTATGAACAAGAAGCAGACAGCTTAGTACACTAGATATTTCGTACAGTGTTTTACATCAGAATCTAGTTGTATAAACCAACAGAAATATACTGAAGTCAATGAAGCTACTCAGGAATGGTCCTATTATAAGTGAGATCAGAAGTAACTATAAAAGCATATTATTTCTTAAAACTTCATTAACATCAGATCCAGTGAGAGAAATGTTTTTTTCTTCCCTAACACCCTTCCTTTATTATTTGCCAGACATTATTCAGACTTGCCTGAAAAATCCACCACTTATAAAAATGTATTTTTTGAAGGAAATGCACTAAATATGCCAATTCAGCTTCCCAAGGAAACAAATACACTTAAAGGTTTTTTTTGTAAGAGTAAGTCCAGGGAAATCAGCTTTACAAACATACACTTCAGCCTCTCAAATGTTAAAGTGGGAATTCCTTACATTTCCCTCCTTCCAATAAAGCCCATCTTTATCCCAAATTTGCCTTTTGAATTGTTAATTCACATTCTCAGTTTTCAAAGGCATCTAAGTGACTCCTTGGACTTAGTAGACATCCCACTTTATTCATGTAGCCCCAAGTCAGAGAGATACGCACTTCTGGAGCAGTTCCTTGTCAGTGGACCTTCCCCGAATAGGTCAAAGGATGAAAAGTATCATTGTTAAGAAGCAAATGTGAATCACTGGGTTTGTCACCCTGTCAGCTCCTGATTTTGCTGCATTCACCCTCACATGCGGCATGAGGACTGAGCATGACTGAGCTGTGGCCAAACCACCCTTCTGGCCTTGTCTTAAGTCTGTCCAGATGGCAGGCATCCCTCCTCCTCTCAGAGGCAAGATCTCACTTCGGTGAGAGGCCAGGCTTCTGACTTGCATCTCCTGCTGAGCTCTGAGCTCTGCAGCAGCCAGTATTGCCAGTTGTGGAGATGGAAGCATGTGATTACTGATAAAGATGCTCCCAGTCTTCTTGCTTCTGCAGGAAGGCTGAACCATACCAGGAGTGGGGACCAATGTGGCACTTGCCCCCGGGCCCCACTTGTGAGGAGACAGACTGGCTTATGGGCATGCTTAAGAAATGTTGCAAGCAGTGTCAAAACTGGAGAAGGGAGAGTTGCCCTATGCTGTGTAGGTAGTTGCCCTATGTATGTAGATGTAGCATACATGTTTCTGACATGACACTGTGCAGGCTTCTGTTTTATTTGGCCTGTCTGGAAGATATAGTCTATGGCTAGTTGATTTTTAAGGAGCAGAGACTGCACAGTTTTATGGAGAATGTAGCTAAAGAGTTATTGAAATCCTCAAAAGTTTTCTTTTTCTTGTTGGAACTACCCCACTCATGACTGGCATGGGTTTTCTCCCACCTACTGCAGGCACCATAGATGTGTTTGAAAGCCTTATTCACAACTGCTGAGAAGTCACACGTGAAGAGTGCTCCTAAGCACACTGTCAGTACAAGATTCTGAGATTCTCTATGGCCTTGTTTAAGTTTCCAAATTATGTTTTAAGAGGCTAGATAATTTTGGTGGCATTCTCCATGTGATTTTTTGCGTACAGGGAGTGGTTACTCACATTCACAGATCAGCCCCAAAGTAACAATCTAAATTCATTTACACTATCTCTTCCCAGTAGGTCCTGTGTGCAGGTTAGCAGCCCTCTATAACCATTAATCCTGTAAGCCACTGATGAGCACAAGCAACTTGAACCCCATGGTTTGACCTTCCTGCTTTTGCGGAGGGAGGCCAGCCTGACCTCTCACATAGCATAGAGCAAAGCTTGCCCAGGCACTTCTGCAGCAGGCTCAGAGCTTCTCTGTGAGATTTCACATACCTGTGAAAGCATCACCTACTAGCGATGCTAAATCTCTCTTCATGTCATGTATTGACTTAAGCTCTGTGGTACAAAAGGATAGAAATGCTGAGGCAAATACATCTCTATAGGAGATGTACTTCTGCTCTTTCCACAGCATGCTTGCCAGGGAGGGCTCACCTGCCACCAATGCTGCTAATGCAAGGAGCATGAGAAGAATGATCTACTTAACCAGGGCACGTGGATGGGGCAAGGGGAAGAGTGAAAGCCTGATGATGTGAAAGGTGGATATAGCAATGTATCAGCATAAGAGCTGACAGATCATTTTCTATCAGGAAGACAAACACAGAAGCACAGCTCTGTTTTTTGTCAAGAGCAGTTCTTCACAAACAAGGAATGTCACTTAGTGGCCTTAAAAGAATTCTTCTGAAATGCCTATAAAGCATCTCTGCTAGTAAAGCTTACAAATCTGTTTGAGACCCAGGAATGGAAGATGATATAGGACTGCAAAATGTCATTGTGCAAATAGTATAGTTCACCAAAAATAAGATCCTGAAGACTGTTACCCCTGTCCTCACCCTACAGTTATGGAGAGCGAATGACTGGAGCACGGTGTTTAGGACACCGTGGAATACATTTGGCTTCCAGGCAGTTCTCAGAGCACCTTGACATACATAATTAGCAAGGATGCTGATGTTTATTTAGGACACGTGGCTCTGAAAAAAAATAGAACAAAGAGATTTTTGGGGGGTGGGAAATAATCAAGGCAGTAAAATCATTTCTCTCTTCTCTTTTGTTTTTTCTCTTATATTTTTTATCCTAGAAACAAACCGACCCCCATCTCTACTCACTTAGGTCACTTAACTCATGCTTTCTTGACAGCTAAAGCATGTAATGCAAGATTACTTTCTTATGTTCCTTCTTGCTCTCTACTCTTCCATTTCATTCTTGCTGTATCACCTTAAAGCTAGAAGATCTCTTACCGTTTCAAACAGATTTCAAGAGCCTACAGTCAGTCAGTCTGACAGAAGGCAGCAGAGAATGAGCTTAGCTTGCTCTTTTTCCTCAATAGCTCTCTTTGAGATAAAAATTCCCCTTTGCCACATAGATTCCTAAATGAAAGAGTAATTTCTGACTTGCTTTCACGAGTCTTTGGATTTTCTTTTTCAGATTGCATGTCCTATATTTGTCCTGCCCCTGCTCCTTGTAGACCAGTATTATCTTACGTCACTCTTGTATTTTCATCAAAACTTTCTTTTTAACAGAGAAACACTCCTTAGAAATAGTTAATATCTAAGTTTCCCTGAGCTTAGAGAGTGAAATCAGTCTGAAATTTCATTTGTCTATGAAGCTCAAATAAATATTTTTTCCAGTTTTAAAAAAGCTTAGAATTAACTTTACTCCTTAAAAAGAGAAAGTCATATTTGCATATGAACTTTGCAGTTTCTGTCCACTCTTTAATTACAAGAATACTCATTGACTGAAGGCAGAGAAAGAATTAGTATCACAGTACAATCACAAATAGAGGTTCTGTATATATATGTGAACAAAAAATATAGTTAGAGTGCATTACAGAAATCTAATTCAGCTGACTTGATTTGAGTCTACTCTGTTCTGCAGTTTCTTTGCTTTAAGGAGAAACAAGATAAAGGCTGGCTAGGTGAGTACAAACGTGTATCACATACATTCACATGCAGGAATCAGTTAGTAAAATCCTATTCAAAAGCTGTATTGTGCAAGACATTGTATAGAGACAAACAGAATTCCTGTCTGATGACACATTAAAGGCAAAAGGGAAGAAAAATCAATTTTTACAGAGGTAAATCTTAACATAAAGCACAGTAATGTCAGTGCTGAGTCTTTCCATTGGCTTCTCTTGATTTCAGACCATATCTGTCCATACACGTGTGTGTGCACACGTACACCAAAAAAAAACGTTCCGCCTACGTTTACATTTAACTTAGAGCAGGTCTTGGACTGACAGCAACTGTGCATATTAGAGTACAAGATCACACTGAAATAGGAATCCAGGCTTTACCCGGCAATGAAATCAATACCTACATTGTTTAATTGCTGCCATTCTCTTCAAATATGTGTGCTTCCAACAGTTGTACTATGACAGAAGCAGGTAATGAGGGAAGATCTGTCTTGAAAAGTAGCAAAGGAGACTAGAAATAAGGTATTTTTATAGAGCAAAACAGGCATGCATTTTCATTTAAACAAGCTGTTCTATGAAAAGGAGAAGGTACACAAATCCTACACTGAATGCATGAGCTACAATGGATAAACGTAGAAAAGCAGAGTTTTAGCTGTGTGGGGGCAGGGTAAGAATGCATCTTTTCTTTAGCAACATTTCAAGAATGGTTTCTGACAAATTTTTGAAATATTTTGTGTGCCATTGAACGATGTCACATCAGAAGTCTCTCTTCAGCCCTTAACAGATGCTATTGTCTTTATCAAATGCGCTTTTTCAAAGCATACTTCTTCACTGCTAAACTTGTTACAATGAAAACGTGGCAAACCAATTAGCTCCGATGCTTGAGGAAAGAAGCTGGTGTTACAAAGTCTAATGCTTGAAGGACAGTTTTCAAACATAAGCTCAACAAAGTACTGTGCCCTATCCCCAAACACAAAAATTGACCCAAATGGGTGTGTTTATGTCAATATGAACTGCCAGACACCAAATTACATGCTTAGATTTAGCTCTTTCTTGTGAACGCTGACGCCTTATTTGTCCTCCAGCCTATTATGTAGGAGGCTGGCTCCTACATAAAATAATGGTACCTTTTACCTAAATCCTACTTCCTAGACTATTCCAAGCTTTTCCCAGACTAACAAGAGTAATATTAAACTCAAAATCCTGTCGAAACTTCAGCTAACAAATGCATTCTCTCTGCTTAGCCTACTTAATTTAAATTAATAAATAAAACACAAACAAATCTGTGCAGCAGTTTTTACACTGCAGTTTTTTTTACAAAGCTCATACAGTGTAAATGTATAGCCTGTCAAAATGTGCTCTATTTCAGACACAGGCACAAAAGGGAGTAAAAATTTGCTCAGAGCATAGTGTAATCAATGGCTTTGAAGTCTCTTTGTGCGAAGGGATTTTTATAAATGACATATAGAACTGCTTTTTGCTCATTTCAAGGCATTTTTTCTTTTGGTTTACAATCAGACTAATGTAAGTGGTTATGCTGCTGTTGTTCATTTACAAATTGGGGTATGAATAAATAAGGTAGACTGTTTATACTTTAATTTTCAAATTGCATGTTCTACTTGTACTGAAAATGAATAACTTGAACGCTGAATCCACAACAGAGGAGTCACTATAAAGGAAAAATGCACATGGTTAACTGGTCCTGGTTATATAACATCTTGCTTGCAGATATTTCCTTTTGCAGACTCTAATGGGAGATGAGGCTAGATCAGTGTTTCAGTTTATCTAAACCACCAGAGTTTACAAAGGAGAAAAAGAGTGGGTGGAAGGAGAAGAAAAGGAAGGGGAGGCCAGGGGGAGAAAAAAACAAGGACATTTCAGTTGTTGTCTATCTGTGTTCTAAATACAGGATTCTCTGACATACTGATACATAATTCACACTAGCAATTTCATACCTTGGAAATACTTTGCACAGACCTGATGATGTTATGCTTATTTTTCCTCCACCTCCTTTAATAAACAGTGCCATCAGTTGATTTTCCTCTCTTACCCTGAGTCATTTCCTCTTCCGTAGCTTCAAGCTCTTTTAGCCTACAAGTGACACTAACCACCTCTCCACCATGGGAGTCCTTCAAGTCTCTCTCAACAGCAGCCAGCTCACAGCAATTACTTGTTACTGTTTGGGGAATCTATTGTGACACTTGCCAGGGTGTGAATTTAGTTACTGTGGTCTAAGTGCCTATGTGAATGCTCATACTCTGTACTCTAAGGGCCTTTTTGTGGTTCCCAAATAGCCTATGCTAAAACCACATGGACTCATCTACATGAAAAAAATAGTACAGCGTAGCTATTCCTTGCTACATATATGAAGATTATTATTCCAACTCTACACTTCTGAATTAAATACCGTATATTTTTATAAAACATACAAACAAACCCTATTTTCTGTTATCTCTTCCATGCTTCCAAATGCCAGCAACTTTGTCTGGCTCCATAAAATATCTCCCTATGATTTCCCTACTTTTTTCACTCGTATTTCAAAATGCCTTTGATGAGTGACGTTTTATAGACTTTACTGTAATATCACAAATAAAACACAGCTTTTTTTAGCCAAATTAATGCTGGTGAGATGTTGCTATGGAAATTATTAAAATACAAACAGCTTTAATCTGCAACCATGTGATGGGGGGGAAAAAAAGACAAATACATCCTTTGCAGCTCTGAAAATCAACCAACCGACCAATCAGCAGAACTCTTGAAGAGAGCTACTGCAAATAGAGATTTTTCTCTGATGTGTCCTTTTATTCTCCCAGAGTCCCATCTGGGCACACTTTGTAGGAAGTGCAAACTAAGCCAAGTTTTCTGCAGTTCTCATGAGGCAGCAGCATTTCAGCAGGCAGAGCTGGAGGAGTCAAGCAGGCAGAGTAAGTGCACAATTAGGGAGAGACAGGTGCTTCTAGGGTGCGTCCCGAGGAAGGGCTTTGGGCTTTGGAAGGAGCAGAGCGTGCTGGTGGGAAATGGGCTTTGGATGAATAGTGGGGATGATTGGGACCAAAGTTGTATTTGCATGGGTTAAACAGAAATTTCCAATTAGACAGGTCACCAAGAATTAATTAATGCTACTATCCTATCAATTATCTTTAGCTTCCATATCTTCATTTGTACTGTTAGAAAGAAGGTAGATCAGTTCAAAACTCCGTACTAAATGTTTGTGGGGCTCACAACAGAATTCAAAGGACTTGCTGCAGCAGGACCCAAGAATGGCTGCAGGGGTGCTGGGGCTCCCCAGGAGCTGCTACAGCCACGTACCCACGCACAAAGAAACTCATTAATAGATTCATTGACTTCTGAATTGAAAGCTGAACATGAGCCAGAATAGCACATGGAGCATATGAGGTATGGTAAGAACAGCTTTATGTGCTGGCAAACCTCCACCATATTGATTTGCCCTCCAAGAGTCCCAGAAGCCTAGAGGGTTAAATCTTTGTCCCATGGGGCTAGGATTTCATTTGGAAAAAGAAGTAATAATATGAACTCCTGAACAACAAGTTAAATGCTGCTGGTGCTGCAATTGCTCAGGAGTCCACTCAGTCACCACTGGTTTTGGAGACATCATCATGACTTAGTTTTCATTATTTCACTTAAAGCATGGAAGACCTTTTGAGAAAATAAATGAATGATAAGTTGCCTTGAGTTGTTTTTAGGTTGCAAAGCTTTATCTTTTAACAACATGAGTTATTACCTATTTTTAAAAAGCATTTGTTTTTATACCTGGCTTTTATATACAGCATTTCAAGAGTTGGGTGGGAAGAGGGCGAATAACAGACATTTTATCCTGAAATACAGAGGAATTATGTGAATCTTGGCTTAAGGATGTTCGAGTTAATTTCTACTTAGACGATAAATCTATTTTTCATGGATTTGTAACTTGGCTATAAAAGCATGGTTGAAGACTTGAATCTTGGCAGCTAAAGATTTCAGGTCAGGAGAATATTTTTGGCAATATTTTATTTAAATAAAAAAAAAGAAAAGCATAGAAGGTTGTTTTTAAGTTTAGAAAGCTAGAGAGTTTAAAAAAGCATGGGTTGGGTCACAATTTGACACCCATGTTTTGCTGTTGTTTTTTTTCTCTTACAGGAAAACAACAAAATCTCCATCCAATCTGCTTCTAGCTTGACAGATAATGAAAAACATTTCAGATTTGTCCTTTCCAAATTGCCCACAGCCCTATTTCATATTCAAGAATAAAGAATCCATCTCAGCTGATAATTCTTAAACATTGAACTGAAAATACCTTTGTGAAAATTAATGGCTATGTTAAATGAGCAGATATTCAACTCATATACAATTAATTCATTGTAAATTCAGGAATGGAAAGAAAACTACATCAATTAGGACATGCAGAAGTTGTGGACAGTAAATGTATATTACACTATCTCCCTCAAAACACATGACTAATCTAATAGTACTGAAGTAGTAGAGCAATTAAATAAATGAATACATCAGGAGGAATGAAGAACCAATGACAGGACAGCAGTGAATTCAGCATGCCACGTACAAAAAGCACTGGGACAACTTTGGGTAAGCATACCAGGGCAAACACTTTGCCACAAAATCTTTGGTTTACAGTTTCATTTAACCTCAAAATTACAGAGGGGCTGAGTAATCCTGCCAGGATTTGAATTAGTGGTTCCAGGGAGACTAGAAGCTAAGCCACAGGTAGAACTAAGGAGAGTGGTCAGAAAAGGTGTGGAGCAGGGAGAGCAAACAGGAATTATCCATTTCTGGACCTTAACTTACACTCTCTTGTTTGCTCCTCCTGCACAATTACCTTTCTGTTACTGAGAGTCCCTTTAACATAGCAGGCCAAATTCAGCACTGCCTCCTACCACGAGCCTCTTTGTGCTGTACCTGCAGGACAAAGGGCTGTCCTAAAGGAGAAGCTGGCAATATCTTGACACCAAGAGCAATTCAACTGTGGTTGGATTATCAGTGTAAAGATGGTTCATACCATTCGCTCCAAGTGCAGACCAGGAAAATCTTTAGGGTACGGCTTGGATCATTACTGAGGTACTTCTTGCAACAGAACCACCCATATGAGACAAATTAATCCCAACCTCACAAAGTTCTAAGGGAAAGGAAAAGTTGGCTCTATTTACATCTTGCAACAGGTTCTCATTCAACTCAGCTTCTCTGAGCAGAAGATCTAGCTAACAAAGGTGGGCAAATCAGCAGTGCAAGTCTCTTTTTTATGCACTCCAGAGTTTGCTTCTTTGTGTGTCTTCAGGTATTTTACATCCAGCAGTGACTTCTGTAGGCCCAAATGCTGCCACTAACTTCAACTGTCATCACTGAATCATTTATTTTCCTTGAATAAATGTCACTTACAAATTAGCTCTGTAGTAGGTCTCCTTTCTTCGTATCAATAAGTCCATTGAATACTTGGGTCAGATTACTAAGGTCTATTAAGAGTGCTATTGCACATGAAGGCTGTACCAAACCAACAGCTACAAGAGGAAAGTCTTTGTCTCTGCTTCTCCACCCCTTGCTCCTTCCACCCTCATCTTCCCTTGCTCTCACTTCTCTGGCTCTTTCTCCTGGGTCTGGGTTCCCCCCTCTGTGCTGACACACCCTACTAATGATTTCTGCACATCAGCCCTTCCAAGCACACATCCTTTGCGCACTATGTCACATAGCACACCTCCCGTTCAGAACAACAGGCCCTTTCTTCCAGCTTCTGTCCGGTGAAACATCTTAGTCCATACACCTAGCCACAGCCCAAAATAGAGAAAGGAGGGGGATGGCTGAGCCAGGTTTGGGCTATGCTTTAATAGGCTGGGTTTCACATACAACAAAGCTGTGGAAAGCACTTAGGATATTTGCAGCCTGCTAGCAGTTAGCAAGGTAGCTACCCTGAAGGAGGTTGATACATGCATTCAACTTAAAGCAGAAGGTATGATTCTGCTAACATGATTTAGGCGGAGAATTTCACCACTCAGCTATTTCTGTGAGCCTTTGCAGTACCACTGGAGGTTTTTCAGACTGAGCCTAGGTATTATACAGTCCCTCTAGCTGTAGCACTAGAGCACCTCCCAAGTATTTAAAAATAGAAGTCACAGTAACAATCTCCTTTTCTTTTTTGGCAGCCAGGAGGAGAAACACTTAGTGTAACTTATACATTTGTTTGCATGTTCGTGGGTGGGAGCAAGTTATTTGTTGATGTGTTTGTGGGAAAAAATAAGCCTGTCTCAGTGAGTTAAAATGATTTTAGCAAAGAAAATGATGACTTCAGTGGCAGTTTTACACGTATGCGTACTGCAACTCAGTGAACTGCCTTGTGTCCCCTTGGATTTGCCTAGAGGGCTAAGGAGTGGTCAAGGCAAACTAGAGCACTTTGTTCTTGTTAATTAGCTGTTGGGGTCTCCACAACATGAAGAACTTTCCGTCCCCTCATTTCTGCTTCTGGGCAAAGCTCACCACTGCTGCTGAAATGCTTCAGTCCTCTGGAAAGCCTTTTCAAACACTCGAACAGCCCACCCATGCGGCATAGACATCAACTGTTTATTTGCAGAAGCCTCTCTCTAATGGGAAAATGGGCTGCTTCACTCTACACCCTTTGTCAACCAGAGCAGCTGACTGCCACAGGATGTAGTTCTATCAAGAACCAGGTCCTTGGATCCCAGATGCGTGTGCGCATGAAGTATGGCCCTCCGTTCACACATCCATACATTCAGGAAGGACACACTTCAGACTGAGGTCATCACGTCACCGAGAAAGGCAAAGAACATTTTAAATCTTCCCAGGTTATCAATTCATCAAGGATAAAGACCAGAAGGTGCCTGAGCCCGGACCTTACTTTTTTACCTTACTTTTTTAACCTTACTTTTCTTTCCTTTCTGTCTCCTATTCAAGGAAAAAAGAACATTAAAAAAAAAAAATAATAAAAATAAATACTGTTTCTTACTGTTCTATTGTTATTAGCTAATTTCTTTACATAAACACAAATTTTAACATGACCTTCCACAATACTTGCATCTTTTTGCTTCTTGAAACTCCAGATATTCTGAGGAAGTGTCCTTCAACCAGTGCAAAACTTTGGCTAAAGGAGCTTCTGTAAGTAACACTCGTTATGGACTTAGAGGGCTAAAAATGGCCAGAGCTGCTCTTTCTCCCTGGGAGAGTAATGCAGGCACAGTCTCATAGCCTTTTGAAAGATGCAAGATATCACGCCAACAGGAGCCTCCCTTGTAATGCATTCCCCCACGGACGGATGATGCAACAGGTGAGCTGGTGCTGCTGAGCTGCTGGATGCCAATTTGCCTCTGTTGCAACATATCCTATTCTGGCTGGATCATTGTCCCTGTTCCCTCAGTTCCATTCATCTCACCAAACCTCATTTCTGAGGCTTTCTGGTGAGCACCCGCTTTTCTCACTTCTGGCTTAGAATAGCTTAAGCCTCCCATGATGCCTGGCTTGAATCCAGTCTCTTCAACCACACAACCAGCCAAGAAAGCTAAAGATATTTTTGTCTGTCCCAAATCATGGCTTACCAACAAGGAACAAACCTGACCCATCAGCTTCTATATGGTCATGTGCAATTAGCAACACACAGAGTTAACTGTGGCTTTTCCTCACACCAACAATGCCTCCACGTCTGAATAACTTTCTAAAATTTTCAGAGCCTCATTCATTGACTCCATGCATGTTCCAGCATGCTACATCAGGATTTGTCTAGCTGGTCTTAGAGGAAGCAAATCACTTCTCATTTCTCTGTCCTGAACTAGCATTTCCTGCACAAAATCAGAATGATTACGGCTGGAAAGCAAATCTGAAAATCATCTAGTCCATACCTGTCCAACCCGCTATTTTTATGTTTTATTGTTGCCCCCTTTTCGGTTGCTTTAATAAAAAATATATTAAAAAGTAAAATTTTTGTTACTTATATAATGAACTATATTATGTATTTCATATGTAGCCCAAGACAATTCCTCTTCACTCATTACAGCCCAGGTAAGCCAAACAGTTGGACACTCATGACTTGTCCAGCCCTCTGCTCAAAGCAGGGTCGCCCAGATCAGGTTGCTCAGGACCATGCACAACTGAGTGTTGAATAGCTCCGAGGACAGAGATAGCACCTCTAGTGCAATCTGTTCTCCTGTTTCATCACCCATACAGTGAAAAAGCTTTTTCCTGATTGAAGTAGACAGTTTGTGCCCATTTTCTCTTCTGTCACTGGACGCTACTTGAAAAGGCCTGTCTCCATTTGCTTTATATCCTGAGAGACCAATGTTTTGGCTTGTCTGGGCTGCATTGAGAGAATAGGAATTGTCTGGGGCTGATGTTTTGGTTGTTGCTGAATGATGGGCTGGGCTGAGCTGCTTGGTGAGGAACAGCAACCTCCAAGATGGCACGGCTGCAGGGATCAGGCCACAGTAGTTGTTCTGGGCAGCCCATGGGTGGCACATGCTTTGCTTTATATCCCTCTGTCAGATATTTATACACACTGACAAAAACCTGTGGAGCTTCCTCAGCCCAGCTCTCAGCTTCTCCTTACATGACAGATGCTCCAATCCCTTAATCATCTTAGTAACCTTTTGCTGGGCTCACTTCCATATTTCCATATCTTGCTCATGTTGAAGATTCTAGAACTGAATCCAGCATGCCAGAAGTCTTTCATCCATCGCTGAACAAAAAGGATGGATAACCTTCTTTAATCTGCTTGGAATGTTTTTCCTAATGCTACAATGGAGGCTCTTGCCTTCCTTAACACAAGACACTTTGCTGGCTGAGAGACAACTTGGCCACCAGTCACAGGCTCTTTTTGACAAAGCTACTTCCAGCTGATTAGCCCTTAGACTACATTGGTGCATTGTGCTATTCCTCTCAGTTAAAGTATTCTGCATGACACATGTGAAGTGCAAGATGGTATCTTCTATTCCTTGAGAAGCCAAACCAAATACATCTTAGGGTAAACAGAAGCATACTTTTTCCTTTGGGAGAATTTCCCAAATGTTTCCTCTGTGTCTGTGCCCTAGGTCCTTGGAAGAATACTGCTTGTTGGAGTTGTGTATTATGCTAGCAAACGTGCACTTAAAAAACACAGGAAAAACAAACACCTGTAATGTTCCCCCTCTGCTAGTGAAGCACTACAGCTCAGCTATCACTGTATTTATGAGGAATAGACTGTGATTCATGCTAACTGGCAAAAAAACATGTCCTAGTTAATTCTACCACAACCATAAAGATTTCTTCCACAGCTCTGGGCTTCTGGCATTGTTCTGACTATTATGATTAATGCCAACCACTAGAAAACACTTGTACATAGACTCCTGAACAATGAGACATAAACAGGCCAATGGGGATCACTGGAGATATGTTGGAGAGCTCTTGGAATCCTGTGGAATGGCTTTTTAGTTGCTGACACAGTGACGGTGTTCCAGTGTCCTGATTTTAAGTCTGCCAATCATGCCAGTAGTGTATGTGTTGATGTTAGACCCTTACCTTACAGTTGCCTTAAACACAATCAAGTAAAAGCAATTAAGAGCATTTATGTGCAAAATCCAAAATGTTATGGTTTGTAAAGGTTAATAAAGGTAGAAGTGACAAAGACAGAAAGAAAACCATTTGTCCCAAGACCAAATCCTTAAGTCCTCCTCCCCCGCATTCATAAGCTGATAAGCTGCAGATCCACTCTTAACCTACTTGATCAGGACTCAACCCCCTCTGCACACTCCTGCCCTTGGACAGTATTTGCAGGCAGAATAACCACACAGGCTTTTTAGCTTTACCTTTGTTTAGATCTTGACTGGAGCCTGACTCAGATTCACGTCTTGCACTTCTCCCACCTTGACCCTGCTTTCAGTAAAGATGGATTCCTATTCAAGAACTGGTTTCAAACTTGATTTACTGAAATCGTAACTTTTTTTGCAAATACTAATAATTTGCCATTTGTTGTATCACAAATGTCCTTGAGAAGGTGTAAAAAGCCTTTTTACCTGCCAGGATCAAATGCAACACTCAGCGAGGAGCATTTCCCTACACTTCAACTTACTTTTCATGTGAATTTGTACATCAGCAACCACACTTCAGACAGATACCTATCCGGGTCTTCTTCGTGCAGTGCTGACTATGATTGAGATTGCACACAACAGCAATTTGTTACTTCAAGGAATGATACACATGGGAAAACTAGGGTAGAATGTTGCCTTGATTCTGCCTTCCTTCACAGACCTGCAGTTGCTGGGCAAGATGCAGAACACTTTACTCACTTGAGATTTTTTTTTCCCCTTGAGAATAATAGTAATAGTGGACACTTAAATAGCATTCTTCATTCACAATACGCCTTGCTAGCGTTAATACAATTAGCTAACATTATTCTCACTCCTCCTTTTGCCAAAATTGCATAAAGCAGACAAAATGACACTCCAAAGGAAGTGTTAGAGTCAGTCTGAACGCCGCTCCCTCTCGGAAGCAAGTGATACAAGACACCCTCCACAAAGTCCTATTATTGCAGCTGCAATTTTGTAAACACCTTTTTTTTATAACAGCTTTTGTTCTTTATCATCCAACGCATTGAACAAATAGCTTCCAGGAAAGGAACACACTCGTATTTACCTTTGCTTTACGTGCCACCATCAGTGCTATCCAAAACCCAGACAGACATGAAACAGGTGCCAGAGTCGCATATTTGAGTCACCGTTGGTAAAGGCTGACTCATAATTACAGTGAACACATAGCCTGTTTTCAGGCCTTTGTGCAGAGGTGTAAAAAGCAAATGTCACATTAGAGAGAGGAAGGGATGTAAGGCTTGACAGTAAAAATAGGTAATGATATTATTTCCAGAACATTTTTTTAGAGTTTATTACTCCTAGACTTTACAGTAATCAATTAAGCTTCTCTCTGCACTCCTTGTAGAAATACAGCTGAAAAAAATACTTTTAGAGACAGTGTCACAGTCATCCCCAGAAAAAAAAAGACCTTCCATTTAAGCAATAGAAAGGTAAAGTGGAACAAAGACGAACCATATCAACTTAGACTGAAAACAGCTGCTCCAAGGCTATGTCAGGTATACGTAGTTCTTCAGTATGGAAGGCCAGCTCACATTCAGGCTCTTCTACACAGTCTGCTATGTTTGCTCTCATTACAGAGGATGGTCTCTGTCTTTCCCAGGAAACCTTCATGTTTAGAAAGGATCCTTCCCCCCAGGGAACTGGGGGAAAATGAAGTACAATGGGCTTCTCAGGAGGCAAATGAGCATAGAGCTCTTTAATTTCTTCAGTGCAAAGCTTTCCCTACCTTTGGACTAGTAGCATTTCTCCCCACCCCCTTCCCTTCTTTGTGCAAGTGGCAGCTGGGACCAGCAGCTGGAGTCCAGCTGCAAAGGTCATCACCACATTAACCCCTGCTGGTCTCGCTTCCTACCCCACAGAGACCTCAAAAAACCTAGGCTGGGGAGGTCTGACTGCAAGTCTGTGAATGTGTACCAGATGATTTGCCCTACCCAAAACACTGTGAAGAGTATACCTCCCATCACAAGGAGCCCCCACTGTACTTTTAACCACAGCAGCACATTGTCCAAGGACTACAGATCACTGTTATTAAATAAAGGAAATACTACTGTTCCCTTTGTATGGAAATGTAAGGCACAGGAAGCTGTACGTAAATATTTTAGACAGACATAAAAATCAGTAATTGAACTGCAAACAACAAAACAACAACAACAAAACAGGTCACCTGCTCTGACCTCCTGCTGCCTCTGCACTCCTTGCTCATCTCTTCTGGATCTATTATCTCAGACATTTCAGAATTTCAGTTTTGTAAAAGTTGCAGGAGAGAGCCCTGATTACTCAAAAGACGAGCAAAAATACTCACACGCCATTCTCATTTCATCATGCCCTCACCAAAGGCATAGTTAGGAGTGTAATATCTACTCAACACTAGCATACCAGCTAGCTTCCATTAGCTTAACCCTTGAACACTGATCAAAGAACCCGCCAATGAGCAGCAGAACAGTCTCATTCCAGTGAAGCAAGAGCCACTTTCATTCACTATCATTATTACACCAGATCAGTTCCCTAGGAGACAATCTAATCAAGTGATCAGTTCACTCAAAGAGGTTTATGTTAACGTTTTATATGGTCCTGTCCAGCAAGAATAGTTCATTGCCAGCCAAGTTCTGGCATGTTTGAAAGATTGAGAAATAACAGATTCCGAGACTAGCAATTCATAAGATTTTTTGGCAGCTAAGGCCCAGGAACCTGCAATCAAAAGTGAGCAAGCAAGCTTCTACACCTACAAGCCACCAGTGACTTCAGTGAAATTTTGTACTGACTACAGTTCTTTCCCGTTTGTTCTCAGCTATTACTCTGGAGCTGAAGACTGCACCTCTTATCCAGGGGCAGTCTTGTAAGGAAACAATTCACATGGAAGTATTCACACCACTTACAGGTATTCCAGCAGCCACGCAGCCTCACCTAATCATGTCTGGAAACAGGCCAGCTCTTGACAGCATAGAAGACAACTTTATTGCTTCTCCTTATAATGTCTCCCTTGAGAATTACTCTTTCATTTTTCTTTCCCTTTTCTTTACTTTGCAATGTTTTGTGCATTCATCTAACTGTCTCACTGAAATTCCTAATTGCTGGCTTTCATACAGTAGGCTGCTGCATCTACTTATGCTTCCTATTTGAAGGTTATCTGAAGACCACATCAGTCTCCTGTCCTACAACATCATCTTCACCTTAATTAATGTTGTACCAAATAACAGAATAATTTCTCCCGTCATAAAAAATCACGTGGAGAAAGAATCCAGCATTTTATCTCCCAGGTTTAAACACATTGTTCAATTTTGTTCTCTGCTCTCCCACCAATCATGGCGATGGGATGGGCAGTGCACATCAATCTGTAGTTTTTTAAAAAAAAAAGGGAAGCTTAAATCTAGAACTGCAGTTGAGTTTGTCCCAAACAGACAACAACAGTTTAGACCTAAAATGAGCTTAACAGCCATATTCAACCTTGCCAGTGTACAAAGAGCTGGCAAGAGTTTGCTTAAGGGCAAGGCTACAGATCTTACCTACTTCAACATCAGTGATGGTCAAAGTTCCACACGTTTATTAACACATTTCTAGAACAGGATTGTTAATGCAGAACTGTGCACTAATTTCAGCTACATCAGGCTATCCTGGAAACATTAGAAGCTTCAGGTGCTAAGCTCTAAGGACTCAGGCACATTCTGTTGAAGCCTCAGTGAAGAGGCTAAGACTTTCATTCATGTTATTTCATACATGAAATCATCCATCTAAATTAGACAAAAACCAGAATTTTGAGTAAAAGTTAGTCCTTACATCATGTCCATTTGCAACTGCTAATGGTGAAGGTACTAAGTTTTTGTTCAGTTCTGCAATTAAAAATAAACCCAGTATAGTTACAGGAAAACAAGAGTTTCTGTGTAGATATGTGGGAATAAATCCCCCACTTCCTTCCAGAACAGCTTTCCTTGAAAAAAACACTTTTTGCACCATCAGGAAAAGGAGAGTTCATCAGTTCTTCCAGATGACATAATATATGCTGTCAAAAAAAATTTTTGTGACAACAAATTGGTTCTACATAGCTCTACAGCGTATCCTGACAATTCTCTTTGGGTAAGCAGAGTGTCTTTGTGTCCTGTGTGGCACTGGAAACACATACAGTACTCAGTTCTAATGATCCTATGATGATTTCAATGGAGGTAACGCAGTGTGATTCAACATCAGTGCTCCCAAATCAATTTTCCATGGTCTATAATCTTTGCTGCAAACAGCCTGCTTTGTAACTAGGAAAGCAGAAAGCATTTTAATGCCATCAGTTTCACCCTTAATACCTTCATATTAAGCTCAAAGTACTGAAAGGATTTTACATGCTTTGTTTCAAGCTCATATCAGACTCTACATCACAGCACCTCCCTTACTCTAGACCACCATAGTGCCCTCTGATGTTTGTCTCTTCACAGAGCTGGCCCAGAGTTCAGCATACGTTAGAAGAGCTGGAGGATTATATCACAAGGAGTAGGCAAACACTCTCCATGTAATCTCTGCCCTGTTCATCTGCTCCGTGTTTGGCACATAGCAACGTTGGGAGCAAGGCGGGAGAACGGTAAGCAGCCAACAACTGTTTCAGTTCTCTCTCTCAACACAGCACTCCAAAGAAAACCATTTCTACTATGTGAACAGCTTCAAAGACACTGGGGGGGAACAGAGTTGGGAAGAGGTGAACTGCTCTCTTTGTTTCTCATTTCCATTCCGGATTCAAACGTTCACACTCTTCTTAGCGGTCAAAACTGTAACAAAGTCTCCAAAGGCATTTTCCCAGTGTCCACCCCCCGGATAAACCACGGTAAAGAAGGCCACCAGGTGCTAGAAAGACTTTGAAATCCCCGTGAGAGAGTTTTTCTGCAATGTTCTCTCCCTTATTGTCTCCAAATTGTTCTTGTAAAAAGACAACAATGAAAGATAGGCCATACCTTCCTGTACTACTGTTTCCATTTAAAACTGAAACACACGATAGACTGAAGATCAGATCTGCAATAAATAAAAGTACAGACTAGGCTATTTGTATGATGACAAGGTAACATGATGAATAAGAGTATTTAGTAAAAGAGAGCCATCCCTACAATACTTCAAAACCTCAGTAATATTGTACACTTTGCCTAACTAAGTTAAAACAGTGATGTTTTCAGTATTCTAGCAGAATACCCTGAAGTAATGACTGAATAAGTAATAACAATTAATCAAAATAAGTAATAACAATTAATCAAAATCACCTTCTGTTGATATTTCTCAAAGCCAAGGCGGTAACACGTCCCACTGCAGACCACGTTGCAGCATGTTCAATCCAAGCAGACTCTCACCGCCAGCGATGCAGCAAAAGACAGCCCTGGTGAGTGAAAATAGTGTTGACACCAAGCAACAGAGATCCCAGTGGATCTTCAGTGGGAATCTGTTGACAGAAAGAATAGGTCCACCAGTTTCTGATTTCTAGAATTGCTCTGAAAGGAAGAGACCATCTAAATGGCCACCATAGCTACTGAAAAAGAGTTAGACAACAGAAGATGAAAAGCTGAAGAACAGAGAGACAAACGTTAAGTAATCATCTCAGTTTTTGACAAGGTTCTGCTTTATTCTTTAATCCTGGAGTGCCAATGTCAGAAGTCCTCATAAGCACTCAGTGTTTGGATCCTAGTTTCTGATTTGAATTAGCTCTTATCTTGAAACTCTGTTTTCCCTTATCATAGGCATAAGTACATTTTCACTTTATAATGCCCCACAGTGATTAGCCTGGCCTTTTATGTGCTGTCTGTATGGATATGGAAAAAAAAAAAAAAGAAAGAAAAAATAATCCTTTCAATTTAGATTTTTTTTTCCTTTTAATTAAAAGAAAAAGTAAAAAAAAAACCCCAAAACCAAAAGCCAAAAACACCCCCCCCCCCCCCCCCCAAAAAAAAAAAAAAAACCTCATGCAATTTTTTGCTTCCTAAACTTTGCTATTGTGTTATTTTGGTAATTCCCAAAACAAAAAACAATTCATTGTTTTTTATTGTTTATTATTCAGTTAACCTTGAATTTAACTGAAACATTTAACTGTTCCAGCACTTTTCCTACATTTGAATGAGCATATCCACTGAATTCAGAAACAGGTCCTTCCCTCACCAAAACTACATTCGATGGATGGATGGATGGATGGATGGGAGAGAGAGAGGGAGGGAGGGAGGGAAGGAAGGAGGGAAAGAAGGAGGGAGGAAAAATCAGCTCTACTCAGCCTGTGATACAAAGTACTAAAGATACTAAAAGTACATTGTTTTATATTACAGATGTGAGAGCTTTTGTGCTAGTAAGTTAGCCTGGCAGTATGAAAGCAGACATTTTCAGCAACAACTTGCATATGGCATCATGAGTTTTACAGAGAAAATGGATACTGGCCAAGACATGGCCTGACATTAAGAAATGAAGCTATTTTTTTTATTACAATCCACAGAATAGCATCTTGCCATCTTACAGGTTGGCTGTTTCAACAGCTCTCAATTTGATTTTGCAAGCTTCTTTCAGTGGCCAAATCATCCTTATGCACCTTTACGAATTGCCTTCATTTTGCAGAAGTGGAAACTGAGGTATCACATCACAGGTTTGAATCACTTGCCCAACACGACACAGTAAATCTGCAACAGCCCAGCAATAAAACCCAAGAAAGTCATAAGATAATGATAGGAATTGTCAGCATATCATTTTCTTATTACTTCAGTTTGATGAGGAATAACACATCACAGAACTGCAGCTGT
Organism: Lagopus muta; assembly: GCF_023343835.1. Classification (NCBI taxonomy): domain Eukaryota; kingdom Metazoa; phylum Chordata; class Aves; order Galliformes; family Phasianidae; genus Lagopus; species Lagopus muta. Next base: position 66,539,101 of record NC_064433.1, read on the forward strand.
CCATGTGAAACTCTCAGTCTTAACTTTTTGTATGTGTGATCTGTTCACTGAAGCAATGGTTAGCGGACTTCACTTACAACCTTGTGGTTTCACTTCTGTATTTCTTGTCTATGCATTTTTCTTCCAAAAGCCAGCATTTTTCTTCCAACAATACCTTGTAAAGGTATTGTTTGCTATAGTATGGGAGCGGGAAATACAAATATTCTAATATATTCAGTTTATTCAGTTCATCTCTTTATCAGTCTTTACAGCTTTTTTGTTTGCTTTATTTTTGTTGTGAGCTTCTGCAAACACATGAGATGCCTGGGCACTTCCTTGGTTGTACACATAAACACCTGCAGCAAATGAATTTCAGATTTGATTGTGAGAGAATTCAAGCTCAAAGTGCATGCACACAACTCAGCCAGGCAAGAGAAGAGAATCCAACGTATTCAGTCTCACAAATTAGCCATTTCTCTACTCTGCAAAAGGTGCTTTTCTTTCTCGGTGTGATATTCCATGCAGGTAGTTTGATGCAGCTTTTGTCTCCTTTGCAGAAGTATCTTTCCCCCGACCATTAACAACATCTCTCTAGACTAGTATAGGTTTTCACTGGTAGTGTTCTGCAGTTCTGAGAACACTTGGACAAATTAATTCCTGGCAAAGTTCTAACTTGCTTTACAATCAAGCAATTACACCCTAAAAGAAACAAAACAAAACAAAAACCAACAAAACAAAACAAAACAACCCTATCATTAGTAGCAATTGTGATACTAGTATAAAAAAATCCCACTTTTGATAATTTAATAGCCAAAACCAAGCACACGGTGACATTTTGGGTTTCTCCAGGAACCATGGGCTACTAATACATCCAGAGCTGTACCAAGAGTGGGGCAGAAAGATAGCCAGCTCTGGGTGAACAGAAGCACAAGATGGAGAAAAGAACTGTCATGGTTTTATGAAGTTTGGTTATTGGTATTCCACATCAGAACACCATGTAGTGCACTGGGAGTTAAAGAGTTAATGCTGCAGGTACTTGTCCCAGAAGAGAAGAACTACTACATCCTCCAGAGGACCGTTCACTGTTCTGTTACCATTTCTGCTCAGTGGGAGAAGATAAATACCACCCACAAAACATTTTCCACCCTTCCCTTTTGACCTCGGCAGTATGCGTGCTCCCTAGATCACCTCACCTCAGCATTAGAGTAAGGCCTTCAGCTTTCAGACTCTCTCTCTCATTATATTTATTTGCTTCAATTCTAATTATACTGTATTACGGTATGTTATTTTGCATCCCAATATCTTCTTTAGTAAAATAGTTTGTTTCTCCTCAGATCATTGCTGTTGTTTTGTTTTTGGACCCATCTCTCAACCCTTTTCCCTGTTTCCCTTTTCCAGGGCGTAGATCTGTGGGTTCCTCCACCCCACTAATCATGGAACCAGGCCAAACCAGCCTGTAAACCATTGACAAGAACAAAACACAGCAGATCCCCACGAATTTGGGGAGATCAGTGGGAGCCCCTGCAGGCTGCCCCACTGGTTCTAGGAAGGAAGGCTGCATTGCTTTTGTGCTCAAGAAAGGAGCATTCCTTGCTGAAGTCCTGAATATTCTGTACCCCGAAGACAGCAGACTGAAAATTCTTGCTTACCGGATCAATAGGAAAATGACGTCAGCTGTATCTGATGAACCAGGAAACTGACTGTAACTGTACAAAGGAAGCCATGAGGTTTAGGCTTTGGAGCTGCAGGTTTCCTCTGACCAACAACAATTCATCCCCAACATGCCAAATGAAAATGCACAGAGGTGGATTGAATGACAGTTCTGATACTTCATCTTCAGGGGCTTGTTCCCTGAGCAGATCAGACCAGGACAAGTATCCAAGCGATATTCTCGTGACACCTTAGCTTGGTGCACTTCCTGCTCCATTTGAATCCTAACTTGCCCTCTAAAGGTTACATGGGATATAACCCTCAATCCACTGGAATAGGCTCCCCACCGAGGTGATTGAGTTACCATCCCTAGATATGTTTAAAATCCGTCTGGATGTGGTGCTCAGGGACATGATTTAGCAGAGGGTTGTTCGCTAGGGTAGTATGGTTAGTTAGGTCATGGTTGGACTCGATGATCTTTAAGGTCTTTTCCAACCTGAGTGATTCTATGATCAAATTTGCTGGTTCTGGCTTTCAGCTCTGTGCATAGCTCTAAGCCTACAGCCCCACAGCACAGCAGGGTAACTCAGTACAATCTCTTCCATGCAGGGGGTACAAGCATGGTGTCACTGACACTGGAAAAATAGCTCTGACCCAAGCATTTGAAAATGCATTTCTGTGCTAATCTACAGGATACCTCATCCAGGAGAAATTCAAAGCTTCTGCTTTCTGGCAGATAACATATATGCAGGTAAATGCTGAGGTCACTGGCAAACGAGTGCAAATTAGCGTAGTTTGAAGTGTGGTATCTGACACCCTAACTTACCCTACAGGTTTCATTTAACTTTAAAATAAATGAGCCCCAGCTTTACAAACATATTAAGCAACAACAAATGTGTTCATTTACTTGAGAAAGCTTTTGTTTACGGGTACTGAAAGCACATACGAAACACTTATTACAACTACATATTCTTAGCTGAGTAAACATCACAATAGTTACAGCAAAAAGCTCTCTCTAAATGCCATCACCAGGGTCTGCTGCCTGAGATTCAGATTCTGCTGCTCTGGTGCACGCTGAGAGCTTCTTCAGCACTTCAACAGAATCTGTAGGCTTTTCCAAGAGTCAGGTTAACAATATCAGATCCTAAATAAGCTAGTCTTAGAAGGATTTAGGAGAAACAAAGCTTTTTATAAACAGAACCATATATTTAATGGGCATGAATATATTTGCAAATTTCATATCCAATTTCATGCAAATGTCATACCAGTACTATTGATTTTATCAATGTGGGATGTCTCTCCATGGATCTATAAAGCCAGCTGTCCCACTGAGGTAGGAGAGGACAAAGGAGTGCCTTCGAAGGATACACTTGGTTCTGTTGCAGATTGACTGGGTAACTCTGGGACAGTTTTTAAAAGCTATCTGTAACTCTGAAGGCTACAGTTTTGGAGAAATCCATGTGTTGTAATAGTTGCTTTCCTTGCTAAATACTGAAAAATGTGAACCACTAGATTGAGGACACAGTAAATCAAGCTTCTCCTCTGTTTTTCCATCAATAATACAAGCACAGAAATACATTGCATTAGATTTTTATCCTGCAGTCCTTTATTTAGGAGAAGGGGGGTGAAATTATGCCAGACTATTTTGAGTTACAAGAGAAACACTTTGCAAATCACAGACTAGAGATTACTGCATGGCACATCCTATAGACAGTAATGTAGGAGAAAACTAAATACCAGATCTTTCATCCCAAGACATGTTTATACAAATGTGCTCTATTTCAAAACTACCTCTAAATTATTTCAAGAAAGCAGAGAATGTTCACTCCCCAAAGTGTTAAATTATGCACAGGATTCAGTTCCAGTAAAATACTAATTCTGATGCTAGATTTATTTTCCCTCCTCGTTAATTGCATGTGCTGAAAAGACCACAAAGTCCACGATAACCTGAAGCCATTTTACTGAATGCTGTAAAGGTCATTTAAGAATAGCATAATGAATAAGCAAGACATTTCTTGTATTATAACGTGCCACAAGGCCTGGATGACACACCTTCTGTACACTCTGCTGCCCGCTTCTTTCCAGAGTGCAGCACTTCATGAAGGAGCAATTTTAGCCTGCAGAACTAATAACGCAAGACAAGTTGCCCAGGTTGGAAACATGGGAGGAGTCACTCAGAAGAATGTAGCTCCCAACGTGCTGGATTAATAATTAACAAGATGGACAGAAGGAAGAACAGAAAAGCCTCTACTGACAGTCAAATTTAGGGCTACCTCCAGAAGGCCCAAATACATTATTGGAATGTTCCTTTGGAGTATATTTTACCCAACTTAAAAACCCCGTTTGGATTTCCACTGGAAGTGAAAAATATAATCACCTTCCACAACAGCTCCTCTGAGTTGACCTTTCCTGTGGGATACTGCTCTGCATATTTGTACTCCTCCAGTTCCTTGAGCCCGTTAAGCAGAAGGCAAGCCAAACTCACAACTCAAAGTCCAGTTTTTGTACTCTGACTCCTTTTCATATGCTCAAATGCCCTCAGACCCAAGGCTGATAGACATCACTCAAGCTGGTATGAGGACTGAAAGACTAGTGCAATTTTAGTGCTGAAAAGTATACACTAAAGTACTCTGAACGCTACTCCTAAGAAGGCTTGAATACTTCTTTTTGTCAGGGCATGATATATTTTGGATTTAGAGCTGATTTTTTTTTATTTTTTATTTTTTTTCTTTCTGTTTTTGACTATAAACACATTGCATCTCCTGAATCTGGCTGTGCTGGTAAAATCTGTTTCCATCCCAAGCTCTTCTGCTGGCTACTGGCCTCATCCAAGATCCTATGGAGCAGTTCCAGCAAACACTCCTTTAACTTTTGAAGAGACCAAACTAAGTATTCAAACTCAGACCTACCATTCAAACCATCCTGCCTGATTTCTGCCTGACAAGGTTTCAAGATGTGCTTCTACAGACTGGCAGCTTGATGGGAACAGCAGTCTTCAGACTGACAAACAGCCAAAAAGCTGTATGTGAGAAACAGCATCTTCCTACAACCCTACTGACATAACTACGCTAGGAAAGCAAGTGTGGCAATTCTGGTATAACAATGCCTTAGCTGTATCACCTGGCTTTATCCTGCAGCGACCTGGTGGCTTGTTGCCACCCAAACAGGTAGTGCTTCCACTTCTCCCTCTTTAAGCTGCCCTATCGGGCCCCATGTACTGCCCCTATTGCTGATCAGAACACAAGGTAAATAATTCAGCTTTAATTCTGCCAATGCAGTTTAAGCCAGATCACTTCTGTGTTCAGAGAATTCCTAACTTACACTTTGAGAAACATTCTCAAGAAAGTAAAACTACATTCCTCCCTTAATATATATATATATATACTGCTACAACTACTTGATTAATATTCAACATCTCCACTAAAGAGAGTCATTGGCATAAGTCTTGTTGTGGACATAATTATGGTAATCAGATGTGTGCTGTTTCCAGAGCTATGGGGGATTTGATATTGATACCAATGGGGCTGCAAGTCTGGTAATAGGACACAGCCCAAGGTATACCCTACGCTATCCCATCCTCACAGGTAGAAATAAACCAACCAACAAGACAAACAAAAATTGCTTCAGGATTGATAAATAGAATGAGTCTTGAGTAGACTAATAAACACAGGTAAGAGCCTGAAAGAGGAACAGAGAGACTTCAGCATCATTCCCTGACTCAGGCTGCTCACCAGCAAGTAGCAGTCCCTGCCAGCACACGTAGGGGGTTCCTGGATTTCAGTACAAGCCTTCCTGCAAGCCTACTGCACAGTCACAGATGGAGCTTGTTTTCTTCCCTTCTGTCAGCACAGGACTTTCCTCTCCATCTGACCTTGCCCTGCAGGACAAGCCTTCTGCTCATCAGCCACAGGGGTCTTGTGTGAGCATCTGTCCCTGCTCTCCTGCTCCAACACATTTGGACATGCAAAAGCCTCCTCCCTTCCTTTCTCCCACTCAGCCCTCAGATATCTGCTCATTTTAAAACTGAAAGCTGTTCATGTCTTTGTGCACACTGAGGATAAAGATGGAGACTGAGCATCCTTTGCATTACAACTGCTGGGCAGATGGCATTTACCAATGACACTTCACAAAAAGTGTAACTCCATACTTCTGGATCTGGTTGGTTTGTGCTTTCACCAATGATGATGTACAATTCAGAGCACAAAGAAGCTGCAGAAGTGCTGACCTGAGCAGTGCCTTGCACTAAAAGGAGCTCAGCACACAAATTTCCATATATTCACTTAAACTGCAGGGTGTCTTAAAACACAGAACTTTAAACCAAATGTAGACATCACAGTCCTTTTTGCAGTAGATGCCAACAGAAGTGCAAGTAATAGAGTTAGAGTAAACAGAGGGAGAAAAAAAAAAAAACCCAAAACCAAACTGAAACAGCTCACTTGAAGAACATTCCATCTGTGAAATATGTTTCATCCTCTCTCCCACTGTGGCAGCAATGAGATTCTTAACAGGAAAGGAAATTGGCAGCCTAAGTGTCTCAAAAAGCTCTCATAAGATTTACTTTACCCATTTTAGCATAAAGGTTGTTGGAGGACTAGAATCTTTGAACTGATTGCATGGGCATCGGATGTAAGGTTAAGAGTGCAAGCATGAGAAATCTGTTGCTTTTTACTGATTTACTCACAGTGCCTCTCCCTTCCCCAGCTCCACTTACGCTTTATCCTGGAAACAACTGTCAGGCACAAACAAAACAGGGGTCAAGTCAATCTGCTCACTCACAGCACCATCAAAGCAAATGGTTGGCCAGGAACTAGCAGCACATATTTGAGGCTCCTGGAAGCCTGCGGTCAGTCAGTTCTCTTCACAGCGGTGGGCTCTGGGGTGTGTTTTTGTGTGGTTGCGTTGTGTTGTTGGGGTTTTTTTGGTGAGTTTTTTTTTTTTTTTTCCCCCCCCCCCAATGTTTTGGTTTTGTTTTCCTTCCCCCTTTCCTGGTTGCTTGAGGAAACCCAAATAAAAGCCAGAGGGAAAACTTTCAGCCTACCTTTATGTGGGAGCGTGCCAAGCATTAGGAGCATTTCTATCCCCATCCCTCTCTGCCCAGTTAGCAGCAGGCGCGTTGCCTTGCTACAGGCACATTCTGGAGTTTTAAAGGAAAAACACAGCAGAAGACGTTTGCAATTTACTACAGAACCAGCGCTCCGTGGTGCTGTGGGAAGGAGAGAGGGGCAGCCATCAGCTGGGCGTGAGGATTTGTACAAAAACACACCTACAGACAGAGAGCTTTGTGTCCAGGTGGAGGGGGAACGCTGTGGGTTTCAGCAGGACTTTACACTGTGACTCAGACTGCACAAGAAGTAATTGTTACTGACAGAGACACGAAGTCACACAGCTCCTGTTCTGTTTGTGTCTGCATATTCGGACAGGGCAGCGCTCAGGTGGCCGTTCCTCAGTGATGAGCGCACGAGAGCAGCACCTCATCGCTCGTATGGCTGCACAGCAATGACAAAGCGCTGCCTTTCACTGCCTCCTGGAAATGACACAAACACTGTGAGATGCGCCGCATCTCCATTTCAGTCTTGCCGGTCAAAAAAGTCCCGATTAAAAAAAAAAAAAAAAAAAAAATTAGAAAAAAGGAACGCCTCTTCATTAAGCATGAGAAGAAGGGAGCAGCAAACGAGTTTGCCACAAGCCCATGGCCAAAGAGGGCGATCCAGAACCGCTATCCGTTCGAGCTCCTGGGGGAGACGTCGCTTTCAAAACTAAGCCCCCGACCGCTTCGAGAACTTAGCTCCGGAGCAGAAGGCGCTTCAGCGAGCCTGAAGCCTGGGCACCGCACTCCCCAGGCCACTGCAGCGGCTGCCCCGCCCTCCCACTCGGTCTGCACGGGCCGTGGCGGCGGCGGTGAGGAGCGCGCAGGTCCGCCGGGTCACGCGCCCCCCTCCCCCGCCTCGGCCGCACGTGCGCACCCTCCCCGCTCTCGCCCAGCCGCCGCCCAGCGCCGCGCGGAGACTCCCAGGGGCTCTTTAAATAGCGTCTATAAATACAACAGCGGAGCTCGCCTCCCCATTGGCCGCCGCCGCCTGGCTGATTTGCATGGCGGGGCGGGGCCGGCGGGTCACGTGGGGGTGTGGCTAAGGTTGTGCAAGCGCGCGGTCAACCACGGCCCCGTGGGGCTGCAGCGCCCGGCAGCGGGCAGGCGGTGCCTCTGCGCGCTACCTCCGCCCGCCTTCCCGCTGTCTTCCTGCCTCCACGGGGGGCTTGCTGTGCGTCGCAGCATCCTGCCCTCCTTTGCATTGCACTGCCCGGCGCTGCAGTGCACGGTGGTGCGTTGCATCGCCCTGCCCCGTTCTGTTCTGCACTGCTCTGAGTAGCGCTGAGCTGCTCCGCGCTGCACCGTGACAGCGGCGAGCCGCGGGATCGGGTTGGCGTGCTGCAGGCAGTGGCTGAGGGCTCAGTGATGGGCCGAGGAGCACGCTTGGCTCTACCGCTGCTGTCCCAGCCGAAGCCAAACGCAGAGCGAGGGCTGCTCGCTTTGTGCTGAATCAGCCTGAAATGATATGAGACAACGCTGAGATTTCTTGGCACAAAAATCTGGAATTCTGACAACTCCTGGAATTTCCACCGCTGCCCTGATTTCTTCGGGCCCGCCCTCAGCTGCCCCTGCAGCAGCGCTCTGCTCTGTGCTCAGTGCTCCGTGCTCAGGAGCAGCACCCCAACCCCACATACTATTGGGAGAACAAAAGCACCCTTTATTTTTGTCTTTTTAGGGCACAGCAGCTTAGCAATGCAGCTTGGGGTCATCGTATGTGGGAGTTTGTTTCAAGGCTCTGTGTTTTCCTCAGACCTATGGCACCAAATCATGTGACTTCAAGAGAATCTCGGCCTTACTGAAGAAAGTTAAAACACTCCTGGATCTCATGACGTACAGAAGATGGGCTATGAAAGCTGAAGGGGGAGAGGGTCCATGATTTGCTCTGTAACTGAGGCCTGTGAATGCAGGCAGTGCAGCCTTGAGGGCTGGCATGCAGGGCATGCAGTGTCTCCTGCATGCTGCACTTCTCACTGATCCTACTGGAGCTGTGCTGACCCAGATCTGTCTGAGGATTTTTGATTGCACACAAATACACTCTGTCCCTGCACTTAATTTCTGAGCAGTTCTAATTAAACCTGCCTTTATTTAAAAACCCTTATTTAAGTTACCTTGTTATTCCCAGGACAGTTTACTGTTTGCAGGGAGCACTGCTGTGCCTCTATCCCTCCCTGCTCTGCTTTTCCTTGGGGCAGTGGTCTCAGCACCTGCCTGCATGCAATGCCATGCAACTGCCGAGTGGTTGCTGTTGTTGCAAGCTGCATGCACTCGCAGTCACTGCATGGTCTGAGCCTGATGGACAGAGGGGATGCCCAGCTGGAGCTGCTTGGTGCTATTTCAGGCATGTGTATGCATCCCGCTTTGCTCATCCCTGCTGGACTGTGTGTCAGACACACCGGTCTCAAACGGGTACTTTGGATGTTCTGGGATGGGTAAAGCAGCTGGTTGGAGGCTGTGCACGGGAAGCTAACGTACTTAAAATAGCACAACATGACTACATGTAGGCAAATGAAGTCTGAAGCCCTGCCCTGCTATGTCATTTCAATACCTGGCTCACGGCAGGAAGCAGACTTGGATAGCTGGACTCATGTGCGGTGGCTAAGAAGAAAAATAAGGTCAAACATGAATGGGGCTGCCTCTGAAGTTAGGTGAAAACTGAAAGAGTCTTGGGTTTTTTGGGTGGAGAGGGTGTTACAACTACGCACTTCAGCATTTTGGTTCTCTTTGGTCAAGCCTTAGGAAGCTACATGCATTTGCAGGCCTTGCCTGCAATCTGACTGCCACAGCTAGTGCTCTGCTCTGGATACTCGCTGCAGGTTGAAAGTGCAAAAGTGCAAATATCAGGCTTGTGTGCCTTGCTGCTAGCTCCAGGGAGTACAGATGGTCTGAGAACATCCTGCAGAGAAATGGAGAAGTGAGGTTCCTCTAAGGAAGAACTCGTTAGAGGAACTCTCTGTGAGTTCAGAGCAGAGGCTTCTCTGTGCTCTAAGTATCTGTGGGAGTCAAGGAGGGGAAAGAACTGTCTTTGTATACAGGTCCTTATAAACAAGCAGGTTACACCAAGCTTGGGTCTGACTCACGCTTTTTTGCCATCCAAGTGAAGCTGCTCCAAGCAGCTCCAGTTGCCTCTGCAGAGTGACACCAGGCTGCAGCCAGATCCATGTAATAAAAGCCCCATTGTGGAGCAAGGTTATCCATAGACAGCAGAAAGCTGTAAACCTGCTGTGTTGCCAGGGCTTCCAGAGCAGAGCCGTGTTGTGCCCAAAGCCCACGTCCCATCTGGTTGAGAGAGCAGGGAGAGGTGGCGAGGGGACAGGGAGAAGAAGCCACAGGACCTTCAGCAAAGGGAAGCTTTGGCTTGTGGCACCCTGGTTCTCCCTGGGCAGCCTAGCCCGTGCCTGGTCCTAACAGCACAAGGGGATGTATTAGCCCCACCCTGTGAAGGAAGAAGTTTGGTCCAAAGGATGTGAGGTGGGCTGTGCAGGTGCAGTCCTCAGGCCCAGAGGAAAAGGCCCCTGGTGATGCGTTTGCTGGTGCAGGTATTAAGCACCATTAACAACTGGTTGGACTATTCTGCTGCAGAGGGTATGGGTACAAAGGGTCTGCCATCGTTTTGGACACTGAAGTGATCTCAAGGCTGTCACTCAGTTTGGAGGCTTTCTGCAGAGAAAACAGGCAACCTCAATCCACCCCTGCACTGGCAGACAGTTGGTACAGGTGCTTCAGTACATCCTTCTGAAGTCCTCCTCACACTACGTTGGCATATGAGGCCACCTCTGAGGGCGAGTAACACAGCTAAGCTGAAGGGGACACACCCAGATGAAGGGGACAACATTGCTTGGCACAGTGTGTGGGCTAAGCATATCCAGTCCCTGTATCTCACATGTTCAGGCTCTGCTTTTGTGCTCTGGAAGTCCTGCTTTGAAGGCCAGAGCTTTACACAGGCCCAGATGTGAGTTTCTGAGGGCTGAGGACCTTCCTCACACAGCCAGCCACCTTTGGAGGTGGGGCGTGTGGCTCCGGCTCCATCTGAGCGGTGCTTGCTGCCCCCAGCTGCTCGCTGCCAGAGAGCATCCGGCTGCAGCCTGAGCGCAGCACCCTGCATCTGACTGCAGCAGGAGCGCGATTTCATTGCATCTCATCACGACTGTGCATTTTGCCAGCTTTGCTTAGGACCATTTTAAGGCTTTTGGGCAGAGTGTCTGAGACACAAACTCACGACTCTGAACACAGTGAAAGATCGCAGGGCGTGTTTGCAAGGAGCTAGATTTGCAGCCGTGAAAACAAAAGCAGCAGATTAAGCAGCTATTTAGGGCTCTAGAAGTAACCTGGCATCTGAAGTCTGCCATGCACTCTCAGAATTCTGCCTCTATCAATGTCACCAACACCCGTGGAGCCTCTGCATGTCAGTGCTTATGTTCTATGTTGTCATTTTTTCCCCAGCGCAACTACTCAGTATTGGTGAGGATTTCACAAAATGCCTTCCTGAGGCTGGCAAGAAAGCAAAAAGGGATGGGGAGCCAGGGAAAACCGGCTGCCGTTCTCCTGTGACACGTGAACAGCAGTGCTTTGGGCAAGTCAGTCCTAGAACCAGGTCATAATCCTCCTGGACCTTCAAAAGGTTCTTAAGGTGTCCAGGGATAGGTGAACCCAGCCATACACCTGAGGAGCAGGCATGAGGTACCTAAGAGTTTCCAGGACACTGTGGGAGCATCATCTCTTTTTACTGAACTTTAGATAGTTTGTAAGATGCTGACAGTTATTGTGTGTCTCACCTCACGTGTATCAAAGTTTCTTGGCTGCAGTTGCAAGAGTAATACCTGTAGCCTTTAAAGCTGCATTCATCTTGGCTGGCAAGGTAATTTGTGTGTGTCTTAAATACTTGTAATTAGAAAGCCTCATAGCTCATGTAGTAAGGAACCAAACAGACTTCGGGAGCACATGAATAACTCAAAGTATATTCCTTAAAAAGAAAGGCAGTTCTTTTCTGTTTCCTCAGCGTGACCCGATGTTCCTTGAGGGGAAGCTGGGACCAGTCTCCCTGGTGCATGCAGGTCGCAGAGCTGTCACTTCCAGTGAGCTGGGAAGTTCAGAGAGAAGCAAAACATTTAGCAGGGAAAGAAGTTCTGTAACATCAGCTTCTCTAATCTGGATGTGCTTGCTTGCACTGCTGCCTCTCCAATAGGTACTCCACCCAGCCCTCAGATAATAATCACAAGCTATTTTACCAGCTCTGTTTCCTTCTTCATTTTTGTTGTTAACTCCATCAGCTGAATTAACAGTGTTTAGCTTGAGAGCGTGCGCCTTGAACAGCTTGGTGTCTCACAAAGCAAAAAAAAAAAAAGACACAAAGAAAACCAACACAGAACCCTGTTATTTGGTCCTCAGGCTATGAAAATGTTGTCCTGCAAAATATGCAAGCATGTACTCAACTTTGTTTCAAGGAGGCTGCTTTTAAGCTTGTCTGGAAGAACCAGAGCCAGAAATAAATATTGCCAGGATGAGCCGAGCAGCTAAATAGATGCATACATTTGTGGCGTCACGTTCCTAGGAAAACCACCACCATACCCCACCGCCCCAGTGCTCCCTGGGGGAGGAACTGCCCTACTGTCAGAGGGCCCACTGCTCCTGTTTTCACTCAGCCAGAAATTCCACAGAGAGCAAGAACTGATAGGGCTGAGTGGAAATTGCAAAACTGGATTCAGATTGGCACACAGTGGAAAGCCAGGAATTCTCAGTGATAACGTGTTTTCTTCTTTAAAGCATACATCAGTTTCTGAAACAGATTTTAGTTTTCAGAAGTGTTATTTCCCCCCTCAGTTGCTCATAGTTTCCCTCTTACACAGAATTATTTTAGCAGCCCAAAATACATATCTCTCTATGTAAACTTCAGCAGCACGTTAAAGAGACACTGCCCAAAACATTTTAGTCTTCATTAAGTGAAACGCAGAGTGTCTGACATGGAAAGCTTGCATTAGTTTAAGCCTGAATAATTCAAGCCATCTGTTGTGGAGGGATCGTAAAGTCCTTTTGTGCTGGACTGGATTTCTCTAAGGCTTCCCTTCCTCAGAGCGGGACTCCAGAATAACTCTTACTCTTCCCAGCTTCCCCTGCCACATTTGTAGTGCACAAACAGTGTTTGCCTGCAGGACATGGTGCTTCATAGCAAAACAGCTCTCATGAACCCCAGGATACTGTTCCTTCCCTCCTGCTCACACGATATGGCTTTGGAGCATAATTCCTGAGGGCACCCAGATTACAACCTGCCTCTTCAAGGATCTGTGTGGAACTCAAGTGAAGAGATGCATGTGTTTTTGTAAAGGATCAAGAAGTTCTTCAGCCAGCACACAAAACAGTTCAGAGAGAATAGTAGTGCACATTTTATACAGGCATATCCCTGCCATGTTGAGGGCTTTTCCCAAAGTCTATGATGGAGCTCCGCCATCACTCACAAGGTGTTCCCTGAGGCTGCAGCTGCCTGGGCAAGGCAAAAACCCACAGCGTCCTAGGATAGTCATCCGTCCCAGCTGGCCAAACAGGCAGCAGGGACTCCTCCTTTTCACAGCACCAGTGCCCTTCACTGACTGGTTGCAACCTCCTGTTTGGTGGTTGCTTTATCCCTTCCCTGCTGTTCAGTGCTGAGGAAACGAATTCAACCTGGGTGGTAGCCATCAGCCTGTGCAAGGGCTCTCCAGCTGGATGGAAAGTCATCCATGCTCAAGAGCTTTCCATCAGTGTCCCAGTGCCAAGTGGAGGAATTTTCCCCCTCTTCTCTGGAGAGCTGCAGCTCTGTGCTGCAGGGAAGGAGGGACAGCAACTGAACCAGCCCTTGAAATGAAGCCTTGTTCTGCCAGAAGCATGCTGACTGAGGCCCCAGAGCCAAACTGGCTTGTAGGGGGCATGCTTGCCTATGCAGCTGAAATCCTCACATCAATAACCTGAGAATTAAAGCTCATTATGGGCCCAGTTCACCTCTGCAAATGCATGTGCTTAATTTGGCATAATTGGAGCAGCATTTCAGTGCAGCCTTTATATGCACTTTTTAAATCTACAAATGGTATTTTAGTGGCATAAATGGATTCCAGGTGCAAAGAGAGCAGGCGGGAACCTCTCAGCAGAGCACAGTCATTTCAGACAATCAGTGGCTGTAATTTGCAGACATGCAAACACAGGAGAAGCTATTATAGACCTCTGCCAGGCCCATGTCACCCAGGGTGAAAGAGAGACACTCTGGGCTTACTTTTGCCAGCCTTCTTTATGAGATGAGTCGTGGACTGAAAGAATTCCTGCTGCAGATCAGATGACAGAGGCTGGCACTCAGAGGTGACCAATGCTAGTCAGAGATTTATGTTTTTCCCAGCTGAGCCAACAGCAGTAGCTCACATGTCTGTTTAGCCCTCATTTATGTGGTTACTGAAGGGGTGGCAGAACATCTGCCTGCTTGCATGAACTGCCCATAGCATTGCTTTCTAGCAGCTGTCCTGAGGACTACAGAATCCCAGGGAGGGACATCTTGATTACAATAAAATCGGCAACGTTTTTGCCTTTATTTTAATGGCAGCAGTATTTAACCGAATCCAGTCTATAGAATTCAGTATTTTGATTCTGGGAAGAGCACAACACTGAAAAAAAAAACCCAAAATCTTTATTTAGGAGAAATGTATACAAACAAAAGGAAGTTCAACTTAAACTGTGAAGTGCAAACCCGAGCTTACAGAGAGCAGCCCATGTCTGCCTCTGAGCTCCATGACAACTGTTGTCTGGACAGGAACCAGAAGTTTGGTCTTCATTTATGAGCTGCATAATCAATAAGAGCTGAGGCCAAACCTCACAATTTTTATAAGCCTGGGCTATTTCTTGTTTCACGTTATGAGGCACAAGAGACGGGGCTGACTTAGATTTACAAAACCTTGGCTCAGACACAAAAAGCATCAGCATGACTACTGAGGATGAGTGTGTTCTCAGTTAGGGCTGGCCCCTCCAAAAATTGGGACATTTTACTGAACTTTAAAGGCCCAGCTCCAGTGGAGATGCAGGGTTTATTTTTAAGATAGCATCACTTGTATTACGTGTGGCAGTATCATATTGCATACAGGGCATTTGAGGTGTTTAGACTTTTCCTTTTGTTCAATCCTAGAGAGCAGAGCAGAGCAGAGCACACCAGTCCTGGAACTGCTGCTGTTGTCCTGCGAGTCAGGCTTTCAGCCTTCAGGATTTACAGAAGCCATAGTGGCTTTTGTCAGGCACCCAAGGTCCTTTGAAAAATATCATTAGGAGTATTTTTCTCTGTGATATACCACTGAAAAGCAGCTGAGTGAAGTGAGACAGCACTGCTGGATGCCACACAGAGATGCTACAGAGCAATTCAGGGGTTGAAGGGAAGAATAACTTTTCCCGATTAGAACTTCAAGGGGAAATGAGACAGATTTCAAGAGAGCAAGAAAAACATGCCTTTTTCCCTTTGAGAATTGCCCTGAGAATTCTTTGATGGCACTGGGAAGCTAGCACAGTTTTCCGCCTTATCCAAAAGATGGCACTATTAACATTGCAGACATGCTGCATCCCACTGTGACACTGCAGCTCTGAGCTGCCAGGGAGAGGAGAGGAGAGGAGAGGAGAGGAGAGGAGAGGAGAGGAGAGGAGAGGAGAGGAGAGGAGAGGAGAGGAGAGGAGAGGAGAGGAGAGGAGAGGAGAGGAGAGGAGAGGAGAGGAGAGGAGAGGAGAGGAGAGGAGAGGAGAGGAGAGGAGAGGAGAGGAGAGGAGAGGAGAGGAGAGGAGAGGAGAGGAGAGGAGAGGAGAGGGCTAAGAAGCTGGGGTGGGAAATATTAAAGTTGCATTTATCAAATTGCTCCTCACCCACCCTAATCAGTGTGGCAGTGGTAAGCAGGCCCTTGGGACCTTAGCAGTCTCTTGCAGGCAGCAGGAACAGGGCACAGAGGAAGGACCCTGGTCTACTCCATGAGTCATGACACAGAGGGGTCTCCCTGCAACGCCTGCCTTAGAGCACGAGGGGGACTCTCACTTGGGGAGTCTGGCCCTGCACTCACTATGCTGTGGCCCAGCCAGAGGCTATCTTTGTTAAAACAGATGGAAAACAATGGATCAGCATTGCGGGGGAACATGGGAATATTCCACAGGAGTGTAGTACAGGCAGTGAGAAAATCTGTATTAGCTTGAAATTACAAGAGAACTTTAATTATATTTCCATCCCTTTCAATCCAATTTCTACTTTAAAGAAGACCCAGGAGCTTGTCATTCTAGGTTTAATTGACCTATTTGCAACTAAAACAACTCATTCCTACATCTGGGGACTCATTTTCCTAGATTTCAATTCATTGTTCCAAGATTTTAAGGCAAAAGGGGACTGTGAGATCATTTAGCCTGCTCCCTCGTCTAGGCTTTCATTTGGATGCTTTCCTCCTGAGCTCTACACCATGTAGCAGGACAAACCCAGCGCTCCATCAAGGTGCTCAGCCTGGGGCTAGTACTTCCCAGGGGTGGGCAGTGTGCTGCTTCCCTTGATTGCTAGTTCCAGCAGCAGTCGGTCATCTGGAGATAAAAATGAAAGCACAGTCATGGGGATCTAGGATGCTGCAAGATCCAAAGATAAGGCATCATTAAATGATGATGACATCTTTAACATCCAGAGATGTTTAATGAACAGCGGTTCACATACTGACTGTTAATTTTTTAGATAAAATGCTTAAAACATGAATTGGATTATAAAGTAATTATGAGATGTTAATTTTGCCAAAGAGGCTGATGAACTCCAAGTAGATCAGATTGAGCAGACCAAACAGTGGGAGTCATCACTTCTTCTCCTGCCTGTAACTTAAACTTTTCTAAAACTCCAGTCATTTGGGCGATGGCTTACATTTTACAGAACGCAATTTTTAGTTACCCTTTGGAAGCTGAGTCTGGGAAATGCCCCCATAAGACATCACAGATGGCTCTTTCCATGCACAGCTTGGCAGATGCGCAGGAAAATTACAGTGGAAAGTGGGCTCTCAGCTGGGCCTTGTGCTAAAGCATTAAGGCACGTGATGTAATGCTTTGTCACTACATGGTTTTGGGTGCTTTTTCCTCCCTGTACTTTCCATGCCAAATTATAAACCCAGTTGAAAGCTGGAAGCAAGCAACCTCACATCTGCACGGGAAAGCTTGTGATGAGCTGAGTAGATGCTGCCTGATCTGGAGCTGCTTGATGAAGTGCAGCTCTCCCTGTCAGTGCGGGCGAGGGTGCCAGCACAGTGCCAGAGGCCTCCCCAGGGCAGGGCTGCCCACAGACACATCACAACCCTCCTATGCATGAGCTCCCCCCTGATTTTTTCAGCAGCCCTGCTACCCCCTGCCTCCTTCCTTCCTGCTCCCTTTGCACTCCTCCCCAGACCCTTCCTGCTTCCTTCAATCCTCCTTTCTCTTGGCTGCTTTCCTCCAGCCTCCTTTCCCCTCTCCCTGCTTCCTGACACCTTTGCTCCTCTGCTGCCCTGCCCTGCAGCTCTCTGTCATGTCAGTGGAGCTCAACTGGGCAGCCCCTGCCCTCCCATCCATTGACTGAGGGACACCAGGTTTTTGTCCTTCACTATCACCAACTACCTAGCAACTAAATACTGTCAAATAACTCTTGATAAGGACAAGCCAGCCGGGGGCCAACTGTTGCAAGCCCTTGTATGAACAGAGGGCCAAGGCTTGCAGCTGGAGGCAGCCCTACGGTTTGATTCTTCTGCAAGAGGAGAAAATCCACCGGACATTGCACTGGGTTCTGACATAACTCGGGAGGAACCTGGAGGTCCCAGAAGGCTAGCTAGCAGAGCGGGAGCATGGGGAGAGCCTGCAGGACTTCCTCCTGTAGCCTAAGAAAGATGGAATTGTAGAATCATTAAGATTGGAAAAGATCTCTGAGGTCATCAAGTCCAACTATCAAAGAATCATAGAGTCGTAGAATCACAGAATCATAGAATCACAGAAACGTAGAATAGTAGAATCGTAGAATCGTAGAATCACAGAATCACAGAATCACAGAATCACAGAATCACAGAATCATGGAAATGGCCTGGGTTGAAAGGGACCATAATGATCATCGACTTTCAACCCCCCTGCTATGTGCAGGGTCGCCAACCACCAGACCAGGCTGCCCAGAGCCACATCCAGCCTGGCCTTGAATGCTTCCAGGGATGGGGCAGCCACAACCTCCTTGGGCAACCTGTTCTACTGTGTCACCACCCTATGTGTGAAAACATGAACTTTTTTTTTTTGGGATCGGAGGGGACCTCGAGAGATCAAGTCCAATCGCCTTGACAAAGCAGGTTTCCTACATCAGGTTGTAGAAGTAGGTGGCCAGGCGGGTCTCAAATATCTCCATAGAAGGAGACTCCACAACCTCCCTGTTGTTGGGCACCTGTTTCAGTGCTCTGTCACCCTCACCGTAAAGAAGTTCTTAAGGACAAACCTTGATAAGGACAAGCCAACCGGGTGCCAACTATTGCAAGCCCTTGTATGAATGGATGGCCAAGGCTTGCAGCTGGAGACAGCTCGATGGCTTGATTGCTCTGCAAGGGGGAGAAAATCCACTGGACAGTGCTCTGGGTTTTCACATCCCTTGGGGAGAACCTGGAGGTCCCAGAGGGCTGGCCAGCAGAGCTGGAGCATAGGGAGAGTCTGCAGCACTTCCTCCTGCAGCCTAAGAACAATGGAGTCATAGAATCAGGAAGGTTGGAAAAGACCTCTGAGATCATCAAGACCACTTGTCAGAGAGAAACATGAACTTTTATTGAATACAAGTTCTTCTTCTTGCAGTACATGCCTGGGGATGCATGCCATGGCCAGAGAGACCTGATGGGGCCCGTGGGAAGATGTGGCCAAGGCCCCGGTGATTGGTGTGAAACACTGACGCCAAGCACACGAGGTGTGCGTGGGGAATGGAGTGGGCAGTGGCACTGGGAAAAGCCCAGAAACTTGTGAAACTTGTGCCGGCACTGGAGCACGAGCTGCAGGTGAGGACGGCACATTGTGATGAGCCGGCGATGCACTGTGGCATCACTGTGGGATGGGCAGCGATGTCCCCAAGTGAAGGTGGAGTGAAGGTGACGCCCAGCGGCTTGGCCAAGCCGTGCTTGGAGACGTCTCCAGGCAACGGATTGTGACTCCATAGTCCACGGATGCTTTAACGTGGGTGCAGCGGCTCAGCCCAGCAGTTCGTGCCTGGCCTCCGACCGAGCGAGCGTGCGTGCGTGCGAGGACCGGAGTGTGGACAGGGCGAGCTTTGGTGCTGGAACGTGCTCTGGGTGCTGCTAGCGCAGCTCTCAGCGGCCGTCTCAGAGCCACTTGTTCTTTACCCCGACCCTGCTGGGAGCAGGCAGACGGGACATCGCAGAGAGGCGCGTGCAGCGGCACAGGTAGGCGGCACGGGGACTGGCGGCGCAGGGCAGGGGGGCACCTTGAGGGAGCCTTCCCAGCACTTCCCAGGTGTGTGACTAACGTCTCTTGTCCTCTTGTCCTCTTCCAGCGTGACACCTGCTGCTGCAGCGCCAGTGCCGGGGAGCGCGTTGCCATCTCCCGCTCCCCCGAGCCCACCGCAAGTGGCGGAAGCATGGAGGCAGCATTAGACACCCGCTGCCCCGTGTGCCTGGACAACTGGGACAGCGCGGCGTACGCCATGCCGTGCTGCCACCAGTTCTGCTTTCCCTGCATCCAGCGGTGGACGAGCACCAGGCCCCAGTGTCCGCTTTGCAAACAGGGTGTGCAGTCCATCATCCACACCACGCCAGCGGACAGCAAGTACGAGGAGCTGGTCCTCAGACCGGCTCCAGTGGCATCCGTTGCCACCCGACGCCCCGCAGCCCCCCGGGCAGCCTGGCCGTGGCCTGCAGTGCCCAGGCGTTCTGCGGGCGGCCTCTCCCGTGACACCTGGGCTTCCATCTTCCGAGAGAACCCGGCCCTGCTGCGGCCCCTGCGCTCCTGGCTGCAACGGAAGCTGCGCCGCATCCTGGGCACCGAGGAGCCACAGGCAGAAGCGCTGGCCAACAGCGTCATCTCGGCCCTGCTCCTCGTCGGCTTGGAGCAGGACATCCTGATGGAGAGGCTGGACCTCCACCTGCACGGCCACACAGGCAACTTGGTAAGGCAGTTCATCGCCTTCACCGTGCAGAAGTACGGCAGGGAGGCTCAGCGCTTGCTGGGCCTCAACGTCACCCCTGCTGCTGGGGCACAGGAGGTCACCACGGAGCAGGCAGTGCCCCATGAGGAGCCAGGGCAGCCTGTGGCAGGGCCCTCTGGCCACGGCCTTCCTCAGCAGTCCCGGCGAGCCCCGAAGAGGAAGGCCAGCGACTGCCAGGCCTCGGCATCACCAAAGAAGAGGCCACCCAGCCGGCAGCAATAGAACAGCGGCCAAGCTGATGAGACTGGGGCCGGGCAGCAGCTGGGACACACGCCGGCCCCAGTGGACCCTTGTCATCACTGTCCAATTCCACCATGCAAATAAACTAGAAAGAAAGACCGCAAAAATACGTGTTGGTGTTGCTAACGGCACAGCCGTTGTTGCTTCCTCATCCTCGATGCTTTCTCCCTTTTTTCCTGTTGCCATGACACTGCTGGCTTTGTTGTATCCCAGATAGGGACCCCACAGGCTTCAGAGTGGGAAAGGGCAAATTTCTGCACCTGGGGGGAACATCCCTGTATCGTATGACAGCTGGGGTTAGCCAGCTGGAGCGGACCTAGGAGTCCTGCTGGACACCTGGCTGAAGCAGCAAGCAGCCCAGGCTGCCTTGGTGAATGGTGTTCTGTGCTTCATGAGGCCAGGTGCAGCCAGTAGATGAAGGGCGGTTATCCTGCCCCTCTGCTCAGCTCTGAGGAGGCCACAGCTGGAGAGCTGGGCCTGGATCCGAGCTCCCCAGCGCCAGGGAGACCGGGTGTTGCTCATTTTGTATGTCCATAGCCCTGGCAGCACAAACTGTCCCTGTTCCACCTGCCCAAGGCTTGCTGAGCTTGGTGGGATGTGGTGTATTTGGGGGGCTGGAGGGCTCAGTATGAGGAGCAGGGCTTGTCCCCAGCCTTGGAGAAGAGCCTGTCCTTCACCCATGTGCGATGTGCCCTCCAGCTTCTGCATTATGGGTTGCACACAGCCTCTACATTATTGTGGGAGGTGTTTTCAAATCAAAATGGGGCATTTGCCCCGTGACATGCGTCGTACGGCCTTTTGTGGCTGCTGTGGTGTTTCAGGACTGTGCTCCGGTCGGGGCATTCTCAGACCCTGGACAGGGTGAGCATTTGTGGGTCAGTTTGTAGAAGTCATGCAGGGCTGGAGATGTTTCCTCAGTCCCTCCAGCTGCCAAAATCCCTCAGTTCCATGGCACTGTGGCTCTCGTCATGCACCTTATCACCCTGCACCTGGCCTGTTCCAGATTTGCATAGGTTGTGCTCTATCGCTGCTGAGTGCTAGGAACCATCTCCAAGGGCTGAGTTCACCAGGAATCAGTGCAGAGTCCCCCTTCTCCTCCATTTAGGAGGAGGAACCCCAGCACCAGCTGCTATGCAGTAATGGAACTGTGGTTCTGTTGGACATGGTGATGGTAGGGCCATGCTTAAGGCCATCTCCTGCTTGCCAGCTCAGTGTGGGTTTTTCACAGTCTCCACTGGTGCAAAGGCCACATCTGGCCCAGCATGCCTCTGCTTTGCAGCACGTCCATGGCTCCAGGTGACAGATTTTGAATTTCTGCCTCCCTTATATTTCTCACCTGCCCCAGGGGATGCTGTTCTTGCCCTTGTTCCTCCTTACCCCAACATTCTGTGGTGACATTCTGTCCCTTCTTGGTCATCCCTAGAAACAGTACTGAGTAACTCCTTAGCAGAGCCTCATGGGGGCAGCTGGCAGGACATACCAATTAGAAGCAGGCTTTTTCTTCACTGTGGCTTTTCCTTGCCTTGATCCCACCAGCAATGCTTCTCCATAAGCAAGAGGATCCATTTCTGTCCTGTTTCTGCTCCATTCCCATTATTACAGTGTACTGCTGCTTTTTAGGGATCCAGGAAATGTGGTGAGCATAGGGCCTAACATATAATGTTCTTTATTCCTTTTACAGTCATTGACAAACAGGGCTGAGATGCTGGGATAAGCAAAAAAACTAAGGGCAAAGCAAGTCATGCCTTCTGGCCAGAGGAGACCAACGTCTTGTGAACCTCCATGATTTGAGAGAAGTATGAGGGCTCAACTCTTTGGAGAAGGAATTTGGAACGCCATGACTATAAGCAACTGCAGAGAGAATTTTAAATTAAGTGATTATTTAAAATTTTAACATCATTTAAATTTTAAGTAGTTCAACTTTCTGTAAAATGAAAGCAATTTTCTGTTTCCATATGAAATGGGACAGATCCTCTGCAGCTGTAAGTCACTGTCTCTCTGCACTGCAATTGAGGGATGTTAATTGATTTGTAGCAGCTGATGATCTGCCAGTTCCAGCTCTGTCCTGGAAATACACTCCTCCAATCTGACTGGTAGTGCAGACTTGACGTTTCATTAGTTTGCAAGAAGGCTGCTGCCAGGATAGGTACACACTGCGGTATTGTGGCTGAAGAAAAAAGAAAATTTCTCTAAAACTCGTCATGTTATTGATGCTAATTTAAAAGTATTTCCCTGGCTCCCAGTCTAGAAGGATCACTTAGGGATGTTGTTTTTCTTTCTGTGTGTGCATTAGGAAACCACTGCTAGCATTGTGTATTTCAGGCTCTGTTTCTTTTAGAAGAGTGAAGGCAAGGAATCAGCATGGAGGAATGGGAAAGACCCTTCATGCCCTGCCAACACATGACTATTCCCTACACTTAGAGCTTTGTCCTACACAGTTGGAAATGACTCATTGATAAAGGTTCCCACTACTTCCTTTGGGAGATCATTAAACAGCCTTTCAGACTTCAGCGTTAGGATGTTTTTCTTGATAGTCAGCCTAGACATTTCTCTGCTCTGTTTCCTCCCATTGCCCCTAGCTACACTTTGTCCCGCCCTAAACAATTCCTTTTCCCTCCTTGCACTGATATGCATACCCTATGCATATCAGAAAAGGGGAGGGAGTGACACAAAAAGAACATGTAAACATGTTTTTAGTCAAGTCTGCAGGGAAAAAAGAAAAAAATTGCACTAGAGGTCCTGCCATGTTGCTCTAACTGTGAGGAGAAAGAGGGGGATATTTGCTGCTGTGTTGGCTCTGCCCAACCCACTGTGATGTCTACTCAATCAGTTCAGGGGACCTCAGGAACTTCACAAAGCTCTCTGATAGACGACTGGACCTTACAAAGAGTGCACTTGCATCCTGTTCCCCTTCACCAAACACTGATGACAGGCTAATATGATATCCACGATCCTTTGGATAAGGAATGAGCACAGGGCTGTAAAATGGCATCAAGGGCTGTTTTGAGGGATGCAAATGGATCATCTCCCACTTCTGCTATTTCCTGCTGGCCACTGGAGCCTTATGGTTCTTGCTCCTCTTAGTAAGCACATTGCTGCAAAATATCCCTCTAGATGAACTGCTACTATGAAAAAAATAAATAATGGCAATGTCATGTTCAGGAAAAAAAACAAAAAAACCAAAACCAAACAAACTTGAAAATTGTTTTTATTGACTTCTGTGCAGCAGTAACAGTCTGGAAAAACAAAAGGGAAGAAAAACTGAGAAACGTAAGGCTACAAATGCAGTGTAAAGCAGAGCACAGAGCAAAGGGGTAGGGCATGGCTTTAGCAGTGAGAGTACTTCGTCTCCTTGGCTTACATGGAGTTGCGCAGCTCCCTCTGCACTATTAAAGTGCAGCAGTTTTTTGTTGGCTTAAAGCTGCTTCCAAAACAGTGCCTTATATGTCTATGGAGATTTGGGGGAAAACTTCACTGCTGCCAGGTCTTTTCCCAGCTGCACATATATACTACGCCCATGATTTAAAGGCCCTTCTTGATGTCCATATAAAAACCTTTACTTTTGTTTTTGCAAATAGACAGCACAGAGAAATTGAGCTCATTGGCTCAGAACTGCTGCACTGTAATGTTAACTGTAGGAAATATTGCTTCCGCAGAGCAGGAATGAATAGGCTGTCTGGTAATGAGGAGAGAGCTTAAATGGTGCCTTGGTGCAATCCACACAAGCAGATTCTGGAAGAAAAGCTCCCAAGTTGTCTATTCCCATTTTTTTCTCCACATTATGCCTTAAAAGATCAGAGCAGGTCACCTGAACAGCACTGCAAGGGTTAATGTTGGGGAAAGATTCAAATGTAAGCGGCCAAAAAAGCCTCCTGACTTCAGAGACAGGAAATGGGAATTGTTTTGCCTCCTCCTGTATGACTGCAGTTGACTTCTTCCTCACCTTTTCTGGGTCATCAGTTGAAAGCTTTGAGCTTCTCTGGCTTTACTGCTGTTATATGGGTCATTCACTCGAATGTAAAAATCAGTAAGGTCAACAAAGCACCTCTGGGGCTTTGTTGCAAGACTACAAGCACACGAAAACTGTCCTCGTCCCTCCTCAGAAGCACAGGCATTTCTGCTGCGGGCAGAAAACACACCTCTGAAATCTCCTGTGGTGAGATCTGTTGCTGATCTCTGTCATTCATGCGAGGGCATGGTTTCAAAATCCAGAGAAGATGCTCAAAGCTCATAGGTTACTTTATTAAAGCCCACAAAAAAAGGCTTCTGTAAAAGTCTGCAGAAAGAACTGGAGGGAATGAAAGGCACTTTTTTCTTGCTGATAGCTGGACTGAACTGCAGCTGTCCATGTCTGGATGACAATTAGGCATTTAGTTGGGACTGAGATTTCATAACCTTCTCATAATCAAAAAAATCAGAAGGACCT
Source organism: Lagopus muta (assembly GCF_023343835.1). NCBI lineage: Eukaryota > Metazoa > Chordata > Aves > Galliformes > Phasianidae > Lagopus > Lagopus muta. The sequence goes on from NC_064433.1 coordinate 66,563,638, forward strand.
TTGGGATATCAGCAATCCCAAGTTGACAGGAAGCTGGAACCTAAGGAAAACAGCTCCAGACAGGACAGACACATTCCTGGGGACCAGCCTCATTAGGAGAGTTCCTCTGCAGGGCAGCTGTGATAGATAGTTGTGCTTCGCTGTTATGACACAGCTAATCTGATCATCATCTCCTGCTGGCCTCCGGGACACTCCATCTGACCAGCTCTCTGCCCACTCATTCCAACATATGAGCAGTTTGCACTCCAAATGAAGGATTGTCAGTAACTTCTTGTAAGGCTTACAGCGCAGAAAACAAACAATGACTGCATGAGAACTGCACAAACTCTTAAACATCCCTTTCTTCTACAGGCAAAATAGATGCTGCTTCTACACTGACTGTTTATATCACAAGGTCTTCTCTTAAACACTGCGTACATGCATGTACATGTACAAAGTTTGTAAGCTGTGCGCACCCCACTGTGCATCAGTACAAACATGGAACTACTGCAAAATGCTAACAACAATTGAAGTGAATGTGATGGGACATACCGGTCTGTACTGATAAAATTAATGCTTTCTAGTGTCACCACAAAGCCAGATCTCCTCATTTCTTATAGTTAAAAAAAAATCCTGAACAACTATTTTGCAACTCATTAAAAAATAAAGAAAGCAAGCTCTTCCTTTTGATGGAATTGGTGCTGGAAACTACAGCAAGTGATGTGTTTTTAGCATGGAGCTGTAGGATGGAATGATGAAGTACTTCTGGAGAGTAGAGCCAGCCGTGGGGAGAGACATGCAGTGCTCCAACAAAATTAGGCTGCAAAACAAAAAAGAGTTCTCACAAGTACTGACAGTGCAAGTAGCATTCAATCAGTGCTTTTAATGATATTGCTGCTAATTTAGTTTAGGTTTTCTTGATTTAGATTTCTAGGCTTAGGTTTAGATCAGGGGGAAGTTCTTTACCAAGAGAGTGGTGAGGTGCTGGAACAGGCTGCCCAGGGAGGTTATGGATGCCCCGTCCTTGGAGGTGTTCAAGGCCAGGTTGCATGGGACCCTGGGCAGCCTGGCCTAGTATTAAATGTGGAGTTTCACAGCCCTGCCTGTGACAGGGAGGTTGGAGATTCATGATCCTTGAGGTTCCTTCCAACCCAAGCCATTTTGTGATTTTATGATTCTATGATTCTGTGATTCCTTCCTCTTAGTAATCCAAATATTCATAAGTGCTTACGACTATTTATTCAGTATTTAGCAGGTCAAGTGACAACAGAAACATCTCCTGTGACACCCCTGATGCCTCAGCCCTGACACCAGGGGACCTACAAACACCCTCCCTGTGCTGGGGTCCTCTTCCTGAGTCTCCTATGAGAAGACTAATTGGTGTTAGAGAAAATCATGGTGTTACTACCATTTTCATTCCTTCACTATGAATTGGACAGCACATGTTTTGATATTTAATCCTCCCCTCCCCCAGCTGTAAACTGACTATCACAACTAAAAATTGATTGTCAAAGTAAAAGTCAAGCTAACAACCTGATAGTATAAAATCCCAGCTCTTTCTTTCTTTCATCCCTTTCTTTTGGAGAGGCAGAATCCAGAAGAAAACTGGAATTTTAGCAAAGAATATCAAGCAAAAAGATAAATAAAAAATTTCCAAAAATAACGACTGACAGATACAGGTGTTATTATTTTAACAAAGCCCATTTTGCAGTGAATGATGAGTTTTCACTTTTGGAAACATCAGTGGTTATGCAAGATGGTCACCTAACTATTCAAGTATTGCAGGTCATTAATCCATTTCCAAACAAAAAGGACCTGAACTGTTGGAAATGATGACATTTAGGCAATGTCACAAACCTCACTAGTCTACACTTCCACTCTGCAGCAGGAAAAAGTGTGTCCAAAACAAAGCCCATGCACCCCAAACTAATGTCATCAAGTCGATAATTTCATAGCTTTAACTATGTTCCTGAGTTCTGGTCAGTCTAGAAACTGCTGAGAACAACTGACATTTTCTAGTTGCATTAAGAATTACCATGAAAATGAAAAACATAATTCTTGAGCCACTGAAATGGGTGTGAAGTCATTTCAGTGATGCTATTACTCCTAAAGCACCCACAAATTGAAGAACCAAAATATGGTGTTCATCAAGGTCAGTAGGAATCTTCCACTGTCTTCTATAGGCCTTGGTACCTCAGAAACAGCTTGCTGAACTATAGAGTGCTTCTGGTGACTGAACAAGCTGTATTCTCTTCCTAAATCAGGGAGGTTTCAGAGTGACAGAACACTGGAACAGGCTGCCCAAGAGATGGTGGAGTCTCCTCCTCTGGTGATACTCAAGACCAATCTGGATGCTTTCCTGTGTAGGGAACCTGCTTCAGTGGGGTTGTTGGCCTCGATCTCTAGAGGTCCCTTCCAAACACAAAGATTCTTTGATCTGTAAGGTTCTAGGATGCAAAGTCAGTACCACTCCCAGATCTTTCTTACATGCTACGTTTAGACAAGTGGAATTTTCCATTCACTTAGAAGCTGAAGTGTAAGACATAGGTGAGTTGACACACTTGTCAACAAACCCTGGTCATGTGTTGGTGTTATGCAGAGCCTGCACGATGATTTTGGATGATTGTAATGACTGCAGTGCCATGATTGGAAGTTCGGAGAGAAGTAAGCAAGATTATTGTGGAAGGATGGGGGCTAGTGGCTAAAGAAGCAGTACAGTTCTCAAGAGAAACCTGGAGATTTGTCACTGGCAAAACTACCTACACGGTGACCTTGGAAAAGTTATTCTAGGTATCATTCTAATAGCACGTAAGATGTAAGGATGGTTCAGAGGCTTAATTAATCACAATCTTCAAGCTTCAAATCCACTTAAGGGTGAAAAACAGCACCATAATAATTTGAGCCCTGTAGCTGGTTATGTTCAGGATCAGCTACCTGGAGTGATTGAGGAATAATATGTTGGCAGGTGCCACCCCTGCAGTTAATCTGCTGCAATTCCCTGCAGAGTGCCAGTATTTCTAGCTGTAAATGAACCTGCAGTATAAAAAAAAAAAGCATTGCAAGTATTCCGTGATGTAAGGAATAAGGAGTTCATGCTGAATGCAAGAACACTGCAGTAGTAATTCCACAGCAGTGACTCGCTTACTTCCATGGCAGCCTCTGAGAGTGGGCCCTGCCAAAAGTTTACAAAGAAGAGGAAACAAAGACAGAAGTGGGAATTTAGAAAGGAGCCTTCCCACAGGATGAGTCCGGGGCTCAGTTCCCCCTTGTAGCCAGAAGACCTTGCCGTTAACCATATGCCATGGAGGAGAATTCTCTTTGATCTGCTTTAAATGCTCAATTAAGTTAAATTTCTTTTAATCTTTTCAAAAAGGAAAAATAAGCTGAAGCAAAGCAATTACCCTCACTCTACTGTTTTTTCTTTTATTCATCTCTAAGCAATAGCTCCCAGCTTTACAGTTTTTCTTCCTGTGAGCTCTTTTATTCAGTCATTTCAGTGTCTCAGTTCTGGACCTTCCTATTTCTAAAAAATACTTTTGAGAAAAACATAGCCAAGAATGAATACGGTATTTCAGACACACCAATTGGCCTGGTTTATACAGCAGAGTTACATTTTGCAGGGTCTGTTTTCCATCCTGGGCTGTACAGTACTCACACAAATTTGTATTTATGATATCTCTGCATTTTAAGTGCAGCTTTTCACTGTACCAATGATGATTCCCTTTTTTATCTCAGTAAAGTTAACTTTTCGGAGTAGCTGACATTGATGTTTGTTGTTTTCTTTTTTTCCAAGATCTGATTATTTCCTATTTATCCAAACCGGAAGCTTTTGTTTCCTCTCCTATTTCTGTTTCACCCTGCATTCCTAGACTCTTCTGAAGGTTTTTACACTCTTCCCTCACACTCAGTGTCTTTCCACCATTTTGTGTCACGTGCAGAATTTCTCACCACTCACACAATTTTCCTGATCATTAACAAAAATAACAGAAAAACCACCCAACGGTATGGATCACAACACCTGCTGTTAATCTTTTGTTAATGTGAAAATGTGTAATATGTTTTACCTTCTCTGAGCTAACCAATTTCTAACGCTGAGCACTAACTTATCCAGTGCTTACGGTGTTTACAACAAACCTAATAACTAATGCTCAGATATTGGCAGTGGGCGATTAAGTAAAAAGCTGTTCTAAATAAGAACTGGTGCACAAAAAGTTGTCTCTATTTGATGATTCTTATGTTGTCTATTCCACTTACGCTCCCAAATGTCAAGTTGCACTACTCCTTTAAACAGTAATATCAAGAGGGAACGAAGAGTCAGCCTACTGATAATTTAGGACTGCTATACTAAAATGTAATGTAGTTAGTAAAATTGTTCAGATCTTTTGTCTTTGTTAGATCAGCAGTTGCAAATCCTTATCAAGGAAGAAAAATTGTTGTCTGATGGACAGCAAACTCTATGTACAACGTATTGTACAATTTCTATTATGTACAATGGGGTAAAGCATCATCATATCTACCTGATAAGTCAGCAGACCTATCTAGGAATGACAGTGCATGGATAAATATTCTCAACAGATCATTTCAATACCTGCACGAAAACATAACTGAAAATTGTCTGAAGAATAAACAAATCAGCTATGGACTGAGATTTAGTGAGGCTATAGATTCAAGATGTTTAGATAACTCTGAATCTCTCCAAAATAATCTCAATAACAATATATATAAACACATTTCACGTAACTCCCTACCTCCAGACACATTCATTCCTCTGCTAGTGACTAAATAATGTCAAATAACTCTTGCTAAGGAAATGCCAACCACGAGCCAACTGTTGTGAGCCTTGTATCAATGGAGGGCCAAGGCTTGCAGCTGGAGGCAGACCGATGGTTTCATTGCTCTGCAAGGGGGGAGAAAATCCCCGAGAGACAGCCCTGGGTTTTGACATCCCTTGGGAGGAACCTGGAGGTCCCAGAGGGCTGGCCAGCAGAGCTGGAGTGTAGGGAGAGCCTGTAGGACTTCCTCCTGCAGCCTAAGAACAACAGAGTCATAGAATCAGGAAGGTTGGAAAAGACCTCTGAGAACATCAAGACCACTTGTCAGAGAGAAACATGAACTTTTATTGAATACAAGTTCTTCTTCTTGCAGTACATGCCTGGGGCTGTGTGCCATGGCCAGAGAGACCTGATGGGGCCCGTGGGAAGATGTGGCCAAGGCCCCGGTGATTGGTGTGAAACACTGACGCCAAGCACACGAGGTGTGCGTGGGGAATGGAGTGGGCAGTGGCACTGGGAAAAGCCCAGAAACTTGTGAAACTTGTGCTGGCGCTGGAGCACGAGCTGCAGGTGAGGACGGCACATTGTGATGAGCCGGCGATGCACTGTGGCATCACTGTGGGATGGGCAGCTATGTCCCCAAGTGAAGGTGGAGTGAAGGCGACGCCCAGCGGCTTGGCCAAGCCGTGCTTGGAGACGTCTCCAGGCAACGGATTGTGACTCCATAGTCCACGGATGCTTCAACGTGGGTGCAGCGGCTCAGCCCAGCAGTTCGTGCCTGGCCTCCGACCGAGCGAGCGTGCGTGCGTGCGAGGACCGGAGTGTGGACAGGGCGAGCTTTGGTGCTGGAACGTGCTCTGGGTGCTGCTAGCGCAGCTCTCAGCGGCCGTCTCAGAGCCACTTGTTCTTTACCCCGACCCTGCTGGGAGCAGGTAGACGGGACATCGCAGAGAGGCGCGTGCAGCGGCACAGGTAGGCGGCACGGGGACTGGCAGCGCAGGGCAGGGGGGCACCTTGAGGGAGCCTTCCCAGCGCTTCCCAGGTGTGTGACTAACGTCTCTTGTCCTCTTGTCCTCTTCCAGCGTGACACCTGCTGCTGCAGCGCCAGTGCCGGGGAGCGCGTTGCCATCTCCCGCTCCCCCGAGCCCACCGCAAGTGGCGGAAGCATGGAGGCAGCATTAGACACCCGCTGCCCCGTGTGCCTGGACAACTGGGACAGCGCGGCGTACGCCATGCCGTGCTGCCACCAGTTCTGCTTTCCCTGCATCCAGCGGTGGACGAGCACCAGGCCCCAGTGTCCGCTTTGCAAACAGGGTGTGCAGTCCATCATCCACACCACGCCAGCGGACAGCAATTACGAGGAGCTGGTCCTCAGACCGGCTCCAGTGGCATCCGTTGCCATCCGACGCCCCGCAGGCCCCCAGGCAGCCTGGCCGTGGCCTGCAGTTCCCAGGCGTTCTGCGGGCGGCCTCTCCTGTGACACCTGGGCTTCCATCTTCCGGGAGAACCCAGCCCTGCTGCGGCCCCTGCGCTCCTGGCTGCAACGGAAGCTGCGCCGCATCCTGGGCAGCGAGGAGCCACAGGCAGAAGCGCTGGCCAACAGCGTCATCTCGGCCCTGCTCCTCGTCGGCTTGGAGCAGGACATCCTGATGGAGAGGCTGGACCTCCACCTGCACGGCCACACAGGCAACTTGGTAAGGCAGTTCATCGCCTTCACTGTGCAGAAGTACGGCAGGGAGGCTCAGCGCTTGCTGGGCCTCAACGTCACCCCTGCTGCTGGGGCACAGGAGGTCACCACGGAGCAGGCAGTGCCCCATGAGGAGCCAGGGCAGCCTGTGGCAGGGCCCTCTGGCCACAGCCTTCCTCAGCAGTCCCGGCGAGCCCCAAAGAGGAAGGCCAGCGACTGCCAGGCCTCGGCATCGCCAAAGAAGAGGCCACCCAGCCGGCAGCAATAGAACAGCGGCCGAGCTGATGAGACTGGGGCTGGGCAGCATCTGGGACACACGCCGGCCCCAGTGGACCCTTGTCATCACTGTCCAATTCCACCATGCAAATAAAGTAGAAAAAAAACCTGCAAAAATACGTGTTCGCGTTGCTAACGGCACAGCCGTTGTTGCTTCCTCATCCTCGATGCTTTCTCCCTTTTTTCCTGTTGCCATGACACTGCTGGCTTTGTTGTATCCCAGATAGGGACCCCACGGGCTTCAGAGTGGGAAAGGGCAAATTTCTGCACCTGGGGGGAACATCCCCAGAGCGCACGACAGCTGGGGTTAGCCAGCTGGAGCGGACCTAGGAGTCCTGCTGGACACCAGGCTGAAGCAGCAAGCAGCCCAGGCTGCCTTGGTGAATGGTGTCCTGGGCTTCATGAGGCCAGGTGCAGCCAGTAGATGAAGGGCGGTTATCCTGCCCCTCTGCTCTGCTCTGAGGAGGCCACAGCTGGAGATTGATGGGTTTGGTGGGATATGATGTATTTGGAGGGATGGAGGGTCAGTATGAGGAGCAGGGTTGTCCCCAGCCTTGGAGAAGAGCCCGTCCTCCACCCACGTGTGACATGCCCTCCAGCATCAGCATGACAGGCTGCACACAGCCTCTTCATTATTGTGGGAGGTGTTTTCAAATCATAATGTGACACTCCCCCCCTGACATGTGTCGTACGGCCTTTTGTGGCTGCTGTGGTATTTCAGGACTGTGCTGTGGTTGGGGCATTCTCAGACCCTGGACAGGGTGATCATTTGTGGGTCAGTTTGTAGAAGTCATGCAGGGCTGGAGATGTTTCCTCGGCCTCTCCAGCTGTCAAAACCCTGTAATTCCATGGCACTGTGGCTCTCGTCATGCACCTTATCACCCTGCACCTGGTCTGTTCCAGATTTGCATAGGTTGTGCTCCATCCCTTCTGAGTGCTAGGAACCATCTCCACGGGCTGAGTTCACCAGGGATCAGTGCAGAGTCCCCCCCTTCTCCTCCATTTAGGAGGAAGCACCCCAGTGCCAGTTCAGCCTGGGTGTATCCAGTCAGGTAAGCACTACGCAGTAATGGAACTGTGGTTCTCTTGGACATGGCGATGGTAGGGCCATGCTTAAGGCCATCTCCTGCTTGCCAGCTCAGTGTGGGTTTTTCACAGTCTCCACTGGTGCAAAGGCCACATCTGGCCCAGCATGCCTCTGCTTTGCAGCACGTCCATGGCTCCAGGTGAAAGGTTTTGAATTTCTGCCTCCCTTATATTTCTCACCTGCCCCGGGGGATGCTGTTCTTGCCCTTGTTCCTCCTTACCCCACCATGTTGTGGTGACATTCTGGCCCTTCTTGGCCATCCCCAGAAACTGGACTTAGGAAACCCTTGGCAGTACCTCATGAGGACAGTTGGCAGTGAGAAGCAGTTACCAATGAGAGGCAGGCTTTTTCTTCACTGTGGCTGGTCCAAGCATCAATGCCAGTAGCAATGCTTCTCCATAAGCAAGAAGACCCATTTTTGTCCTCTTTCTGCTCCCCTCCCATTACTTCAGTGTACTGCTTCTTTTTAGGGATTCAGGAAATGTGGTGAGCATTGCCTAATATTTAATGTTCTTGATTCTTTGTACAGTCATTGACAAACAGGGCTGAGATGCTGGAATTAGTAAAAAATCTGAGGGCAAAGCAAGTCATGCCCTCTGGCCAGAGGAGACCAAAGTCTTGTGAACCTCCATGATTTGAGAGAAGTATAAGGGCTCAACTCTTTGGAGAAGGAATTTGGAACGCCATGACTATAAGGAACTGCAGAGGGAATTTTAAATTAAATAATGATTTAAAATTTTGATATAATTTAAATTTTAAACATTTTAAAATATTTAAATAGATTGGCATCTAGTAAGAGTAGAGATTCAAGATGTTTTGACTACTCTGATTCCCATATAATCTGAGTATAAATTTGCCACCTCATTTCCAAGTATCAACATCGCTGGTCAAAGAGGAAGTCACTAAACTACTACGTGCAGGTGATATGCTTGCAAGTTGAAGAAAGAGGGCAGCAAAAGGATAGCTCATTTTCATCCACAGGATTGAGGGAGTTTCAGCTCAGGTTTTTTCTGTAATCAGTACAGGCCTACATAGTGCAAAGCTTTTCTGTATGGGGTGCTAACCAAAATAAATCTGTGCCGACACAGTATTCCGGACTGCTTTCACTTCAGAATAAAGGTTGCATGCCTAAAGCCAGAGGGATTTTTTCTGTGATGAAGTCACCATTCTCCTAAAACTGAATTTTCTTGGGGAGGAAGTCTGACATGGTTAATGATGGAAACAAAAATGTGGAAGTTCTGACACCACCCTGAACACCAACTCTGGAAAACAAAGCAAACAGTCTGTGTGCTGAGTTCTGCCAGTGTGACCTATGACTGTGGGGTTGAGTATCTCCTGAGTGCTGCTTCACTCCAGCAAAAGCCACTGTTGCCTCACACAGCTGATGAAAACGTACTTTATACAATGTTGTTTTTCTTTCACATGTTCATTCAGGAAGGATGATGAACATTACACTTTAAGGGATTCCGACATGCATGCTTTATTTCCTTACTATCCATTTCTCTGTTACGTACTCCGTTCTGGTATAATCAGAGGGATTACGTGGAGGCCCACATACTACCTGAACATGGAAGAGAGGGTTAGGGCACACAGATGGATGCCACACTGTAGATAGTGAATGGGCACAGATCCATTGGTTAAACTGCATATATTTGTACTGACTGGGGAACAGGGATGTGAATGCTGCACAACTAGGTTTTATCTTTAGCTTTACAACTTGTTTATTTTGACAGCTTACAATGCAGTTGTCTCCACATAGTCTCAGTTCTGTAACTTATAATACTTGATTTTTTGAGGCTTCTTGCCTTTTTACTTTCACCTATGGGGCCCGTCTCACCTTTCAATATGGTTCAGTTTTATTTTCGTCAAACACACTCACATTTGTCAGTAGAGAGAAACTATGCTGTAGTGCATACAGATACCACATTCTTTTGTATTTCTTCTTCCCCTGGAGAAATAAATTACTTCATCTATTGTTGTCAATTATACTACAACCTTATTGTAAGTTTAGGTTGGTCCATAGCACTGAAGAAGCTACAAGGAAGTAACCAAATGTTCAACACGTTTCTCACAGATATGTAGCCACCTAAAGACAGGTAACCTGTCCAAATTATTTATATAGGTTTCCCCTCTAGTCTGTGGATACAGAAAAATACCTCTGGTGGGAAAACAATCCAGTCAGTCTCAGACATCTAATTTTGGACAGGATGAATCATTTTCTAGAAGCACATTTCCCTTTGCTGCCTACAAATAGAGCCCAGACCAAGACTAGACATCCAATTTTTGGATTTCTGAGGTTAAGTTAAGGAATCGTAGAATCGTTAAGGTTGGAAAAGATCTCTACCATCATCTGGTCCAACCATCAAGGGAGTCCTACTCAAAATTGCACTATCATTATGTTTCAATCCAAACAATTTGTTGCTGTATCTTCATGATATAAAACTGACACTTTGTCAAATAAAAGAAATCAGAGATAATGACAATGATCCTAGGAATAAAATGTGAAGCACTATTTATTCTAGAAATGCCAATTTTAAAATGGGATTTATCAAGCCTAGAGCAATCTCATGAAAACTAGGTGGCAATCTTAAGCTTGGCAATGCAAGTCATGCTGTGCTTTCACTTTCCCCTTGGAAATATGACAAAAGCTCTCGGTATACTCTGTACATTTCTTTGCCATGCCTCCTCCTTAGTGCCAAGTGTAGTCAACACAAATTATCTTTAAATATAAGATTCAAAGCTCTTCACATGCTACATTTATACAATTTCTTGGTGCTTCTTTGGTATGTAAAGTAAAGCCAATCAGAGTCTTGTAAACAGAGTCCCCTCTGAATTGCCTTCTTATGCAAAAAACAGAAACAATGTTGAATTTGTGTGCATCCCAAATAGGTGTGCACAGTGTGATTGATGCACACTGCTTTTGTAACAGCCCATGCCACTGGGCAGGAGGCTCTGCTCCACAGATACGTTGGCCAGGACAAATACATATGTATTTGGACACAAAAGGGCAAAAACAAGAAACAGCAAATCACGGCTTAGCAAAGGGACTGTGCAAAGCCAAGTGTTAGAAGCTCCCAAAGCTGCTGCATGCCTCGTGACAGGAGCCTATGTGCAGCAGCTCTGCACCGCCTGCTCTGGGGCTGGACCCTGGGTTTCTGCCTGTGGCTTCTGCAGGCTCTCTCCACCTCCATGGCAAAGGGGCTGCTTCAGCTGCCTTACTGAGACTCTGTATCACTAACAATAGTGGTGCCAACAATTTAAAAAAACCCACAGAAATGAAACAAAACACCTTGGCTCCAGTCACTCACTTGACAGACTCCTTCCATTCTTTCTGCCAGCTGAAGGCAACCTCAGAGCTGAAGCGTTTTCCTTTCCTCTCAGTACTGTCTTTTCTTGCCAGCTCTGCTGATTTTTTTCCTGTCTACCTGATCTCAAACTAAATGAAAAAACAGTCTTTGCAAATGCTCTCTGGAGGAACACCGAACTGGATGTGAGTTTTCAGGAGAAGGAATACAGTCCTCAAATGTTTGACTTATATTCCAGTAGCAAATTCCCATTACTTTAGGTCAGGCCCTTTGATGGAGTAGTCTGGCAAGGTTCATTTCTGACAGCAGAGGTGCACTGGTTTATAGCAGCTCAAGGTTTCCTCCTGCCTTTGTTTACCAAATGACTGCTGAACTTCCAAAAGTTATGAGGTTAAGAGGCCATGCAGCTGCAGCCTGCTTTTGCTGGTAGAGAGGCAGAAGGGATGTCAACTTCAACTTCTTCCTTTCCCAACAGAGTCCTGTCCCACTGATGGTGCAGAGATGGCATTCATTGGATTTTCTACAGCTGGGGAATCATTAAATTTAAAACAAAAAATGGGTAGATCTTGTTTATTTGGTAATAATTACACAAAAACAGGTATTGGTAAATTCCTGGAAGGTAAGTGCTGACGGTAACCATTCAGTATTTAGTAATGTCTTTCATGAGAATCAACAGGGCTGAAGAGAGATTATTTTTCTTTGAAATTAAAGAAACTCTGAAATTTGGACCAGCTGAAATAAAGTCCACATTTCTTCTTGAGTAGTCTGCTAAGTTCTGGGGAAAAACTGGAGAAGACCACACCGTGATTTTTCTGCTTCTTTTTAATTAAACTTGCAAACAGAGGAAGGTCAAATAAGCATCTGGCCTGTGCATTATTTATCTACTTGGAACACAAAGTCTGTTGCCTTGAAAACCACTCTATACAAGTTTGTTTCTAGGTAAGAATTTCCTTATGTTAGGAGATTCTTGGAATAAGAAGATTTATGTGCCTCACATCTCTTTGTGCAGCCTCACAGAGAAGGAGCAAATCAAGAGTGTGCGCATGTGCACCTGTGTGTATGCAGTATCTTGGAGGATGCCCATTCAGAACAGCCAAATATATGACCCAGCATTAGTATACAGCATATCTTGTTATGTTGGTCACAAATTATAATGGAGGCGCAGAGCTACTGCAGCTGAGTGCAGATATTCACAGCCTTTGTTTACTGCCTCCCTGGCAGGAGATATATGTGGAACTATCTGTACAGCATGAGTGCACTATGCACCACCGTGCTCAGCTCGGCCATGAGAGTGCTCTAATACATTGAAATAGAGCAGTTGGGTAGCATGAAAACTAATGAAGCGAGTGATCCCACTGCTTCCTGGAACAAATCACCCCCCTGATTCACCATATCTCCATTTAGCCCATTCCTCCACCATTTAGAAACCACCTCAGTGCTATCTAAATGTAATAGGAAATGGCACTTGAAACTGAAGTTCACTGTTCTTCCATGGAATAGATCTAACTAAGACGTGTCAATGTATTTCCAACCCTGCAATGAGACTTTGTGTTATTCCTGCCAACAGAAGCAACATTCAAATTTCCCTTTCCTCCAGACAGGCTGTGCCATGAAGGGAATCCAGGCAATTTCAGCTTCACTGCAGAGCACAGCCCTCAAGAATGAACCACACTGATTGAGGCTGTTCTGCTTCCTCTAGGAAAATCAGCTCTGCCAAGAGCTGATCTGCTAAATCCCCACAAACCTAAGCTGGTTTCAGTCAGTGCCAATATTAGTGGCTGTGCACCATGTGCCTAATGAAGAGGACAGGCAGCAGGTACTGGGATGGCTCAGGGAAAAGCACTCCTGAGATCAGCAGAGTTCATGTGTCAATGCCCAGCATCGCTCTAAGACAACCCAGGCTGGTTCCCTGCTCACAACTTGGCCATCTGCCCAACATCCTCCCCATCACGACCTGGCATCCAATGGGACAGGATGAAGATGTTTAAGCTGCATTCACCACGAGAAGGAGGTTTACACTAAACAGAAGTGCTATAGGCCTGTGCATTTAAAGGAGCTGGAAAATATGAGTTTGTAGAAGTGCTCTACGGGGTTCCAGCTTAGCATTTCCTATGGTGAAAGTGGCAGGAGGGCCAAAGGATATGGTTAAGACAAAACCAGTGAAATCACGGAAACAACGTCAGTTCACTGTGGTTTGTGGTTATAGTGAGTGATGCCATCATACAATCACAGCAAACCACAGAGCATGTAATTTAGTGGAATGTGGCATAGTTGTAAGGTGAATATATTTGTCATGCAGTAGCAATGGTTGAAATAATATCATGGTTTTCTGTGTGCTGAGGTTTCTCTGCAGCCCAGCACCCTGCTTGTTGGATCAATGAACTCTGCACCCACAGGTTCCTAACACAACATCCTTACAGGATGAACAGGACTAGGTGCACCCCAGCTACACAGTAGTTTTCATCTGCAGTATTTTTTATGGGCCCAGACTTCGCTGAGGACACAGTGCTTTGGCCCCTAAGGACATTTCTTCGCAGTACATTTCAAGTGAGATTGCATTTGCTCTTTGGGAGAGACATAAGTCTAATTTATGTACATGAGGCATGATTAGAGTATGGATAAGATTCTCATTCATTACCTACTTTCTTTGAAATGATGACCCTGGTATGTTTGTTATGAAGTCCCAAACCAAGAGTAAAAGCACATTTTCAAGTTTTGCTTTAAGCCTGTATTTAGCAAATCCTTTTTTGTTTTTGTTCACCAGGCCTATGAGAATGCTGTAGATTTTTTCTTTTCTTCCTCAACAGCTTGTGTTTTTTGTTTTTTTTTTCCCCACATTACATAATCTTTTGTTTCAAGCATTCCAAAAACATGCATCATTTAAACTTCACAAAGACACTGTGCCCTGGATTCAAATGGGTAAACTGAGGTAAATAGGAATCTGAGCAATTTCCTTGAGATGCTGAGCTGAATGCAGAAATCCAGAGCTTCAGAACTTCCATTCTGTTAACAAGTACATTGCAGATCCTTAAGCATCCTCCATTTTTCTGGAGTATAAAGCCATCATCATAATGCCATCCTCGTAATATGCTGTAAGAAAATACAGTCTGCTGTTGACACAGGCACGTTGTCCAGAGACTTCAGTTTTATGAAGGTGCTCTGAAGAAACGAAAACCAATACTTGAAGAGCATGAAGGCTCTGTGACTGGGGAGAACCTTTATACAAGGGATGTTTAGGAGCTGTTCTAAACTCCACCAAAATTTCCCATTGGATTAAATTAAGCTTGGCTCAGGACCTAATCTGCTATATTGTGCAGATATTTCTTGAGTTTAGGAAGTGACAAATCATCTGTGCAGAGCTTAAATGAAAGGATAAGGGCAGCAAAGGGAAATGGTAGCTGCAAAAACAGAGCAAGGAAATGACAGAAGATCATTAATTGCCACTTTCTCTTTTAAAAGAAGACAGAGAAAAATGGGAAAGTGGTAACTGGGAAATGAAGTGTGCTCCATACCTGAAAAGGCAGTGTCCATAAAAGACAAGAAATCTAACAATATTCATGGATAATTAACCTCTCTCTCCCTGCCAACTTCTCTGTAAGTATATGTAAAACTTTATCTACCTAACATAAAATATACATACTTTTATGCCATTAGGAATTATAAAGAAGAGTTTCACAATTTGCCTATTCATCCACTGAGGCAAAACAGCGAACGAAACCAGACAAACATCACAGGCTTACATGAGAACAAGATCCCATGATGTTAGATGCACGACTGCCACTTTGCAGAATTCAGGGGTGCTGCAGAGCACAGCATTAGCACACTCCTGGATGAAGTGGGGAGGGACTGCAGCATTTGGGAAGGGAAGAGAGTATGCCATGTATCTATGTCACCACCGGGACAATTGCTTTGAGATTAGAGGGGAGATAGATAGTAGAAGACTTTTTTAGCTGATTTAAAACTTCTGATCCTCCACTGCTAAGACATACCCAAACTTTTCCCAAAGTTTCAGTAATATAGTCTGAGATCTTTTTCTTTAAGGACAGATATTTTCCTTAGAGGGAGTATGGTCAATAGAAATATGCCTTGATAAATGATACTGCATACCATGGGGAGTTCTTTGCTTCTCCTTTAGCTGATGCTATGGTCAAGGTCACTGGTTACTTCATGGTTGTTTTTACATACACTGAATATAATGCAGAATTCATACAAGACAGAAGCAGCAGCTTTTTTCAGAGAAAGAGCTGGAACTGTCAAATTCAGAGCCAGGCTCCCAGCTGGCACACAGCATACACTGAAGGCAGTCCATTTTCAGCCAAGAATCACAGCCTTGGGTTTTTGCTTCCTTCAGGAAAGAAGAGGGGAGATGATCTGTGTCTTGTTTCTGCTACAGCGAGGGATGTATTAACTTCGCTTTGGGTTTCTCTTTATCCTGTTTTGGCAACTCCACACTGCAGTTATAGAGCAAGACTCACCATGAGTGAACAGGACAAGATGGGATCAGGGAGCTTGCTGAAATCACCTTGAGTTTGAGTGGCTGCCCTGTGGATGGCAATATTGCCAGGACTCCCCAAAGCATGGCAAGTAACATTCTGGCCCATCACTTTCAATTAAAAGTTTGATCACAGTTTGAAACTCTCATGAACAGACTCCCTGGAGCATAAGAATAAAAGGCAAAAGCTCACAGACCATCTATAAATTGTAGGTGGCAATGCACCAGTGCATTTTTACCACACACATAATATCCTCTTGATAGTGTACCCTGCAATTCATCTATGTGCGTGACGTATCTGTGGAAATTAGGACCCGTTCTCGAATTAGTCAAGGCTGTAATTCACTGGATAATTCACTCAGAGCAAATAACTCAGGATTATGAACACATGATGCAAAAGGCTCATTTGATGACCTCTGTGGATGATCAGCAGCCCTTAACCCCACTCTTACTGCGACGTTGGTTATCCTCAATAAAATTACTGCACACCTGGCGTTATCTTTTCTCTCATGACACTCTCAGCAGAAGCACTTACAAATGAAGTGGTGTAGAGACTACAGTGTCATGATAGGCTTTCAGAACATTGACAAGATAATAAGAGGGAACACCTAAGCTGAAGTAGCATGGGACAGCCCAATTCTGGCATTTTCAACTTCCTGTGCACTTTTGTTTGCTATTTCTCCCATTGGTTACATCCCACTTTGCACTGCCACAGAAACTTCTAAACGTGCTCTGAGCAGAGTGGATGAAGTTGGTACTATCAAGCGAGTGAGTCACAAAATACACAGACAGACTACTATACAGTCACCCTTTTGGTGACAATGGCTTGAGATTTGAAACTGAAAAGATAAAACCAATGACAAACTTATTTTGACTAAGGTTAAAAAGATTAAGAAGTGGGTATTTACAGCGCTCCAAGATTCACCAGAACCCTCCCTGTCTTCATAATCTGTCTTTACATCTACTGCCTCCCCAATAACTCTAACATAGATAGCATGAGATGTTGCTTTACTTTTAGAGCTCTATCTGAAGAAAACATGTAGTGACACATGGGCTTGTACTGTCTGGATCTACGCACGGTAGTATCAACCTACGGGTTGGGCAATGCATTTTTAAAATGCTATCAAGTCCACGGGGGAGTTCACTGTGTATCTCAGTGTCTCCTGCATGGAGCATGCAGCAAAGCTGAAATTCACCACATATTTTGTTTATCATAAAAAGGGCAGACTGAAAGAAAACAGGGTACCCCCCATCCACAGTGTGTTGCCTATGTCAACTTGTGATGTTGCAGTTCATGCAGAAAGGATATACATCCGTGCTTCTGCTATTTGGCACTGGCACCTGATGCAAGTCACCTCTGCAAAATGAATCCTCATCACCCTCCTTGTGGGTGATGCACATAATGGGCAAGTAGATGTAAGAACTGGTAGCTGGGAAGGCTCTTCAGTCTTCCTCATGCCATCAGCTTATTTTTCAGACTGCAGTTCTACACATCTTATTAAGCTTCTTCTGAAACAACCTCCTTCATTAAAAGGTACAACAAAATGTGGAGTGGTCTTGCCCTGTTACTTAAATGGGACAAATGTGGACAGGGGACTTCCAGGTGTGAAAATTGTGAACTGTAGCAAACATGGATGGATGGTCTTATCTCCACAAGGTGCAGATTTAATTTCCCTCTTTAAAAACACTCACTTTTTCTACAGTGTCCAAATAAGCCTGAAAATGGGTGTGAAGGGACAACTTTACACCAAGCCTACCTTCACAGTGCCTGGATCCATTTAAGGGTGGTGGACACCCAGTCAGCCTGTAAAGGAATCGATATTGCTAGTCTTGGAGATGAAACTTCATAAATCCACAAATCCACAACGCAGAGCACGTGGCTGAAAAGAGTGCTTTCACGCTGCACTTCCAATTTGTCTTAAAACTGCCCCCAAGATCTCCGTGCAGTTTCTGCTGTGGTGCTGGGACTGCTACCAGCATCATATGAAATGGTGGCTTCCCTCCTGTGGACTAGACTGAGGCCTAGGTACGCGTCCCACGCAAGGTGCAATTCACTTGCAACAGCAGCTGGGTCACAATCAACCACTCTGCTGACGTACAAGTGCAAGCCTTTGCAATCAAATCCCAGTCATTGGCATCCTCACTGCTGGAGCCATTTAATCTCAGCACCAGGCATGACTGAACAGGTATCTGCAATGCAGCAGAAGTAAATGAGGAAAAAAAAAGGTTTCAGTAGAGACTGTCTGCTCCATCATCTCTCTAACAGTAATCCAGACTGTAATTTGCTACTGAGTTCTTCTGGACATCCTGAACACAATGAAGAGAACATCAACATTAATTCTGCACAAGTATGCTGACAATTGTCTGTGTGCCAGTGCCCAGCCTGTTTGAATTGTTTTGGTTTTTTTTATTAAAAAAAAAGAAAAAAGCAAAAAAGCAGCCTCAGAACATGACAATAGCTAAAGCAGAAGAACCAAACAGAAAGGCAAAAGGATTGCCTGTCAGCCACAGGACCTTGCTGACTTGAAATTTAGATATAAAAAGTACCTGCACCAGTTTGCCAGGATTCCTCTTAAGAAAGAATGCTGGTGACTGCAATGGTGGAGAAAGGGCCAGGTCAGATGGCATCTCCTTCTCAGCTCCCACAATTCACACGCTGCTTTTTTCTCACACTTGAAGCAGAGAGCTGCACCGGCATTGAGAGCTGCACTTCTGAACTGGACCTATTAAGTTCACTTCTCAAAAAGTTTATGCTTTGCCCATGCTTATTTGAAATAGAAATGGTCACCCAAATGGTCCATTCAGAACAAAAAGATATGTTTTGATGATTTAGCTTCAAAAGCAAACCCTCTTGATTTCTGAAATATCTTTACATGCAATATTGAGAAAAATCAATTCAAGGGCAACAGAAATTGCTCAGGAGGTGCTTAGCACCAAAGATGAAGAAAGAAATAACTGGTTTTCAGGACTGTAAAGGGTTCCAAGCAGCATGCTGTTCCTTACTTTTCTTTTTTTAGGAATCAGACTGATGCCTCTTCTTCTGTTTTGAGAAGCTGGAAATCCAACAAGTTATTGTATTCTGAGACAAGAAGATGCCCTGTTGCTGTGTCTCCTCCTCTCTAACAGCTGGTGACCAGACACCACACCCCAGGAAATCCTACTGTTCCTTAGATACGCACTATAATATGCCCACAAGGGGGGCTGAACTGACTGGTGACATCCGGATTGGAGGCTGCCTGGACTGTAGTGACTATGCTATGATTCAGTTCATGCTCCAGAGGGACAAGAGACAGGTGAAGAGCAAAACTAGGAAGCAAAACTTCAGGAAAGCTAACTGCCAGCTCTTCAGGGAGTTAGTCAACAAAACACCCTGGGAAACTGCCCTCATGGACTAGGCTACAGAGCAGAGCTGACAGAGCTTCAAGGAGGCTTTTTTCAGGGCACAAGAGCTCTCCATCCCCAGGTGTAGCAAGTCAGGAAAGGAAGGCAAGAGACCAGTATGGCTGAACCAGGACCTGCTGGTCCTGAAGAGTAAGAAGAAAATACAAAGGCAATAGAAACAGGGACAGGTACCACGAGCAGAGTATAAGGAAGCTGCTAGGCTGTGTAGGGATGGGGTTAGGAAAGTCACTGAACTTTGCAAAAAAGAACAAGGAAGGCTTTTACAGGTACCTCAACCAGAAAAGGAAAGTCAGGCAGGCTGGTAACAACAGACAAGGAGAAGGCTGAGGTACTTCACTTTTTTGCCTCTTGTCAGGTCCTCCCTGACAACTGCTCACCACACAGTCCTCAAACATTTGGTTTGGCAGGAGGGGATCAAGGGGTAGGGACGTTGCTTCCTATAAATGAAGATTAGGTTTGGGACCACCTGAGGAACTTGAACACCCACAAGTCTATGGGTCCCGATCAGGACTTGGCTTACTTAACTTTACCAAGTAACAATATTTTGTTTGTGAGTGGAAAGTTTTGATAGGTATCTGCATGAAAGCTTGACTCAGCCAAGAAGCAAGGATATATCTTGAGAGCTCTGCAGCATAGCTGTAATAGCAGGCTTTGATAAGTAGCTACAAGTCAGCTAAGATAGCATCAAGCCAAAATTTCTACGTACTGTAATATAAAGTATTCTCTTAAATTCTCTTCAGTTTCTTCTGCTGAAACAAAAGCAGTCATGCCCTTCTTCTCATTTGCTCTGTCAGAACTGTGTGTACAGAGTTAGTCACCACAGGTAGTTGAGAGCATTGTATGTTCCAGGATGAGCTTTTTTCTGAGCTGTGAAGGGTTCACACTGTGAACCAGCATAAAACCCAAACTAAGGGCTTCCTCCCCATAAAGATCTCAATTATCATAATTGTCTTTGGCTATCACAGTCATTTCATTAAACTCTGATCACCACACAGCAAATCTAGAGATTAGAAAGCAAGCCACTTGGTGGAATACTGATAACAAGCCACAAAACCCTGACCCTGTAGAACTCAAAAAGCATTTGAGAAAAAACATTAATTCACTGCACTTCTAAAGTGTCTCTCACATCAAGATAGAAAAGTGTTTTCACAAACATTGCTGACTTACAGAACCCCTATGAGATATGTCATTAATGTCATTTTACATAAAGGATAACTGAAGCAGTGATATATTTATACCTGGGAAATGAGCCCCTCTTCATGTCCACCATGAGCAGGTAGGTACAAGAAATAATCATGCAGCTCCTTTACATCTCTATTTCTTTCTGACATATATAGTCTGGTTATTCTTACTACTCATACATCATTCTAAATGCATACAGCACTTTGGAGAACATTAACCATTTTAAGTAGTATCAATACATACAAAATAATTCAATAATGATGGCTATATAATAAACTGAATATAGTACAATAGACAAAATCTATTAATTCTTTGGCTTTTTTAAAAAGAATGCAAGATGTAGAGATGGGAAATTGATTAGTATTTAACATTTCCCAAGGTACTTCCAACATCTGCATATCTATTGATATTTTGTAGTGCTGATGTAAGTTGGCTTAGCAACAGGGATCAATATATTAACTTTAGGGCCAATTTAATAATTTAGCAAAAAGGAATTAATATATGATAGCTCTAAAGTTTTCCATTTAGCTCTGCTTGGTATGTGCACAGTCTTGTTTTTCCAAATCCCTTCTTCACTGAAGCATTCAAATCACAATAAGCTACATTTATCTTTGCATCCACCATGTGCAAGGACTTTTTCTTGGGTTTCATATAAATTGTTTTGAGTTATAGTGCACCAAGATAGAAAGTTGCACATTATGGCATAACATGCCATGGAAATTTGCCAAATTGGGGAAAAACAGCTAAAAGGTCAGCCAAAGGACACCATGATGAAGCTGAAGGAGAGATAAAGAGGAGGACGGAGGTGGTAGTATGACCACCATAGACATGACCACACGTGCTCAGAGGGATGTTAGCATGTAT
This sequence comes from Lagopus muta, assembly GCF_023343835.1. Lineage (NCBI taxonomy): Eukaryota > Metazoa > Chordata > Aves > Galliformes > Phasianidae > Lagopus > Lagopus muta. The sequence continues at coordinate 66,584,684 of NC_064433.1, forward strand.
TAATGAGCCCTTGGAAAAGAATATGCATGCCAATATATTGTATCTGTACGTCTTATCTGTTTAAATGCAGAACCTGAACTGTGTGCGCATGCGCTTGATTTCTTAAGTTGCCCAATACATATCACAAGAATAAGGAAATGCTGCTTTCTAGCATCACATTGGAGTTAGTGAGTTTTCTTCCCACATTTTTCCAATGACAGCAAAAATAAAGAGAAAATATTCTGCATCACAATGAATCAAGCAACTGACATTAAATATCAAGAAGTTTGAGAAAGGTACTCACAACTCAAACTTGAGAGGCTACACATCTACAGAAGAGGGCTTCATTTCAGACTCGGGATCCTAGGTCTACAGGTATGGTAGTGGAAGCTGTAGGGTCTGCAAACAGATAAGAAGATATGTATTAACACACACTTAATCCTTCCCTTTTTTCCCAGATGGAACAGTGTAAATAGACAGTGTAAGCAATGTAAATAGATTCCAACTTCAAGCAGATGTAAGATGCAGACAAACTTCTCCAGATTTAGACATGTATAGCTGTGACCAAATTACAATGCCTCAACCCAGTTACTTTGTGTTTGTCATTGGTCTTACTCATAGAAAGAAAATTAAAAGCATTTCCAACAAAATAGATAAATCCTTCTATTCATTGTGGATTATTTATTTGTGTGTTTTGTTTGTTTGTTTTTTAACTATAGATCTTTCCTTTGGTTTTTGTTATTAATTTGTATTTAAAATGGAATTGTGGCAACTCTACTCACCCTGTTGACCAAGTACGACTTCTGCCCTCCCCACTCATGGAGCTGAGAACTGAAGGGTTTTTCCTCTGCCAAGTTCCTCCATACAGAGTGCCTGTTGATGACAACAGTCATTATTTCCACAAATCTACTTTAAAAAGAACGTCAATTTAGGAATCAAACATCTAACAACAAAAACCCTTTGCTTCCTTTGACTTTATGGAGGAATCTTTTTATATAAAAGTCACACTGGGAAAAACCTACAGTCCCATGCAAGGTCACTAGCTGTCTCTAAGATACCTTTGCTTTAAAGGATCGGTCCTTCTTTTGCAAGTCTTTTGGTTGAATTGCATCTCAGCAAGTACTGGTGAGCCAAAATTGGCAAGCTGTATTGGCTACCCATGTGTACTTTGCAAAAGCTTTAGCAGCCTCTGAGCATGGATCACATCATTTTCCTCCTCCCTGTCCTTTTTCCTTCCAGTCGATTCTCTCAGACTATCTGTTTAATAGCATCTCCACAAGCCTCACTGGAAAAATCATCAAGTCTTTGTCACTCTGCAGCTTGCCATAAATTCCTGGCAGGCAGGGAAGAAGCCTTTTACTCTTTGGCCCTGAATTTCTGTCCGTTCCTTGAGCTGTGTTCAAACCCCATCTCAGCCCCAGACATACTTTTACCATAGAATCAGTTTTTAAATGACTCTACGCTTCTACTGTCATGAACACCACCTTTGAGCTAGTTCACCTGGAGATTTCGTAAGTGCTGGCATTGCTATTATATGACAGCAGTTTTCAGAAGTGAATTTCTGGACTCCATTACTTCATCATACGACTCAGCCACAGATTGCATACTGTGAGGGTGACAAGAAAATAAAGGGCCACTCTTAGTCATAGTTTCTTGAAGGTCAGGTTGTTCTGCCAAAATTATCCAGAGGAGAATTGCTTCTTCACAGGTCGGCCTGACACTTGCAAAAACAGATTTCCCAAAACAATCAGCTTGCAAGAGAAGCAAAGGGCAGTAAACATCCCTTTCATTCAGACAGCTCCGTTGATATTTCCAGGGGACTTGTGTGCTTAGAAGTGCTCACATCTCAAAAGCTCTCCAGATTTTTCTTAGTGGCAGCCCAGGGTTTGCAAGTGCCCAGTGTACTAGCACTTCTCAGGATAGTGATGATGTTTCATCTGGTGAGTGATGCTAATTAACACCAAACAGGTTTGTTCTACTGCCTCCGTATTTGATTACAGAGAATTATTTTTTATGCCTTTGATTTGTCCAAGCTTTTCCCTCCTCCAAAAGTTTAGGTCAGAACAAATTTTTTTCCCCCCCCCCCACCGGATCAAAGCTGCATAAATGCATTTTACATCAGTTTCTTCTATGTAGTAAACAAACAGAAAAGGAAACAATTCTGACAGACTGGCATCCTATCTGGCAGGTAGGGAGACATACTGTCAATCATAAGATATCATGGCTGAGAAAGCAGTAAAGAAGAAACCAGAATTCCTGTGTTTCCAGTAGAGTGACAGTAGAACATTTGGTATCTAATAAATGATACTTGCAGGATACAGTCATAGCTTCCTATTAACAGAATAGCGATGGACCATTCTCTTCCACAGCAGCACTGAACCTTTAAATTCCAGATTAATTTAATCTGTACCCAGGGAGAAACTGAAAAGTTGTTTTGAGGTCTTGAAGGCTACAGAAGAATTTAAGCTGGCACAGGGCACACAAACAAGGCACAGACTGGTGGAGAACCTGGCTATCAGCCAGAGTGAACTGCAGTGAGCAAGCTGAGACATTTTCCTTTTAGTCTTAGTAGTGATAGGAACAATTCATGGATCCACACTGGTCAATTCATCTACTGGAGAAAGGAGTTGACTTAGTTTCGCACCATGGGATATCACTGTAATACCTTGTTTGACCTCTTGCTTCTCAAAAAGTGTGTCCATGTGCTTGTACATTATTTATAAAGACCAGTGTTGTCTGGTGCCAGCCATAATATGTCAGAGTCCCAGGAGAAAAGAGATGAATCTGCAAACATTTCTCATTGTTTACTGGAAATTACACAGGCATTGCTGCAGACTACAGAAGACCTTGGGAAAGGCAAGAGAATGAATGCATCGTGATACAAGTGTATCTCATTTCATGTGATTCTTTATTTCTGGGGCAAATAAACATGAGAACCAGTGGGAAAAGTAGAATACTAACAGGCTCCCTCTTCTTGCTGAGGGAAGAAGGTAAGAGAAATCAGCTCCTTTTCACTGAAAATTCGTGCTAAATATGTTTCCTGTCTGCACTGAAAGCTTAATTAGCATTCCTCAGCAACAGGGAAACATTCAGATTCACAAGAATGGTTGGTTTTGGCTGAGGCTTCCAAGCACTCTCTTAACAATATGCTCCATGGCTATTTTTAAACTGCTTGCAGCATTCACAGCTGAGCATTTTGATTCAAAGTGAAAGTCTTCAACAACAAAAATTGCATCAACAAGAGCGATGTGTTTCTGAGCAAAATGTATGACAAACCTGAAGCATACAGAGCAATTAATAACTTAAGAGTTGTCTTGTTGGAGGAGGGATTCAGAAGCCAAAGTGAAGGAACCTATCGATATAACCTATATATATATATAGGTTATATCGATAGGATATATATATATATATATATATATATATATATATATATATATATATATCTATCTATATATCTATATATCTATATATCTATATATCTATATATCTATATATCTATATATCTATATATCTATATATCTATATATATATCTATATCTATCTCCTGAGAGGAACAGCCACCACACACTCAACCATAGTCTTACCCGCTGCAAGAGAAGCTTTCAGAGGAATGCTACAGAAGTCACTGGGTAAGGAAAATGAAATTCTTCTGTAGGAGACAGAAAGGACACATCCAGAGTTACACAAGTAGAGGCAAGGCAGGCTTCTCAAAATATCATGCCACCAAATGCACCTTGTTCAGTATAGAATGTTGCAGGCTGCTGCTATTATCAGCCCCAAAAATACAAAACAAGAACATTTGGTTACTACAGAGTGCTAGGAGCTGGAAATAACACAACAAGCATATATATTAAAAAAAAATACCATCAAAATGTCTCCTCTGTGAGGCCCATCTCTGCAGTTTTGACTGAGTCTTTGCACTTTCAAAATATGATCATATAATACACTGATTTTAATAAGCAAAATTAAGTATCTGAGAGAAAATACAAAAATACTTTGAATCACTAATTTGATTAGCAGCATTGACTGAGTATTTCAAATGTTTATTTAAAATCAGACATCCATTTAAAAATCAGTTCAGAGCTATACATTTCGACAAATAAACCAGAGACTTTTGCCTGCCAAATGGATTAACTCAAACACATCATTTGTAGCACAGAAACTAAGAATCTGGTTTCTACAGACAGTTGGGTGAGGTCTCATGGTCTCTACCCCTTGTTCTCATGGGGGACTTCAACTCCCCAGACATCTCCTGGAATTACAATGCAGCAGAAAGGCAACAGTCCCAGAGGTTCCTAGGGTGTGTGAGAGATAACACCTGCTTGCAAAGCAAGTCCTTGCAAAAACAAGATAAACTACCAAGATCGACGTTCTCTACAAAATAAGATATTTGTGGCTGTAGCCACTTCCTTTAAAACTGTTGGAATGCTTTGTTCCATCCCGGGATCATTCTTTGGGTCCCCAACACATGCCACCTCAGGATCCTGGGTTGGAACACATTGGTCCCTTAAAGCAGTCAGAATATTTTGTTGTATTATGGCATTAGGAAATTAACTATACATACTTAATAGTGACTATACGTGTGTTTGCAGAGAAAAATAAGTGCAAAGTTCACAACACTGATTTCCTTAAGTTTCCAATATTAGAAAGCATTTGTGAAGAAGCTGAAGAGTCTTTACTGACTCTTGAGTCAGGACCTACATAAGGCTGCAGGTACATGCGCTACTCCAGACCCCAGTTGTTCTTGTTATTTACAAGCTTGCCTGTTAAAAGTTCTCAAGCAAAGAAAGAAAAACTAAAAAGAAAGAAAAGAAACACTGACATATTTCAAAAATCACCATTCCATTACATTTGAAAATCATAATTGCACCACCATCAGAAATAATGTCTACACGCACATATAAATCTTGCCTAAAGCTCTTGTAATTTTTACTTTGTAATAAAATAAGAATGAGGCCTACATATTTTCCTTTATTTCTTTCTGGAAAAGTCCTGCACTAGTATGTACTGTACATGAATATTTATCAGAGGAAAATAATGTTACGCTCATATTTAATTTTTAATCTGAGATCTTGGATATTATTAACTTTCCTGACAGCATTAAGAGGAATAATTTCATAATTCAGAACTGAAAAGAACTGCAAATGAACCACAAGTAAATAGAACTGAATTACATTTTGCAAAGATCTGAGAAAGAATTGAAGGCATGCAGGCTGCATGTGAAAGCCTACAGAAAATTAGACATATTTAACATGTGGCAGACCTCCCTGCCTTGAGTTCTGCCCCCGAGTTCCCACACTCTGAGGATAAGTCTGCCTCTGTGCCTGCAGCCTTGGGACATGACTGAGCTATAGTTTCAGAGGTGTTTTTGTTTTGTTTCACATTGCTTGCTCTACTGAAAGAGGTTTCAGCCTTAATATTTGCAAGGAAAAAAAAAATTGAAAACTGAAACCAAACGTAGCCTGTGGCAAGAGCACTGGTCTCCATCTGCAGGGATGTGACAAGAGACAGGAGTGCAGGAGAGAGGACAACAGGCAGTGCCCCCATCTGTCAGCAAAAATTCTTTGGTTCACCTGAGAAGAACTGGGAGAAATTCTGTGTGTGTCTAAGTACTGTGTGGCTTAAAGGCATCCCCTATGCAGTGGGGTTGACCCTGTCCAAGCCCACTGCACTCACAACTTCAAGCAATGTTGAGGACACAAACTGGGTTTTTCTTGAATGAGAAAGTGTTCTTTAGAGTCACACCTCAAGCATTCTGGCTGCAAATTGGTGTTCAGAACCATAGAATGGTTTGGTGAGGGAGAGGAATGCCCTAGCAAGATTTCTTGCGTCTTGGTGGAGGAGAATGACATACCATTTTGCAGGAAGAACAGAAGGGTTGGTGTGAGGTTGCTTCCATAAACATAAATCTGAGTATGAACAAAAGAGGATATGAGGGTTTCTTGCACCCAAAAATGCAGCCCAGCTGAGGTGCATTTACACTAATGCATGCAGCATGGGTAACAGGAGGAGACTGAGGCCACTGTATGGTCAGAAAACGATGATATAGTCACCACCACAGAAACATACTGGGATGACTCAAACAGCTGGAGTGCTGTGATGGATGGCTACTAAATTTTCAAAAGAGATAGGCAAGGCAGGAAAGGCAGTGATGTAGCCCTCTATGTTGAGAAAAAAACATGAATGCCTGTGTAATGCTATAACAGGATGGAAAGCACCACAATAAGAGCAGAGTGGTAAAGTCTTCAGTTGCAGCAAATGAGAATAAGCTCAAGTGCAGCAGCCACAGATGCAGAAACAAAGGAAAAGAGCTGCTTACCTTTAGAAGACCCTAGGTAGACAAATCTCCAGCAGAAAGTGCCCTCACCTTCTTTGCCAACCCTTAAATGAGGTCTGGGAAGGGGTGGATCCTGACTCCACACCTTCCAGTCACTCAGGTACACTGCATGCACCTGAGCTCCCCTGGGTTGGCCCTGCCTTCTCACCAGATGCTTGATCACTGGTTCAGGCCATGACTTAGCATTTCCACTACTGTTTGGAAATTAATAATGGGGATGATAGGGTTGAGAGCTTATGGGTTACCATCAAGGGGAAGGCCAATAAGACTGAGTATTGTGGGAGTCTGCTACAGGCCACCCAACGAGGATGAAGAGGTGGATAAGATACTTTATAAACAATTGGATGAGGTCTCGCAGTCTCTAATCTTGTTCTTGTCAGGGACTTCAACTTCCCAGACGTCTGCTGGAAACACAATACAGCAGAAAGGGAACAGTCTTGGAGGTTCCTAGAGTGTGTGGGAAATAACTTCCTGACACAGATGGTGAGGGAGCCAGCGAGGGGAAGTATGTTCCTGGACCTGCTGCTTGTCAGCAGAGAAGGTGCAGGGTTAGTGGTCTGCACAGGGAGAAGTGGCAGTGGGTGGGAGAATTTTGACTGTGGCACTGGTGACTCTCATGAGGGAACAGGGGTGCAAAGGTTTTTTTTTCCCTGTAAGTAGAAATTCAATTATGTTTACTGTGTATATTTCATAGAATCATGGAAAGGCTTAGGTTGGAAAGGACCCTAAAGATTATAAAACCAATCCCCCTGCAAGCAGGGCTGCCACCCACCAGACCAGGCTGCCCAGGGCCCCATCCAACCTAGACTTGAACCCCTCCAGGGACAGGGCATTCACAACTTCTCTGAGAAGTCTATGCCAGTGCCTTGCCAGTCTCTGAGCAAAGAACCTCCTTCTAACATCTTGCCTAAGTTCACCCTTTTAGCTTAAAGCCATTCTCCCTTTTCCCATCGCTATCAGAGCCATATATTTTGAGAAATAAAAGAGAGACAGTTTCCTTCCAAGTGGGTTAACTCAAAGACATTATTTGCAGCATGGAAGCTTAGAATCTGTTTTCCATGTGTGGATATCAAAAACTTCAGGACAGCTGTAGTGAAAACGTGTAGTGAAACCAGTGGAATTCTCCATGAGATCCTGGAGGCAATCACTGCACTGTATATGTACTACTTCTCTCAATTCTGCACTGACCTGAGCAAGATGCATTCCATGTCTACTGAGAGTCCAGAATAACGGGCTTGACTGAAACACATAATCAAACATTTCTGTAGAAACACACTGATATGAAGGAAAATCCATTTGAGGGCATTTGAAGACACAGATCCCACACATCCAGTTCTCTATTTCAGTTTGGTCACTACATGCTGAGTTGTCCACATCCACAGGAAGCATCAAGTGCTGACTGTTCTGAGGGGGTCCAGTTCTTTACTCAAGATAATTAGAAGACCCCAGGATCCATACAGTTCTTTGTCTATGAACATCAAATGCTTTTGATGTATCTCTGCAGAACCTCTGGCAGCTTTGTGATGCTTACAGCATTAGAATGACCCTTTGAGTAAAACCTTACGTTGGAAAGTACCATAGCATATGGCAGAAGCGCAGGGCATGAGTGAAGAGCTACTACAAAATTTACCATCATCCCTTCTCTGGGATGAGGATTTTGAAGGAATTCCCAACTATTTATCTTTTTTTTTTTTTTTTTTTTTTTTCATTTTTAATTCCAAGTGAACTCAAGGTCTCTCTTTCCCCTTCAAGTAGGTATAACCAATGTGCTTCCTTCCCACCTTCCTCCCCTGTAAGCATATCAAGAGTATGATTTTCACCACTGGGTAAGTAAGAGAGGCCAAAATTGGGCCAAAATGGGCCCTTTATTTCCTTTACTTCTGCCTTTATTTCTGCTCAGTGTCTGAGGAAACATAAACACTGGGAAGAGGCATCTAGAGAGTTTGGTTCTTTGACAAGCAGCTGCCCTGAGCCTCCTGTCTTAGAGCAATGGTGCCTACCATGGAACAATAGTGACACCACAGCCACATGGGGCCACCGCACCGCCATGACACAGCAGCAACATGGTGGATGCTGCTGCTCCCTTGCCACTGTGACAAAGCTTGCAAAGATGCACTGGCTACTTTTTTATAATTAATAAGTATTTAATAAAAGCCTATGACTCATCACTATTCCAGGTGGGGGGTAAATTTGGGTAGGTTAGGTTTGGTTAGGCTGTGAAGAAACGCACACTGTTTATTGCTGTGTGTTGCTGAAAGTGTTTAATAATTGCATTGTGGCTTTACGTAGTGTTATTACTGTGTTTTGGTTTCCTCTTTTGTCTTCCGTCTTTGCAGATATTTTTTATTTCTTCCCACCTGTTCAATTTCATTTCCAATTCTCTCCCTCATCCCTCTTTGGTAGTCTGATCAAAGGACGGTGTGGGCCTGAGCGGCTGCTGTGTTACAGCACACCGTAGAGCCCACTGGCGCCCAACCTCTGAGCATCCTGGTGTGTAGGAAAATGATCAGAATGCTTATAGATGTGAAGAAGGGCTGAGAGCAGCCACACTGCTGACCACTGGCACAGAGCAAACACTCTGCAGAGCAGTGGTGAGGGATGGAGCTCCTCAGGCCAAGAGGCGTTGCATTCCTTGCCCCCCACATCGCTTAGGCACACCTGATGGCCTCGCAAATAAGGCTGAATTACTGCCTAACACCCAGCAGAGGCACAGTTCCACAGGTGAAGACAAAACAGCAGCAGACAGGTGTATCGTAGTTTTGTGATATTTTTGTTGTCAGTATTTCACAGCATAATATCACGTAAAGCAGGGGGAGTTAAAGAGTTCACATTCTGGTTCTGTGAACTGCCTTTTTTGTTTTTGGTTCTTGAAGTGGAGGGGAGGAGTGGCACTCACCAGAGGACTTCGTGCCCAGAGGAAGAAAGGTGGAGCTCCTGGCAGGTCACATGTCTCTGCCTCTTTGCTGCGGAGGAGCACATGCTCTCTGGCTGCTTTTGCCTGCAGTGATAGAGTAAGGCCTCGGTTTTGGACACTTCTTGTTCTCATTCTGTTGTGATGTTGGTTTCTATTCCAATTGTACTGTGTTGTATTGTATTATCTCGCATTCTGAGATCGTATTTAGTAAATTAATGTTCCTACTCAATCACTGCTGTTGCTGTTTTTAGACCCATCTACTATGTCCCTACACTTCCTCCTTTTCCCCTCTCCCGGGGCACAGGCCTGCAAGTCCCCTGCCTAATTACTCAAGGGGTCAGGCTGGACTGGACTGTAAACCATTAACACTTTTTTTCCCCCTTTTTTTTTTTTTTTTTTCTGGTCCTGTACCCCCTGTCACAGACACAGATCTAGAGATAATTCCATGACAGAGTGCTAAAAGCATGTTTTTTATGATACCGGCCCAGTCTGCCTTCAGCCCACGTCTGAGGAGTGTTGCTGAGGCAAGCTGTGCTAAAGCCCCTGAGACAGGCTGAGGGGCAGGGAGACTCCTGAATTCAACTGAAGAGGTGCTAACACCACACAACTGGGTGACGTGGAGCCACTGACAAGGAGGGCAGCAGTGGGGGCAGAGCCGGGGCCACGCAGATGCCATCATGGGCAGCAGGCAGATGTTTGGCAGTCAACACTGCTGGTCTGCAGTCGGAGCTGCTGGTTAGCAGCTGGCAAGGCTGGTTAGCAGGTTGAGCTGCCAGATAGCAGTTGGAACTGCTGGATAGCTGTTGGGGCAGCTGGATAGCTGTTGTAAATGCTGGATAGCAATTTGGGCTGCCTGATAGCAGTGGGAGCTGCCTGATAGCAGTGGGAGCTGCTGGATAGCAGTTGGTGCAGCTGGATAGCAGTTGGCGCTGCTGGATTGCACTTGGGGTTGCTGGTTAGCATTTGGAGCAGCTGGATAGCAGCTGGAGCTGCTGGTTAGCATTTGGAACAATTGGTTAGCAGTTGTAAATGCTGGACAGCCGTTGGGGCTGCTGGATAGCAGTTGGCGCAGCTGGATAGCAGTTGGGGATGCTCGATAGCCGTTGTAAATGCTGTATAGCAATTGGAGCTGGCTGATAGCAGCTGGAGCTGCTGGATAGTACTTGGGGCTGCTGGATTGCACTTGGAACTGCTGTATTGCAGTTGGAACTGCTAGATAGCATTTGGAGCAGCTGGTTAGCAGTTGAGGCTTCTGGATAGCAAGCAGTTGGTGCTGCTGATTAGTATTTTTGCTGTTCTGGGCCTTGGTGAGCAGTACATCGGTTCTCATCCTACCTGATGAGAAGGAGCAAAGGGCAATGTAGCACCGCGCAGCCTAGAGCCACTTAGGCGCAGCCTCTGCTCCTCTGAGTGCCCTTGTATGTTTTCAATGATTCAATGATTTCAATGCAAAGTAAATTTCTTCTTGGACCCTGTCTTTAGAGGCCAAGGTGGTACACATCTTTGCAATGTCAGGTAGTTTCTTAAAATACAAAATAACCCCTCCAGCAGAACCTCAAATTGGATGGCACAATTACGTATTGCATAAGTGTAGGACACAGCTGAAGAGCTAGTAGAAAACCTGCCATCATCCCTTCTCTGGGTTGATGATTTTGAAGGAAGTCCCAAATGTTTGCCCAAAGTTTTGTTCGATTTTAAGTCCAAGTGAACTCAAGGTCTCTTTCTTTCTCCTTCATGGAGGAGTAACCAATGCACTTCCACCCAGCTCACTCCCCTATAAGACCTGCATCAGAGTATCATTTTCACTAGTGGATAAGTACAGCATTTGGGCCTTAAAAGGACCTCTGCTTCTCATTTTATTTCTGTGTGCTTATGGAAACAAACACTAGAAAGGGGCATCCATATGATTTGGTTCTCTGATGGGCAGCTGCTCTGAGCACTGTTCTATTACAATACTGCCTATTATGTGAATACAGAGACACAGCATGTGGTAGATGCCATTTATGGAATATACTGCACCACCTGCCTCTTTTATGAAATAAATATACCATACTGCCTGCCTCCTTTTGGAAAATGGCTCTCTTTGGAACATACCACACTGCCTGGCTCTCTTTGGAATATACCATGCCATTGTTTCAGGGTACATTTGGATCTGAGAGACAGGATGTCTCAGGAACAGAGGCAAACAACCTATGCACTCAGAGCAGCACAGGGTTATGGGTTTTATTCAACACGTGTATCATCAACCCACTCCTTTTCTTTAGTCCTTCAGATCCTAATTAGCATCCATGCTAAACTACGGTCAGCAGAAGCCACAGCTTGATGCAGCAAAGAGTGGAACAGTGTGATCTCAAACTTTTGAAGGAAGTCCTGCAAGAGGGCTGTCTGAGTAAGGGTGGTTTTACTCAGGGCACTCACTTGAACACTGAGCCCATAGAGAATGGGAGCACAGTTGAGGCTTGTCCTAAACCTCTCCACGCCCTTCCAAAGAAAAAGTGAGGGAGGTCCGTGAAACACTACAGCATCTACTGCCCAAATGCACAAAGATCAAGCAGTCATTACATTAAAGTCAAAATGGCTCCTGGATATTTATGTAATACACAGACTTAGTAAAAACAGCGGGTTTTCCTTCCCTTTTTTGACTTCTGTAACACTGGTCACCAATTGATCTGTGAAATCAAAGCTGAAAGAACTGTTATTTCAAGACTTACAGCTTAGTTATAGTGATTATTTTCAAGTACCTCTCCTGTGGATTAACAGAGATTAGCAAAAGCACATTTTTCAAGGTGTGATAATAAATCTGGGACTTCTTAGACTGGCTTGCTGAGAGTTAGATTAAAAATAGTCAGTTTCTTTTATTTTCTATATTACCAGGGCATGTGAAGACATCCCTGATACCTGCTTTAAAATTCCAGTCTCTGCTTGATTCTGGATTCCCTGTCTTCAGGGAGAAAAAGTCCCAGCTGAAAACCAGTTTTTTGTACTTTTATCCTTGTACAAAAGGTTTAACAGTGCTGCACTTTATAACAAACACAGCTACCTGTGATCTTTATCACAAGCACAGCAGCAACAGGACTCGTTATGAATACATTTCTCTTACATAAAACAATCACAACATGCTTTTACAAGTGTTGCTCCTAAAAGATTTGCCACTTGCCATCTGTGAGAAAATGGCCTCAACTGCTTCCTGGGAGCCAAACAAATTCTCATTCTATTTTAAAGGAAAAATTCCTTGACAAAAAAAGAAAAAAAAAAAAAGAAAAAAAAAAAAGAAGAGATTTAGGACTTCAGCCATATACCACAAGACAGCAGTGACTGTGGCTCAGCCACAGCCTGCTTCTTGTAGGAGGGCTCACGCAGGGCTGCCCCAAACTTGGTGATGAACATGGACTTCCCTCTTTTTTTTTATTCTTCAGGGCTTCAATTCTCCTATCAAATGGAAAAACAACTACTGGTGGCAGAAGAGGCTTTAGGTCATGCTCCAGCCATCTACTCTGGCATCTCACTTGGGCATTTTGTCTTAGTTCATCTGCTGCTCTCACAGGGAGCCGGGGCTTGAAAGTCCTGCATAGCTGGCTCTCCCACACAGACACTATTGTACAGGAATTTTAGATGCAAGAGTTGGCAATTTGAATAGAACCCATTGAAATTAATAAACCAGCAGAAAATTTCTGCTTGCATTTGCTGAAACAGCAGCTGTGTGGCCCTTCTACATCAGTCAGTTGTTCACCAAAAAGCTCCTTAGTGGTAAAGGGAACAGCAAGCTTGAATATTACTTTAGCACTGATCAGTGTTTCAGAAAGGATCACCTTCTTTGTTGTCTGTTTGCTCTGATGGTTGGTGCATCAAATCCAATTCAGAGAAAACCATTGCTGGGGAATCATTGCAGGCATCTTGCAGCCAGGCATCATTATCCAGTGCTGGAAAGGCTGTGTAGCTGCAGCTAAAAATGAGTTTTGGTCACATTAATTCTTGTATCTAAGTCTTCTTCAACACCATGGATCAAAGAATCAGAGAATCACCTGAATATTTAAATGAATTTTTAACATACAGTTCTGGCATGACATCAAAAGAATTCACATCATTATTATCCTTCTACAGAATAGGAAACAAAGGCACAGAATGTAATTATTTTGCCTGAAATAACTCATGCCAAAGCCAGGAACAGAGCCTCATTGCCAGACTGTTGGTTTATCACTTTGTCTGCTGGAGAACAGCTGTCCTCACGTGGTCGTTACAGGCTAGAAGGCAACTTCACATCTTCTAAAATTCTCAGTTGAGATGGTGACATCTCAGAGTGTATGCAAACCCTCACCAATGGCATGAGGGACACGTGGCATCAGCAGCAGTGTGTAAGATGCGTTTCCAGATCCACTGTTTGTGTTTCCAGTCCAAACTTTCAGTTCACATCTTCTGTTATCAAACACTGCCACAACTGGCAGTAATCTGACAGTACAGCATGCTTTTATCAGAGCAATGGTTGGAAATGGGAATGTAAAAAGCAAGGAGTTTCAGGATAGCATCTCACTGCTGGGCGACTAGCAGCTCCTTCTGAATTTATCATTAGTTATGAGTGTTAGTCCTTCTGAAAACACAAATCTTCAGGCTAAGAGTGAGCCCCAGCTTGCCAGGCTGAGGCTGAGGAAGGCACAAGACCCCACTCATCCTCATAGCAGAGCCGGCCCCATCCCAGTATCAGGGGGAAAGCAAAATTCAGCCACTGGCTTCCCACAGACATCCTGTTTCAGGAGATAACTCCCAACACTTTCCTTTTTTTTAGGGGCACAGTTCAGGATCATCATAGAATCACCAAGGTTGGAAAAGACCTCCAAGATCATCCAGTCCAGCCGTCCATATGTCGCCATTATTGCCCACTAAACCATGTTCCTCAGAACAGTGCCTGAGCATTTCTTGATCACCTCCACGGAAGGTGGCTCATTACCTCCATGGGCAGCGTCTGACCACTTTTTCAGAGAATAAATTTTTCCTGACATATTTCCAACAACTTAGCCTAGATGTCAGCAATTAAAGGTAAATAAACATACTAGAGGCAGAAAAATTACAGCACTGATATTTTACCTTTTATGCCCTGCTTTTCATATGAAATAATCCATCTGCATTCAGACTGTTTACCTTTCACACTTAGATAACACGCATAACCACTGAGTTATCAGCATGCCTCTTGCATTTGTTTTTGTCTAGATCTGCATGGGCTCCAAGGCTGCCTTGTGAACTTAGCCTGTTAAAGGAGGAAAGTTATACTTTTCTCCTCCTGCTTTTCATTGCTTTTGCCTTTCTGGAGAAAGACAGACCTCCATCATTAACTCATTACTATAAACTCAGTCAAGTTCCATGCTGTTAGTAGCCAGGTCTGCAATGCTCAACGCAGGCCTTACTAGGCAGGCTGCAAACCCCCGCAGTCACGCTGAGCCCGTCTTTGTCTTCTCTGTGTGACCTGCTCTTTCCTTGCTGTGTTCGTCTCATTCCAGCAAGTTTAAGTCACAGACGTCTGTGTGTATAGTAAAAGCTTGGCGCAATACCGCAGACAACCTCCGCGCTCGCTTAACGCAGCAAAATCCTCAGCGACAGCTCGACGAAAGCTGCCCACCCACCCCCACTGACTCAGCAGCGCTCTGTAGCACTGAGTCACGCATGCTCACCACAGCCAGGCAGCCTGCAGCCCGCCGCCGGCGCCGGGAGGTGAGAGGGCTGGGCGGAGCGGCCCCCGCTGCTGCCGCAGGAGGCACGTCGTGAGGCTGACACTTGGCTGATCTCCTTTCTCTTCCTGCAGAGCCCAGGGACTCCTGAGTGTCCCTCCTCCTGCTCACTTCCGGACTATTTGTGCGTCGTGTCGGCGAGGAGAGTCCTGGAGACAGTTTCCCCGAGACGCAAAGGGGCTTTGGGAACAAAACTGAGCAGAGGAACTGGATGTATTCAAGCTCTCCTCCATTTTCTGTCTGCTTGTTTTCATTTGGCCCCCACACTTGGGCACACTTCTCTCTTCTCCCTCCTCTTGGGACCACATGCTAAGCTGGATCACTGTAATAACCCAGTGTAAAAAGCTTGGAGAGGCATCACTGAGACTTTCTGGCAGTCTCTGCAAGCCACTGCAGCAGTGCAGCTGAAGGGACGGCCAGCTGTGCCCCAGAACGTCACTAACTGCTAGTGCAGAGAACGATCCTTCATGATTCTTCAGGCTGTAAGTCACCATCTGCACATACGCAAAGCAGATGTAGAATGCTGTGACTCAAATCCACTGCTGCTCTCTACATCACTACAGTCCTAGAGCTCCAGCAATGGCTCCCAAGACAAGATGCAAAGCGAAATCCCTCTCATTTTTACCATGTGGCAAGGTGTAAAGCCAGTTAAAGTCAATGGGAGAAGCCTTTTCAACCACTCAGAAGGCAAAGACCTTCGTGATTTCCCATTCTCTCCATCTGAGAGGGGAAAGTGAGGGTCTGACAAGTTTTGGGTGACAAATCTAGGACAGGAGGAAAAAAAAAAAGCAGATGGGGGAAAAGTTCCTAAAGATGTTTTTCTTTATAACATTGCAAGCAGCTGAATCCTGGCTGCTAACAGTGCATAGTGAAGATCTAGTGTCGTGGCACTTTCCTAAACAAGACTTCAGTTTGATCCTAATGAAGGCAGGGAGATTTGGGAACATCCAGTATGGCTGACGTTTTTGAAACAGCACACAGACAGGTCAAGGAGCAGACAACAGGCAGTAGGGATTTGGTATTGGAAGCTACTGATGAGTAATATGTAGCTGCCAGCATGCATCAGGCCACTTGCTGACTTGCAGTAATGCCAGCTTACTCAGAAGGTCAGATTTGAGAATGCAAGGGTTAGACATCAAGGTTGGCCCAGCCATGCCTCAGAGTGAGCCTGCAAAAGCTGTTAGCAATTGCTAGCAATGGCTGGCAATAAGATGAATGGGCTTTATCAGTATTCAGTCTCAAATGCTTCTGAACCAACTGGACCTTCTCCTGTGTTAGCTCAGGAATGACAAAACCTATAGTAGACAAGAGATGAGAATACATCCTCATGCAGTTCCCCCTTACAGACACAGTAACGCAGTCTTCTTCTGCGGACAACTCCCAGGGCCTGCACAATCCTAGGAAGGGCTGTTAGCTCTTCCTGATCTAGGATTCTAAAGCAAGGCCTCTCTAGCATCTCCCTTTTGTTCCCAGGAGAAGAAGCCACCCACTGCTCCCAGGTTCAGCCCAAGATTAATAGCACACTTTATTTTCTGCCCATAATGCCCAAACAGAGCTACTAAGAACCTCTTTTTTGTTAACACATGTAAATCTAAAAAAAAAAAAAATCCATAGGAATTGTCAGCTTTTCATATATGCACAAGGTCTGCACAAAGCAAAAGAGAGAGAAACAGAAGAAAAGAGTGATAGAATCATAGAATGGCTTGGGCTGGAAGGGACCTCAAGCATTAGCAAGCTCCAACCCCCTGCCAAAAAAGGGAAGAAAGGTGGGAAAGCAGGCAGATCCCCATCTGACACAAAGGACCTTCATGCCACTCACCACAGAACTTAAGGACAACAGTAGTTCTCCCCACTTACTGCTAAGAGAAATTAAAGTGTTCTCTCTCTGACTCTCATACTCTTTTCCACAGTGTCTTCTAATTTCAGTTAGTCGTTGTTGCTGCACGATTCTTTAAGTTGTAATTGGATAATCTTTCAGACTTTGGGAGATCTGCAGATACAGCCCCTATTTTTTGAAACTGAGTTACTAAATTAAAGAAGGACAAACTAAGGATACTTTGCCTGCACTGGAAGTCCTGTTTTACCAGTAACTATTCTTAAGGAACCCTGTAAAGTTCCAGTGTTGTATTTTCTGCCAAACAGTACCCTAAATATTTAATATCTTGATCTATGCATACATCTCATCGAGAACGTGGACCTTACCCTACATGATTCCTACCCTCAGCCTTTGGAATCCCAACTGCATAGATACCTTTGGAACTAACTTCACCAAATTCATTTAATTTTTTCACTCCCTGTGTGTACAACTGTGGCTCCTCATCTCATGCAAAAGCCATATGTGTAACAGGAGGGAGCCAGTGGGGAAACTGAGATACCCAAGACTTCTTTAAGGGCTTGTACAACCAGCTAGTCACTGGGTGGCAACAGATTTTTGTTAGTTTTAATGAAGGAATAGCGACTCTATGAGACACTCACTGAAAACTTTAAAGCCTTTTTTAGCAAGCTAGTTTACCTTTCGAAACACTGAACCAACTCCCGGGAGACAAGAGCTAAAGTGCTCAAGTGCGCGGAGGAGATGATGCTGTACTTACCTCTGCAGAGTGCTAATAAGGTCTGCTGGAACGGAATCCACATTTTCTATAATGTACATGCTGCACATTGCTGAGGGGAGAAGAAAAGTCAGTGCTGTTGGTAGCACCAGGCACATCAGCATATACAGCTGTTACCTGCCATTGGGACACCAACTGATCTAGTCCTCTCTTATGTAGTAGAGGTAGCGAAAGGGTATTTAAAAACCTTAGATATTATTTAAAATAGTAAATAGAATATGCATATGATATTATAATAAGGAATTAATGTCTTCCTAAGCTCCTAAGTCTTCAAGAAAGTTACAGATTGATACAGTTAGTATGGTGGGAAAGGCTCATCTCTGGAAGTGCAAATCTATTTCATGTGAGTGTCAACAGATTTTATACCAGAGGAATAGAACTGGAGAAATCCTCAAAGAAAGCTCAGCTCTTTCCTTACTGATGGTTGTGAAATGTTGAATACGTGTAGCTGTGGGGCTCAGCTGAGATCCAGAGTGCTTTACAGACCACTGAGCTCATCCTTAGTATGTAGCACATGCGCTTTGTGCAAAACATATATATTGATCATTTCCAACAAGTGCACAAAATGTCACGTATCTGCATCCACTTCTATTACTTTGCACAAAACAACTCCAGAGAACACCAGATTTAACATTGCTCAAGGACGAGGGAAGGGTGAGGGCAACAATGAACTCACAGTGGCCATCCCCAACCATCAGTGCCAGGATGCGTATGCCAGTACTGTCACTCTCCTTGCACACAGCTGATAACTTAAAACTCTGATGTTGGTGAGACCTGATGCAGCTTCCTGAAAATCATTTTCTCAAGAACCATACATTTCTCAGTAAGATATTAGTTAGCAATCTAGTTAAATGTGATCTTAGAGGTGTTATAAGCATTATAATGCTTAAAAATAAATAAATAGTCTTAAAAGAAAAAAGAATGCAAATTAAAGAACAACACTGAAGAATCCTAGTTGGCCAAAACCACATATTTCCAAGTTTGCATATGCTCATACTGTGGCTTCCTTACAAATCAGATCCAGGCAAGCTATTCAGCAGCTCTCTATAGAAGTATTAAGTTACGTGTTCATACTGTGTGCTCATGCTAACTCAAAGGATGGTGTATAATGCAATGCCAAATGAAGTGACTGGGTATTGTATACTACAGTGTAACTTGTATTTATTTAATGTGTATTCCAAGAAAAGGTACTTCACATTCAAAGTATGTGGAGGAAAAAACAAACAAGTGTGCTGGTATGGTGCAATACCATGATAGTAATGAATCAAAGGAGAATTAAAAGAATTGCTTCACTTGTGCATTTAACCAATTGAACCACACACAAAGCAAACTGTCATCACCTTTTACTCTTTATCTTGAACAATTAGCAGAGCTAACGACTTATCCTGCTTTCTGCATGAGACAAGATGTGATTCAATCCCCACTGGCTAACAGTTCTTGCAATACAAGAAAATGCATACAGGGGAATGTAATCTGTTTTATCTGTTAGTGTTTATCCAGAGTGACTCTCTCCATGCTCAATCAGTGTAGTGTATTCCAGTATTTGGAAACAGCTTTAGAACTCTGAACTCAACTGCAGCTTTCTTTCTGGCTTTCAAAGGTATCTTTCTCTGACTCTCTCTGTAAAGTC
This sequence comes from Lagopus muta, assembly GCF_023343835.1. Lineage (NCBI taxonomy): Eukaryota > Metazoa > Chordata > Aves > Galliformes > Phasianidae > Lagopus > Lagopus muta. The sequence goes on from NC_064433.1 coordinate 66,603,870, forward strand.
CTACGAATTAAACAGATCTCCTAATGGAAACACACACATGGAGCACCATGGGTTTACAAAGACTAAGTGCAAATAAATAAATAAAATAAATAAATATATATATATATATATAAAATTCACAGAATTACCAAATGAATGAGAGCAGAGAGAGAGCAGGCATCAAAGAGCTGGGACTCAGGAAAGCGTTTGATGAAGTGCCTCTCAAAATGTTATCTCCCATTGGCTTAGATATGAATACTGTCACGGGAAGCATCTGAAGAATTGCAGACAAGGAATATTAATAGACAAGGGGTCTGTGTCTCATGTGGTCCCCACTGGGATTATGGGTAGCTCTCATTTCACAGAGCACCTCCACTTGTTATGTGGAAGTGGGAATAAAACAACTGGTTAATAAAATATGTAGATAGCATTAAGTCCAGAGGAAGGGGTGGGGGAACACAAACAAGGACAAGAAAAATAATACAAAGAGCCCTGGAGGGCTTAGAAATATGGCCAGAATTTAAGTGAGATGCAGCTCTTGGGAAACAGTAAACTAATTTATCAGAGAGCAAATAACATTCACTGGGAGAGAGAAGTATGGAGAGCAATAATGTTGAAAGAAAGCTAGGAGGGAGTCAGTGATGCATTTGCATTCTGACAGAAGAGAAAAGGCTGCTGCAATTCTATGGCACTGTCCATGCAGAGCAAGGAGCACAAAGTGGAAGATTGCCTTTGTACAGCTAAGGAGAAGGGAAACGTGATGTCCACATGCAGCAGTGCTGCTGCAGTGACTACAAGGAAAATCCTCCTAATTGCTCCTACCTCATGAAGGTTCAAGATGCATGTAAGTAGAGCTCTCCCACTTCTAATACAGCAGTGCAAGTTCATCCACTCCTTGTGTCTTGGCCCGAGGCAGCAAATATTCAACCTCATCCATGATGTTTTGTTTTGTTTCGTTTTTAAGTATTGCTGTGCTAGAAACCTTGAATTTAGACTGTCACAAGACAAATATAAAATGTCTTGGGTTCATTTTAGGATGTCTCATGGCCCAAAAATACTGACAATTAAGAAGGAATCATGGAATGGTATAAAAATGATGAGGGATGCAGGGAATAATGTGGGGAAAGAACAAAAGAGCTATAATGCTTGTCTTCAACAGATAATAACAGAGATGTATGATATCAGAATGGGGATGGCAGATGGGTGGAAAATACCAAAAAGGCAAAGGCTTTCAGCAGCTGAACTAACACCACTGAAATTATAAAAGGAGAAATGCATGTGAAGTATTGTGAATGCACTGTTAGCAAGAAGGATGTGCAAGCCTGTAGGAGACTGTCCACATAGGAGCCAGCCTTAACACTGGAGTTATCAGTTGCCATCATTTCTCTGACAGAGACAGATCTAAGATAACTGAGACCAGCCCACTCCTATTATATTGAAGCTAAGTTAAAGATGAGAAAGTCTCAGGACAACTGGCTTCTCCAGGAGACAGTTCTTTGTTTTTAACTGGATTTCTGGGTCAGTGTAAACAACACAGAACCCAGTTCACTGCATTGGGGGCCTCATATAGAGTCATGCAGCTCATGTGGTGGGACCCTCTGAAGACACCTGCGGTGTGAGTTCTCTGGGACCAGTTGAAGACAAGGCCAAAACACCCCTGAGACATGACATTTCTGCCCCTTCCTTTCACTGCCTTCATAAGCATGATATGTTTGAAGACCTTGGCTGAATATATGAGCAAGCATTGAAAGGGACACAGTTAATGAAGGGTAATTTAAACTTTCTGAGGGGAGGCAGCTGTGCTTAAAGCAGTGAGGTCCTTACAATTCAAAGCCTCTGAGGTTCTTCTATATCCTGCTGGATAATAACTTAACCTCTTGTTAAGGGTTTGCTTTTGTTTCACAGATCCTCTGAATGAGATACTGCATAGAATACATTCTCTTTCCTACAAAAATAAACTGAGAGAAAGGCTTCAGCTTTGCCTGGACCTGGATGAAGAGTTCTGGTAGTCTTTCTAAATGGAACATGTCCTTCCATGATTCTCCAAGCACATGAAGCTCTAGGCAACCTTCCCTGATTCAATGGGCAAAGGGTTGAACCGATTCTGGCATTGTCCTGACACTGTCACTGCAAGGGTAAGGTTTCCTGGTGGAACACGCTTCCAGACTGATACTCCAGCACAATCTTTGGGTTGAACTAATGAAGAAGCAAAAGGCAAAGATGCTGTTATGCAACATGAACAAAAAGACAAGTTATGAGACACAGTTCTTTTCTTTTGTAACAAAAACGGAACGTTTAATTTCCTCTTTGACTCTAATTGCAATGTGGTGCTTAGCATACACTCCTTTCAAATCCTTAAACCTATGGCTATAAAATAGAGCACAGCTGGTAAACTGAATATTTTGTTACTGACACGTAGATTTATTACCTCATTGGAATTACCTTGAGTAACAAAAAACTGATAAATTATGTCATCAGTGATATAATTGTCATCCTGCAATTTCAGTGCTGTAGGACAGTATGGCATCGACTATGAGCAGATAATGAATATATTGCAGCTCCCTTCCAATTATAAGAGGAAAGTAATAACATCCCTTAATCCCCTTTATGTTCCTTGTTTCAAATATAAGTGTCCAGAGAGACTATGACAGACTCCCTGTGCTGGCAAAGGCTGGAAGAACCGGAGCTTGGCCAGAAAATCTGTTCTTCACTAGGAGAAATCCTCTCACCTTCCACATCAAAATCTTCCCAACAAACTAAGTGTTTCTCAGTGCCTGCTTCTCTGACTGTGTCTTCAAGACTTCCTTCAAGATTTTATCTTTTTGTATGAGACTCGCTCCATCAGGCAACCTAGCAAACAAAATGTGGTGGGGCAGCCTTAATTGTTGGGGGAAGAGTAGTCCCTGAGCTCATCTAACTCTGAAATGACTGGAGCACAAACCAGCTCCACTTCGCTGAGTGTCTGGGTCAGGGAGCATCCCTGCAATGCAGATCAGTTTCTCTAAGTATACATAACAGTCTTGGTTTTTTTTCCAGATGATTTTTTTTTTTTACACCTTACATAAAAGAAGGTGTTTGAAATGCTGCAGTCCCTTCTTCCGTGGCATGGCAGTGGCATGGCATTGGAGGCTCTTTCACTGCCATTTGAGATCCTTTCCCTTGGGACACCCAGAGAAGCTCAGCTCCAGCTTAGGGACAGTGATGCTGCTTCACCTGCCTGCGGCAGTCAGTGGCAACTGAGCATAGCAGCACAGGAGCAATAAGGAGGTGAAATGCTACAGTATGAGGAAGCAGCAGCAGCTGGTTTATAGCTTAATGGAGCATGGCTGTGGTTGAAGATATACTGAGCTAGGAAATATTACAGAATGCCATTTGGGCATTTTGTAGCAGAGAAATAGCACAAGGGGTGGTGAGCTCTTGAAGATGGGAACTGGAAATGTTGGGCTTTGTTTTTTCTGGGCTGAAGCGTTTGCTACATCAAACAGAGCATCAGCTGTGAGTGGAATGGGCTGTGTTGAAGCTGCTTTGTGCTGATGTCTGCTCCCCAGATCAGACTGATGGCTTTTACTGCTGCTAGGATGAGGCGTCCTTACAAAAGGGTTTTGGGGGGAGCTGGGAGCAGAGCTGACACCATAAAATTCAGTGGGATCAAATGACTCATTCCCTTTTGCTGTGTTGGAAACTGCTGGCTGAACTGCGGTTGTGCTCCACAAGCACTCAGCAGAGAAAAATGCTGTAGGGGAAGCCTCTAGGAGAACATCTCTTGGGCAGACAAAATCTGCTATCCTTTGGCACCCCAACCTCCAGGAAACTCCATCTCTGTCCGGTAGTGAGCTGCCCCGAGCAATTTACCCTGGGGCAGCAGCTCAGTCCTGTAGGCTGGTGAAGTCTTTGCCTCTTCCCCCCCCTTTTTTGTGCCATTTTGCTGTGTCATGCCTGTATTTGCCAAGCTGGGGACATCCATGTCCCAGAACTGTAGTGGAGTGGTTATAAAGCTCTCCTGAGTGAGAGGAGGCCCTGAATTCGGACTCACTCTATACAAATTGGGGCAAGGATTTTAATCACAGTTTTCCACCTATGGGCTTGTATTGGCTTTAAGGCAGGGTGTGGAGGGCAGAAGGGGTCTGTCAAGAAAACCTGCTGTCTTAACATCCATCACTGCTCACAGATATACAAGGGAATAGGAGGAAAAGACCTGGACCTGGTGGCCAGCAGGTACTGCAACAGGAAGAACAGCAGAGGCTACTGCTTTCCACAAATGCATCCCATATCATCTATACCAGAGCTTTCAGCAGGAGGGACTGAGGGATAATGTGCTCACTGAGTCAGTCAGTACATTAAGACATATCTGGGAGGACAGACAGACAAAAACTCACTTGTGCACATACACACATGGATGAAGGCCATGTCAACCTACGTACCCTAGAAAATAAACCTCTATGCCTACACCAGACAAATAAAACATTTTCACATCTTTTTTCCTTCAAACAACTGCTTATGGCAGGTGACATATGCTCCCTCGAGACAGCAGCCAGGCTGCTGTTCCCCAAGCTCTTCATCACATTGCTTCACCAAAGCAAAGTTTTTTGATTTGGTTCGATAGTCAAGAATGAAGCTTTCTAACTGAAGAATGTCCAAGCATTTTGTTTCGGTCAAATGAAACATCTCGACCTTTCTGAACACACTGTTCTCCAGCAGCTGAATTAATGAAGCCTGGTTTCTAATGACTTTTTCTCTTTGCTTGCCTTCCCCATCCCCCTGCCCTGGCATCAGTGGGTTCTCTGATGGCTAATGAATGAGAAGGCAGAAAGGAGCTCTAACAACACCTCTCAGGCCTGATGGTCAGTTTTCAGAAAGTCCATAGGGCATCATCCTTGTGGAAGCTATCCCTTTGCTGACTTGGGCAGGAGAAACTGGTGTGTGTATTCCAAAGTTGTTAATGTTATTAGAAAAATGAGTGCATTTGCACACAGATTGGTAACCGGGTACCACAGTAATAAAAATTCCAGGCCTCTTGGTTTCCCCAAAAATGTGTGTTTCCATTTTTTTGTTTCTGTTTCCACTGTCTAGGCTTAAAATAAATGCCACATTATCAGAATTGACACTGACTAGAAGCTCCAGTCCTAAATGTGTTTCAAGAGCTGTGCTAAATCCCCCATTCTGCAGGATATTGAGCAGACTCCTAACACGTCTGGAGTTAATGATCCAGCCTATGTCAAAGTAACTAGAGGGCATTTTAAAATTTCTGGGGACAGATACGCTCTGCTTCATCACAGAGGAATGCAACAGAGTTTGTCCTCTCATGAACATTCCTTACATGGAGCAGCACTCACACCAATTCTCATCCAGCAGCAGTTTTTTCTCTGACTTTCCACATCTTCCTGTGGGAGCCAAGAAGATTCTGCAGCCTTTGCCCCATCAGCAGCACCTTGCTGCTGTCACTTAGCTCCCCTCTCTCACATTGCAATGCTGGGGGAGAATGACATGGAGAGGGAGGCAGAGGGCACAGAACTGGCTTCTCTCAGCCCTGCTAGTTATTTGGAAATAATCTCAAGCCTTCTACCAGCGAGAAGCTGGATGCTCACTGTTTAGTAGCTCATTCTGGGCTGGTCGCTGGTTCAAAACTCTGTGTATTCATCTTTCTACAAAACCTCCTCCAGATGTCAACACATTAGGTTCTTTGTATATATGTGATCCTTATTGTGGCTGTAGTCATTATGAAACACAAGGAAATGACAGCAAAGCCCAGAGAAAACAGGGAAAAAATAATCTCTTCCACCTGAGTACCACCTGCCACTTGCATGTTTGAAGGTATCAGTTACAGACAGAGAGTGGGGTATGAAGTGGATGTTGGCTGCTCTGTTCCATTAGTTGAAATATAGTTAGATAGGGATCACTCATACAAAGTCTGGCTTAGGCTAGAAGACTGTGCTGAACTGGATGACTTTGTGGCCTCCATAACAGAGGCAAAATGAAATAAGTCCACAGAACACACGTCTGAACAAGAAGTTAAACCATGTACTGTGGAGCAGTGACAGAGCCTGGAAGCAATAGGTCAGAAGACAGCTGGAAGGATGCCGTCTCTATTCTGTAAGAGAAATAGACATTTACCAATTTGTTGAGACTTCTTTTTTGTCTGCTATATAAATACTAAAGGAGAGCATGATCTTATGTAGCGAAAAGTCATACTAATGCTAACCAGAGCAGTGACCTCTCAATTCCTCACTTTAGAATATGTGCAGCTCTGACTGAGCAGTACTACATCACAGTACAGCCAACAGTCTATCTTCAGCTCCGAGCAATAAGTTTATGCTATCTAATGTGTTTGCATGCTGAGTTGTCTATTTGTCGCATTCTGCCACCTGGGTAAGTCCATATCTGTGATGAGATCTCTGCATTACCATTAGGCTACCGAAGCTGTTAGGCTGTGGCAGCTTCTTGCTGAAATCTATAACTAATCACTCCTGCATGTCACCATGGGCAGGAGCAGACAGGAGCTGAGCATGTATTGCCTGATCCCTGGGACAGATAAACCCAAGCCCATTCCCCCCTGGAAGCCATCTTGCCATGTCAGCACAGCATGACGTCACAACTAGTATACTGCTTATCATTACACAGCTATGAAGGTTTTGGATCAGAGCTGGCTTATGTCCATGCTGCTGGGAGCACAGACAGAAGGATTTGGATTTGTCAGCTCTTTTTTCTGTGTGTGCGTGTTGCTAGTTCAGAAGGAAGACTAAGCTGTGCTTTGAGAGGATCCCGATAATTTTCCAGTACAGCTGGGCCACAGGATCTCATTGTCTGCAAACATCTTCCACCGAGTTCCCTGCACCAAGTCTTTCAGCCAAAAGTCTTTGTTTTTCTCTTGAAGTTAATCTTGAGCTTCATTTTGTGACATTTGGGGGATCTTGCAGAATTCCTCACTATGACAGTGACAGTCACTGTTGCAGTCAGAACAGCAAGAGGGCTCAGGAAAGGAGGAGCTGAGGCATGGTGCGGTGCCTGCTCCAGTCTTGGCTGGTGGGACAGGATGTGGGGACTCCTCCAACAGCCTAAAAAGGGTGTGACCTGCGTGTCTGTGTGCTGCTCAAGCATACTGTTCTCTGAAGCATAATTTCTCCTTTGCACTGTCAGTCCTTTGCATCACTCACCTGACAGGCTATGGCAACTTTGTGAGCCCTAAGCAGCCACTGAAAACATTAAGGCATGCAACTATCAGATGCAAGTAAGTTAAGCTAGGCACTTTCTTAAGGAACGTACGTGATTAAAAACATGCCTGTCAGTGCAGAGGTATCCTCTGCACACACACAGTGGCCAACACTGTGCTTCCTCAGAAGCTTCAGCTAAGAAACAAGAAACCAGAAAAAAAAAGTTAGAGTCTGTATGACATTGACACTAGGTAGGACTATTTAATTAGAAAAGTCAAAGCTTAACAGCACCTGTTGAAAACTTCCAAGGAAGAAAAAGTGTGTGTGCATTCATGCCTGCAAATACTGCCCAGAACACTACTTTTGGCCACAGGAACACAGCTGACCGTACACAAGGCAGTCCCTGAGTCTAGTGCTGAACAAAACCCCTTCCTGCAGGGAATGCCATGGACAAGCACTACGCATAGAAATGCACTATGAAACCCAAAATACAAGTAAATTTGTTGAGGTCTTCATGCTGGATAGAACAGATGGACATTAAAATGCCCACTCCTTTGCGCTGAGAGCACAAAGCTCGGTGCTTGCACTGTGTGCTGTGACTGATCAGAGGAGGGGACCACAGGCTCCCTGCATTCAGAGGAGGCAGGTAACAGCAGCAGTAGCAGTGTGCATGCCGCATCACAGTCAAAACCACTTGAATTTGTTTTGCACACAAACCCCTGCAGTTTCCAGACAGAAATGGAAAGGATGAGCCTACGTTGATTAAAACATTTGAAGAGTTCTTATATTTAACAGCTCTTTTCTGGCTCTATCAGTCAGAAAAGAATAAACTTGATATACTATATAAATTATACCTTTATGATATGTTACATGTATGTTGCGTTATGCTATGTTACATTAGGTACACTATGAAATGATATGTGTGCCCATACTGACACCTACATATACATGTTTGTGATGAGCTCCCAGCAAGATTCAGCAGGCCACTGCTGCCTGAAATCAACAAGTTACATCACACCATTTGTGAGAAAACTGGTTTCTTGCTCCTGTAGACTTTCTAAAAAAAAGAGAACAGGCAGGATATATTTAATGATACACAGTCCCAGCATTATCCTTCATGTTATCCGTTTTCTTTGACTATGACTTAAACGAGACCTTTAATTGTGTGGGGTTTGGCACCACAGCTGATTAGTGAACCCTATCCTGTTCACTTCAGTTTGCAGATCTCAAGCACATGCAGTTTCAAGCTCTTAGGAGCAGCAAGAAGAGCTGCACCAGTGAAACTTATGCCTACTCCAGCTACTGACTGTTACTGGAACCAGAGTGCAAACCATTCCAATTAAGTGGATACAGAAAGCAGAATGGCCATGGTAATTTCAGTAATTTCTACCACTATTGCTTTTCCTCTGTTTTTTCCAGGTAAGTCCTTCCAGCAGCTGCTTGTGGCCTGTCTTGCTTTGCTGTAGTAAGATGATGAAGTCATCTTTTGTGTTAAATGTGCAAGGAGGAAAATAAAGTGATGAGGACACAGGTTAGGAGGCTGTGAATCAACTTCAGCAGTGCCAGGGGAAGGTTACCATTCTCCTGAGCCTACTTCAGCCAGGAATATGTCAGAGAGAGATGGGGCATTAGCAAGTCTGTATTGGCTGCTTTGCCTCAAGTAAGTCTCTGCCTGTGCTTACCAAAGGATTTCTGGTAATTCAGCACGCAAAGGACTGCAGGTTGGCTTGGAAGAATACAACAAAGAAGCTAGGAAGGGCTGTTTTGGGCCTTTCTGTACCTTACAAAGATACTTGCTGAATAGGGAGCGGGTATTAACACAGGTCTCACAAAGTGGAGCCCACCTAACTAAGCAGGAAGGGGAAACTCAGAGTACAGCAAAGAATGAGGCAGTTCTGGAATTAACTGATTGCTGGACTCAGGGAAGTCAGAAGCCTGAGAAAAGCAGGGATCCGATGCAAGTTCTACCACACAGGCTCATGGGTACTTCTGAAGTAAGCATGGACAAAAGCATATGAACACCCAGCTCTGCTCTGTGAGGTACAGTGGGATAATAGCAGGGGTGTCCAGAGCAGGAGAACTGGTGGAAAGGTAAAGCTGTGCCTAACGCTTGTGGTTTTCAGTGGCCTTCTGAAAACATGACAATGCAGTGCCGTGTCATTTTCTTTAAATGATGGCTTTAGAAATCTTACGTTCTTTTTCCTGAGGCAAAGGACTCATTATTTGTGAACTGTGGTGACAGAGAACTCACTTTGTCTAAAACTCAGTCTGGGCCTGACATCTGCATATATAGTTGTAAGACAGATGTACAGCAAATCAAGGAGTAAGGTAAACAGTCATCTTTTTTTTTTTTTAGTTAACTCTCATCTGTTTTGTCCTCTGGCACATATTTGCGTGACTCAGTTCCACTTCTCAGGAAGATGTAACCCTCCTGAGCCTCCTCCTGGGCGTCCTTCTTGGCAAGAAGATCTCGTGCCTCCTAGGAAAGCACGCACAGGAAATCAGGGTAACATGGATTTGAAGCCTGTGGTTGAATCACATCAGTTATGAAGTCCTGATGTGGACTTCAGATCTGAAAAAATGAAAACGCCATTCATATTTTAATCACCGTGCCAAACATTACATTGGATAATTGGGCTAAATGTGTTGTAGAAACCTCTGCAAGTGAACTGCTCTGCTCCTCACCTCAAGCAAGACCGGTTAGTGCCCCAGTGCTCAGCATTGCTATTCCACTGTCATAACTTTTCTTTTTCACAAGAAACACATTCAGAGTTTTATCACAGTGTCATCCTAAATGATTTGTGCCATCAGTAACATAAACTCCAGTTTCAAAGATTCAGAGACTCTGTATTAATTATGTACACACAATAGATGGTCGTTTAAACATTTCTGGAAAACAAACCTTAAATCAGACTTGTTTGTATAGCCCCTGGAGATCTCAGCCTCCTCCACAATAAATGAGGTAGGGCTAGTGACATCTACAGGGTTTGGCTGTTGCCAAACCAGTGCATGGGAGAAGTGAGCTTGTGACTGCTGCAGTGCACTAAATTTGGTCGCATGAGCTTTGTGATATAAATATTTTGAAAAAAGAACAACTATCCCAACATAAAATAACATAACTTTGGTCAGGGTCAGGGAACAAATAAAAGAAAATTTGCAATATAAAATCCAATAGTGCCATGACATGCTTATAAACAGAACTAGTCTGCAATAAAAAACATGACCCAAACACCAAACACATACTTATTAACATATAAACAGGGACAGGAAACAAAATCAGCAGTCATGATTTCCAGTTTGAGGGAAGATGATTTATCTAGCTAATGTAAAGAAAGCCTTGCCTTTACTCTGGTTGGAACAGCGCCATTTATGACTTCATTTAAAAATAAATCTAGACTATTGTTCATATGTTTCTGAATCACTGCCCTGCTTGATGAACAATAGACATTTCTGTTTGGGTTTAAAAGTGCTGTGGGGAGGAAATGTAGGAATTCATTTAAAAGAGCATGCCTTGTTCCAGCTGTACAACTGCTGTGCATTTGGAAAAAGTGATGGCAGAGCTGGAAAGGTGAGTGCCCAGCTCCTGCCACCGAGCCTTGAGTGGCCAGAGAAAATTGCGTGGGATGGGTGATTATCACAGTGAAGATCACATTGGTTTTTGCACTCTCAGTTCAAAGCTCTGAAGTACCCAGACAGAACCCTCCTTACCAGGAAGTGCAAGTTATTTTTGTGTGTGCTTCTTTTCACAGCATTTATTCCAGAAATGTAGGAGTTAACCATTTCCATCTGAATTATGGGGAATGTAGGAAACCTGCCATACCCACCCTTTATCTGCAGCTGAATACCAGAACAGAGATTACAGGAGACATCTAGCTCAAGCTGATCTAGCCTCTCTGTGGCTTAGCCAAAGGGTGGGCAGCCCCTCTGAGCCATGCCATTTGCACAAAGCAGCCGAAAAAGTGTGAGGACACCAAGTCATCCACTTGGGGAAAGGGGACTCCTGGCTGTTCCATCACCCCAGTGCTACAACCTGTGGTGCAGCACCAATGGCTGGGCTGGGGGAGTAGAAAAATCCCAAAGCCCACCCATTTTTCTCTTCCTCCTCCACACCGGGGAGTCCACAGAGTGATTTCTCTATTAATAAAAGGCACAGTCAGAATCAAACTCACAGCTTCTGATTTCTTGGTTCTATACTGCACACTAACAAAGGGGACAATAATAATTAACCCTGCCTTCTAAAAGTAAATTACAAAGGCATAGGCATAATATCAGAAAGTTAATTTCCAGTGAACTCTAATTAACCTGAATGCCTAGACTTGTTCTACATTAAGTCTTATTATTAGATAGAAGATGTTGATATTTAGATTTGAAACACATGTAATCTACACTTGTGAGATGAGTTGCAAGGTAGAGAAGTCATCTGATTGATATTTCAAGCAAATATTTTGCCTGAATACATAAATATTAAATTTTTGTTTTATACTTTTAAGTTATTATCATTGTCATCATTATTTACTATTTTTTTCCAATACTTTATTGTATACAGCACAGCTCTTGGAAGGCTCATGTGATAAGACTATCACATATATATTTAAATCCTGTGTATATGTCATCACCTAGGGGCAGCTCAGGTTAATGAAATGCTGATTGAGCACTCAGTCCAGCTGAGCACTTCAGACAGGTCACATTCATCACTTCCAGAGTAAAAATTCATCTTGCTCTCACGAGCTGTTTCCTAATCAGCTGACTGTTCAATTCAGTTGATTGCTCCCTCTGACCATCCCATGGCTGACTGCTTCCTTTGCCTCCCAATCACACTAATTGACCTCTTAGTCAAAAACATTCCAGGTTTTGGTGCTCTGCTCACAGCTAACTGCACTCTAATGGATAATTTTGGCTGAGCATTTTGCAATGCGGGCACTGAGAACAGTGTGTTAGGAGACACATTGATTAGAGTATTAGTGGAAATAATCTGTATGAAGGCACCACATGTGGTCACACAATCAGACACTCACTAGCTAGACAGGCAATGCCATTTACTGATGGGTTTATACAAGATTTTGAGTAGGGGGTGCAATCTGGTTCGTATAAATAAACACAATAGTTCAAATACCATCTTACCAACCCATTTCCGTGCTGTGCAGTGCCAAGCTAGCATCTATCCACAAGCAATTACTGACATCCCCAGCCACCTCTGCCACTTACCATCGCAAGTTCTGTTAGAAAAAGTCTCCATGTTCCCCAGGGCGGATGGAGAGATGTTTGCTCCAGCACCTCCACTGACCACTGCTGCACAGCAGGCACACAGAGGTGCCAGCCAGAATGAGGATTAGCGGGAGCCAGTGAGAGCTGGCTTAGCCTATAGTTCGAAGCAGTGTCAAGAAATTGCTTGGCTGCCATTAAACATTAAAATAATGCTGCGTGTCTAATTTTCACAAACAGCAGGAAGCAATTGGAATAGCGCTTGGAAACTTATCTTTGTCAAGAAAAGTGTATGTTGTCAGAAGAGAGGAATTAATTTGGAAATATGCATTCTAGTCAAGACTCTGTTTCCATTATGTGTTGCTTGAGTAAACTAAACACTATATAAAGTTCATCCAGGATTGTTAAAGGCTTACCTGCTATCAGTAAATAGTTTCTTAACAGTAGCCCTCTCTGAAAAATAGAAATTCAGCATGTAAAAAAATGTGAACAGTTTGCTTTCTGAAAAAATATATGATCCTCTCTATTTAGAGATTTATTTAGTTGTTTTTTTATAGACCTATTTGTTAAGGCACATAGTTTTGCGTACAAGATCTTATTCCAGATGACTCTGGAAATGTGAAGCACATAGTAATGTGCTTAGGAAGCAGAAACACTCAAAATCTGAAAAGCATTATTTCTGCAGATCTTTCCCAAGAAATTTACTATGCATTCCCCAAGAAACAGGACTTCACACCCTCAGCAAAACTCCTTTCTTTCTATAATTCTTTCATGAAATGCAGTGGTAGCTCTTCGTGGGCTCAAATTACATTTTAAAAACGATGCTGTTGTTGGTTCATGTATTAGGACAGAGGTAGAGCTTGGTGGGGATGACAGTATGAAGAGATGTGAGAGCAATCCTGCACTAGTGTGCATCATCCTGAGTGTGACCTGCTGGGAAACACGTGCAAAGAAAAGCAGCACCTAATACTTTCACTCTCATTCGGATATTAGGCATCACTGTTTAGCAATGAGCGTTCATTGACCAGAAATCAAGGTTTGGATACAAAGCTGTGATTTGGGTCAGGCTGACTTCTAAAAAATACTACTTTAGTTCAGAATATTTCTTCTCTTCTTAACTTTTGTATAATTATTAAATTAAAATCAGTAATAATAACACCAACAATATTCTGATAATACATCTTCACTTCATTGAGTTTGAAGGGACAGCAGAGGGCATATGTGGTCTTACAACGAAGAAAAACCTATCTGAAAGAGCAGGTTTTTAGAAATACAAACTTTGGAATCTTCTGTGATATTATTCACTGGAGAAAAAGGGTTATTCTTCTCCAGTTAATTAAGACTTGGCAACAGCAGCACAGCTGCCCTTAAAGGTGCCATTAGAAACTGAAGGGACCAAACAGCTTTATAAAACCATATGTCGGCAAGAGAACAAAAGCAACATGTTACCTTGAAGTCTCATTATGAGACAGTTGAAAACCCAGTAAACTACATGTGGTGGCACTTTGCCTCATCTGGCACCAGGTGCTGTGCTCAGGGGAGCTGTGGGAGATGGGTGAGCCCACAGCATGCACTGGTGGTCAGTTCTACTGATGGATGGTGAGGCCTCAGGCTCCTGGAGCAGAATTTGGTTCACAAAACACAAATGTGTAAAATTTGGTACTGCTGGTGGGATCTCAGAGACAGGCCGTAGCATCCTGACGTTCCAAGGCATGCCTTATCCCAGTTCCAGGCTGCCCACACGTAGCCCTGTGATGTGCTGTAGACTCAGATGTGTGATAAACTGAGGATGTAAACACAAAGAATAGGGACCAGCCAGACCTCTGTGAGGAAAAGCATTCAGGGCTGAAATAAACGCTAACATTATATTGCTGTGTTTTGTTTTTGTTTTTTAATTTCAATGGATTTTCTCAACAGGTAGGTACTGTAGGAATATCTCTAGGATCCAGCACACAAGTGGAAGCAGTGGCAGCTCAGGGAGCATGTTTATCATGCATGTTTATCACCCAGCTTTTCTGATGGATGTGCAGGCCCTGTGGAACTACAGGTTGCTATAGCTACTCCCTTATCACAACCTGAGTGCTCTGTTCACAAAAGGCAGCCTGGGAGATGTTCGTGCCAACCGCAGCCAACACTGCTCTGAGCCATGGTCCAACGGTGACTTGCAAACACACCATGGAAAGATTGGTACTAGGGCCTTTCTTTGCTTAGGAGAAGAAAGCTGCAAGATTTGGATGGTTTTCCTGCCAGTTCTATTTCTGGTGGCACAGTGAGCCAGCTCCTGGCTTCTTGCGGAGAGATGTGCTGGGGGAGATGGTAATTAATGCACCAGGAGCATCATTAACAACATGCCCGGGGCACGCCTGGATCCAGGCACACTTTCTGTTACTTGCACTCCTTTTTTAACTTCTGTTTTACATAGGTGGTTCATTATCACCATACAGTGCCTGACTTGTTTGATTTCATTATTCACAGGCATTTGAAAATACAGACAAGAAACCTATAAAGCTTCAAGTCAGACTGCAAACACCATTTTCAGGTTGTGAAAACACTGTTTTCAAGACTCATGTTGGCAGGAAAGGTTTGATCACATGTATATATCTGAGTAGAAGCAGGAGCGAAACTACAAGATACTTTGATTTTCTGGTTTCAAATATTCCATAGCACAAAGGCAATACTTAAAACTCAGAGGGCGTAACAGCAGCAAAATGTCCTATCTGTCCAAACGTCTGCTCTCTTCTGTGCATCCTTTCTGCCTCCCTCCAGCAGACTCCCTCACTGCAGCACTGAATTATCACAAGCAAGTGGTAACCATGGGCCAGGCATCTTGGAGCAACGCTTACTTTGCTATCCAAATCATTTTGATGTATGAGAACTTCATGGCACTCCATAGCTACGAGCATGTAATGGAGAGACTCGAATGGCCTCAGGACCCACACCTTGCGAGCTGGGAGGGAGCTGGGCCTGGAGACATGATTGCTGATATATATGAATGTACGAACAGAACAAGATGCCTGGCATTGCCAAAGTACGTCCTGACTTCCCACCCCTACCTGACTCCCACATCAGTTTCCCTGGATATGTAATTGTTTACATGGGCCTCCCTCTTCTAAAGCATATTTTTCTATATGATGTTGCTTTTTTTATTTTATTAGCTATCTCTCTGATGGAATTAATACTACGGAGTCATAGAAAGGTATTAAACTGTTAACATCTTGGTGCTGTGTTTGGTTACTCTTCAGCAACTGCATTTTAAAAGATGAGAAACCTCTACTGCACTATTCCTCTGAAGATAATCGTTACTATCATTTGTGTTGCATTTATTCCTAGAAGTCCTGCTGTGATCATACTGGGCAGTTCTGAAATTCACTGTGAGACTTAGTGGTGCTCAGATGTTTTTCTCATCCTGACAGACAAAGCTAGCGAAGGCAGAGAGGCAATTTGGGCATGGAAACTCACGTAGCTTCCCCATGGGGTGGTAACTGTAGGGATAAAATCACGTGTCCTGACTCAGATACCGTCCTCATTTAATAAACTGACTCATCTCTGCTTGTACTCCATAGTTCGAATTACTTCTGATATTTTGTACTGAGAAAACATTCATCAGTCCTTTCAAGTTCAATCAAATAGCATGGAGGGTACAGATCCGTACCACCAAAATATCACACGTATGTAGTCATCACAGGTTGCTGAAACTTTCAAAGGGGCTTAATTTCAGTCACTAGAGGGCAGATGAAAGAGAAATATGTGTGTGTGAAATAAATCTGTATGAGGAGAAGTCTTGTTGGTATTTGCAGTTCCATGTGTTTCTGCCCTACTTGGTTCATTCCTTTTTCCAAGTGCAAAAGAAGTGATCAGTATAACCCAAAATGAGGTAGGCAAACTTTAATGTTCCCACGACTGCCAAGGCATGCTTCATGGTCTGAACAAAGCTACGTTGGTAACATTCACAATGCAAAATTCACTGAAGCAAGAATCCTATTTCAGGAATGATTTAGGTTGACAGGAACCTAAACCCTACTGGAAGACAATGTTCCTGATTCAGAGGAACATCAGTCATTTCCTGAGGGACTCTCACGTCTCTGTGTCCACACACCCTCACCCATTAAAGGACAGCAATGTCTGTGTGCATCACTACAAAGCACCTAAAAGTCTATGCAAGTATAATCTAAACACAAGCTCCAAGCAGAAAAGCACGGGCAGCTTTCAGAAGGATGCTTCTATGTCTCTTGTGAGCATGCTTGTACGTGCACATGGGCATGCATGTTTCGGCATCAGTCCTGGTTCATTTTAATGGGTGGCAAAGTGTAATTTCAGCTGGCCTTTTACTGAACAGCAGAAATGACATTTAGAAGGCAATTTTACTTGGCTTAGGGAGATATCCTTTACTTGGTGCATGTGTGAGATTCATTATTAACCCTATGGAAACTGCTGAGCTGAATGGAAAGATAGGTTAGATAGAGAAGTTGATAGAACTGGAAAGTATTTTTCTTCCAAAATTAATCAGACTTGAAATTAGGTGATGAAAGTAAAAAGAGCATGTGGAAAGGATCAGAATAAGTACGTTCTTTATCTTCCAAGAGCCTCCCAAAAGTAGTAAGTGAAGTTCCTGCTCTCCTGGAACTGGAACACGCTCAAATGCGTGTTACAGAAAAATGGGATTGCAGAAGTTTTCATGGGTGGCCCAATGCCTCCTCCACCAAGCACTGACCTGAGAGAGAGCAGATGGGGTCCCATGTGAACATTGGAAAATCCCACAGCAAACTCTTAGTGAGAAGCAGCTGCTGCAGAGGAAGATGTGAGGAAAGTGCACAAGATTTCCAGCCTAGAAGATCAGGCTGCAGACATTTACTGCTCTCCAGCTCTTTGCTCTTATGGACCCATCTCCTTTCACCAGCTGCTTTTGCATGCAGAAGGGATGGGACAGGTGTGCTGCATGGAACCAGAGTCCTCTGCTTTGCCACCACCACTCCCACCCTGCATGGGAAAAATTATTCCTGCCATTACAGCCATGCCATCCCTTTCTGTTTAATACTTACAGCAATCTCTTTCCACTTAATTCAAAGTACAGATCCTCTTCCAGATACCAGCCACAGACGGAATCCTTGGACAGAGATTTTCTCTGGGAAATGACCTCAATCAGAAACACATAAAAAGACACAATTTCTTGCTGCCAGAGGTTGTTATTAGTCTCCCCCACAAACCAGCACAGGCACTGCTTTTCAAGCTTTGTTCTTTAGCCAGCATTAGTGTCTGTCTCCCTCTGAAGACACACTGCATCACGGTGACGTGTGTTAAGGCTGAGTATACATTTTCATATGTTCATCATTCAGCATCCAGGAAAAAAAGAGTTCAGAAGCATTTATTAAAATAGCTAACACATTTGATGAAATATCTTTATCAATTAATTGCTATTAAGTAGTTGAAAGCTGGCTCAGAAATGAATTCATAATTTAACACTAATAACTTACTCAACTAATTTTGCCCCTTTGTCTCCTTCTGAAACAACTTCCCAAGAGTTATCATCATTTTGTGTCCAGGCAAGGATCTTCAAATCCCTCTTTGAAATTACTTCAAATCTTTCCCTCCCTTGAAATGTTATTACAAGACTGATCTTATATAATTTACTACAAGTACTTCACACTAAAAATTCAAGCACTGTTGAGAATTGTGATGGGTGAAATGTATTGCTTTCCCCCATTCCCTCACTGGCTGTCATTCTTTTCATTTTAAAGAAAGTTTTAAAAAAAGCTCTCAAATTGCACTTTTCAGGGACAGACAGCAGGGAGGGCAGAGGGAGCAGGTAACCGATGATTGGAACTTGGGAATGTGTCACAGCTTTTCCTTTCTGACTGCAAAGGATTGGTTGAGATGGCATTACATAGGAAAAAAACAGACTGCTGTGAGATTACTGCATTTACAAATAGATACAGCATTTAGAGAACACAGTTTTTGGTTTTGGTTTTTTTTTCCCTTCTCACTGTAGGAAAATAATGGCACAATCAAAATGTGCTGAAATCACTGGAATTTTTTGAGCATTTCAGTTCACCTCCGAAGGCTATTTATGACATCCGAGATGCCAGAATTTCTTGGACAATGCTGGCATTTTAAGGGCAAATGCTACATAAATGTTGAGTATTGTATGTATATCCACCTTCATATCAGTGTCACAGGGTCACAGAACTAAAAATGTCCTTCTTTCTTTAACCATCCTTGAGAACAGGTAGAGCTCGAACAAGTTGAAGCATGGAGGGAGTAAAAGGGGAACAACCTGAACAGTGACCTTTACGTATTGCACCCAGAGGACACTGTGACAAGGATCCATGTGCTTTCAGAAGAGGAGTCTGTGATCCATCCAGGCAGAAGTCCCACTGTTAGCAACAGAGCCGTAGGCTACAGACACAGCACTTGCTTCCAGATGAGAAGAAAATAAAATTAAACCGCAGCCATCACTTCTGGTTCTTAATGCCTGGCTTGGATTAATTTCTCCCTACTGAAAATGGTTGATCAGCATAATATTTTCTCTGGTTTGTGAGAGATTTAAGTTTCATATAACACAGCTAGCTTGGGAAGATACTGTGCTTTGATGGTCTCTTTGTTAATTATCTTAATGCAACTTGAGTGAAAATTTTGCTCATTAAATATTTCTAGAGCTGGGCTTGGGGCATGGCAGATGGAGGTGGTTTTCTCTGAAGTTCAGGAAGGCACTGCATCCAAGGTTTTAATGCCACTAGTTAGGATACAAGACTGAAGATCAACTGCTAGTCCTGCCACTGAACTGCAGCGCCTTAAGAAAACCATTTCATCTTTCTGCACCTCTGTCCATTTAAAACTAAAACTAATGATCACAATACCCTGATCATAGTACCTTTCTCTGTAATGCAAATTGGGTACCCCGAGTTTGGCAAATATGACTGGTAAATGTTCTCTGGCTTTGGCCAATATTAACTTGCTCAGTTCAGAAAAATTTACTCACAATAAATATTCAGCTTGCCAGATATGTCAGATGCCATCCAGTGCAGTCAGAGCTACAGATACATGGAGCAAAAATGATAAGCCTCACATCATATAGGTAACTTGGAACCTTGCAAATTAGCAAATAATTCATGAGCAACAGCACAAAGCAGAAAAGGATGTTATGCTCAAATAACAAGAAATCCAAGAAAAAGAAATGAATTTTTTAAAAAATTAATAGGCTGGCCAATCTAGCTGCTTACTGGAGTAAGAAAGAATTTGCTGAACTGTTGCAGAGAGCTGGAGTTATCTGTTAGATGCATTGCAGCTCTAGATCTCAAGTACTGCACAGTCCCTGAGTGTCAGCACAGAAAATACAGGTCAGGGAAAAGGTTGGACTCACAGCCTCTCAGATTAACCAGGGCATGCAAGGAAATACATCAGTTCTTCCGAGTTGCAACAACTAACTTCCATTCATCCTTCTCTCCAAGGAGAAACGGTAGCAGAGCAGCACTTAGGAAGACGGTGGGCATGGCTCTGAACATGGCTGCTCCCCATGAGAGGCTCAGTGGAGCCCAGTACAACTAACCACATGATTAGATTATCCTCTGGAGTGATTTATGTTTCTATACATATTGTGGGTGGGTGTATTCCTATAAAGATCAGTTTGATGCCCATTAATCAAACATGCCTGTGATGGATTATAAAATGTACCAGCAATTACAGCAACTCTGAAATGAAACTTTTCAGCTCTTTAAAGTTAGCTCCCACTACAGCAAAGTGGCTGACTAATTATGTATATGCCATTAAGCAGTGGTTTTGTCAGCACATAAGGCTCCAAACCCCCAGTAACCACAGACTGACTTCAGTGCAAGCTGGGCACCAGAATTTCTCTGAGGTATGAGGGAACCTGAAGGTGTTTACAATCGAAATAGACAGCAAACTGAGAAACAGAGGAGACAGAAAGCCTTATTATATTTTAATTACTTAATTAAGACCTTGAACGACTCCCTGGAAGAGATGGAGTTTGGACTTATGTCTTGTTTGAACTCTGTGCTGTACCCAAAAGGCAGAAAAGGGGGTTTTCTTAGTAGGTTAAGAAGCACAAAGTGGCTCAGGGATGAGGCAAATATGTGCTCCGCACTGCTTCTGCTTCTTCACCAAGGAATGTCTTCCAGTGCAGTGTTTGAAGTGACTGAGAGAGTATGGAATGGGACGCGACAGGCAGGAGCTGGTCCTGAAGAAAAGCTTGGTCAAAGGACAGTCCTGAGGGCAGCAATTGTGGAAATGCCGCTGTGGTGGAGAGGGCTGGTCATTTTATGAGGAAAATAGGAAAAAGAGGAAGACAAAGTAATTGTCTGCTTGTTGCCCAGTGCACGAAGGGTTAAAGCTAAGAAGAGAATATATGAACTTTTTGAAAAGTCTAGCGGTTTGGATTCTGCTCAAGGCTTGGATCAACCCATTCCTGGCTTGAGAAAACAGGACAGAAGTGTCCACTTGGCTCAGCTGCAGACTTTATGCATTTTTATTACCAGCGACTGGAGTTCAAGATGAGTGAATTGTAAATAAGGAGAAATGAAACACAATAAAATAGCCTCCAGAGATTTACCTAGAAAACATCTGGAGTTTTGGCACTAACATTTAGAAATCTATACCAATGGAAACGTAACATATTACTGTGAAGTGCAGTAAAAAATAGCACAGATAAATGAGAAGCTAAGGTCTCCTATATATCACAGTAAGATATTTCAGCTCCTTTTGGTTGTGCGAGTTTCTAATGCTGTGCCAAGTATTTCGTTGTTACCTTATTAGATGTTCTTAGTTTACTACCTTTTGCTTTGTAAAGCACTGCTTTAGTGTCACTTAATTTAATTTTTTAAAACATATCCAGATGTCCTGTTCATTTTGCATATGAGAAAACAATATCAAAAACATGTGCTTTCATGCATTCCAACACAGATACTAAGATTTCATTCTCTCTCTGAAACAATCTTGCTTCTGAAATAAGTTCCCCTTTTATCTTTGACATCAAATGCCACATTGGCACACAACAGCATTTTGATCTCTGTAAGTCTCTCTTAATGCTTGTATTTAGCCAAAAAGACCCTTAATTTGGGGGCCTGCCTTCTGGATTCCCACTGAGCTTTTCATTTCTTTTACAATACTGACATCATTGTTTGCATGCTGGACTGATCTGGCCCACTCAGTTTAATGGGCTAAGGCAGAGGGGGAGCACTTGAAGCAAGGGGCCCTCCCAGAGCTGGAGGTAACCAAGCGTAATGGTATGCTCCACAGCCTACCAGCATTGTTTAGGTAAAAACTTTAAACACTGGCAGCACAATGACCTGGAGAGCAAAGGTTGAAGAACCTCCCAAAACTCAATCTGGGTGGTGCTGGGCTCAGCAGCGACATGCATCTCCTCTCAGGCAGCATTTAACTGTCTCTGTTCCCTTTCTGCCTGGGGTGCAATAGCATCCTGTTTAAGTTTGGGAGAGGCGAGTGAGCCATTTGGCACCCAATGCAGAGAAAGTGAAAATAAAATTATCTCTGTGCTACTGGGACTTTGCAGTCTTTGGCTTCCCAGTGCATTTCCAAAGAAGACCAACACAAATTGTTGATTAGTAACTTTTCGGGTACAGCAGTGGGCTCGCAGGGACACTGACTTGGGAGTTGTTTTTGTTTGTGGTTATAGTGTTTCCCTGGCCATCTGGGGGATTATTTAGATGGTTCACAGCCCTACAGTTTTATTGCTTGCGAGAATAATAATTCTACATTTGGCTAAACCCTCAGATTTTCTTTTTTAATAACCTAGCCAAGAATGAGTAAGCCTGGATGCTGCCTACCGTGTCAGAAACTCAAGTACAGATGAATATTTACCAAAAAGTATTTTTGTGGATGATTTACAGTCAGCAGAACCAAGCTGGGCTCACAAGATACCTGGGCCACTGACACTCTGACAGCCTGCATGGCACCAGCACTAAGGCACCTGAATGCCTCTCTCTTATTTTAAAGCAGTCTTTCTCCACTGCAGTCAAGGGTGATACTGCAGGGCAGCTCTTCCAAAACTCCCCCCAAGCCCGAGAAAAACCGCAGCACCTCTTATGCCCAGCATCCAAAATCAGACTGCTCATCTCACAGGAGGGCTGGCTGTTTCTGGGAATCATGCCCTGACTGAGAATTTGAACAGCTTGGCTCTGGCTCTGGTGACTACAAAACCGAAAATCCACCTGAGTCAATAGCCCAGATCTTCTCAGCCCCAGGCACAGCTGGGCAGAAATCCAAATTCTGTGTCCCCATTCATAGCAACCTAATGAGAGCTCAAGCCCTGCCCTCACAGAAGTGAGCTCAGCTCAGCTCAGATGTCACGGAAGCCAGCTCAAGGATCTTCCTCCTCTATTTTACTGGGCAGCCCTGGTGCTCCCTAGAGCTTTAATTTTCTCTCCTAAAGTTCATCTTATTTTCTCTCTTCTATCATAACATTTCTAGTGGTTTACTTTTATTTACTCCCAAGCTTCTCATAAATCACAGGCATTATACAGAAGGCCACTGTATACACCTTTAAGTGCAGGATTGGCACAAAAGAGTCAGTGAGGTTCAGCCATTTCATATGAAGCAACTTCTCAGACAGGCTCCACTGTAACACACAAAGGACACTGGATATGAATGACTAGCAGGAATGGGTTGTTCTCCTTAACTGTGTCTTCTTCACATTCTGGATGCTGAGCTCTCCAGGTTGAAAGTGAGCTAAGAGAGGCAGCTGGGACAACAGCTACAGGATGCTGCCCAACAACCTGTCACAGCACTGGGTGATCAGCCTCTTCTCCATCCTGTGCCCTCCATCACATGAGGACAAGGCAGGCAGGGAACTTGTGCCAATGCTGAAAGCTTAACAGGCCTTGACACTCCAGCATGCTGCTTTCTGATCAGTAGCCACCCAAGCAGCCCAGCGCAAAGGCAGCTTGTGATGCTATCAGTTACCATATATTCACTACAAATGCAGAGGGGCCAGTATCTGCCTGAAAGAGGTTCTATGCAGCCAAAGGTTCAAAGTCCTTGCCAGTCCTGATCCAATCTATAGGCTGAGTGTTACTAGCATTGCTGGAGGCACAAAACAAGATTACAATAGTGAGACTCAGCATCAGTACGTTAATTACGCTGTTGACCTAACAGGCAAAGTAGCAGGGTTAAAGCAATTGCTAACCCACTGAGGCCTAACAAGCCTAGTAAGGTCATTTACCTTCTTGGCCGTTCTTTTCTCCCTCTGGTCTTCCTCAGCAAAACACAGAAGCAGAAACCTGAGCTGACTTCTCACATTCAACAAGCTAAAACGATCCTGAACGTTTTGTAATTACTGAAGAATTAAAAAAAAAATAAATTACTTTCTTCCCAATTTCAAACCACCAATTAACCAGAAAATCTGATATACATCATAATAAAAAGCCTTTTCCTTTCCAATCATGAAAAAAAAAATGAAAATGAAGACAATGTGATCATGTTATAAACGGTATTCAATTAATAGCTAGCTAAAAATTATACAAATTATGATTCACAGACTGAAAAACTAACAAATGGGAAACAGTCTAACTAAGCAAACAGATGGACTAGCATTTGCAAAATAAAAAGTGATCACAGTGAATAAATAGGAAGCTTCTAGGTGGATTTACACATAAGGAGTAGGGGAAATAGGGAGCTATAGATAATTGATGCTCTGCAATCAGAATACAGCTCTGTTATGAGACAAAACAAGGGCTTCAGGTGAGCAGAGCCTATGGAAATCAGACATTACTGTTTAACTCTCAGAGCTCTTGCTGAGACTTGCAGAGCTCTACAGTGACATTTTCTATCACATCACTCTGACCTAGGACCATCAGTACCACTCCATCAAGTAGATACCTGCTTTAAATACACACAGGGTGCTTTTGCTATGATCCTACTATGCAAAAGATACATGTATTAAATCCTGAATAAATGCTAGCTAAAGGAACTGACTGGAATTAAAACTTTTACCAGATCTTTTAGACTCACTAGAAAGAGATCATTATTCCGTGAAACAAGCAGCACAGGATAGTGTGGGACTAAACACATCACTGAAACAAATGTTGTTGTAGTCTCCATGGCTATGCAATACACTTAGTGAGGAAAGACGTAAAGGACCCCGTGGGGGGGTCTCGCAGTTGCTGACAACATATGTCCACAAGTGAGTCACAAAATAATGCCAACATGCTCTGACACGACAATCTAAGTCAGTCTTGTAAAGGTTCATTCATAAATTCCACACAAGGTTATCACTCCCTATATCCTCCCACTAAGGAACTCATTTTGTTGTTTGACATATTTTCTTTGTCTTAAGGAAATGATCAGATGTTTCACCCCCAGGCCAAATTTATGAGCATCTGGAAATGGTTGAATGACAATATTCATCTTGCTTGAAAAATAATTCTGCTAAGTGAAGCCTTGATCTGTGAGAGAAATACACAGGTATTAAGGAACAAAAATGAGCAGGCACTTTCTATCTCTCCACAGGTTAAACCTCCTCATTATTCTTTCTTTTTTTCCAGTTGTTCATTTCAACTGAATCACAGAATCACAGAACCGCAGAATGGCCAGGGTTGGAAGGGACCTCGAGGATCACGAATCTCCAACCCTCCTGCCACATGCAGGGCCACCAACCTCCACATTTAATACTAGACCATCCTGCCCTGGTCTAGTATTGGAATTATACAGGAATAATACTGGAATTATAACTGCTCTAACACAGTCATTCACCTAAACTTTCCCCTTATTCAAAAGCATGATGTTATATGAAACTCCAAACACATCTCTTCCGCTGCAATAAGATGCCCTGAGCTGCTGGGGCCCGGCTGCAGAGGCCTATAATAGTCTTCTTGTTCAGAGAGAGGCAGAGAGAGAGGTGACCTGCTCCATTCTGCAAGTATCAGTAACAGAAAGTTAATAGGTGGCAGCACACAACTTCCAAACAAGCAAAAAACCTGCAAAACCAGCAAAACAAGAAAGTCAGTTCCTCACATACTGTGGTTTCTTCGGTCTTCCTATTACCTTGAAATAACAGAAACCTTGCTTGTTATGCAGGAGCAGAAGTCTTTCCACTGAGTGGCCCTTGCAGTATCATAGAGCTGTTCAGCATTTTGGGGCTTGGAGAAACGGTGCCTGTACTCATATAAGATCCTCACAGATTCACAGAGATTCAACAGGAGTTATCCTGAAATTGTAGAACATTTTCCAGGGTCATCAAGTGGCACGAACCATTTAGCTCTGCCTGAGGCATACTAATGTGTAAGAAACACAGATATGCCTCAAAACAAAACAGTAAAAAGGAGGCTTTTTTCTTACTCCCATGATTACTGATGCCTTGGGTTTTTGGCAGAGATTTACCTTTCATTCTTCATGTCATTTCTAAGGATATTTTAAAAGGACTTTGGATATTTTCCAGAGGCCATTACTAGCTCAGAGACCATACCCATGTTATTTTTAAGTGACGAGTTATCACTGAGATTCAACCCTACTAAAACATTGGCATTATTTTTTTACTGAAGAATAATGCTGGTGAAACATGGAAATTTCTATCAGCAAGTTAAAGACTCCATCTGGGAGTCCAGAACAGCATTTTAGCAGTGAGCCACAAGATGTTCACCGGCTGCCTCAGGCATTCCAGAAACCTAAAATTTTCCAGAAGAAACTCTTACCCAGCAATTTTACCAGGCACAAAGAGCAGATCAGACTTCTGTGGGTGCAGTTCTTCTACATAATTGTCTACTTCTTCAACACTGCAGTGCCAAAATCATAAACCTTGCCTTCACTTCCTGCCATTTGCTTCATAACATAGGCAACCTGAGGTAACATCGTTATAATTGTTTTTAAAGTTAAATGGATTTTGTTAGGGGCTAATGGTTATGGTCTATGAGACAGAAATTCCAGGTCTGAGACAGACTTATATAATCTTGGCTTTGTTACCAGGGCAAAATTTTGCCATCTACTAAGTACATTTCGGAGCCCACAGATATGAACCGGGGGCCTTGAATGAAGAACGTGGAGACGCTGAAATTCAAACTATAGCCATGGCAGGTCAGGAGAATTATCAGGGCTCACCATGACCATAAATCAGTCTCTTCTGTTCTTAAAATCGACACAGCCACTTCACAGCCTTCTCACAATAGTTCAGCATCTCCTGTATTTGCATGTACCTCAAACAAGAGATCAAACAAGGTAACGCAAAAAGGCATAGCTGTCCAGCTCATATTTAATAATTTTAGTTGATTTTGTAAAACAAGCCTGCAAAGCATCCTTCTCACATGTCTAGCCAAGTGCACCTTATCCATAGGTGAGTATATGTATTCTGACAAGAGTTTAGTTTGCAACACAAACAATGCCACCTACCCACTCAACACAGTAATTTTTACCCAATCTGTTACAGACTACAGAAAGCACAGGCACACAAATACACACTTATCAGTCCTCAGCAAACAGTTCAGAGCTTTGGGTTGGTTTCATTTCTGGAAACAAATCCTGTAGAAATTTGCTTTAGTCTGAATCACCTACCAAAATCTATCATTTCTACCTCCCCGGCTCCCTAACTTGGCTCACAGCAGTCACATTGATTCAGCTCATCTGTGATAACAACACACTGCCAGTTTTCCTAACTTCATCACTACTTCACTGCTTTTTGTGCATGTGACCAACGATGTGATCTTGTTCTACAGGTATTACATTGATTCTGACCTTCTTTTGTCAAATCTTTTTTGGATGATCCCCCACACACTAAGGATAACTTCCAGGATGACAGCATGTTCTGCTGTTCTGTTCCTGGGTGCTTCCCTAACAGAGTTGGACACTATGATCATCTCAGGTGGCTTCAGTGTCCTCCCATCTATAACCATGCAATCCAAAGTTTATTCACTGCTTCCTCCTCTCTGCTTCAGCAACAGCCACTTCAGCTTCTCCATAAAATATAACTGCAGTTTTATACACTTACATCACATATAAAACATTACAGCCACCTCGCTGACAACAAGATCAGAACAAACCTTAGGCCACACTTACTCTCTTATAGATCTGGCTCAAGCTCATGACAAACAGCTCACGCCACCTACTCATGGGGCTGACAGACTGCCTGCACCTACACAGTGAGACAAGCATGAGGTCCAGCTGACACAAATGTGACCAGAGCCCATCCTTAATGCTACGAATGGTTCTTTTGTGCTTACCAACGTGGAGGAGGACAGTTCTTAGGATGAAGCCAGTGGGGATGTCTGTGTAACACAGGGAGGACAACATGACAGCCATTCCCTTGGGCATGTTGCCCATCTCCTAGACTGCATGGCAACATATGCACGACAGCATCATGCTCACACAAGTGCCTGAGGGACAAGCATGCCACCAGACATGCTTGCACAGGTAGACCTGTGGCACTGGCAAGAGGTGGGTGGGTGCACGTCCTGTCAGGCCCACGGCTGCCTCAGAGAGTGCTTCTGAATAACCAGAAGGTGCTTGACACTGACTGTAGTGGAACAGAAATGAGCCTAAGCACATGCAATCAGAAACAGAAATCTTTCCATAGATGGTTTTTTTTTTCTGCAGAAAAAGAAATGAAATGCTCTGCAATCCCTCTACCAATGGAGAACATGCGAAAAATGAGCAAACTGAAACTAGCTCTCTAGTACCATCTTCAGAGTTGCTGCTGGCTGTGGCCTTCCATAACGAGCTTATGTATCAGTGCTCCTGGAGGGCAGGCCTCCACCTGCACAGGACTCAATAAAATATAATCAGTGGGGAACTTATCTCGAGGAGATGTTATTGGAAAAGAACTGGGAATACCTGGAAGCTATACTCAAATTATAGTTGCCAGAGATACAAAACAGACCCAAATCTTTATTATATGCAGATGTTTTATTTCACTTCATCTCCACAACCTGGTATATAAAATTATGCTTATGATGTGCAAGGCACCATACGCTCCAAAACATTTCCTTCCTTCTTTCAAACTAGGTAGTTTGCTTTTTCATGTCTCTCAATTTAGATTTTACTTCTCAGCAATCAGAAGATGTGCTCTGGAGGTAGCCATCTGAGATGACAACTACCTAAACTTTTCAAAAGAAACCTCACTAAACATTTAAGACCAGAACTCCTTCTCTGTAGGTCTGCATTTTCTGATCAGGTTTACATGGAGCAGGCAATTAGTTTACCAGCAATACCAGCAAGACTAGTGTGAAAACAGACAGATGGACTGGAATGTTTTCAGGAAGAGAAGGTATTTTTTGTTTTCTCATTTCTGTACTTCAGTTAAGGCATTCTTTCTTTCTTATCCCTTCCCTGTGAACAACAAACACCGCTAAGATGATGTGTTTGTATGCTTGATATCTGTGCATGATACAATCTTGAAATGGCATGTTGGAAACAGCAGTAATGGATCTATTGCAATCCCCACACTTCCATCGACTTTCATTTCCTGAAACCATACATTCAAGAGCAGAGATCATCCACAGACATTTGGAAACACCCAGCATATGATGAGGGAATATTATTCCTTAAAGTGTTTCTAAAACGTGCCGAACACACGTCTTTATTCAGTATTTCTCACTGCATCTGCTTTAAAAATCAATTCTGGGAACACCCTTCCTTATGGGCAGCAGAGCACAGTTTCATCACAGGCTCTGCAAACCACATCTTGAGGAAATTTCAGCAGGTATCACCAGTCCTCCTCTGCTGCCACACACCAGGGAAAGCATCTCTGGAGACATGCAGAAGACACAAATAGCCACTGATCCCTTCTGCTACTCCTTGTGCGGGCGCTTGTCCCCTGCCTGCATAGAGCTGCTTGAGCACCATTAGCAGGTCTGTGAAGGAGTGTGAGGGACTGCTTGGCAGCAGCACAGCAGTGATGACAGCCCAGGTGTCCCCACCTCATAAGCACACTCTACCTCATCCCCTTAAAAGTGAAGATTAACAGCAACATTCTTGACTTACATGAGCAGTCCTGAGGCCAGGGAGAGCAGTCACCACTTCCCAGCCCACTGGGCCAACACAGCACCAACCTAGGTGCCTGCCCAATCCCTCCTAACACCGGTTGCCTTTGTGCAGGACTGTGAAAGAAAAGTTCAAATTGTTATGCTAGGTAATACTAGCACAACAGCAATGTGAACAGCACGTTTTCCACCAGCTCTAACATAAAAAGTGATCATGTTACAAATTGTTGGGACACCTTTCTAGAAGTTGCTGTGCTCAGGCCATGTCCCAAGCTGAAGTTCAGAACTGGGTATTTCATTGTCAGCAGCCACACTGCAGACCTCCAGCATTAATTAGCATTTGGGGGGGCCTGCTGCCAGCAGGTTCTCTGCAACCATGGGCTGTTTTCCACAGGAATATATGTGGGTTGTAAATTGGATACCGCTCTCAGGAGAGCACTGGAGTCCAGCACTGTGTTTAATTAATCTCAATGCTTTAAGGCCTGGGGCAGGCTTGTGGCAAGCCAGTCTGGTGTGGGAGACCCTGAAAAACAATGGGACACTGCATTTAAATGGAAGAAGCAGCCCTTTCCTTATTGTTTCCCACATTTCAGTCTACATAATCAAACAGCCAAATGCACCCGTGTTCATTGGATGCTCACTTTGAATTCTGGTCAGGAAACACTTCAAGGAAATAATGTTTTATGAAATTACTAGTCACAAAGTAATAGCAAAAAAGCATTAAATGATCTTAACCTTATCCCATAGCCATTGAAATGTACATTTCTACAAACATATATAAACACGTATATGCACACACACACACACTGTTCATACCTCTCAGTACAAATTTCCCTCTTCTCATCCTTTGAATACACAGTTATATGTATGTGAACTTTTACCTAAATCTAGGAACAAATTCCACTAAGAGTTTCTTAGGAAGTTCAGAGTATTTTCCTTAATTCTTCTCTACTGACAGTTTGCAAGGCATAAAAATACAGAGAAATAAAGGAGTCTGACTTGGGCAGCCAAACAACTCCTTTTGCCAGACTGCAGACATTCTCTTTAACCTTTTTCTTTCCTTCATTAGGATCTCTCTTTCTTTCTCTAAGATCCTCACACCTGTTTTGAGTACACCCAGGTAAATGCCTCAGATATAACTCTAACAGTTTGAGAAATCCTCTGGGATATCTGTGAACGTAGTAATGCCAGAGGTAAATTTATTGATTCATTCACTGAAATGGGCTAAAATTGCTTAAAGAGTAAGTTATGATGTCTTAATTGGAAGAATAAAAACTCTGAGTCAGCTTGAATTGTGTTTAAAGTACTTGTCTGACTGCTCCTGTGAATAAAGTGTAAAAGTAGCACTGCAACTCTTCTACGGACACAGCTTGTACCACCAGTCAGAGAAAGATAATGGCTGCGAGAAGTGGCCTGAGTTTCTATCCATAGGTAGTAAGATGCTAAATCCTCATAGGAACAAATTCATTGTCAGAGATTAGATAACAAGAAAGATCTCTCTCTAAATATAGGCTGGGGTTTCCATAACAGGCAATAAAGATTCTCAGTAGTCCTGACTACAGCCAAGCTCTTGGGTGACTTATGGGCTGTGGACTTCGTATTTGAGAGTGAAGGAGTACCAAGAGAAAAGTATTGGAAGGGTGCCAGAAGCTTCCAGAGTTTGAATCATCTATTTACCTATGAGTTCAGATAAGATAAATCTCTAACATGCTTTCTGCATCTGCAGTATCTCCTGTCCCTCTGGGTGCCTGTCTGCCAGTGGCATTCACATCATGGGAAAAAAGCATACAACACTAAGCTGAAACCCAGCTGGTTGTAGCAGCCCCTCCACATTCCCCAGTGCAGAGTGGGATGAACTGTGTGGTGTTCTTTTAAGCCCAGCTGAGAGCATAAAGGGAACCCTTGCCCAATTACATTTCAGTCAGATGAAACCCATTCCGTAGCATAGAATCATACAATGCAGGATATTCTGAGTTGGAAAGGTCCCACAAAGACCATTGAGTTCAATTCCCGGCTCCACACAGGACACCCAAAATTCATGTACAAGAGCACTGTCCAAATGCTTGTTGAACTCTGGCAGCTTGTAGCCATACCTACTGCCCTGGGGAGCCCGTTCCAGGGTCTGACCACTCTCTGATGAAGAACCTTTTTCCTGACACCAACCTGACCCTTCCCTGATGCAGCTCCACGCCATTCTCTCTGTCACTGTCACCAGAAAGCAGAAATCAGTCCCTCCACTCCTCTTGTGAGGATCTATAGGCTGTTATGAGGCATCCCCTCAGTCCCTCTTCTCTGGAAAACAAAGTAAAAATTTTTACTGAAGTGCTCCATGTTGTCATAAGCAATTGCCCTAAGTGCTCATGCCTTTTTACATCCTTCTCCTTTCTCACTTGTTCCTTACACATAAGCCTGAGAAATTGCAATCATCATAGTTCATTTTAAACAATGTCAGAAACACTCAAATGTCTTTAAAAATCCTTCAAGAACATGTGGAAGACATAAGCAAAGGAAGGGCTGTGTCTCTGTGTCTACTTGGGAATGCATGTTCTCTAACAACATAAAGCCACTGTCCCATGAGGGGAAGACTGATCTATATGCTAGCTGATGCAGTTAAGTTAGCAGTTAAGGTTATTTCCTTGCCAGGGGACATTTTCTGTCATTTCTACTAACAAAACAAAACAAAAAGAGAAAAAAAAAAACAACAGTTGGGACCCATAAATCATCTAAATTGATGTATATGTATGCTACCATCTATACATCCAGACACCACCACCGCATTATACCTAATATATGCACATACATGGACTGAATTAACTTGATAAAAAGAAATCATGTATTTCCCCAGCAGTCCATCAATTTCTATAAAAAATGTAAACTACTATAAATGATGACATTTGAATCCAGCAATGGTCAACCCTCATCATTTTCAGGTTGCTTTAAAATGACTCTGTTATGCATGTTAATCTCTCACTGTCAAAATTCAACGTATCTTATGCACCCTGACCGCTCACCATATATTCTCTCATCAAATATTTTGCTATTGGAACATTTTAAAAAGGCAGGTTTGCTCTAATCCCTCTTCTTTCATTAAGAAGATGCAGCAGTACAGATAATACCTTCCATGTGCGAAGGCACGCACAACATATCTTCAGATCAGCAGAGCAGTGCTCTGAATACCACAGGCCAGATGTTTCCAGAGGAAATGCTCAGCGTCCTCGCAAATTACTGTGAAGGCCTTGCAGCAGCCACCCCAGCCACCTTCGTATGAGCAAGCACCAGGGTACGGGCTTTGTAAAGCTTGGGTTCAGCAGAACCTGTTGCTCTGCTGCAGGAGTGACAACTTAGTTTATTGTCACCAGAGTCAGTGAAAAAAGGTTGCACAATTAACTGACCCATTTGTGCAACTGTAGGGCTTGCAAGAGGGGGAAATGAAATAGCTTCCTAGCGTGGCTGTGGATCAATACATGCACTGAAGCACAAGATTTTCTTCCGTTCCTTTTCCTCTTTCAAAACTGCAGTGTGTTATTAAGGGCAAAGCTTACTGAGTTACGTTATTGAAGAGTAGCAGCTGTGCAAATCAGTTCAAATATAGTGCTTGAGCTAAGCACGGCTGGTATCATTTCTTCTATTCTATTCCCTTTTAGGAGGGAAAACAACTTTTTACACTGGTAGAGAGTGATAGGACAAGCGGGGATGGTTTCAAACTAAAAGAGAGGAGATTTAGAGTAGATGTTGGAGGGAAGTTTTTCACAGAGAAGGTGGTGAGGTGCTGGAACAGGTTGCCAGAGAAGTTGTGTACGACCTGTCCCTGAAAGTACCCAAGGAGAGGTTGGATGGGGTTCTGGGAAGCCTGATCTAGTGCTTGATTGAGCAGGTCCCTCCTTAAAGAATAGAACAGTGTCTTCATATTTGTAGTGGGAGAGAAAGCAATTTGTGCTAGAACAGGACCATGGATTTCTGGACAAGATTAGGAGTAAGGCTTGTACGATAGGCAGGACAGAGAAGACAAGCAGTGCTTGCAAGGTAAGGCAAATTAAGGAAATTAAAAACATTCAGTATGTTTTTATTTTTCAATTACAATATTGTAACTTTGAGGGGACAAGTGAAATGACTGAAGCATATTACATAGGCCTTCCAGAAGCAGTCAGAAAGCAGACACCAGCTGCCTCAGTTCTTACCCTCAGGCTCAGAAGTCCCTCTTCTAGCCTTTCTTCCTTATCCCCACTACAGTTTGTTTGCACCTCAATATTTGAAAGCTGAACATTTTCCTGCCCATTCTTGTCCAAAAAGTCCATCCTTGTCAAAAGAGTCCATGCTCTCTTGGCCAGCCACTTTTGCTACTGAGCAAAGGCTTTGCTGAATGAGGTCTTGCGGTTTCTCTGTTCTCCTCAGGGAGCACCCAAAGGAAACACCAAAGGCCTGGGGATGGCCCAAAGTGGGGAAGATCTGGCTGTGATCCAAAATGTGTCAGGAGAGGTGGCAGCTCAGCTAGAGGCTCGTTTTGATCTCTCCAGGACACAGCTGAGGAGCACCAGGCACACACAAGTGCTTATCCAACACAGACACCGGGGCAGAACAGAGAGCTGGAGAGGCTTGCATGTGCATATTTAATAGGCAAGTAGTGACTTGTTTTATGATCCTTATTCATAATTTATTGTTTGAGAGCTCAAAAAACTGCCAATGTTCTTCATAATTTTGCATTCAATATGTTTCCACAACAACAAACTAGACAGGAATGGGCAGAGGAAGGAGAAAAAAGAGGCTACTTTTTTTGGCTTCAACCTTTGGAATCAGACAATAGGGCAAAGAGAGGAACACATCTCCTCTTGGCAAGCTCCACTTTGGCAATGGACACATAGAAGGATAAAGCTCTCTTCATTTTACAAACATAAACTTCTCATTCTGGTCTCTTTTTTTTTTCTTTTTCTTTTTCTTTTTCTTTTTCTTTTTTTTTTTTTTTTTTTTGGAATATTCTGTCCAAGAATGCTGCAAGGATGTAAACTGACTTTTCAATCACTTCCCTCCTCACTGAAGGAACAAGATTGTAGAAAAGGCTGCTGATAAACGTTGTATTGTTGAGCCAAACCTATTTATGCCAAGAGAGACTTTTTGATTTTTTCCTCTCTCCTCCCAGTATTTTTTTCTCTCAGACTTTTAATAAGGCAGTAAGGGAGAAAAGCAATGATGCAAAGGGGCAGAGGCTCACTGTGACCATATACACATCACCCCCAGTGTTTGGGTCCTGTTGGGCAGTAGTTAATTTTGTGTGTCATATTTTATGTCACACTTATTAGCCTGAAGTGCAGTAATGCATGTTTCCATTCACAAGAGAGTCTCTTCTGAATAACAAGGCCATGAATGTGTAATAATAAAAGTATATTCCATGTGGCAGGGGCTGTGCTAATTAGGAAGACTTAAAAATCCCTGTCAAACATTGTGAAATGTTAAAATGCTTATATAAATGTTTAATAATGAATCTGATAAACTGAGTGGAGGTGGCTTGGGGAAAACAGTCATTTGAATAGTTTTCTGAGTTATGAAACAGTTTACAGTTTCTGCAAAATATGCTATTAGCAAATGTTTCATCTGGTTGACACATCTCTGATGAAAAGCTCGATGTGATCTGCAATCTAGCATACTCCAGCAGAAACATGGCAAGTTTGCCCACTGCTCTTTGCATTGGCTGCCAGCTCTCCAGGGCGCTGGACCAGCAATACTAGCAAAAGGGTGAGCAGCCACCTCCAGCATCTGGGGAGCTGGCACTTCTTTATGTTCTTCCCCAAAAATCTGAGTCCAGGTGTTGATGTCTTCCTTGGTGCCAGCTTTAGGACACCTCTGCAGGATTAAGTCACAGGACAATTATCTGCAGCTTGCTCACAGGAAGATTCAGTCATGGCTATGAACTAGGACACATTTAGTCATTCCCAAGCCTCTGCCCTGCAGCCTTGGTGCTGCTGTGGGACCAGGGCACATCCCTCCTTAACAGGCACATTAAGAGCAGGATGCAGCATTGGCAAAGCCACCGCACACTGAATGCTGACTGTGGGAGGCAATGCCCACACTGTCAGGTTTCACCCCTTTCCTGATTTGTTTCCTGGCTGCAGCACTCTCCCCAAAACTGCAGCACTGTCCTCGGTCACAACAGAAGAAATGCCTACTTTGATTAAGGAAGAAATGATGAATGAAAATATTTTGATGAATGCAAACTTCATTCCAGACAAATTAATTGTGCTGCTCATTTATGAGGCTAAATCAATGGTAAGAATCATTGATGAGAAACCTATTGAAACTCCAGAGATGCTTTTCAGGAACATACGATTGCTTCCAGTTTTTCAAACAGCACTTCTGTGGCAGAGCTCCACTGACTTCAGTTCTGCTGAGCACCAGGTAAAGTAATCCAGCCCGAGGCAGGGCTTTCTCATTAACAGAGAATTTTTATAACATAATACTTCATATTATATTTCATATAATTCCTTAGAAAAACACGAAAGTAAAAAAAAGAATAGCTTTTCACTAAAACAAAGGCAATTACTTTTTTCTCCTACATTACATTCTTATCCCACATAATAAATGCAGAGCTCCCTGGGCTGGGGGAAATACAAGGTCTAAAGACAAATGAAAAACACAAGCTCTCATCTGATACCAGTTCCACTTGTAAAGTCCAAGACAATGCTACTAACACCAGTGTGTTGCAGAGCAAAGTATGTTCTAGCACCCCTGTTGTCAAACCCTCAGACACAGAAAGACTGCCCTGCTAGAGGGCAGGCTGCCTTAGCGCTGCTTACCTGCGGAACTGAAGAGCTGCCCCAGCTCAGGGGTGGCCTAAGTGTGAGTTTTAACCTATGACCATTCAACATGTCCAAATTCCTTCTTAGATCTGAATCCTTTCCTCAGAGGCAACTTTCAGGATAGATTCAGGAGAAAACGTATGTTCCTACAGTAAGCTATTTCAAACACTGACGCCACACAAAAGTTAGACACCAAGTGCAGCTGCATCTGTCTGTAGCAAAGCTGAGAGCAGAGAGCCTGCCCCCTCAACCTCACAGCCTCAGGGAACAGATCCCAGCATGGGGAGCAGCTCAGCTGCTGCTGCCTTGAAGAGAAAAATGGAAACTAGCAATCCCAAGTTAGAGTGAACACCCCTCTGCATATCCCAAATCCTGCTTGTTACCAACTTCCATGATAGCAAAAGAAAGCATGCTCCATCCTCACAATGGCATGGAAACGCTGCTCTCTTGAAATACAAGAAAAGTCAGGCCAGAGAATGAGGGATCTGTCTCACCTCCCTGCCCTGCACTTTTTCAAACCCAAATCCTGTACAAGTTTTATTTAACACTGGCACACAGCTCATGAATTGCTAGCAATGCAGGAGGTGTTGGGGTAGCAAGCCAACCTGTTCACCTTCTGTTCTTCTGCCAGAAACTGAAATAAATATATAAAGAGAAATATTTGAAGGATAGACTCAGGAGACACCCCCCCAGGGTTGGAAAGTAACATTCAGCTCCCCTGGAGTGCATATATATGGGGCTATTAGGACCAGCTGAATCTCTTGACTCATGATATATTATTATGTCTGTGTTTTCTTGCAAAGCAGGCTGCACATGGCAGTCTGAATCCTGACCATCTTGCTGAGATCAGTTAAGTGAGCTCTCTGGTGCGGAACTGATAGAAAACAGGGTATTAGCTAGCTGGAAAAAGTAGGAAAAAATGTCCTTTGACTTGCACCCCTTCACTGAATTGTAGCTTGCTTCACCTTGGTTCTTGGGTAAGGTTTAACTCTCCTTATATAGATTTTTATTTAGGCTCTTCATGGATCAACATCTTGGGTTACCACAAAGCTATACTACCATGAAAGTTGGTATTTTGCCCTGCCATCAAAGATGCACCGCTACGTCCATGTCTCCAACTCAGTGGTTAACCTGTTTTCTTCTGTTCTAACACCTATTACGAATGATTTGAGGAAAGCAGTGTTTTTGTCTCAAATATAAAAAGAGAAATAGATTAAAAGTGAACAAAGATTACCATAAGCTAAAGTATTTTTTTCTTCATTATGAACTTGCTGCTTTGGATCATCATAGTTTAACTTCTGTTCACTCCATTTAATATTTTTCCTTAGCTTTGTTCTATTTCACAGTTTGAGAAGGATACTAGCACAATGATTTTCATTCTCTACTTCCTACCTCGAGCACAAAATTGCTGCACACAGATCTCTCAGCAATTCAACAGAGTGTTTCACTTACTAACTCTTGGTCCACCAGCAAAATGTTTCAGATTTTCCTTTAGTTTTATCTGTAACAATTTCTACTTTTTATTATTTCTACTGCCCTGATCCCATTGCACACAGATTTAAAATGGCTTATTCATGGTTGTGGCAATAAAATGGGGCTCTTAAAGTGACCTTACAGTACAATAATACTCTGTTTTGAAGATTCAATAACTCCTTTTAAAGTCAGATCTAAATTTTAACTTACAAGGCACTTGTCAATATCTTTATAATATCCTAAGGAGAAAAAGAACAGGTCAATGAATAAGCTTCAGGAGTCGAGACCTGTAAATGTGATAGAGGAAAAGGGAAGGAAAGAAAATGATCCACCCTTATATTGTGTGGTGAAGGTATTCCATGGGGACTTCTGAAATCTGAAGCATACATTTAATAATATTTTTCAAAGACATACCAATATATACTTAATGATCACTTTTAAAGTACTTGGAAAATTTCAGAAAGCAGATGAACTTTAACAGAAGACAGTGAGTAAACTACTCCAGAAGTCCATCCACAGATCGTGGTGACAGGAAGGGAAGAATATGAGCCACTAAAAATATCAATGAAAGTATCAAAAAGATACAAACATGGGTAAGTCTTTATTACAGACACAGTAACTTGAACTGTCCAGATGCATTAGATCATGAAACCTCCCAAGAGAAAAGAATCTATTTTTACTTTTCTTTTACCTCCTTTTACCCACATCTTCAGAACATGCCTACAAACATAGCTGCGTACTCTAATATCAGATCTGCTCCATCAGCAATTAGATCAGACTATGCACCCTTCATGAAGGAAATCACTTGCAAGGGTACAATGTGTGCTGGCAGCAAGAAGCAGTAGTGCTAAAAGTCCAGTTGGATCCTTGTCATCTCAGAGAATTCACTGAATGTGGCAGGGTGCAAACTGTCAACTACAGATTAGTCCCAGAAGAGAACGGGGCCTCCTGGTGGTACTGTAACACAAACAGTTAAGACTGATGACAGTACCAAAAGCCACTTTTTTCACCCCAATGGAACAGGATCTGCATCATGGTGTCTTTTTTTTTTTTTTTTTTTTTTTTTTTTACATGAGTAGCCTGACCAAGCACGGAAATAACCTTCAGCTCTTCCCACTTTCCCACAGCCCTGTCAGGCAGTCTCTCAGATCCTCTTCTGTCCAGCTTCTGTAGCCTCCTGTGCCTGTGGACAAGGGACCATAGAGGCTGCAGGACTACATGAGGACTGGGAGTGGGGCACAGTGTGGCCACAAGCTCACCAGATGGTTCTGAAGCAGGACAAGAAATGACACAGACAGAAAACTGCTTCTAAAAATCACTTCCTTTATTCAACTCGGAAAAAAATGCCTTGTGTTGACAACAGGCCTGAAGCTGTCATCTTGGAAGAGCACAAGATAAGAGGCTTTCTGATGCCACGCTGTTTGCAGAGGTGATTGCAAACCTCAGAGCTGAAAGCCAAAAGCTGAAAATCAGATGTCTCCCAAGACTGAGAGCGCCTGAATGTAATATTTGCTCATTCTGGTATATATTTCAATATCACAACACAGCTTCCTTCTGCATCTTCACATTCTTTTCCCTGGAGCCACAAACCAAATGCAATGGAAAGCTGATTGCAGAGGCCTGGGACAAAACCCAGCATAACACTTCAGATGGCAGAGCTTTTCTCTGGGAATTTAGAGTACCAAGAAAAAAGTAGAAGGTACAGAGAACGGAAGATGTCAGGGCACATCAAGGTAGTCAGTAGAGAGAACTCCTACCTGGAAAGAGCATTATTTTCTATTCAGACAAATTATCTGATATTCATAAAAAGTTGACAATCAGGCTTTCAAGTATGTAGTCCAATAAGAACCTTATTTTGCATTCTGATCATTTTCCTACACACCAGGATGCTCAGAGGAGCAGAGGTTGGGTGCCAGTGGGCTCCATGGTGCTGCTGCAGCTGCTCAGGCCCACACCGTCCTTTGATCAGACTACCAAAGAGGGGTGAGGGAGAGAATTGGAAATGAAATTGAACAGGTGGGAAGAAATAAAAAATGTCTGCAAAGACGG
Organism: Lagopus muta; assembly: GCF_023343835.1. Taxonomy (NCBI): domain Eukaryota; kingdom Metazoa; phylum Chordata; class Aves; order Galliformes; family Phasianidae; genus Lagopus; species Lagopus muta. The sequence continues at coordinate 66,643,443 of NC_064433.1, forward strand.
AAGACAAAAAAGGAAACCAAAACACAGTAATAACACTATGTAGAGCCACAGTGCAATAACTAAACACTTTCCAGCAACGCACAGCAATAAATGATGCGCTTTTCTTCACAATCTAATCCAATCTTACCCACCCAAATTTACCCCCACCCAGAACAGTGATGAATCGTAGGCTTTTATTTAATTATTACCTATTAATTATAATAAGAAGCAAGTGCACCTTCACAAGCCATGTCATAGTGGGATAGAGGCGTGGAAGCTGTGTCACAGTGGCAAGGGGTGCAGCAGCATCTGCCATGTTGCTGCTGTGTCATGGTGGAGAGAGGTGAGGTGGCCCCATGTGGCTGTGGTGTCACTATTGTTCCATGGTAGGCACCATTACTCTTAAGACAGGAGAGCTCAGGGCAGCTGCTTGTCAAAGAACCAAACCCTCTAGATGCCTCTTCTCAGTGTTTATGTTTCCTCAGACACTGAGCAGAAATAAAGGCAGAAGCAAAGGAAATGAAGGGCCTGTTCTGGCCCAATGCGTGGCCTCTGTTACTTAACCAGTGGTGAAAATCATGCTGTGATACAGCTCTCATATGGAAGGGAGGTGGGAAGGAAGCACACTGGTTATATCTCACATCGGTTACATCCACATGAAGGGGAAGGAGAGACCTTGAGTTCACTTGGAATTAAAAATGGGAAAAAAATGGATAAATAGTTGGGACTTCCTTCAAAATCCTCATCCCAGAGAAGGGATAATGGTAAATTTTGTATTAGCTCTTCACTTGTGCCCTACACTTCTGCCGTATGCTATGGTGCGTTCCAGTTTAAGGCTTTACTCAGAGGGTTATTTTAATAAACTACCTGACATCACAAAGATGCTGACTACCTTGGCCTTTAATTACCTGGCCCAAAAAGAACCTCGTTTTGCATTACAATCACTTTCCTACACATGAGGACTCTCAGAGAAGCAGAGGTTGGGCTGCAGTGGCTCCACTCTGCTATAACACCATAGCTGCTCAGCTTCACACCACCCTCTGCTCACTCTTCTCAGGTGGGATGAGGGAAAGAACTGCAAATGAAATAGATCCCATGGGCTGAGATAAGAGCTGTTTACCAAGACAGAAGAAGAAAACAGTGACAAAAATGCAACAGTAAGAGTGTCAGCAGCTGCAAGGCAGCTACTCACCACCCATTGACCAATGCACCACCATAAATACCAACTCCTCAGGGGCTAAGAGGAATGCAGCCTTGGTTCCTGAGCTATGTAGGGGATATGGAATGCAATGCGGCCTGGCTTGAGGAGAACTGCTCCTCACCTCTGCTCCATGGAGTGTTTGTTCCATGCCGATGGTTAGCAGTCTAGCTGCTCTCAGCCTTTCTCCACGTCTGTAAAAAGTAAAGAATGCTATAAGCATTACAGTGCTGCAAGAGATTCTGCAGAGATACATCAAAAGCATTTGATGTTCATAGACAAAGAACTGTATGGATCCTGAGGTCTTCTAATTACCTTGAGTAAAGAGCTGGACCCCAACAGTACAGTTAACATTTGACTCTTGATGCCCTTCCTGTGGATGTGGACAACTCAGCATGTAGTGACCAACTTGAAATAGAGAACTGGAAGTGAGGGATGTGTGTCGTCAAGCGCCCTCAAATGGATTTTCCTTCATATCACTGTGTTTCTACAAAGACAGCATATATTTGATTATGTGTTTTGATCAACGTCGTTATTCTGGATTCTCAGCAGGCACAGAATATGTCTTGCTTGGTCAGGTCAGTGCAGAAATGATAGAAATTGTTCAAATACAGTGCAGTGATTGCCTCCAGGATCTCATGGAGAATTCCACTGGTGTTTCTTCACGTTTTCACTACAGCTGTCCTGAAATTTTTGATATCCACACATGGAAAACAGATTCTAGTTTCCATGCTGCAAATAATGTCTTTGAGTTAGCCCATTTGGAAGAAAAAAGTCTCTTTTATTTCCCAAAATATATAGCACTGAGCAGATTTTAAAGTGTCTGAAATGTTCAGTGCTTATTTCTGTTATGTAATTCTTAACTCTTTCCTCTCCTGCCTTGCAGGCTGTCATGAGAAACTTCTGTTGTTAACTGGCATCACCTGTTTCACATATGCTGTCTCATTTGCCAAAATGATGAAAAGTAAATCCTCCTGCTGAGGTGTATGAGTAAAACAGCATTTCAGGCATGGAAGAGCTCTTTGATTTCTCTCAGGCTAGTACTGCAAGATTTTAAAAAGAAAGAGGCAAAAAGGAAAATAGAATCAGTCTTTCCTGAAGGTCTGGGGAAAAAAAAAATCCTGTCATTTGGATTGTGTGTATTCTATATTCTATCTGAGCCTTTAGAGAAAAAAGAAAAAGAAAAAGAAAGTTGTTTGTTTGTTGGTTTTGTTTGTTTTAATCTTACGAAAAGTACTGTTGCTGATCTGGGATATCTTTTGTTTCATCAATTGCATGCGATAGCGAGGCATGGATAATCACAAAGAAATTTGAGTACAACAGAAGAAGAACCACCCAAGAATTCTAATCAGAAATAAATAGTTCCAAAGGCTTAAATACTGCTACTTTGCTTTGAGTAAGTGTAATAGTCTTTTAATTGTACTATTTGCAGAAATGTTCTGTGGTGACTTCTGGCTTTCTAACAACTCACTGCTCTCATATACTGTCTGAGCAATTCTTTCCAATGTCTTCAGATAGTTCTCCATTCTGTTCTTCCACTGACTCCAATAACCCCATTAGCATGAGTGGGAGTTGCAAACATGCCCTATTTGCTTACTTAATTGTCAGTTGATATCCTCAAAAACTATTTCATCCATATAATCAGCAATCTTCTCATTCATTCAATTTGTTGTATTTCTACCAGTATTTTAAATTGAAAACTTTTGTTTATATAGCTATGAGTTTTATTTTTCTTGTAGTTCACAGAGTCAATAATGATTTTAAATAAGAATTGTCAAATCCTGATCTCCTCAGTTTATTCAGTACCTTCCTTCACCAAACGACCAAACTACGTACTTAAGATGTATATGGTCTATGATGTTGACACAAGAAAAAATATTTTCTAATCTTATAATCCTCACACAGAGGGTGGTGACACACTGGAACAGGTTGCCTAGAGAGGTTGTGGATGTCCCATCCCTGGAGGCATTCAAAGCCAGGCTGGATGTGGCTCTGGGCAACCTGGTCTATTGCAGGTGATCCTGCACATAGCAGGGGGGTGGAAACTAGGCGATCACTATGGTCCTTTTCAACCCAGGCCACTCTATGATTCTATGATTCTTCTATTGATCTTTTTGGAGTTGAAAGTGCTTGATGTTTTCAGAGCAGCACAACATAGATTTAGGGCTTGGTCCACACACATAAAACTAGCATGAAGAAGGCAATGAGCTAACTTGAGTTCCCTCTAAGCCTAAATTAACATTATTCTATGAAAATGAATGGTGTTAATCTTTTTAAAAAACAAAAATCACTTACTACTTTATGCTATTTGATGTATACTGTGGTATTCTTTTAATACAAGTCTGACCAGCAGGGTGAGGGAGGTGATTGTGCCCCTCTACTCTGCCCTTTAAGGCCCCACGTGCCCCACGGGCATCCAGACCTAGAATGCCCAGCACAAGAAAGACATGGGGCTATTGGAATGAGTCCAGAGGAGGGCCACAAAGATTATCAAAGGGCTGGAGCACCTCTCCTGTGAAGAAAGGTTGAAGGAGTTGAACTTGTTTAGCTTGGAGAAGAGGAGGCTCCAGGGAAGCCTCATTGCAGCTTTCCAATACTTGAGGGGAGCTTATAAGCAGGAGGGACACCAACTTCTTAAATGGTCTGATAGAACAAAGGGGAATGACTTCAAACTAAAAGAGGAGAAATTTAGTCTAAAAATTAGGAGGAAGTTCTTTACTAAGTGAGAGAGAGGCTGCCCAGAAAAGCTTGGATGCACCATCTCTTGGAGGTACTCAAGGCCAGGTTGGATGGGGCCCTGGGCAGAATGATCTGGTGGGCGGCAGCCCTACCCACGGCAGAGGGTTGGAACTTGATGATCTGTAAGGTCTCTTTCAACTTAAGCCATTCTATGATTCTTTGACTATGAAAAACTAATGTAGATAAGCAAGAAAAGAAACCAAATACAAAAACCACTTTGTTACTAAGAAAGGCATCATAACTCACACACTGTGCAGGTATTTGAGTCATTTGCCAGAATTCAGCTTATGAAGCTAATTTTCTGCCTGCCTCCCATCAATCTCAATTGTGTTGCTGCCCCTTGAGAAGTGCCAGCTGGAAGATGAAACAGAGTTTTGCAGATGTTATTTGGTCATCACCGAACTCCAGTTGCTATTTTATATATTTACACACTTTACTCAAGGTTAAACCAGCTAATTCCAGGCGAAAACTGTTCACCAATTGCTCGCCACATTTGAGACTGACAGCGGATAACTGGATGGATGGAAATGCAATCAGTCTCAATTTGGATTCTACAATAGCAGATGACAGCCACATCTGTTCTGGGCAAGGCAGACTGCAGTGCACAATGGCACAGCCCACTGCAGGGAGAGAGAGACCAGAATGAGAGTAGCACAGATTCTGTTTTCTTTTTGCTTCCCTTTTTGGAGGGTGGGGGATCTTCAGTGAAAAGCCAGATCTGCACCTGCAATTCAGATCAGGTTCAGTTAGATAAAGACTAATTTTTTTAACCCTATTTTACCATGGAAAGGGCAAAGCAGAATGTCATAAGATCGATTTCTCACTCAGCATTTTTTTTTTCACTTTTAGCTGATCATAACAGTACAAACGCATGGAGGTTCAGCAGTGTCAAACCTGAATCCACTTGTTAATCCTGTCTGTATGTTGCAACTGAATTTTAACATTATCTCTCAACCTACACTCCCTGTCCGAGATGCTACCTTCAGGAGCTTCGCTCTTTTCTGAGGGCTACACCTACCCACGGCACAGTGGGAGAACATGACTGCGAGCAGAGAAAGGGGGAAAAAATCTCATCATTTGAGGTTGTTCGCTGAGTTAATTTTGATCTGGCTTACACCACTGAAAAGTCCGATGACATCAATGGATGAAGACAAGCAGCGAGAAAGAATGATCTGATGGAAGTTAAATTCAAGTGTCCTTAATGTAATGTCATCTCCACTTTTAAAACTAATTCCTGCTATTAAAATTCCATTAATCTCTAAATTGCTTAGAGATGAGAATAGGAAGAAACCTTGAGCTGTCCTAGTGTGGCATTGGTGGTGCACTAAGAAATAGTGACTCTGACCTCTTTTAGAGGTATTAGCTAGTCTCAAAAGCTCTTTTGATTGAACTCTGCTGCTGAAACGTCTGGCTGGGACACTGGCAGTCAGAAAGACCATGCTTCTTGTGTACCTCTTTCACCAAGCTGGAATCACAAAGAAAATTCTAAAGAGGTTCCTCACCGTATGCAGAGGACAAACTTAGTTCCCAGTGTTCGTGTGTTCTCTCTAACTTCCTTTACATAACTCCTCCTTCCTTTGGGACATGCAAAAATTCATTGGTGAGAACAGGAGCAACATGATGAATAGTGGCTATGACAGACGACGAACTTACTTGGAGAAATAACACATCCATCTTGCTTGATTTAGAAAAGCTTGAATTGCTGGAGCGTTTTCAATCATGAACTGGGAAATTTAATCAGTTTCCTTCCATAATAATTCTTCTTTGCTATGAAACATGACAAATATGAAAGGTCACAGTGAAGTCAGTGTACTTGATTAAGAACGAAACCCTTTCAGCACGGCAGTTTGGACTGTGAAGAAGCACACTGAGCTGTCCTACAGCCAGACTGGGTTTAGAAGGTACAAATGCTGAAGAACTTTTTTTTTGTGGGGGGGAGGATGGGTGGTTTGTTGGGTCCTTTTTTGCTTCAACGTACAAGTCTCAAATCAGATGTGTTCAAGTGATGCATTAGGCTAGAATTGAATGAAGGTTACTGATTGTGAGTGAATTACATTGAGAGAAAATAAAAAGCAAAATGAGAAAAGACAAGACTCAGATTAAATTTTTAATAAGGAGTATTTAGAAGCACCTAGCTTCTTCTGCAAAGCCAGTGAATCTTTAATGCAAAAATTGCTTTGAAAAGGCAATTATCCCAAAAAGAAATTGCTCTGCTCTGCAGCAGGACAAAATTTAATAATTAAAATGTACACTGAGAGATTTTACTGCTATTTTAAGTACTTTCATAGTGCAGCCTCAACTATAAGCATTCAAGCTGTTGCCTCCATTACGTAAGACCAGCAAGCAGTTCAAGCTAAAACCCCTGTAAACCAGGCTGTTCTAGAAATGTGACTGCCTCTAGCAAGTGCAGGCAATAGTGGATTCTCTGGAAAGAACATAGGAAATGTTCTGGGGCAAGTACAATGCAAAGATGGAACTGTTAAAAATAAAATACCCCAGGCCATCTGCAGGATGAAGGTTTGAGCACAGTGCACAGTCTATTTACCCCAGATGGGACATCTTAAACAAAACATCTGAAAGCAAGGCAAGAAGAAAGGGGCACAGAGGCAGCCCTGTATATTACCTACAGCGCAGTGTCTCTGGCTAGCTATTTCCAGATTACACTTGCTCCAGAAGCCTCTCCTTTCCCTCTTTTTCCTTCTCTGTTCCCCTTCCTTCCCATTACTAAGTTATTCTACACAAATATCCATTCACAAATGCACGAAAAAGCAGGGAGTCTTTTGACTTGATCAGGAAAGAGGATGTGCTTTTTTGTTGCTGTTTTCTGAGAGGATGTTTTTGTGGTAATGTTTTATTTCTGATGTTTTCTTTTTTCCCATAGTTGTTCAGGAAATCATTGTTCTCTCTGTATGGTAGTGGTTGCCCATTCAAATATTCATGCTCAACAGAGACTTAATCAGCTCTAGTGATGCTCTCCTTGTCCCAAAACTTCATAAAGATCTCTTAGAGCTTCCAGGCTTCAAGCAGAATTTGGATGTCCTCTTTAAATCTGTTTATGAAACTTTGAAATCTTTTGTCTGCCTGAAATATGAGTCTGTAATGCAGTAATTTTCTCAGTACAGTTCAGGATGAGTGAAACTGAGTGGAAAAGGCTGAGAAGGAGGAAAAATGTGTTTATTTTTAGCTGCATGTGACTAAGATGATACTGCAGGAGAAATCAGGAAGATACAGCAAGCAGGGGAACGTATTAGGGAGTCGTATGTCTTACATGTGGTGATTAAATGTAGACAATCAGACTTCTCAAAAGAAGAAGCGGAAGAAGAAAAGAGTTAAGAAAAAGCAGAAAGGGGATGTATCTCAGCCATTTGAACAGTGGGAAGAAACTTAAAGGCTGAAAGACTGCTACTGAGAGTGGGGAGAGAAGCTGCAGCTTCAAAGAGACCACAGATTAAAAGAATTGAGGCATTGGCCCTGAACGTTCAAAGGGTTATACTTGTTAGCAGCACATCCAGTGGAGTTACCTGCAAGAATGGAGGCCTGGCAGACCGCGAGCCCATCTGCAAGAGGTTGCCTGGGACTGGGAATGGCCAGCTGCTGTTCACTGAGGAAATGGGGGCTTAGGATGGCTCCAAAGAAGGATCTGAGGTGGTGTGGGGGCTGCCAGCACAGGAGTGACAGGGAAGAGTACTGCCATGGCACAACTGCGACCACATCAGAGGTGCTCAGTTTCCCTGGCAATTGTTTCTCAAATGAAAAGTGTATGCTCTTCCATCAAAATACTGGAAAGAAAAGAGGAATAGGAGCGTTAACAGGTAGGGAATGAAAAGAAAACACAGAAGAAAAGCTGTAGTTAGATAAGGAAAAAATACTGAAGAGTGTAAGTGTTCAAGAGCATTAAACAAGACAGAAGCTGTACAGCAGTCACACAGTTACTATTTTCTCACAGGTAACTCTTCAGTTAAATTACATTTGGCTTTCCTTTGTTCTGCACTTTGAATTCACTCCAGTCTCCCCAGAATATTTTCATCTTCTTGAAGAAATCCACAAGACCAAACAATAGGGAAGCAGAGCAGATTGCTGATTAAAATGCAAGGTGTGCACTTGGGGCCAGAAAGTGCCTGAGGGCACAGCTCCGAGCAGAGGGTAATCTTCAGGTAGCATGAAGCCAGGAAGAGCTGTGACTCAGTTGCTCTGACTCACCATGCCTCCCCTGCTTCTTCCAGCTCTCTAGAGCACGGGGCTGGGGCAGCAATATGATTTCCGGCTTTTGCCACTGGGAAATGACTGCCTACACTGTGAGGAGTGACAGGCTGCATCGAGGTAGGGTATGGAAGCTTCTCCAGTCCCCGCTGTTCTGGGACTCCCATGAGGCAGGAGAAAACTGGAGGAAATACCTGCATTTCCTTGTGATCAGGCACTAGCAGTCAGGCAGGCATCAGGTACCATTCCTCCTTGGCCTTGCACAGAATCACGGGATGAGACAATTTGGCCATGAGCTGCCCACACTTCACATGATGAAAAATCAGCTGGTCGAGGCTTACATTATCACAGTGAACATGGGCATGTGAGGAGTGAACCTGAAGCAAAGCTGTCTGTGTGAAGGAAGAGCAGAAGGAAGCTGATGTTGTGTTGGATAACAGATATAATCCCAGCTGCTTTGAAGTCAGTGGTTTAACCTCCTGCTGTTTACAGTTGGGACAGGATTTCACCACAAGGTTCTTTTTTAATTAAGATCTTGATTTTTTCTATGTATTGAAATGGTGCTTGCCTTCAGCTCAGGCTAATAAGCAATAAAGCAATGCTACTGAAACAACAAAATTAGTGGCAAGGAGGAGAGAGAAGCTCACTGACAGCAGTGCCACTACTGAGAAGGGTCTGAGAGACTTAGTCAGGGAAATAGATCCCCACAAGACCAAGCCTGCACCATAACCACTCAGCTATAGCTCAGGTGGTAGCACTGGCTGAAAGGAATAGCCAGAGTTCACATTTGTGTGCTGTCGCTGTCCCTGCTATCTCTGAAAACCTACAACAGATAAATATAAGGTGCTAAATTACTCCAGAGCTGGGCCTGCATTTTTTACCTACTGCTCTGCATTTTGTTTGGCAGCCATCAGATAACTGAGCACAAAGGCTAAGGCAACATAATTTGAATAACAGCAAATGAAATGCAGTGCAATTATTTCTGACTGTTTTATCTATCTGCCCCCTCTCACATGGTAACAGGATTTGCATCCCTGTTAAAGAAATCTCCAAGCAGATGATGCTTGGATCAGAAGTACATGCCTTTTATTTCTCCTTCTCTAGCTTAATGACCTCTCGATGCAGGCTCCTTTCTTTCTTCTAGAGACAGTCACCAGTTGCAGCTCAGCACAGGGTCCATTCACCACTCATCCCCTTCCATTCAGTCCCTACAAGTTTGTGGGGCCAATATGGCAATTTTACTTCAGAGTTCCCTGCGAAAAAGGAAGAAAAATAGAGAAGGGAAACTTCTGCTCTCACCTCATCCCCTGAGGATGGACAGGAGGGACACAACTGGTTCAAAAATCTAGAGAAGGGTAGGAAGCAACGCAGTTTGCTGCCCTGAGGGTGAGGATACTCACAGCAGCTTCTAGTCTTGCACCTCTTGCCATCACTTCCTTCTGAGGTATCAGTAGCTGCAGGAATATCTGGGTTAAATTTTATCCTTTGCTGCAGCGTCCACGTGCCAGGGCAAAGATAGCAGTCCCTATCCTGAAAAGAAGCTGACTTATAGCTGTATTCTTGAATTTTTCAGCAAATTTAATTTCAGCTCAGTGTAATGAAATCCTTGTCCACAGAGACATCTCAAAAATAGACAACAAGATAGCTGGCAAAACATAGCTCTGCTGTTTATTTATAACAGCTTTTTTTTTTTTTTTTCCACCTGAAGTTTTACTGGCTGAATGGCTAAACAAGGATTTGACCCGCTGGACAAAAGATTATTGGAAAGTTCAGTGTTCACATTTTTGTAGCATAGGGTGATCTGCCTATTTTTATCTTTTTAAGGCAGTCAAGTTGATTAATGATATGAGGAAAGTTTGAATATGTGAAGCACCAGCACAAGACTCCAATCTGCAGACTGACCAGGGGCAGAGCCAGCAGGACGTGATGTTCAACACTGGCCCAGTGGGAAGGCTCAATCCTCTCTCAAAAGACACTGCCATAAAACAGGAAGGGAGACCACTGCAGGAAGGGCCAATTAAGGCCATGTTGAACTCATCCAAAAGCTGGGAGATATTATAAATAAATTCAGCTTGCTAAAGGCCACAAGTAATTCTTGAGACACATTTCATCATAGTGATGCTGAACTGTTGGAACCCATCTGTCCTCAAGGAGTCAATTTTTTTGCCACAGGCTTGAAAGTACCTTCACGAATATTTTCCCAAAACCAAGACTGAAAGTGTTAAGTGTTTATATCTGAAAGCAAAGACTGAAAATAACAGATGCTAAAATGAGCAAGCAAGGTTAGGTTCATTTGTACAGGCACATACGCACACACATCCACAAAGATACTAAAACTAACTCCATGTTCTCTTCCAAAACATTCACCTAAGTGGAGAGAAAGCTGTAACTGGATACTGCAATCACAGCTGGATGCAGCATAGTTCTTTAAAAGAACTGCAAAACCAGCACACAACAGAAACTTCCACATGTGGAAAAAGACTTATCTGTAAGCAAAACAGAGGTGGGGGTGGCACTTGTCCTGAGGAAAGGAGTTACTTTGGGTAAGTATCACCCATCATAAGTTAGAAGGAACTAACTAAACAATTTTCAGAAGTGAAAACTTCTGTTTTACAGAGTTTCCAGGCAGCACTAGCTTATTGCATGTTGTATGGTAATAAATCAAGTCTAAAGGCAAGTACTGAATGTGATAAATGTTCTCTAAGTCTCTAAAGCACCTGAACATATTCGTCATGCTGAGCCATGCTGGAACTATCAGGGAAATCTTGTACACATTACAGACTAAGTATAGTTGAAAATAATAATAAATACAAGTCTTTGTATTTATTATTGTATCTTAACACATTTGCATCTTTTAATGCAAAGCAAAACGTACCTAGGTACAATTTTAAGACAGTTCAGGCTCTCAGAAGAAACAATCTTCCTAGGCCACTATGCTGGTATTACCAGAATTCCCAACATTCTTTCTGACCCTCCACATACCTGGCTTCCAAAGGCAAATTCTAGTCACGTGCAACATGCAGCAAGTCAAGGATATACTTTTGGAAAGTTCAAAGGAAAATGAAAGTGTTCCTAACACCAAATAGAAAGTCTACAGAATGGATAATAAATGCATAAGAAGTTAATGAATAGATAATTAGTTTCATTAAAAGATAAATGCCCCTCACCCCTAATAGCATTAGTGGTGATATTACTCCATCAATACCCTCCAGCTTATCATAACCTCTTTTTATGCCTGTAGAGTCACGTCCTGCTTTCCAAAGGAGTGTCTGCCTTACCTCTGCCTGAAGAAAGATCAAAGGATCTTGCTAATGACCTGAGTTCTTCAGCCTATAAGTGACAGACAGCTCTATCTCAAACTCATCAGGAACAAGTAGGAAAAAAAAGTCAGAAATCCCAAAAGAACAGTATTTATATAGAAGAAAAGAATGAAAAAGCAATGGTATTAAATACATTCCCCAGCTCCATAGGATAATTAGACAGAAAAAAATGGTAGAAAACTACTCATTTATTGAATTTCCTAGCTTACCAAGTGATATAAAAAATTGCAGGAAATGAATACAATTCTTCTCCTCTTCAGGAAAAAAAACAAAAAAAAGTCCAAAATATGCAGGACAATGAGATATTTTTGGGGAAAAACAAAAAACAAAACAAAACAAAAAAACAGACTACAATTTTGAAGTCATAGAAGATTACTGGCAATATCATGAATGCATCAAATATTTTAAAAAATGTGAAGAGGTTTATTATATTTTCATGAGATATGTTTTCTCTGCTATTATGAAGAGAGGACTACACAGATGTAATGCGATATTCCCTTTGTAACTATGATTAATACTCCATTTATCATAACAGAGAAATTGCCCATAATAAAAACAGATACAATTTGCCTTTGGTGCATTAAAAAGCTTGTTCTTAATAATAATTTGAACCACATTTCCCCAGAATGTGAATTTGTTAAGTGAGCTTAGCCAGTCGTGGAGAAGAAAGCAGAATGTACTGCTCTCTCAGCACACATATATGGCCCGCAACAGTGATATCTATATTCCAGTGAATTCAAAGCCTTGAAAGAAAAGCAAGATGAAACTAACAGACAGTGTTTTGTTCCAAAGGAGACTGACAGTCACAAGACCTTGCTATGATCTTAACTGACAGGTCCCAATTGAAAATTCTTGGCAAGCTTTCACTGCACACTAGACTGACAGCTGCAGACAGGATGGACAGGAGAGAGCTAAGCCTTAATCTGAATGATACAAAACTGGATAACTGCCTTTGCTGCTTTGGATGTACAAGAGCCTATAAGAGAAGGTATTGCCATTAAAGGTATTCTAAACCTCACTTGAACAAATACAAATGCTTCCCCTGCTCTTGTACATTAGCAACAGAAAGAAAATATGAATTATCAGAGGTTGTACTTTGTCAGGTTTTGCTTTGATTTTTTTTTTTTTAATATTTTTTAGTATTACTTATTTACTTGGGAAGACGAGAGGTCTGGGGAAGGGTCTGGAGGGCAACATGTATGAAGAATGGCTGAGGCTCCTTGGTGTGCTCAGCGCAGGGCAGAGGAGCTGAGGGCAGGCCTGATGGCGGCTGCAGCTCCTCACAGGGAGCGGAGGGGCAGCGCTGAGCTCTGCTGTGTGTGACAGCGACAGGGCCCGAGGGAACGGCATGGAGATGTCAGGGGAGGGCAGCTGGGGGTCAGGGACAGGGGCTGCAGCACAGGGCGGTGGGCATGGAATGGGCTGCACAGGGCTGTGGGCATGGCAACAAGTGCTGGAGTTCAAGGTGCATTTGGACAGCGCTGTCAGATGCAGGGTTTTGAGTGACATTTGGATCTGGAGTGGTACTGTGTGGAGCCAGGAGTTGGAGTCAGTGATCCCTGTGGGTCCATTCCAACTCACAACATTCTGTGTTGTTATGGTTCTAGGATAAAGTCTCACATGCTATTGAGCTGATATGCTTATAGGCCCAAATTCATCCTTGAAAGTTGTTATTTGCTGCCATGTTTTGGGATGAGTATGGTCGTGCACTGAGAATGTAAAAAGCATGTGGCCACGTTACTGTCAAGTAATAACTCGACCAACACCTGAAGTAATCTAAAACCTAACTTAGCTCCAGCCACTCTTGTGATATACTGCCTGTCCAAACATTTCAGTGCATTCCCAACTGCTGAAGGATTAAATAACTATCAGCAATGGCACATTCGTAGGAACACCTTAGGTGATTTTGAGAAGCTATCCAACAGCTTCTGGTTCTTGCAGCACATCACTCTGCCACAATATGACCAGAAATCTATTATATTCTAAATGTTCACATTTTTGAAATGATCTGGATGTTCTGAAATTTGTACCAGTGCAGTCCTCATTGACCAAAACCAGATCGTGCAGCACCCCCTGGGTATTTCATAGCCACTGCATAATTGAAACAGCCCACCTGCTCCAGAGCCATTTCCTCAGCTGTGAGGCACTACAAGCACAGATGCGATACTCTCCTACAATAGCCCCAGTTTGGAGATGCCTTGGAGGCTGTCATGCTCACTGCAGTTGTTCTGCCTGTAAAGTTCAGTGAAAAGCATTAGGCACCGAAACACTCCAGTGATATTCTCTGCCTTGAGTTACAATAATCTTGCTTCGATTTGGTGCCTGGCCATTGCTAACGTCGTTATCGTTTTACGCATGGTAATGAGATAACTGGTCACATGGCCTTCCCCCTTCCCTCTGGGGTCTAATGAATACACAGCATACATAATTAAGGAAGTCTAGTTTTAGCATACAAATTATGAGTGTTTTAATACAAAAAATGCACAAAACTGGAATGAATGTTTTGTGACAACTCAATTCTTTCATTTAGGAAATGTGACTGCACTGAAAATATCTATTCATATGTTTTTGTTTTCTAATGGAGTCAACATTTTAAAATCTCTGGAATGCACTACTAAAGATAGCTGAGTATTTAGAATATGATAGCATACACTTTTTGGCAGATTTCATCAAGATCTCATAATGTTTCCTAATGCTCTGGTGTGACTGACAGGAATTTCATCTATTAGCACAGAAGTTCTCCCCCTCCAACAGTTTCCTATCAACATGAAATGGAAGCTGCAACTTCAGTTTGAATGCCACAACAAACAAGCTGATGAGGCTGCCATTTTTTATTTTTAAGGTATAATTCAAGTGCAGCTTTATATCCCCGTGGTAAGGATCTCTTTCCACAGCATCTAAGAAATCAGCTATTGATTTGGATTTCTCATATTTTTAGGAGAAAAATGGGAAAGTGAGAAGTTTAGAAAGGTGTTATTTAAAGAGCAGATAAACTTTCTTTTTTATTCCTTTAATGATTATAAAGATCTCTTTATATTGTATTAAAATGTAGTACCCCCTACTAAAGTGTACATGTCTAACAACACTGTTAACATTCCAGCAGCCTAGCACCTTGTAAGATTCATAACAATTCTGGATATTACAGATGTCACAGCAAAGGTTCAGCATGGCCAAAACTCTGCCTGACTCAAGATTAAAAATGAGGAAAATAATTTCCTAAATTATCATAATAATTAGGCTGGAAATCATTAAGGTTGGAAAAGACCTCTAAGATCACCTAGTTCCACCACCCACCTACCACCAATATCGCCCACTAAACCATGTCTGTGAGCACCACATCTGCCCTTTCTTAAACACCTCCGGGGACAGTGATCCCACCAGTCCCCTGGCAGCCTGTTCCAATGCCTCACCACTCTTTCTGACAAATTCTCTCTCATATCCAACCTGAATCTCCCCTGGTGCGTCTTGAGGCCACTCCCTCTTGTCCTGTTGCTAGTAACCGGGCAGAAGAGGCCAACATCCATCTTGCCACAGTCTCCTTTCAAATCAGAAGTAAAATCTATACCTGTTATATCAAGTAGATTTTTCTACACTTCAAGTGGAACACGAATCTGCATTTTTTGTACATTTTCACAAAACCACAGAATCAGTCAGACTAAAAAGTATCATAGGAGTCCAGCCACTGCCCAAAGCAAGATCAACAGTGATATAAGACCAAGTAGCACTGGCTCTTCCAGTTGGGACTGAGATGTCTCCAAAGACAAATACTCACAAGATCTCTGGAAAACCTGGTCTTGTCATCATAGTGATTTTTTTTCGTTTTATGTCAGAACTTTATTGCTGTCAAGTTATGATCATTGTCTCTTGGCCTCCTTCTAAACACCTGTATAAGGAGCATGATTCTGTCTTCTGCATAACCTCTCTCCAGCACCAGGGAGGCTGATAGTAATTTCCCTGAAGCCACCACTTCTCCTGGCTGAAGAATCCCAGCCTTCTCACAGATCAAGTGCTCCAGCTCCCAACCATCCCTGTAGCCCTCCACTGCACTCATTCTGATTTCTCAACGTCTTTCACTTTAATAAATAGTTTTTCTTCTGCAACCATTAAAAATAGTTTCTGAAGTATTAAGAGTTGCAATTAAATTCTGCTGCCTTAAGGTTCTCAATTCCCAAGACACTCTTGGTCAAGAGCTTTCCAAAGGTCACCTACAGATTTATGTCTCACAGGAGCTTACTATTTTCCACTGATTCCTTAGCAAGGTGTTGCATGATAATGCAGGAGGCAGTCAGAAGCACAGGAGTTCAGAAAATGTGAAGTCGTAACTGACTAAGCTGGTAAAAAAATTTATACAGTAAGGCTGTGCATTTCTAATGCCTTGTTTCCTGTACCCTTGCCAGTCAGCTGAAAGACTTCATAATACTTCAGGACACTTTTTGAAAGCTTAAACAGTAACAAGTTTCTTTTTTAATATGGGTTTATGAAGACGTACGCCGTTTCTCTGTTTTAAAAGAACTCTCACAGTGGTTCATTGCAAAGATTGAATGCCTTTTTGCTCTGCAGTAAGATGAAATTTGAGTGGCTGTGTTCTAGTGTGCAAGACGTGTCCTGTGATACCCCTGTAAGTACTACCTGGTTCTCACTGCATTCAAGCCTCACTCAGCAAGCCTCAGCACTTTTGGGCTACCAGCTAGATTCTCCATGGATTTTCTGTGCATTAAGTATACTCAGGACTCTCTCTCCTGTGTCTGTGTTCCTCCTGTGGCACTAAAGAGAACCACTGGCTGCAAGACCATCCCTCTTGTAGTGCTGTGCCATTTGAATGGCACAAAGATTGGAAGAAGTGGGCTTCCCAAAATGGACAAAAGGCAAAATTTTGGAGGATGGAAAGAGAGGCAATAGAGGAAGCAATTTAGGACAAAGCTGAGAAACGCTTCCCTTTAGATGGGAATAAGTGGTATTTGTGCATGGAGAATGGAAATGTGATCAAACAGTGGAACGAAACAGTAGACAATACACATAATGTGCACTGAGGGAGTAGGAATCAAGATGGGAACACAGGACTGTTTTTTGGACTTGTCCACTTCCCCATGGTTGTTCAGTTGAAAATGTGCATCTATTTTGCATATTCCCACTTATGCAAGACAACAGAACTCCTAGATCCTGAGAGAGACTGGGAACAAGTGATCAAGGATGTAAAGATGAGTAAAAACTGAAATTGGGAAAAGTGCTATCAGAAGAACAAGCTACTGTCAAGGCTCAGGAGACAGATTCTCCTGAAGTCGATTTCATCTGTAATAGGAGCCTGGGAGCCAGAGCTGATCAATGAATAAGCTATTGGAACCCACCTATGACACTCAGTGGCAGCCCATGCCTCCAGCACCTGCTCGGACTTGATGACAGTCTACTACTGCTGATTCTTACATATCCAAGCAGCAAAGCCCATACTGTGCATCCAGAGCCCTGCTGGTAAAAGACGTGATGAAATAGCACACACAGATTTTTCCCTAGCTAATGTTTTTTATGAATCTAGAAAAAAAAGGTTGGCAAAAATTTGAAAAATGCATGATGAGATCCCTATTTTGATGCAAAGGTGTTAATACATTCAAGGAAAGCTATATCACCTCTTTTGTTGTTGTGAAAGAAATGTCTATAAAGGATAAAACTTAAATGCATCAGGAGTAACATGAATGATTGGGATTCTCAGAGCAAAATGAGCAGTCTTATATGCCATCTGTTTTGCTGAGAATGGATGACAAAAAAAGCATTGAGTATTCTAAGCAAATTCATCACAAATTTCCCAGTAGGAGAAATCCAGAAATCCATTCAAGCTCCTGTTATTAAAATCTTCATATCTGAAAGAAAAGTGGTGTAACACTATGTAGCACATATAGTTCATCTCACCCAGCTTTGGTCAATTAAAGAAGCTGTTTGGATTCCCTTTCCTGCAACGGAGGATAAAATAAAATGTCTTCGATATATTAAGCAAATGAATGAATAAATGAAAAATCCATAAAAAGTTTGAATTAATCAGTCCTTAAAATGGCCCACTGATTATAAAGGAAATGAATATGAATAACTGAAATGTAGCTGGTTTAGACTAGGTGAGATATTTTATCACTAAACTGCTCTGGAACCACCATATACTTTTAGTTCCTCTATTTTACTATTTGATTTCCCAGAGAGGTCACCACATTAAGCTTGAAAATGTATTTTAAAATCATTGCAGAATTTCTTTAGAATCGCACATCCACCTGCTGTTTATGAGATAAGCCATGAGTAGAAAAGACAAAAATCCTGTTGGCTGAGAACCTCAAAAATTAAGTTGAAAAATAGAAACAGCGGAAAAAAGCAATTCTTGTGGAGGCATCAAAATGTTCAGAGAAAAATTCTGCTACTTGTAGAAAAAACAAGATTACCTGGAAGTGCAGTGATCTTGTCCTTTCTTCAGGTAGCAGAGTACCAGTAAGGTACAGAGAGGCTGTGAAAATGAAGATGTTCTTGGGAAAGTAAAATACAATAAAATACACCAACCACTGTATGAAGTAAATGCAGTAAGTGAGCAAAGAATTATTAGAAGTCTTTACCAGAATCTTTTACTCCCCTGCAAGTTTTTACATACAAACCTGACCTCTCAGCAGGTACAAAGGAAAACAAAATCAGCAACACGGAGTAAGATAGCAAGGCATCCAGAGAGAAACAACTTTTAGACTCTGGCAATGCTGAGGAGTGTGAAAATCTGCTACCAAATAGGGTTTGTGTCACGGAGGATATGAATCCCATATCAGAAACATTTATCCTTGAAAAGGAATTCACGTTGATTCTATAAATGGAGATTTTTTTTTATGAGCCTGAGCTGACAACCATATGGGAACAGAAAGCTACAAATGCCAAAATGAGTCCAGGAAACCTGAATAGAAGACGCATTCAAGGTCATCCAACTAGCAAAGGAAAAATAGTGAGGCTAAAACTTCTTTTCCATTGACAAGTTCAGTCACACGGTTTATTTAACTGAACTTAAAAGCTAAGAAATATACTTTAATAAATGAGCTTGTGAGTTAATGAACCAATGCATTCCTGTAGATAGAACTGTTTGGCTGAGATTGCTAAGCTGTGACACTTTTCTTCAACTCATGTGTCAGATGCCTGTATTTTCAGACCAGGTATTATTGCAGTTTCTCCTAATATTTAAAAGCCTGTGGTTTTCTGCACAGTGATAACTTGAAATTTCCAAGAATTGACTGTTTGGTGGTTTTTTTTTTTCATTCTGAATTGTGTTGCTTTCTTCTGATAAAAAAGAATATTCTTTTTGCTTTGTTTTACCTCACTACCTCATGGCCTTACTTTTCCCTAATAAAAATTCATCTTTTTTTTTTTAATAATGTAGCTCTTAGTGCACTTGGGTACAGTGATATTTTACTGCAGTTTGCCTTTCAGACAAGTTTTTACAGGCTTCTCGGAAGGCCTTACCCTTACTGATTTTAATTCAACAACACGTTTCTGATCAGGGTGACTCGACTGAAGAATAACCTTTGGTGGACACACATACACTGTGCTCAGATGTTTCTAAGTGGAGTTCATCTTGTGTGCCCTGGGTAATAACAGGACAGTCCTAAGTTTTCCAGCTTCAGATGGCCCTTTTCACAGGGTAACTCCTGAGAGTCCTAAAACCTGGGATGATCATTATGGCAATGTCAGCAACCTACCATCACTCACAAGGTTGTTTGGTTTCCTTTCCACCTTCCTCCAGAGTGCCTTGAATTTAAATGTGAACATACAGCCTTGTCCTCTGTGCTTCAAGATAGAGAGTGACAGAAATACATCCAGGCTGTATCTGCTAGTCACTGATGCCACTTCAAGGAGTCCTTCAGAGGTCATCCTACAGGAAATATACACACAAATATACACCTGCTACAGAGAGGAAGAACTTCAAGCAAATGTGAAAAAAGGGGGACAGAAGATGCCTTTCTGTAACTTTAGAAATGTTAACCCCATCGCAAATTCAGCATCCACACAGGAAAATCCAACTGCCAGCTTACTTCTGTGCCAGATGTAGAAAGTCTCTTAGGCTTTTCTCTTCAATTTAAGAGAGTACTAGCACCAGCCAGGAGACAGTGCCAGATGCAGCAAGTTTTAAAGCAAACTAATGGCGTTGGATAGTCTCCTGCTCTAATCTCAATTTAAATTAGTAACTAGAGGCAACACACTGGGAGCTTTTTTAGTCTACTTCCTCAATAAGTAAATCAAATCTCAAATAAAATATTCAACATATGGAGGCTGAGTACAGAATGGTGCAAGTTTGAACATAGCCCTTAGCGCGCACTGAGGAAGCACTTTTCCTAAGATGCTGGAAATGTAAGCAGCTCAGTTTGACAACATGTCCAATTTTATTTGTTTTGGAATATATACTGTTCTGGAGGCATGCAAAAAACATCCAGGGCGCTGCGGAGGATTTTGCTTCTACTTCTCCCTTCTCTTCTTTTTGATCTCTTGCTCTCCACTATACATATTGTATCAGCCACTATATGATCCATCCTCTTCTTTTCTGTTGGCTCCATCCCTCTATGTCCATACAGCCAATATCATGACAAGCCCGAAGTCCACAGTTCCATAAACCAGCAGCTTTTATCAGAAGGAGTTAGGAACCCCCAGCACTGGCAGCAGTATCAGCCCTGGCCAACTAAGATGTTTTTAGGATGATATTCTTGGCATATGGTGGCATCTTTAACAAAGCTAGCAGTGACAACTGAAAAGCTGCCAGGTAGGTTTTCTCAGAAGGAAATTAGATGGAGTAAAGTGTGGTGGTGAAAAGAATATTTCAGGACTTATTCGCATTTTCTCATCCTTTCTTAACATTTGAGAAGGGAGGAACTTGATTTGAGGGGCATGCCCCCATTCAAGTAAGCAACACAGTGTTAACAGATCAGCCTTGTGAAAACATCTTTCCCTGTCTAACCTGACAGATTAGTTCAAAACACAAGCTCTGCCTAAATGGTCTGTTAAGCTCATCAGTAAGGTCAAAATGTACAAGTGAAGGTTTAGAGAGATTCAGAAAAAAGATCTGGGTTTCCTATCAAGGTCTTCTACTGACCAGGTGCACAGCTTCAGACATAAGCTTCTAATGTTTTGTGCAAGTAAAGCCAGACATCTATGAGATTAATACTCTACTACACCTAAAAACAATATGTTCAGCTCCAGTGCCTAAAAGACCCTCATACTGCAACATCTTACTGAAATTCTGAGGTGCTCTGCAAAAATATGTTTAGTCCTAAGGAGACATATCCATAAAACCATTCATTTCAGCTTCTGCTCTTTGTAAAATGTGGAAAATAATAGCTTTTCTCTCCCAGATACTGAGAAGTGCATCTTTTTAACGTTTGTGAAATCCTTTGTGGTTCTTATGTGGGTACTCTGTTACTCTAGCAGTCAAAATAGCTGACTCTCACTGCTACTATGGTTAAATTTCTCTGGCATAAGCAAAGGCAATAACATAAATTAAGAGGAAAAACCAAACCAGAGCCTTATTTCAAATGAAGAAACAAGTATAACTTCTTGAAGAATATCAAATGTCCTCTTTGTAAAAAAAGGCAAACAAAATTAAGACCCTCTTTGCACTTCAGTGTCTCCTCACATTCCCTGGTTGCAGCTGGTTCTCCACACCGAGAAGACATTCAAAGAAGTTTTCATCAAGAAAGTCATTCAGATTCTTATACTCACATTTATGACTACAGGGAAACTGAACCAAGAGATTCTTTTTGCTGTGGGATTCATTTCTGTAAATCCTATGCAGCCCATAAAGCCCAAAATACAGGCTTCAGTTTTACACCTTTTTTTCCTTTATTGTGTCTAACAGCACAGACCTCTCAGGCAGAAAAGACAGGGGTGTCAGGGAACTAGTTACAGTGTTTCTTCCTGACATGGACTCAGCACAACTTTGTTCTGTAAAGTAAAGGCAAATGTTTTATGGTTTTACATCTGGAAAGCACTGCTTCATGTACCACTTGTTTTTTAGGCCAAGAACAATAGCATGAATTGCAAGCATGCTTATAGCACAGTTGTGTCTGCTCTGCAAAGCACACCTTGTTTCCCTAGGAGCTGGGGGCCAGGAATAGAGGACATGGCTATTCACACAACAGCATCTTCTCCAGTTTCTGCTCACACTGGAGGACAGTTAAGGACCTCCTGACTTCTCACACAAGATTTAGACCCAATGAGTGCAGCACTGTTAAGGATACCTACGTTAGATACCCTCTTTTTCTGTACCACTACTACAGGAAAGACACACAAGAGCAGAATTCAGGTATTTTCCTTCAACTAGCATTATCGCCTCATTGCATACATCTTTGATTACTGATCAGCAGAGACCTATGAGGAAGACTCTGGGCCTCACTATAGAGCCCGTTGAGGACAATCTGGATTACCCTGTGCTCTCTGATCAAGGAGATGCCCTCATTTTATCATGGTCCACAGTAGCGTTAGCTGGGCCTGCCTGCCACATGCCACTTCCACCCCACGGCCCTGGCAGGATGCATGCGGTGCCTGGCCTCTGTCTGGAGGAGCTGAGGAAGGAAAAAGAAGGCTTTGTGAGAGGGAAAACACCCAACAAAAGAAGATGAAATGGAGCAATTAGAGTCTTCCTATGCAATCTCCAGCAAGCTGCCAAGCCTTCTTGCTGCAGCACTACAAGCAAACAATTGCCTTTTTCAGCTGTAACACTTTTCACAGCCCGGACAGCAAGTGCTGCTAATTCCTAGCTGCCTTTTAGGAGTTTGCATGCATGTGCTGCTCTATTTAGAGGCCAAGGAAAAAATAGCTTTAGCACTCACCAGATGTACAGATACAAAATGCTTGTTGCAGTACTGCTGGCATTCAGCATATGGTTACCCTGATTTATTTCTGTTAAAACAGAAGCCAGTGTTTCTTCACACTGAATCTTGCCGTAGTAAAAATAAGGGGCAGTCTGTGTCCTGGAGAACTTAATTCAGCGATAAAGATGACATTTTGTCATTGCCCTTTTCCATCATTTCTGTACACAGGCACTTGAATGAAAGGAACCCAAAGTATTGTGCATTATACCTCATGCATTTCATTTCCTAGGAAATAAGCAGTGAGTGTTGTTTATGCAGCCTGACAATGAGACCTGCTTTACAGCAACAGACCGTTCATTTTTGTGCTTAGACTGATCAGGAAAAACATTTAAAGGGTTTGCTCAGCAGTGAGATACTTCTGCAGTAATTCTGGAACATTGTATTTCTCTTCTGCCCAGATGTCTGTATTTTTTAACAGATACTTATGGTAGCTGTGGTTTTCAACTGTGTACAGAGGCAGCAAGAGCAAATTACCATAAAATTAGCATGCCCTGCTTCAGATTGTAATTCACATGAGGGGAATGACAAACCCACAGACCCTCTCTAGACCATCGTGGGATCCCAAAGCCCACCTGCATGCAAGAACTACATGGGAGAGATGAGGCTGTGAGAAGAACGAAGGGACAGGGCTTACCTTGAGATCAGCAAGGCTGGTCATGCCTCAACCAACAGAATCCAACTGAGCAAAGACAAGAAAACTGGTGGTGAGCTATGAGGCGTCAGCTGCCTGTGTACATGGCTCAGGAAAACAGACGTGCACCATTCCTGGACCAGGAGACAGGGATGAGGCAGCCTTCTCCCAAGGCAACCTGTATGTGAGGGCTCTGTTCCCTTGGGCACCTATTGCAACAAACTCACTGCTCTGTCTGGCTGATGTACTCATGTGTTAGTGCAACATTTCCCACCCAGGTAACATGCAAGGATTGCTTGGTAATTAATAAGGATATTGTCTGAAGCAGCACTTCACCAAGATACCAGACCAAATGATAATGCATTGCCACACGTACTCCTGCAGTTTAAACCACACAGCATTACTGTGTGGTTTGCTTCTTGCCCCTAAGAGTTACTGGGCCAAGCAAGACAACTGCAGTGTTGTGTCCTTACAGCAGCAGTCTTCCCAATATGTACATTGGGAACACATTCATTGCCTGAGACCAATTGGGATGGAAGACATTATAGAAATAGAGGTTATTAATAATAATGGGACGGTATGTAAAAGTCAGTGACTCATTCATAGTATGTGTCTCATAGTACCAGTTAAGTTATAAAATGTAAACGCAATTACATGCAAGCTGAATATATTTGCCTTATTTTGCAGTGGAGTTTATATTAAACCTTCCCTTTCATGTTTGCATAATAAATGTGAACAGAGCTTTCTATTGCATTCTTACTTGGATGATTGCTCTTGGTTATTTAATAGTGTATGCTTTGTACAAGGGGAGGGAGTAAAATTAAGCTTTTATTATGAAACTGTAGAACAAAATTAAATGCAAATGTTTGCCTGGTGTGGAAAGGTGATTAACATATTTCATGTTAACTCACAGGTGGCACTTCTTATCACTGACAAGAAACTGCTGATACTATTGTTATTGTTATTATTATGGTGTATTTTAGTAACAAAACATGGAACAAAATAGGTGTCCACAGCTCCATGGTGCTAGAGATAGATATGCGGTGGAGATGCAGCCCACTGCCAGTATCCTCCACTAGCTAGCAGAATTTGCTACAGGAGATGCTGAGGGTGATGCACTCCTGCTGGCACAGAGCCTGAGCAGCTCATCAGCCTCTCACCAGCTGTTCAGGAGAGATCAGTGGATCTTATGTGAACTTACTTAATGGTGGTGGTGGATCTCAGGAGGTGTGAACTCCTGTCTTCTCATATCTACTTCCAAATCTCCCAAGCTTTGAGACGTGATTCCAGATACAGCTGATTCAGCTGCCAAAATGCCACACAAACACTGAACAAGAAGACAAAACATACTGGTTTTGTTTTGTTTCAC
This sequence comes from Lagopus muta, assembly GCF_023343835.1. Classification (NCBI taxonomy): domain Eukaryota; kingdom Metazoa; phylum Chordata; class Aves; order Galliformes; family Phasianidae; genus Lagopus; species Lagopus muta. The sequence goes on from NC_064433.1 coordinate 66,667,744, forward strand.
TCTTGCAAAGCAGAGGTGAAGAAATTTGTTCTTTAGTGAGGGTCAAAAAGATTTTTCAGTCTCTTGGCAGGACCCTTACTAACAAACACCAAAATTTACACCACTTAACAAAAACCACCAAAAAACCCACCAACAAAGCAACTTCCTCCCACCTCCCCCAGAGAAGAACTGTCACAGTAGAATGCAGAGTAAAGAAGACAGCAGACGTAGAATATTATATCTGAAAACATGAAAGCTTGTTTCATGTACAAACAAGAAAACTGAAGAAAGGCACATACAATTATAATAAGGTTGGGGGAAGAGAGTATTAAAGAATATGATACAAACAGTTCCAAATATATCAAGAAAAAGAAGTGTGAGAGAGACTCTGTAGAACCAGTACAAGGTCAAGAGACACAGCAAAACATCAAACTGGCACACTGGAAGCAAAGATCCTTCCAGCCAAGGACCCTGCCTGTGTGAATGATAAATAGCAGATAATGTGAAAACCAGGAGAAGGACTGGTACTTCATCTCACCTGGCAATCTGCTGCTCAGGGAGTCTCTAAACCAAAACTTGCATCTGCCTCCTTCCAATTTTAACACTTTTCTCATACATCCTAGTAAACTTTTTCAAACTTAAAGCACCAAGGATGTGGAGAAGTATGGTAAGTGTGAGGTTTGAGTAGCTGGGATTCTTCAAGTATGAAAGAGAAGAAGCCGGTGTGCTGCCAGCAAAGATTCCTTTGCAGTCCCAAACTGCTTGGAGGTGAACGAGTCATAGTTTCTTGGAACAAAGAACTAGAGAGCATTAAAAAGAAATAGCACATAAATGTTTTAGAAGAAAGGAAAGGCAGAATTTTTCAAGCCATCATATGTTGGGGAGCTCACTGCCACGGGATGTGCAACTACACAAAGTATAAATGTGTTCAAAACAGACAAAACTCACAAAAGAAAAACCTGTCAATGAGTGCTGGCTATCACACACTCTTTCTTCAGAAAGTCCTGAAAGCCACAGGTGGCTGAAAGCAAAGAGTTTGTGTCCAAGGAGGTTCTGTCTTTGTAACTTACCCTATGTTTATATCGTTCCTCTAAGCACTTAGTACTGACATTGGGCTAGAGGGGTGCTTGGCCCTTCCCAGTACTCCCAGATTTTCTGTATGGGAATAAGGCACACAAATGAAATATGAAAGAGCTGTGGCATTATGAAATGAGCTAATGGATTACAGCTAGGTTTGGGATCTATTGTCCATATTCCAATTTTCATGCATGCACATATATTAAAATACCAAGTCAATTCACTTGACTTTGTAAAATGTAGGCTCATTGCCATTCAGAAAGATATCTTTTGTTAGTAAGACACCATGTTATCAAACACCTTTTGTTTGCTCCTTCAACCCATTACGATTTATGCAAGCCCAGTAAAAGCTATCATGCCACTGTTTCCAAAGTGACCCTAATCTCAGTGTACAGTTCTTGGCTTTATGCAGATGCTAATTAACATAACTACAGGGCAAATCAGCACAATGTGACCAAATAAATAAATTTTGCTGTGTACATAAAAGAAAAAATTCCACACCCCATACCCGTTGGTTTTTCAGTCACAGTTGCACAACATTAATAATGTACTCATGATCTTAATAGAAAATAATCCCTTGAAAATTAATTACCACTAGACATTAATAAGCATTTTGTTAATTAAGCCAGTAAGCCAATTAGGCCCAAGGTGAACTTGAGGGCAATTAGCTCCGTAAACAACGTGAGCTAGGTCTTAGAAGTGCACTTTTAAAATTTAAAGAGCATAGTTTTGGAGACTGGATGGCTTGTGGGATTGCTCATTACAGAACAAAGCAACGGCCCAAATCCAGCCCAGGTCAGCAGCAGCCAACAGCCATTATCAACCGGCAGCTTATCTGTCTGTGGAGCAGCTGGTCCAGACCTCATGTGAGACCTTACCGACTTGTAATTAATAGCTCGTTTCTCTACGTAAACTAAATCAGAAAAGCCAGCAAAAAAGTAATTTAAAACTACCTCCCAGCAAAGAGCTTTCTCAAATTATAAAACAGAGCATAGTGAAGAAAAAAGCACTTTATAGCTGATGCCCTTTTACTCCAGGTAAACATCAGGCAGCCAGCTACACACCTTCCTTGGGTCTTTTGCAGGCCACAGGCAAAACTTGCAGGGACAAACCAAAATGCAAACCAGATGCAAGCAATCAGCAGCTTCTCTATCTCCAAAGCCCACAGTGGGACCCATTCCTTTTGAGAGATCTGTGCTTCTCCATACTTAACAAACAGGAAGAAGATGCAAAGCATGCTGCTGGAACAGCTCTTTTGTGGGCTCAGCTGCAGGTCTTACTCCTTCAGACTCCTCCTGTCATTTTATTTTATGTCTTATCACTGGTCTCAGCCAGCTCAAGTACTTCAAGCCAAAAGCATCTAACTTCCCCTTTCTCTGAGCTGAAGTGAAGGGGCTTTGTCTCTGCAATTTGGAATGGATTTTCTCCAGCGTTCCAGCATTTCTCTAACTGCATTTGAGAAAGCCACCAGTAATAGTTTCAAGTTTGTTGACCAGTAAATCTGACCAATGTTTGGAGTGTGCATAATAATGACTTACAACTCTCAGCTCCACAACCACATACGTTCTTGTTGCTTTCGTTAGTAGCATGTTTCTGAATTTGAATTATCATCTCAGCACTCCTGACAGCAACGAAGTGGATTAAAATGAAGAGAATGGGGAATTGCAGCTTTAAGATGCAGTTTTACACCTGGATGTTTCCAGGGGGTCAGACACAGAACATGGGAAGAACAACAAACTCCTCAAATAGTTGATGGTTGCCGGAGGGACGGTCCCATGCCTTGTGTCTTTTCTGAGGCTAACCACGCTGGCGTTACTTCATCTTTCCCATCAGAAGCATGAACCACAAAACAGTGCATAAAAGAAAGTAATACCTATGTAGTTAAAAGGCTCTGAAACTCATAGGATATGAATGAGCAGCCAATTATTCTGTGAATAATTAGCAGCTAAGTTGGAACACGTTCAGGTATGTGTATAAGTCTCTGTAATTGTTTTTATTAATTTTTAAAAATGCTGGATCATCTTATCTACAGCCAAAAACATTAATACTTGCATTAATTAGTGTTCATAATACAGTGTATCTTTTGGGCTTTACTGCAGTCACTTGAATCCTTGCTTACAATGACTTTCCAAAAAAGATCACATTGACGAAGGAGTTTTAGGTTTATTTTGAGCATGGTGAAAAATATTTTTCTGGAAGAGTGGTCTAATTTTATCTTTGGTTGGGTTTTTTTTTTTTGCTCTTTCTTTTGAGTGTTTTTTTTTTCCTCTTCCTGCCTTAGTAGAATGTGGGAATAACAATGTAGGCTTGACTATGCATATAAATTGAACAATTTGCAGTAATGCTCTAAAATGCCACTGGGAACAGAATTCAAAGGGCTGCTTGCAAAAACAATTGCTTTTAAAAAAAATTAATTTCTGAAAAATAAACGCTGAAATTGGCTAGGTGGGTTACAGGGTTGAAAATGGCAAAGAGAGACTTTCATCTGCTGGTCACGGCTTCAGATCCTATTTAGGCTGAAGAGCAACTGGAAGCCATTACTGTGACAAAGATATTTTGGGTCTCTGCAAATTTTAACATAATAATCTGTGCTGAGCTTATGAGCAAGATTGGAGTTCACTGAGAAGAATAGCAAAAGTCCCATTTTACTACTGGCTACAGAGGGGGCATTATTATTTATCCCACCGATTAAATATAAATCTTTCCTTGTTTTTAAATAGCAATCATTTAATCATAGGCACTGTGAAGCAAAACAATATTCATATCCTTAGCCTACCAGTAGCTGCTTATCCTTTATCAGACATTTATCCTGGTGTTATTGGTACTGCTTATGTACTTCCATGAACTTAGTCACATGTGTAGGTCTAATTGGTCCTGCAATAGGAGAAGGCAGGAGACATTTAAGTCACTTAAATGAGGCTGGATGGAAAAATAAGAAACTGTTTTCAGGATGGAATCACATTTCAGTGAAACTAAGAACCTTAGGCAGTTTAAGGTCAGTGCAAAATTACTTTATGCTCTTTATCTACTTGTAAAAAGGCATCTACACATTTCCCCTATATAAAATTGCAGTATTTGGATACGTATTTCTGTGTGCTCATTTCTGGTCTGAAACAGGATTAGCACCAGAAGTTTCAAAACAATCAGTCTGAATGAACCAGACCATATGAGATCCATCCCTTCAGCAGAGTCGGGTGCTTCACAGAGTTGCTTCACCAATAGGTGCTACAGATGCTTCACCAAAAGCAGGGATGTCTGAAAATGGGAAGATGTCCAGACCACTTTTATAGGCATGAATGAGAACATTTTCCAGATTCTATGCCTAAGTTTCACAACTAAAGCCTGTGCTTATTTCCAAAAACTCATTTAAGTGAAAGCACATACAGAAACATGCACATAAGGTGCACAGTAACCAGTTTATGAATGTGGCTGTTTATTTCTGGTAGTATCCACAATATCTTAAAAGATTTCCTCACAGAAAAGAAGAACAGGTTGCTATCTAAGCAATAAACAGACTGAAGGTTTAAAAAATACGATGCTTGAGTGTTCAAGAGCAGCAATAGCAGCTTTCTAGGAATGCAAATGTGGTGAGAGGCTGCTCTAATGCTGAAAGAATATGGTTGTATTGTTAATTTTATTTTATGCTCAAATATACATGTTCGTCTCTCTCCCTAGTTGTGAATATCTAACTACTCCATTTCATATAGGACTATGCTAAGAAGGGAGCAGGAATGCCACCAACATGAAAAACATGGCAAAAATGCTGGCTTCCTAGAAGAAATGGAAGGATGGGCTGACCATGAATTCAATGATGTTCAAATCCAAGCAGAGCCAGCAAATTCCCAAGCTTTGCTCTGCAGTTGCTGATTTGTGGAGGAGATAAGAGGAAGTTGGAAAACTACCATCATCACATCTTTCTAGAGAGAAAGTGAGGCTCCTTCTGAAGAGGGGAGAGTAATTTACATCAGTCTCATGAATGACTTGGAAAGTAACCCCCAGAGCAACGACTCCTGGCTACTCACAACTATGGTCATGACAGTTCTCACTGGAGCTGATCTTTCTGCAGTGGAAACAGCAAAAAAGACACAGACAGCATCTGCATGGCCACAACTACCTTTTGACCTTCCCTAGGCAGAGTGATGCTCAGCTGCTAAGTCGATACAGCAAGCACGGCGGGAAACATAACGACTCCGGCAGGTAAGGAAGCAAAGTTCAGTTAACTTTCCTAAATGCCCTTCAAGATCAGGCAGTGAGGCACTGCATGTTTAATCATGGTGAAGGATAATAGAGATCAGAGAACCAGGGAAGCAGCTCAGCTAACTTCAGGCATGCTCTGTTAAATGCTATATGATATAAAAATGCTTTACAGTCCATGCAGCATACTTCTCTTGGCTAAGGACCATCACACATTGAAATTAAAAGTAATTAGTGTCCCTTAAGGGTTTAAAGAGAATTGGTTTTTATAAAGCATTTCCTTAAATCTTTATGTTTAGTAAAAAAAAAAAAAAAAAAGACATTTTTATGCAGAGTGGCATTTGTTTACATTTAGCACTTTAAGAGATTAAAGAGATTTAAGAGATTTGACTTTCAGAGCAGTTGTTAAAGCTGGAAAAAAGTTGCTGTTAAACTCCCTGAATTATACTGTTGAGACTGCTAGGCCCCTGAGGTATGAATGCAAAACATTGTGATCATGGTCTTCTGGTCCCAGAGAGGATTCAAAACAGAGGCCAGGGCTCACAGCAGAGACCCAACTTCTGCAGTGTACATGTAGCCCTCACCTTGGCAGCCCAGTGCTGTTCAGACATGGGAGACAGTGTGGTCAAGTTGGTCCCATGCTGCCTGTCCAATCTAGCAAGAGGGAATCAGGGTGTCTATTCTGGGAGTTATTGATGGCTGGGAAAACAACACAAGCCAAGCCTTCAATACCACACGCAAGTGCTGCTGCCTGTAAGAGACATGAGCCTTGAAAGAGGAAAGAAATACTCTGAGGGATGTACCTGAGAGGTGGATAGTGAGGCTTCACAGGAGCAGGAGGTGTCTCTTCTCACCTGTGTTCCATAGTCTCCTTATCAGAGGCTGGCACAGATGGAGGAGTTCCCATACTTGCTCTCCAAAGTTGATGGAAGTGCATGGGAATTGCAGCCCCATTCTCACGGTGACCCTAAATTACAGGAAGAAAAAGAATACGCACTCAGAGATTTCATGTGGATTAATAATTAACTCTTTCCTCCAATCAAAGATTTGATTTAGCCACATAAAAAACAGTATTTCACTCTCTGCTTTATCTGGTGACTTATCAGAAGAAGTGATTTCCACACTAACATTTAGATGTGCACCTTGATGCTGAAAACACAATGGCCTACAGTGCTACTCAAAGGATAGTTGATTATGCTTTATTTACGAACTGTTAGTTTAGCAACTTAAAAAAATATCCATCAAAACCCAGCGGTTGACAATATTAAGAAATGACATACAACTTAAGATAAACAAAGCACTGATAGACTCCCATCTATCATTAAACCTCACATCACCTCTGTACACTGTGCCCTCAAGCAAAGATGAAGAGTTCCACTGGAACTTCTCTGCCCTCTTTGTAATGCTTTATTAGTTTAGATTCTACCACAGATTGCAAGATTTGTGACCAAAGGCTCCAGTGCAGATTGAAAGTACAATGCCTTTCAATGCTTCAGAGAGAAACAATTTGTAATTGCTATGCTGCCAAAGCAGCACAATGAATTGAGCTGGTCCCTATCTTGCAGACTCTCCTACAATTACAGTAGCGTTTACCGATCTTTAAAATCATTCACCATCCAGAATCTTCTCCAAGGTTATACCTAAGGAGCTAGCCATTGAATAACAGAAGTTAGTGTTTCTAAAAAAGGCATTAGATTTGCCAGCGTGGGAAATTGTGTTTAACCATAAATATCTCAAGGGCAACAGCAATGACGTTTGCTTCACAGAATTGCATAAATGTGCTTCAACTTCATCCAGTAGTTCAACTTGCAAGCTTATTTGATGCTCAAGTCTGCTACTGAGAAGAGCAATCCAGCTGCCAAATTCGGTGAAGTTTTGAAGATCATGTGGCCACAATGCTGGAAAGGAGACAGAATTCATATCACTTGCCTTCGCTCTCCATCTCTGAACTGTTCTCCTCAGTGCCCATCACACTGCTCCATAGCAAACACCAGCAGCAGAGACTCTAGTTTCCCCTTGAATATCTGTTTAACTATGTATAACCATTATTACTGTTTTGAAGGTTTTCATCTATCATCTAACTTTAATCTTCCCGTCTGCAATTTTAGTCTGTTGCCTCTTTGTCTTACCAACAGTTCACATGGAGAAATACACAGGGGCGTGTTTCTTTACAATTATCTTTGGATAAAAATAGTAATCTGAAGGCTTTGAGACTACAGTACTATTTTATCTTCTGAACACTCCTTTAATTTCCTCACATTGTTACAATGGAAGAGAACCCATTAGCTGACTGCACACACACATGCATGCATGCACACAAGAATTATAAGCACAATATTCAACAGCATATGGTAAACTCATTTGTGTCTGTCTTTCTATGGCAGGTCAGGCACTGAATAGTACTCATTTCCCAGAGTCATTGTTGGCAGTAAAGAGCCTGCATTGGTGGATAGTGGCTGGAATAGCAAGTGCAGTGTGACTAATTGCATATTTGATATTCATGAGATAAATTAATTAGCTGCTTTTTCCCACTGAATAGCCTAGATTCAAATAACAGTGTCAGATGTGAGGTATGGTAGATGTACGTGTTTTAAAAATAGCTCCTAGGGTGTATGTATAACAGTCTGCTACTACAAAATTTAATGTAGCTTTGCCCTCAGCCAGGAGTTGCCTGGAGACTGGCTAAAAAACAAAAACACTGCATATATTGTTTCTTTTTTATTTCCTTTTCTTTTTGAAAAGGTGCATCTTACCCCCTCAGCCTTGAAACAAAATAGCTATAAAAGCTGTTTGGCGCGGTATTTATTTATGCAAAACCTAATCTAAATAATGGATGGCAAAAAAACCCTGCTGTGACTATTATCTGGCATAGGACTAAAACTGTTCCCAGCTTAAGTCCCACTAATGGGATTCAGGTGGCTGGGGACAGCAGTCTGAGGTGGACTTGCTACGAGGCCGTTTCCTGCATCAGGATCAGAGTGAAGCAGCTCCAGCTTTCTAAAGACACCCAAAAACCAAGTATTCACTCTCAACTTGCCAAATGCCTCTCCATGTCCTGCTGTTGCATGCCCAAGTGGCAGGTACATCACCACTCCAATGGCATACATGGACAAACTGCTGTATTTGTCTCCCAAACCATGGGGAAGGACTTGAGCACATTTGGTTTGTTGTGGTTCTCCTGTCAAACTGGAATACTACGTAAGGTTTGCCCAGGTACTCTGCCTTCTTGATCTCTTGCCCAGTGACTTTTAAGGCTTTTGCTCAGTGAAATATGACAGAAGAGTAGCAGTCTCAAAGGGAGATAAGTTCCTACCACTTTCCCAAAAATAACTGGCTAGGCAGAGGATGGTGATTTTATTAATAATCTAACCCCTGAAAAACTGCAACAGCACTAGCTTGTACCTTAGTAAATACGAAAAAATACACATAGGAGATAAGCTGTTCAGTCTCTGCCAACCCAAAAGAGGCATTCACAGAGGTTTTCCCTTCTCAGGTACCGAGCTCCATCGCGCTAAGATGCAAAAGTCTGAATGTAATCAAGTTCCATTACAGCAGCAATTTGTGTAATCATACGTCTTCCTGCTGATGAGACTCCACCAGTGTCATCTTCTTTCTGTTACAGGGCCTGGAGTTCAAGACCAAGACCTCAGAGTTTGAGGCTAGAGGTGTGAAAAAGATAGGAACCACACCAGGGAAAGATTTTGAGATGTTAAGTACCAGAGTTTATTTCATCTGAAAAGAGAAAAACCTATGATTCACTGGATGACTTTTCTCAACATTTTGTGGATTGAAGTTTGCAGATGATAGAGAGACGTCTTTTCAAAATGCTTCACTCAAAAGGAGAATATTTCATTCTGAAAATATGAGTAGAATACATGACACAGGATAAGCATGAAATTCTTCCTCTATAACATTTCTGCAACATTGACATCATTTCACAAAACATTTCAAGTTTGCCTATCCTCTTTTTTCCAATCAAAAGTGTTTCTAGAACACTTTTCTCACAGGCAGCCTTGCCTGCCTGTGTAGCTGATGCACTCTGTAGTGCCCTTGGTGACTTCACTTGGCTCCCGCTAAGAAGAAAAGTACTGAATGAGGCAGTGCACCTGGATTTTAGCTTTGCTCAGCCAGGAGGGTCTGAAAACAGCTGGAAATACTCACAATGCTTAAAAAGTAACTCAGAATCCCAGTGGTTTCTGAAATACACAGAACTCTGCAGGCAGGAAAAAAAAAAAACAACAAAAAAAAGAGTCTAGCTCTGCATTGCCAGTCTGTTTCCCCATTGTTGATGTTTTATGTCAGTCTTTGAAAATCCACTTTCCAGTAAAATCCATCAAACTTCTACACAAAGAAATATGGCCTGCGCAAAGCAAATGACACAAAGAACAGAAACTGCTTCCAGGACCTCTGCAGTGTGTGTGGGTGGCAAGGCCTCCAGCAGCTCTGTCCTGAGGAAAGGTTTAGTTGGGGCAATCAAGAGGTCTATGGGTACTGTTTGACAACGTTTACACTGGCAGCCAAAAGGGGGGCTGCACTTTGCTTGATGAATTTTGTTTGTTGTTTTCATTTAAAAGAAGAAAAATCGATAAAATAATGAGCTTAACTAAATTCTAAATTACGTAGATTAATTACTTCCTAAAGTTAGCTCAAAATTACAAACAGCTTTTTGATTATGTTTTTATCTGGGTAAAATTGCATCAATTACATAACTTGCACTTCAGAAAATAGTTCCCCTTAAGCTAATTATATCTTAAACAGATTTATCTGTGAAATTCACAGCTGCAAATTATGTTCACCTGCAGCATTTTTCACATGCAGCCAAAGAAAGAAGAAAATACTTGGGTTCTCACTTCTGTAACAATTCTTCGTTATAAAAATCATTCTAAGTAAGAAAATCAGTTTAGTCTTCAAAGAACAAATCTAATCCAAAACTAAGGCTTTGTTTTCCAATTGTCTAATCCATCAGTTGCTAAATTCAACATATCCTTCTCTGCTAAGATATAGTCACTGTTTATTACCTGCACGTATTTCCATATTTTTAATACAGGATTAATATGCTTAACATTAGTTTATGCAATGAGTAGATAATCATAAAGCCGTAAGGAGCTGCACAGAACATTACTAAGCAATACAAGAATATGCTATAATTAAAGTTGTGCTTATACTTCACCTGCGACTCCCCACTCTCACTCTCTTCAATAAGAGATACAATACAATAATATGAATTGATTTGGTAAATAAGGACTGCTCATTGCTCAGCAGTTTAATATTTTTCAAATAAGATATTTAAACACTAGTTGTGGATACATAATATGAAAAGTTTCATTTTTTACAGTCCTGATCTTCACAAACAAACTGCATTCTACTCAATAAAAGCGCTCATAAATCTGGCAGGCAGCAGATTGATTTGAAGTCATTCTAACTTATATTTTCCTAAGATTCCTGAGTAAAGTGCCATTTTGATCACCTCTTTTTCTCTCCAAGCACAAGGCCTATGATACCTCCATATACAGCAGATGTTCTATATATAAGGGGAGATTAAGCTCAAAATGACCACGGACCAGGTCATAAGTTAAAGCTAGGAAGTCATACAAAATTCTGTTTTATGAGCACCATACTTGCAGAAAGAACAAAAATGAAACCAAATCATCTCTGGGGACACCAGCCATCTGTGTGAGAAATGCTTGACTGGGAGCTTTGCATTTCTTGGAAATGAGATTACCTTTCCCCAGGGACAGAACGCTATTGCAGTGGTATGTGCCTACAGAACCCAAAGACAAGAAGAGGTTTAAGTATCAAGTGGAACCTGTTGATGAAGCCTTCTTTCTCCAGCTGCAGGTTGCATCGGGGGGGCTGTAAGAAAGGAGAGGACAGACTCTTTAGCAAGTTCTTTTGTGATAGGACAAGAGGAAATGGTTTCAAACTAAAACACAGGAGATTTATGTATCATTAAAAAATAAGTTTTTCTTATAAGGGTAGTGAAGCACTGGAACATGTTGCCCAGAGATGTGATGGAAGCCCCATCCCTGTAGGTATGCAGGGTCAGGCTGCACAGGGCTCTGAGCAACCTGACCAAACTGTTTATGTCCCTGTTCAATGCACGGGAGCTCAACTAGATGACATTTTAAAGGTCTCTTCCTACTCAGATGAGTCTTTTGTTCTATGATCTTCTAGAAAAAAAATGTCCTACCGATAGCATTTCTACAGCTGATATTCTTTTAGATGCTTTATATGAATTGAAACATATAAAGCATTTCAGGTCAGTAGAATCTAAGGAATGGACCTACCAATTTCAACATGCAGCAAGATTTACAATAGAGAGGGGCTCCTGTGAGGCTTTGCAAAGAGGCACTAGAGCATCGTGTTCTGTACATTTGTACCATTGTCTATCTTCTTCATCTTTATAAGAAAACCCATTATGTTATGTACAAGCTTCCGTGATTGACAGCAAATGAGTAGGATATCCAGAAAGAAGTCATTATCTTCAAGAGTGCAGAAACACAACCCTTAAATATTGGCCAAACTTAAATAGAAAAATAAATAAATCTTTTCTTAGGTACACTGATGAAAAAAATTCTAAGCTCTTGGCAAATGCATTGGTTTTACTATGCCAAGCAGAGATCAGTGTGTATTATTACCACTTTCCAACTTCTTCACCTCATAAATAATACAAGAAACAGTGACAAAGACTGGTGTGTCTGTACCATAACTAAGATGTGGCTCACACATTCAGCAGTCTGGCATAAAGAGGATTTCACACCTTGCTCAATGCACTCTTGCATTAACTCCTTGTCAGGTACTAACAGCAAATGCCACAGTTTTGTTTAATCAGCTCTACCTGCTGCTATCAGTGCCAGTTAGTCCAATTTATCACATGCTCCCCAAAAAGCTGGAGCTGTGCTGCTTTCAGAGGGCAGACTGTGCGGGGAAAACAGCTTGTGCCCAACATTTCCAAGGAGGGCTGATCAAAGAGCAGAGCAAATGCGACACTTGGAGAATTTTTTTTCCTTCCACCAGCTTTCTCTGAAATGCCTTCACTGAAGCGACACGTCTCATTTGCTGGCTGGATTAAATTCAGAGTTAGAATCAGTGCTTCTGAGAACTACAGCATTTGTCCAAAAGGAACTGAATAGGTTTTTTTGTTTGGTTGTTTTTTTGTTGTTGTTTTGTTTTGTTTTTTTACTGTGTTGCTCTCCTTTTGTATCACCAAACTTAAAAGTTGTTTTTTCCTCCATTGTATCTAAATTTATTGATCTGTACTACTATTTCATCTACTGCTAAGATGAAGAGAACCTTGAGGCTCAGATGAGACTTTTTGGTGTTGTCCAGCTTGAGATGTTAGCTAATGAGTCACCTTCAAAGATACTCTCACAATACAAACACAAATCAGAATATTTTCTAAATTTTTTCATTCAGAAAACAGTTTTGCAATCAGTCAAAATCTTTCTTCTACTGAAATGAGTATGCAGAAATGCAGAAGGAAGAACAACTGGTGGCCCAAGAAATGAGCAATTTAGTTATGGTGGGCTTAGCACTCAGCCAGTTCTCTCTAATGACGTGAGTGTAAACATATTTTCTCTACTGGATAGGCAGGCATTTTACAAACATTGTGTATTTATAGATTCATATATGTGCACAAGAATAAAGTTTATGGATGAGGGGCAGTCACCTCTTGGGTTTAATCAGGCTCACAATTGCCACAGACCTTTTCCTTCTCCTCTGAATAAGCAGCAACACCCAGAGTTCTCCAATACAGACAGAACTAATGTTCAGCACATCCAGGGATGAGTTTTGTCAATGGGACCATGAAGCAAAACTCTAACTCATGTATGAAAAATGGATCGGAGCCCAAATACATTGCCATTAATGCAACTTCCATTGAACCTCATGGACTTTGGATGAAACCAAAAGGTACTTTTCATTGTTCATGCTAAATTTTTTTTGTTTTATATTTAATTTGCTAATTCAATGTAATCAGTTTCAGCAGTTTATATACCCACCTCAAATACCTATTAAAAAAAAAAAAATCCTTCATAACCACACCTATAATATATCCTGAGATGAGGCAGAAGAAATAGCTTAGCAATACTGAGGGTGGGATGTAAGAATCCTGCCTCCCTAGGAACAACTACATGAAACCTTGATGAAACTTTTCTATGAAGATGTGGGGCATACTATAGGTCTTTTCCTTGGGCCTAAAGAAAATCACAGCACTTAAAAAAATACACTGCACATAAAGTCATCCCACTTTTATAGTCTCACTGGGACCTACTTAACTGAGTATGAGTCACTTATTTCCAGAAGTGCTTCATAGTATATCAGCATGAACAGGCTTAGAACTATGAGTCACAACTGACTAACAACTTACAACAGGTCAGAGAAACAGCTTCACATTGGCATGGAGCCTTTTCAGAAAGCAATTAACAAGTAGTCATTCACACTTGCTATCTGAGTGATTATATCAGAGGAAAAAATAGGAACTAGTTTAACAGAGATTTTCTTTTTTTTGTAACCAAAAAAGGCTTAAAGGGCATACAAGGGGACATTGGCATGTGTTACCTTAGGTGTGATCCTGCACACTACCAAAGCTTTGTCACTTTGGTCAGAATACTTTACAAGAAGAAATCTTCAGTACCCAGAGTACAGTACCCAGAGTTTGGTGCAGTCTGCTGCCTGTATTGGCACTCCCTGACAACCCCTATCAACTACCACAACTCATAGGTGAAAAAAAAGCCATATGCAATGCTGCTACTCGGATGCATTTTTATAAGCATGCCTGCATTTTTCTTTCTTTTTTTTTTTTTTTTTAAATGATGTTTTAAAAACATCAGCATGTGAGCTAACACTAGCAATCCAAAACCTAGTGGTCAATACCTGGCTTAGGAGCCTGTCAGACCCTGTGTTTTGTCGCTGAAACCACTATTTAGCAGTGCTTATTGTTTCAATAAAACAGCTTTCCTCTTCCTCCTGCTGTCAAGTGGCATCCTGGATACCTCAGTCACTTCTCTGTCCCTCACGACAGGAAAACAATTGGCAGGCTGGGGAAATCCATCTTTGCAAGCAATAGCATGAGTGGTAATTGCTGTGTATTTCCAATACATGTAGTCACTTCTACTTACACATTCACTGCACATGCATCTCTATGAATACAGCATCAGGAAGCCAACATTTCCAATGGAACAACTGGTCCATACAAACCTATTTTTATTAGTCCTAGGTATGTTATTAACAATTAATAATCAAGCACACATCATGGATAAAGTCTAACGAAAGAAAATAAATTGTTAATATCACTAATTTAGTGCATCTATCAATCCATGCAAGTCCACTTATATTCTGGTCTTTTTATTAATTATGCACCTTTTTTTAGTCATTAGAATAAAGTATTTCCCTCTGTTCCATAGCCAAAATCATCAATCCAGTTGAAACAAAAAACAAAAATTGGGGATTTTTTTTCCAGGAGCTTGACAGAACTAGCCTGATTGATGGCTTTGATGAAGTGCTACATGCAACAAGCAGTGCACTCTAAGATGTTAGCTTCTATTGGTTTCATCTTTATCAGTATTTTTCTTACATGAATAGGATCTCTGCAAGGTTTTAAAACTGAACTTTCCACCCAAATTGGAAAGACAGAGGACAACATAGAACAGCACACGAAAATATCAGTGTCACTGTCCTCGCAGTAAATAGAAAAGAGCAGCAGCAGAAAATATCTCCTTTGATACCTTAATGAAAAACAGGAATAGTTGTCTGTATGTGTATACATAGATAAACATACACACTCATATACATACACATGCCCAAACAGTATAAATTTCTAATAATTGCATCTGGCTTTAAAGGACAGAAAATGAATGAAAAATGCTGTTGTCTTCTTTGCACATTAAAAAGAAGAAAAAAAAAAAAGAAAAAAAAGGAAAAACCAGATGACTGACTAGAAACAAGCAAATGAGCCAATGGCAGTTAATTTTTATTCACATAGTAGCTGTAACTAGAATTTATTTTATTCTGAATTTTGTCCAATTGTTTTTAGTTCAACACATCAAACTGTGTGCGATATGGAATGAATGCTTGTTTTGCAGAACTAGGATGGTGCTGTTGATGTTGCAATTGCTTAAGCTGTCAGATATGCTGAGTTTTGCTCCTTAACTGGAGAATGTCAAAACATTTGGAGGATGTGAAAGGTAACAGTCAGAAACGTATAAGCAAAATATATAAGCAACAAATAGTTCACTTTGTCCGCACATGTGAAGATTGCACGTATTCTGCTTTTAAATTTGATTTGTGTGATCACCCACATTGACAAAATTTGATTAAAGGCTCAGAGGAAGATAAAAGCATAAAGCTGTCAACTGGGATTCTAAGTTCAGTACTGCTGGAACCCGGATCAGGCTTTTAAAAGTGCATGAATGTCCCTCCATCAACTTCATTAAGTCTGAGGTCAGATCTTTCTGGAATACAGACATTAGAGATTAGCCAATTAAATTCAAATAATCTTCCTTCATGCAACTCCACAAATCTGTTATTTACATAATGTGGTAAATGCTGAGCTAGTCTGCTTATCTGTATCAGCAGATTGTCCTTTCCTCCTTACGGAAAGTCTGGCTGACGCAGTGTTAAATAAAAGCCAGTAAAACCCATCTATGTTCTAGAAGATAACTGGAACAGAACAGTGGAAGCTGAAGAAACAATTCCCAAAACTTAGAATTTGTTGAGAAGTTAAATTGTATACTCATGGGAAATCTGGTAAAACCCATCTAGAAACATGCATTTGCAAACTCAAGAGTTCTAGAGGCATTTGCCTTTCTAATGACTATGCATTAAAACTGGGACTCTGGGTACACAAATTAAAGAAAGCTAGTGCTAAAAAAATTAAGTTTCATCATATATTATATATATAGGGTAAACTAAATATATGTAGTGTTAACCCACTTTGGCCTCTTACTATGTTTTCTGCAGCTACTTTTATTTCAAACACATAATATAAAAACAGTGGTGAATAAAAGCTGGAAAGCGTCCTTTCAAAGGGCCTCTGAAAGGAAAAACCACCCACAGCAACTTCCTAAAGTAGTTCAGCTGCAGCCTCATCCCACAGAGTGTTGTGCAAGCTCTTAATATTGTGATTTGTACAGGAAGAAGATGTATTGACTAGTGTCTGTTGTGTTAATAGATCACAATACAATCAACATGGCTCTTCTCTATTAGATAGCTAATATTTAATAGTAGCTTATGCTGCTGCCTACAAGGACAGGCAATGGAACATGATGCTCAGATGAGAATCTTTTAACTCTTCTGTTAAAAGAGACATAAAAATTTAAATATTATTTCTTATCTTTCCTCATGTGTAAACTAGTAGATGGGATCACTAATTTTTTTTATCAAGAAGATTTTAAATCAAGTGCCAAGGAGAAGAAGAGAAAATGCTCTATGTTAATGAAAGTATTATCACTAGAAGGCATCAAATTCTTTATCTAAACATCACTGGTTAAAGAGTTCTTGTGTTAGCTCAAAAGCCATCAGAAGACAGTCTGATGACCCCTTTATATAGTACAGATGTTAACATCAAAAGCTTTTTCAGTTCTACAAAAAGCTAAATTGGGTCCCCCCGCCAGCATATTTATACCAACTGAAAAACTTTTGGGAGTATTCTTTCCAAACCAAAAATGAGTCCCATTTGCATCACAGTGGAAAAATTTGCTTCACAGCAGCAAACCTACAGCTATTCTACAGAGTTCACAAAAAATCAGCCCTAAAGCTACTGTTACAGGATGTGAGACAAAGGGAACCAGAGGATCTCCAGGAGAAGCACACTGACAAACCACAGGCCCCATTTTCTCCTATGTGCTCTGCTCAAGCAAAACCAAAACCAGCATAAAGAATACACGCACTTCAAGTGAGAAATTACTGCCCTAACACAAAATACCTCTGAAACACAGAAACACGTAATTCAGTGATAAACCATAACAATTAAAAAAAAAAAATCTAGCTATGGGACAAATGAAGTCAAGTTGAAGAACATATCTTCTGCAACCCAACATATATACTTTTAAAAGTGCATGAATGTCCCTCCATCAACTTCATTAAGTCTGAGGTCAGATCTTTCTGGAATACAGACATTAGAGATTAGCCAATTAAATATATATATATATCTATTTCAGTACTCTTGCAATCAGATCATTTTGAGAGCAAACACACGGCATATGTGGGACAACAAGGGGATCAGGCCCAGCCAACGCTGATTCATGAAAGGCAGGTCCTGTTTGAACAACCTGATCTCTTTCTATGACCAGGATACCTGCTTGGTGGATGAGGGAAAGGCTGTCAACATAATCTGCCTAGACATCAGCAAAGCTTTTGACACTGCCTCCTCCTGGAGAAGCTGGCAGCCCATGGCTTGGACAGATACACTCTTTGCTGGGTAAAAAAAAAATGGCTGGAGGGCCAGTCCCAGAGAGTGGTGGTGAATGGAGTTAAATCCAGCTGGCAACTGGTTACAAGTGGTGTTCCTCATGGGTTGGTACTGAAGCCTCCCCTGTTTAATATCTTTATTGATTATTTGGATGAGATAATTAAGTGCAGTAAGCAGATAGTAAATTTCCAGGTAACACCAAGTTGGCAGGAAGTATCTGAAGGGATGATCTGAGTATCTGAGGGATAGATCTGAGGGCATCTATCCTCTTTACGATGGCCCTACAGAGGTACCTAAATAGGCTGGATCGATGGGCTGAGGCCAGTGGGATGAAGTTCAAGAGGACTGAGTGTAAGATCCTGAAAGTTAGTCACAACAAACCCATGCAACACTATAGGACAGGCAGGAGAGCTGGACAGAGAAGAACCAGATGAGGTTTAACAAAAGCAAGTGTAGAGTCTTGCACCTAGGGAGGAATAGCTGCATGCACCGGTACAGATTGGGAGATGACCAACTGGAGGGGAGCTCTGCAGAGAGGGACCTGGGTTTCCCGGTGGATGACAGGTTGGCCATGATGGCCCATTCTGGGGTAGATTAAAAAAGCGTGGAAAGCAGGTCAAGGGAGCTGAAAATCCCCCCTCTACTCTGTCCTGATCAGGCCTCCCCTGGACTACTGTTTTCAGTTCTGGGTTCCCCAGTACAAAATGGACAGGGATTTCCTGGAAAGAGCCCAGCAGAGGGCTACGAAGATTATAAAGGGCCTGGAGCGCCTCTCTTGTGAGGAAAAGCTGAGTGAACTGGGTCTGTTCAGCCTTTAGAAACGAAGACAGAAGAGATCTGATCAATGTCTACAAATATCTAAGGTGTGGGAGGCAAAGGGACAAGGCCAGATGCTTTTCAGTGTTGTGTGACAATAAGACAAGGGGAAACAGTCACGAACCAAAGCATAGGAAGTTCAGCACAAATGTGCATAAGAACTTCTTCACAGTAAGGGTGACGGAGCACTGGAACAGACTGCCCAGAGAGCTTGTAGAGTCTGCTTCTCTGGAAACGTTCAAGACCCACCTACCTGTGCAACCTGGTCTAGGGATCCTGTTTTGGCAGGGGGGTTGGACTTGATGATCTCCAGCGGTCCCTTCCAGCCCCTACAATTCTGTGATAGTCTTGGGGCAGAGTGGCTGGAAAGCTGTGTGGAGGAAAAGGATCTGGAGATGTTGGTCAATGCTCAGCTGAACATGAGCCAGCAGTGTGCACAGGTAGCCAAGAAAGTCAGTGGCAGCCAGGCTTGTATCAGAAATAGTGCAGCCAAAAGGAGCAGGGAGGTGATTGTCCCCCTGTACTCAACACTGGTAAGACCACACCTTGAGTAATGTGTTTTGGGCCCCTCACTACAAGAGAGACATTGAGGCTCTAGAGCGTGTCCAGAGAAGGGCAACAAAGATGGTGATGGGTCTGGAATACAGGTCTTATGCAGAGCAGCTGAGGGAACTGGGATTGTTTAGTCTGGAGAAGAGGAAGCTCAGGGGGAGACCTTATTACTCTCTACAACTCCCTAAAAGGAGGTTGTGGTGAGGTAGGTGTTGGCCTCTTCTCCCGGGTGACTAGTGAAAGGACTAGAGGGAATGACCTCAAGTTGTGCCAAGGGAGGTTCAAGTTGGCTATTTGAAAGAATTTCTTCTCAGAAAGTGTGGTTGGGCATTGGAACAGGCTGCCCAGGGAAGTCGTAGAGTCACCAGAGGTATTTAAGGAAAGGGTAGACATAGTACTTAGGGATGTGGTTTAATGGGCAATATTGCTGGTAGGCGGGTGGTTGGACTGGATGATCTTAGAGGTCTTTTTCAAAGTTAATGATTCTGCAGTTCTATAATTCAGTACAAATAATGTGCACATACCAGTTTATCTCACTACTTTGTACAGGCATTCCAGCACTTCTCTACAGCAACATCAAGGTTAAATATTAACATATTTTACTCCCAACTTACAAATATGCACTGCTCTGTAGCTGCAAACCAAGCATATGTAAAATAAAATAAAACTATTAATTCTAGGGCCATTTCTCTTAGCTGTGTAACAGCATTTAGGAAACTTTCAGAAAGACCAAATATTGCAAGCTTTCTATGTAAAATGTGAGATACTGGGAAACATGCTGACTATGTTTACAAAACATACGTTTTAATATATGTTCAAGACACTGACCTGGCTCTGCAAGCATTTACATACTCTTAGAAATAGGCTCTTTGGAGCAAGTGCAAGCTTGTCTTTCATGCCTTCACACTACACAGTCTCAACACAGTCATGCTAGATGAAAAAAAGACTTCATTTCCTTCCAAGGAACTGTTACTGAAGGCTGTCAATGCCTGATGTCATCCTAGGCGAACAGCTTGCCCTCTACTACAGCTGTTAGCCTAGCTGCCTCCCAACGCCGTGCACTCATAACCATGTCCTTAAAAAAAAATCTTCAGCTAGGATGACACATCTTCTGGAACACTCTAGTTCAGATTATTATTTATGAGGACAAGCAGGCCATCTGAGTCACATGCAGATCACAAACTCACTCCTCAGACCCCAGTTAACCTCTCTGTCCTTATATCTGGACTCATCCTGATCATGTGGCTCCAGATTATCATTGATCTATGCCCAAAAGCACCACAAGGCGAAGGGAGATTTACTGCCACCTCAGCCCACAGCAGGGTGGCAATGGGATGTGCAGAAGGAAGGCTGGAGGCCAAATAGCATGCAGTGTTTATGTGCTATGCTGACATAATCAACATTACCGTGCTGTCACTTACTTTGCATGGTATCTTGGACAAAAACAGTGAGGATTTACTTCTTTTTAAATCAGAAGCAGGGCTAACACACTGCAGCATGTTCCAGTGTGCAGACCTGGAAGCGTGTGCACTATACCATGTCTGGGTGCAGAAAACCAAAATGAAGACTGAGGTATCTGTTATTGCTGGGCACCCTTGGGAACTGCACAATACAACAATCTACATGCACATCTTTGAGTGAAAGAATTTTAGTGGGATTATTAGAACATTTGACACCACATTCATGCCTTCAAATACAGCAGCATGGAGTGATTTACACATTAATGCATCGTGCAATCAATGCAACTCATTAACAAACTAAATATTATCCAGTGTAGGACATTAAAAGCACCATAGGGATGCCATTCAACAGTAAACAAACAATAATGTTTTGAGTTTTTTTTAAATGTAAACTTGCACAAAGCCTCTCCATGGGGTAAAGGGAATGCAGGCAAATCAGACTAACCACAGCGTTGGTTGTCAAAATGCAACTACAAGTTCTTCCATGAGGACATACAGTTGAGTAGAGGCAGCAGGAATTTCTCTCTTCCACCCTAGGTGGTGTTTTGCAGTAACGTCAGACACAGAATTGGAGGTGCCTGAGCTTGCAAAACAGGGTACCAAGAGCTTTGGAGGAGAGTCCGTGGGCGCTGGCTTCAGCTCTGAGGCTGGAAGCAGACACTGCCGACTGACAGATTTGCCACTGTTGCAGTGGCAACAGTGATGTGAAAGACAAGCCATGTTCCTTACAGCCACGTACAGCAATAACACCACAAAATGAAGAGCATCTCAATCAGCTCTTTCACATGAATGAGCAGATCATGACCATGGAAACGTACATAGACTTCAATGCATTGGAAACAGTGGTGGCAATCTTGGAATATTGTGAACTTTGCACCAGCTGGTCACAAATGCTCATGCGGGAACAGAAAGAATAGCATATGCAAGTTTGCCAGGAACTATTGAAGTGATTCAAGGCTGAAGGTGACAATTTCCTGGATTGCATCACTACCAGTCATGAGGTATGGTTTCACCTCTACAAGCCAGAGTCAAAACAGCACTTTATGGAGTGGTAACATGGGAATTCCCCGAAGGAAATATTCAAGATACAGCTTTCAGCAAGCAAAGTGAGGCATACTGTCTTTTGGGATATAGAAGGGGTGATCCTTCTGGATTTCCTGGAATCTGGACAAACCATCAACTCTGAATGCTACATCATGATGCTAAACTGAAGGCTCAAGCTTCTAGAGTCAGGCAAGAGAAGACAACCTCTCCTGCAACACAATAACACAAGTTTGAAGACCATGAAGCACGCTGCCAATCTCAGCTGGACTGTCCTACCACACTCATCGTGTTGCCCAGATTTAGAGCCTTCTGACTTTCATCTGTTTGGGCCAATGAAAGATGGATTGTGTGAGCACATTTTCCTAGCAGCAATGCCATCACAGCAGCTGTGAAACAGTGGGTCACCTCCACTGGTGCAAATCTTTATGAGCGCAGCATACAGGCTCCTACCTCATTGCTGGTGAAAATACATAGCTAACGGTGTTGAAAAACTGTTTTGTAGCTGAGAATTTGCTCTATCAAATAATGTTATTGTGCTCTTTGTCTCTGTTGTAGCTTCCATGGAAATAAATGAGGCATTACTTTCAGAGCTGCCTACATGTTTATATCAAAAAAACTTATATCTGGCCAAATCCCTGGCTGTTTCTCTATGGAACTGCAGTTTGTTTTGGTGTGTTGAAGTTTTGATGGTGTGAAGCTAATATTGATTTAAGTGGACAGCCATCCAAGATTAAAACATACAGGTAAGGATGCACACATACCAACAAAAATGCACTGTGTACAAACCACAGAGTAGGTCTGTAATGAAGACAATGATTGCAGGTAAGCAGCAGTGGTGTACAGACTGGATAGGTCAGGTGCAGTGCACAAACGCACAGGAATCCTGTAACCTAGACTCTGATATCTGTTGATACTAAGGACAGCCTATGAAATTATGCAGACCAGAGCCCACTCTAAAAATAACCCCAGGAGATAACTTATAGTCTCTCCCATGTTGTTAAGCATGGTTCAAAGGTCGTATCATCGAGAGCCTATGTCTGAGGACAGTTTTAGTTGAGAAGAGGTTGGGCAAAAACCAAATACAAGTACAAAGATAACTGAAATATAAATGTAACATGGGATAAAGCTCGCAAAGGGACATCTGTAGGAATTTAGTATTTTTGAAATCTCCTCCCTTCAGGTTGCTGCAGTCTACAGACATGGATTTATCTTGCCAGTAAATTTTAAAGTGTCCATAGTGTTTGTAGGATGATGCCCTGTGATAAACAAGACAAAATTCATCCAATTCATGATGTAATGAGTGTGAACCACGGCACCATCAGCTTGGCACATTGCTCTGGGGTACAATTCACTGAACGATAACCTAACAACACATAACTGTATTTGATCATAGTGAGCTAACTAAAGTTGAAAAAGAGTAATTACATCTTCTGCTATCAGTCATCAACTCATAAATCACCACAATTATTGGATTAACTTTGTTCATTGCTCAGAACCCTTAAAAACATTTTTTCACTTCCTACGGAAAGGGAGAGGTGATGAACAAGTGGTAAGGAGGAAAAATGAGTCAAACTGTGCTCCAGTCACAGATGGCTGGCTACTAGCAGACATCTGGATAGGATTTAACTCTCACTCTGAAAAAAGAAAGGTAATATGGAAAGGCCAGGACACACAAGCAGCTGTCCTCCTGCTATTTCCTAGGATTGGAGTGCTTGACATGAGGCCTTAGAGTTCCCTGCAATGCTGTAGACGTTTCTTCAAATTGCCAACAGAAGTAAAAAATACAGAACTAAGTGAGGCCATTTTGCTTGAAATGCTTTCAAAGCCTTCAGCATTATGACAACAGCATTAATATTTAGTGACTGCTGACTTATGCCATGCCACATGCTGCCATGACTAGAACTAGGCATAGAAATTTATGATGGACTAGGGCAGGTTGGTAGGGAGTGCTCTCCCTGCAATGCCTGGGCACGTGCATGTGCCTCACTCAGCACACTACCAACTATTGTGCTTAATAGAGCTGTCCTATGCTTCACCTGCCTGCTGCATCACTTCACAGCAAGTAAACGCCCAACCTCGTATCAAAAGGAGACAAATTATGAAGTAATTTTGTGTAGCAAAAAGGCTTTAAAAAATCTTTGTTCAATCCAGTAATAAGAGAGTTCATCATAAGTATAAAAGCAGTTGAATTAATCATAAATCTGCAGTTTCCTACTTTTTAATGCTTTACCTGGCAACTTCACTGTTCTCTTAGAGATTAGATAAACTATTTCAGCTCCTAAATAAGAGAGGTGAAGTTACACATTTCAGGAGAGCTACCTTCCTAGAACAAGTGAAAGGTGCATTTTAGTCAAACATTTTGGGAAGAAATACAGCAGTGCCAGCTGACTGCTAAACTCTTCAGAAAAGCCAAGTCAGGAAGCTATATAGAATTAATTTAGCGTGGTCCTTTGCACAAGGCTCAGAGAGGGATTCAGTCAAGAATCTAAAAGGCCTATCTGTAGGACTATTTCAACACTGAAGTTCCACTGGTATTCTGAATAGTTTTTTCAAGAGGTTAATTGCCCTCAATTTTCAGTCAACTACATGTTAGATTATAGACTTTTTTGTATATCCTAGGATCAAGCTCAGTACAACAAATATTACTCCAAAAAAACAAACAAACAAACAAAAAAACCACTTATAATAAGCACAAACAAATATGGGTAATTGTGGTTGTATAAAAAGAGGATAAATGCAAAAAGATCCTGGCAACAGGAACTAACTAGCAAACTGTGTGCTTGCTCTGAGGCAGTAGCATGAACAGAGAAATCAGAAACTGTTTATAATGGACGCTTTGCATGTCTAGCCATACCTCTGCCACATAAGCATATGTCTACACATATTAAAGATGCAAACAGAATGAAGAAGGGATGCCAAAAGCTGGGGGAGGGTGTCACAAGTAACTGTTGCAGACTTTTCTGGCACATGGAGTCACTTGCTCTTGCCAAATCAGAATTCTCCAAGGAAAAGTGATAAGATCTGGATGGTACATATCAATAGCTAATTAGGATATTCTCATGCACTTATTTGTTGTGGAAGTCTTTGTTGCAGAAAAAAAACCATCAAATTCCAAGCGAGGTCATAATACCTACTTCGCAAGGCTTTATTGCTTTTTCCTGATATACTGAACAATAGAAAATGAGACCATTTGAGGCTTCATATTCCAATCAGATGCTCCTACTAGTGAAACAAAGATTGATAGCATCAAAACAAACAAACAAAAAGACAAAACAAAACAACAAAAACCCAACAAAATCAAAAAACACATTCCCAGCCTACATGACATCTCCCAGATTTCCACAAGAGAGTGAGATTCAATGACCTCTCACTCTAAGCCAGGCGATAACAGAGGAGACCACTTCCAATCATGCGGTGCTGAAGCATGCTGGCCAGGGTGAAAGGCAGCCTTAAAGGTGAAAGAAAGGAGACCAAGGCTCTTTTCCATCCTAATTTACAAAGAAGATTCCAACCGTCAGATATTTTTCATTATGGAGAAAAAAAAACTGAAAAAACACAGACTAACAGGACAAGAGGCTTTGCAAAGGTGTAATTATGGACAGTGAAGTTTTAAAGAGTAGCAAAGCATCATGAGTTTCACATTTACTGCAATGTAAAGACTTTAAGGGAAAAATAATAAAAGGGTCTCTTCATATATTATGGGATAGAATAAACATATTAGTGCTTCCAATTATAATTGCAAATAAAACAGCCATCACTGGGGAAAGTCCATCACTGTCACTGCTTTTCCATCTGCCCAGAAAAAAGATCAATCTGGGGAGTGTAGGAAGGACATGGCTTTCCCCTGATGCTGCCAAGCAGGGCTGTACTAGGCTGGCAGCTCTAGGCAAGGCTGAAATGCTGGAGTCAGACCAACCTCCTGGTATTCTTTAAGATTCACTACAACAGCACACAATAGGAAATACACAGATACTACTCTTCGCTATCCTCATCTTCTCTTTGGGAGCGGAAAAAACAGATGGTACCTCTCAATATGACTTCTACCAGAACAGTGTAAGAGCTCTCCTTGCCTTACTCTTCCTTCAGTAGGTGGGGGAAATAAGTGCAGAAACCACATGATTATCAGTGCAGGTCTCTCTCGTAACTTATTTGTGAAATAAAGGAGTTTTAGGAAACAGAAGAGGAAGCTGGAAATAACATTGGCTTGAAAGAGGTGGGAAAGAATGGTAGTAAAAGCAGTAGCAAGTAATATTCCAGCAGGAGAAAGAGCGGATAACAAGGAAGTTACAGCAAATCTGTGCTTAAACCTCAGCACCGTAGAGTCCAGCACTAGCACACTGCATTTTCATCCAGTGCTTCACATGCACACCAGGGAGCATGGCTGTGCAGAGGCGATAGAGACTGGAGGGGCAGATGCGAGAGAGGGAGAGAGAGGAAGAGAGATGTGGGGGCTTAGGGGTTCACTGCAAGCTGCTGAGTCCAATCTGCACTCAGACTGCATGGCCCGCCAGGCTCAGCTGCTTCGAAGCACTGATGTTTTAAATAGAACATGACTTGCCAGAGGCAGATTATAGTTAAATATTCTCCTTGTCTTCCTCCCTTCTTGCATAAAATCTTTCCTCTTGCCTTCAAGGGGAAAAAGATAGGAGAAAAGGAGCAAGCCCCTCAACTGAAGTAACCACACTGAGTTTGAGATTTTTCATGGAACAGGCTTGTTAAGAAGCAGAGCCGTAACATCCACACATTCTCCACTTTGTTGAAGTCTGAACAGCAGCCTGATGCAGCACCAGAGAGCAGGGGCATGCTTCAGAGCCATTTGGTGAACACTTGCTTTGCTTTGTCATAGCTGTACAGGGATAAGACATGCTCTGCACACCAGACTTTTTTAAACAGAGTCCAACAATCTCCCTTCCTTGTAACCAGTTCTGCCCATAAACAAATAGCCTACTGAAATCTGAAGGGAAGGCAATGTTTGCAACAGTACAATGACTTCCTGTATGTATTTTCTGGGTAATGATAACAAATTCATTTTAAAACAAGGTAACCATGGTTGCCAGAAAGTGCCACTAACAGCTTTAGTCCAAATCTCTCCAAGCCCTTCTCTCCGCAGTCCTCCAATTAGTAATGTAGGTTCTTATCTTTGCATCCCTTTGCAAACTACATACAGTAAGTGCTATAAAAAGATAGAAGTCTTTTAATTCCTTTCTTATAAAATACAAAAAACAGGAATAAATCTAGGGATGTACATAGTTGAGTCATTTTTTGAGCTGGTTATTTGAGAAACAAGAAGACCATGTAGGTGAAAGTCATAATGCTGTGCAGAGAGCCAAAGCAGGTTTATAGTTACACAGGATTTTACTCTCCGCTGCAGTTGCATGCCTAAATGGAAGCAGAAGAATGACAACTCAAACAGCTTGGGGGGGAGGAACGAGGGGGGCATCACAGCGAAAAATAAACTATGCAAGTTTTCTTTTTCTCCTCCAATTTGGTTCACTTTAGGCCATTTTTATTTCAGTCTATCAACCGTATTGCTGTGGACAAAATAATAAACTAAGGGAGTTAAATGCTACCATTTCCATCCACTTTGAGATGCAAAAGACATTACATGTTCTGATATGGAAAGCGAATAGCCCTCAATTCAAACGTAATGACAAATTTGGCATGCTTTTTTGTGTGTGTTTTTTTTTTAATGTCAAAATTATATTATTCTTGAGGGAATGCAAAAATGGTACTATACTTTCCATTTAGAATCTCAGTTTCAGTCTAAATTTTAGAGGGCCTTTAAAGTCAGGATTACCACTTCATTCCATTTGTAGAAATCTGCATTTTCATTAAGCATATTCTCGAAATACAGTAGATAAGCTCTAAACCAAGACCACTGAGGAAGAACCAACACAGGCTTCTACCCCTTCACAGCTACCTCTTGTATCCAGGCAAGTGCCCATCTGCTGGAGAACTCCTGAAACTCTTATCTTAGGCCTGTGAAGATGAGGACAAAGCTAGAGCAGTTCAGAGCTGAAGGGGAAGGTAAATTGAAAGCACAGTTCTGTCCTTTCTGAAACCTGCCCAGCCGTGTGCCTTATGCAAGTGTTTCTGCTCAATCACTGTTATTTCACTAAAGCTGCCAGCATTGCAGGGGTGTGTAATTCTTTGTCCTCCCAGCTGGGCAGCAGCCTTTCCCAAAACAACTCTGTTATTTTGTGGGGTAAGGGGAATAGCTCTTCTTATTTTCCAATGGGGATGAAAATAAAGGCTGCTGCTTCTTAGCCACGTTTACTAGACCTTACATAACTGACAAAGACTGCCCTGGCTCAGACTGAAAGGAAGCTGGGAGAAATCATCTGGATAGCAGGAATTATCTATTATAAATAAATCACACACGTGCACACAAAGAGTAGTTCTCACTCAGACTAAACACTCTATTCCAAGTGAGGTGTCTGCTTTGTGCTCTGTGAACAGGAAAAATCACATCCAGCATTCTAGATGGAAGTACTCCACAGTAAAAGATGGCATAATCACTTGTTCCAACTATCACAGTGAAAGCCTTGAAAATTAGCCCAATAGCTAAATTCATCCATATTTCTGAGAAGTCTAATGTCTGTACACTTAGAAACAGAATGATATTTTGTGAAGTACCTTTTATGCTGCCTGTGCTTAATTTTAAAAGGCTCATTCACTTTGAATTACCTCACAGCAGTTCTGGAAATCGTTGCACACCGGTTTCTACAGTCATCACTTCCCTCCCTTTGCTGACACAAGGCCTCATCCACACATGTTCCATGATGATCCAACAGGTGAGTGCTGCTCTTCAGTGAGCAGCAGTGCTCCTGGGCACAGACCCCTGGTCATTTGGCTGTGCACGTGGGATACGCAAAGCCAAATGTACAGCTGTATGTGAGATAAGCTCTCCATTTAGCCACTTCGATTTCAGCAATTCAGCAGTGTTTTGAGTATTAGCAAATATGAAATACAGCCATGAGTACAAATTTGTACCTGACCACATCATGACAAGTGTGACACCAGGCTTCAGTAACTCTCCCTCCACAGCGGCTTCCTACAGTTTCAGCTTCTGGTGCTAGCAAAACATTTAATAACTCCCACAATAGAGGGAAAACGGTGCTTTTCTAGTGGTTCCACGGTAGCAGCTTTATTCCCAATTCCCCAAACCAATTCACTTTGCCAGCACTTGCTCTCTTGGTGACCTTGGGCATATCACTTCAGCTATATCTGAACAGCAGAATGACAGCCAAGGTCACTGCCTGCTAACTTCAGCTCCGCATCGTAACCACAGCAGTGATGGCAGCTGGCATGGATGGCAGCACACAGCTAGCACAGCCTCTAACATACCATCCACCCACAGAGGGCCTGCACATTGCCAGCACCAGCTATTCTTACCCTCGTTAATGTAGCACAGTTAACACCACAGCACGTCACATCTTCCTTCTGCAGCACAGCCAGGTCACAGCCTTATCTATAAAACAGGAGTATGTGTACTTCCTATTCCAGAGGGACACCATGGGGATTGGCATTCAGGGCTGTGTGGGGCTCTGATAACACAGTAACATGAGTCATTGGGCTGCCTAATAAGGCCAGACGCTCTGAGCTTACTGGGGAGTTTTCAGTACACATGTACTGCATCAGCCATGAGCCCTCACCTCCTCTGGACGCTTCCAAGGAAGACCTACAAACAAGGAGCTGAAAACTGACTACGTTTTCCTATGAAAAATGAAGAGTTTCTTAGCCAATATTATCATACATAAACATCTTTCAGAAATTAGCCACAGAGGCAGCATCAGTATTATTGGAACCATAAAGGTAGGCTTTATGCTGAGCAACATCAAATTCAACACCAGGCCTTCCGTTCAGCCAGGAGGCCTCTGCAGCAATGCTTCCAAGGAGAATGCTCTAAGGCAGGCAAAGGGAGGTGAAGGGACAACTTAAACACAGAAGCTTGGATTAAACTGTAGCTAACTGAAGCATAATATCGAGTTTTGCTGTGGTTGCTATTGCTCTAACTTCTCTCACAACAAAATATACATTATTGCATTACTCAGAGCATGTGTTATTATCCCTAATTTTATTCTTAAACAACCCAAAGCAAAATGCATACAACCACCAAAGGAGGAAGAAGGTTAAAATACATTCTCTGGGCAGCAAATGTCTGCCTTGTGAGAGCTGAAGTGGAAGACTTGCCTCTTAGAAGTTTCACGTATCCCACTACATAAAAAAAAACCCTGCCTTTTGGAAAGTGGCAAGGATAATGCTTCCTCTCTCACAGAAACATTGCCATTGAGTATCTGGCTCTCTACCACATCCTTGAATGATTTCTTTTTTGTGAGACAAGAAATGTTTTTTATTTGCTAAATGCGGCCTTTCACTGATGTCTCACTGTTCAACACGGTTGTGTAGACCAGAGTCACTGGAATGCACTGGCTGTTTTGCCTTGTCTAAACGGTGTAAAACAGTGGGACAGATTCACATGCTTCCATCTGAGTTATACTGAATATCAAGAAATAATCCAAGTCAGTTTTATGGCTACCTCATACCAAGAGAGAAACAAAAATTAGTTTGGAGTAGAGAAACGCAAAGGAAAGAGTGAGAAGAAAGAGTAACTCGATGGCAGAATCATAAGTGTCTTCATCAATGACACATTTTCAATCCAAAACCAAATGTTGCATATAATCTCCGTGTTCTCCAAAATATTTTGCCCAAATCAGTACAGAATTGGTCTGTTTTTGTTTGAAAAGAATATTATAAAAACTTCCAAATGAAACGGTTTGGTTACTTAAAAAACATCTCCCTTCCCAACCAAGATTTAGACAGAAGTGAAGGAATACTTCTAGCAATTCTGAAATCTGTAATCCAGATACTCTAGAAAGTACAACTTGTCCAACAGTGCATACAGACATTAGAAAAGCGACTTAGGGCAAGTCTGGAAAAAGAAAGTATTATTGTCACTGAAGAACTACTGACCTGGTAGAGATAAAATACAGTATGAAGTGAAAGTCACTCAAGATTTTTCATCAGACAGACTACTAACAACCCTTTTTTGTACCCAGTATGATTTAGGGTATACTATCATAGTACACTAAGGGAAATTTTCTTAAGTTTCTGAGTCAGGGCCTATACAAAAGTCTCCCAGAACTACTGGCAGCAACAAGTTCTATTTGTCTGGCTACATTTCACACAAAGGTCTAAATAACAAGAAGCAAATGACAAAATGAAGACTGCTTCAAGTGAAGTTGATGACAAAATGAAGTTGCTGCAAACAGCAAGCATCATGATATTGGTAACCACAGCATTAGAGATAGCCTCATTTCCTAACATTTAAAAGAGGACTTACTGGTAGTCTTGATGGAGCAGCTCATCAAAAACATTAGACCTTTCCATAGCAGTGTTCACATAAAAGATATCAACCATGAACTTAATTTTTAAATGACTAAGTGATCACAGACATGCAATTTATCTATTTGCATTTTTCCAAGGGACTTGTACCCTGACAGGAAAGTGCTGGGAAAAACAGCCAGCAAGCAGAGGTCCTTCCACCATCCCCACAGCTCTCTCAGAAGCCCTGCAGCAGTGAAGCTCCTGCAGAATTTTCTGCCTATTTGTACCCTATTTGTGGCTATGTATTCTTGCTGCTTGCATAGGACAAATAAAGTGCTGATTCATTACCTGGTGGTCGTAGTGGACTAGAAGATCAAGAGGAGACCACAAGAATAACCCACATTATTCGCCCTGGAGGAGCAGATGAAAACCTGCTCTCACTGGCTCCTCCAGACTGAAGGAAATACACCTCTTTCTCCAGCAGGCAGTGCCAGCCAGCACCATCACAACTCTGTATGGTTTCAGACTGGTCCAGACCTCGTAGATCTCCACTAGCCATGCTTAAACACACACATAGACTGGTGTATATTTGTATAGGGTATGAAGAACAATAGAAGATTTAGCTTAGCGTGACATTCATGAGCACACACAACTCCATTGGCTCAGAAGCTAAACAAGACCCACTGCTGTTACAGGGCAAATTAAAGAAATAACTACTGTGCTGGACTCCAGTGATGTTACACTCATTCACACACCAGGGCAGAGTTCAGCATGAGAACTACCAGCAAAGAATGATTAATTAGTGTTTGAATTAAATGCAAATGCAAAATGCAAAAATTAAATGTCTAAGTAATACCTCAGATAATTTCTTGGCTGTTGCTTGATACAATGCAGCTAATATTTCCTAATGCTAATGTTATTTTATTCATTTGCATTTTCAAAGCAATATGTTCTCATTTACCAAACTGTCAGATACTTGTCTGTCCACTGTGTGAAGAAATTACCTTCAAGACCTCCTCATCAGATTGGCAATATCAGAGGAGGTACTATGCCCCTGGCACCATGAAACATTCAAGATTGTGAATAAAGTTCTTCATAAAAGAGCAGCAGACAGTATCATTTCATTAAAGCATCACATTCAAAGCATGCTTTTAAATGATTTAATTAAAAAATTAAATTGCATTTGAATCATTTGATTACTGCTAAATATAAATTATGCATTGTTATTAAAGTGACTGCATTAAAGATCAGATTTCACTCTGCCAGTAAAAAAGGGTTGGGAGTCAGAAATTCTCTCCCTAAACCATGCAATCTTAATACTCTCTTTATCCTGGAAAGCTCTTTTCTTAGGATGCACATTAAGAAAAAAATAATAATTTTGCAGCTCTAAAAGGAAGTTAATTGGTGTCCTGAGGCTGACCTCTTGCCCTGCAAGACCTGGCTTTGCACCTACACTGGTTATCAACCTCCTGTGGTCGGGAATCAGCACTGGTGGTTCTGCTGCCACAATGGGCAATGGGAGAGTCCGAGCTACATGCTGGGACTGAGCCATGGAGAAAATCCAGCACCTCCATGTTTTGCACAGTGGCTGCTCACTCAGTAGTCTGATGCTGCTTGGCTGTCACTGAGAGTAGACAATTTCCTGAGAAAAACTATTTCTCATGATAAAAAGCCTTCCTTGCTTGAACTGCAAGTGTGAGGATTCACACTAAAGACAGAAGTATACCTGACACAGTCTCCAGTGTGGTGAGTTAGATGTGCCAAAAAGGATACTGATATCTGTGCACCAATATATGGTATCTACAAGCTTTTTACTTTTCACTCCAGTTTTTATCAAGGAGCAAATCAGCCCTCAGTAGCCAAAACGAACTAGGAAAATAAAAGTATGCTTTAATAATTACATTTTTCTCCCTTCCCTCCCCCCAACACCATGCTCACCTAAGTGATAAACGAAATTTTAACTTACGTTGAAATTAGTTCTTAATTTTCTGTAACATCATGAAGAAAAAGAAATAAAGATCCAGAAACACAAAATAATAATAAATAATCCAGAAAGCAAAAAAAAATAATAGTAAGCAAAGAAAAAAAAAAAAGAAAAAAAGAAAAAAAAGAGTTTTCTGGATTAAGTTTTTGTTTCCTTTCAAAAGATATCAGTCTTAATACTGCTGCTAGCATGCTTGAGCTTTAGTTCATCTGTTTGAGGCAACCTGCAATAGAATATAAACTTCATGGCTTTGTTTTCTCCCCTCTCCAAAGGGAGCAACAACTCCAAGTCACATAATGCAGAAACAGCTTTGCCTCCAGGCACTCTAAGCAAGCAAGGGCTGTTAAATATTAGCCTGCCAAGGTTATATAAAACTTCACATTTCTTCCCCCACCCTCTCTCAAACCACATATAATTCTATAACTGGAAGTACAACTTCTTCCAGATTAACTAAAGGCACTGATCTATAATCAAACCAGCTGTCTCACAATTCAATCTGTTTAAAAAAGTGAGCGTATAGATTTGTAGGGACAAGCTGCCTCACAAAATAAAAACACATGCAAAGAGCACAGGATACCATCAAACAACAATATATGCTAGGGAAGGATTTAATCCACTTGTAAATATGCAGGCAATGAAAGTGTTGTAAACTCAAAGAAAGAATTTGAAAGTGAACCTTTGACTGAAAGATCTGCTGTCCACAGAGGCTGTTTGAGAACCAAAGCCATTCTCTGCTTAGCTTTTGGAATTGGTTGATTCAGTAAATACCATGTATTTGGCAGTCACATATTCAGTAGAAACCCCAAATAGGGATATCACTATGTATTATAGATTCTGTTTTTCCCCCATGAAGGCAGCACCTTGCTTTCACTAGATGTGGGCAAATTTGTGCCAGTCATGATTCCAGCTCTTCCTATTTTTCTAACCAAGAGTACCTTTATAATTAGAGAAGCTTTGTGCCATGTTACAAGTTTCAATTTATAGAAGATTTTGATGCAATTTCTTCATATTCTTTGAACAATTTTAATCAAGAAATAATCATTTCGAACTACTCCACAATTTTTACTTCTACTCATTCAGTATGATATAATGTCACAAAAGCACACTATGCAAAAGGGGCTTTCCAATTTGTTTAGATTTTAATGCTTAAAAAGAGCAGTTTTCAAACAAGATCATAGAATCATAGAATGGCTTGGGTTGGAAGGGGCCTCAAGGATCATGAATCTCCAACCCCCCTGCCACATGCAGGGCCACCAACCTCCACATTTAATGCTAGACCAGGCTGCCCAGGGCCCCATCCAACCTGGCCTTGAACACTCCAGGGATGAGGCATCCATAACCTCTCTGGGCAGCCTGTTCCAGCACCTCACCACTTGGTAAAGAACTTCCCCCTGGCATACAACCTAAATCTTCCCTCATTCAACTTAAAAACTATTTCCCCTTGTCCTTCCACTATCTACCTTTATGAAGAGTTGACTCCCCTCCTGTTTGTAGGCTTCATCAAAATGTTTCATCAAAAAACAGTATCTTTTCAGAAAGACTCAGACATTTGTAGTTATTATTTTAGCTCAAACTGAGGATAGGCTAGTTCTGAAGCTGTAAATCATGGAGTTATGAAACTGAAAGCAAATACCAAACCATGCAGTCCATGTTACTCTGCATGTTTAGTTGTCCAGACATAACATTTAAATCACACAGGAAGCTATCGGGTCATTAAAAACGCAATGAGCAAAGATGCATAGGAGCCATACCAGGAATGAAGTAGAAGGAAAGTGGTAAGTCAGTATTTTGGTATTTCCTCAGGGAAGCACAAACCAAGATGCTCTTCTCAGATATCCATCTTCACCATCCCTTCTCTATGTGTTTTTAGGGCACTAACTCAACTGCTGCTTTACATTTGCCATTTGAGTCACATCTCCAAAATGAGAAGGATGCTCACATCACCTCCTACTCTGCTTTAGGCACTATAGTGTTGAATCTCTCTTGGGTCTGTACCCTTTTCCTTCAAGGAATAAAATGTACTGTAGAGAAAAACGTTAGGCTTGTTGAGTGTTCTGCTTTTCTCTTCCTTGCCCTTCATTTCCTCCTCATCCTCCTTTCATTGCCCTTTTCCAGTTTTTAAATGTGATTGTTTGTATAATTGCAGTTAAACATAGCTAATATGTGGTAAGAACAGAATTGATGAAGCTCCCTGTAGGTCAATTAAGGATGACCCATGTAAAAAAATATTGTATTCACTCAAATCCCTATAAAATCAGTCCAGGAAATCAAATAGTTTCAAGAAGCCAGCCTTGGTCAGAACACAACACTGTGCTGCAGCAATGGTTCAGTGCTGGTTCAGGCATAGTTGGCACCTTCTGAACAAAGAAAAACAAATCCAGCATTTTTACCATGTCTCCTTAAAGTCCAAAAATGACAAAAGTCAAAGGGACATCTAAAGAGAAAAAGAACTAAAAACAAAGTTTCCATGAATTACCATACAACCAACCTATGCGCAGCCTATGTTGTTTAACACAGAATAGCTTCATTTTCCTAGGCTTTTTTTTTTTTTTTTTTTTTTTTTTTTTTTTTAACTGACATATTACCATAAAGTCACTAAAGAAATCAGTTGTCTGTGGGGAAACAGTGATTCTAGGATAAAACTCTATAATCTTGCTGAAAGTTAAAGCACACTCCCTTTGTGCTCCTCTTTACATTAAAAGGAAGCTCTAATATGTCTGAGTTTACAGAGTTCCCCAAAGACATCTAGTTGAAAGTAACATAATGAGAAAAAAAAAACAGCAAACAACAAAGGAAGGGTCCCCTGCAAGATAATTTGGACAAATAACAACAACATTTGCTCAGGGAAAGGATGCTCATTTTCACTACCGGCATGCTAAAAATCTTATATAGTATCAAGCATTTATTCTTACTTTTGGGGCAAATGGCAATCAACAGTCAACAAATCACAAACTTCTCAACAATTTACACATATATAGAATTATAGAATACCCTGAGTTGGAGGCCCACAGGGATGATCAAGTCCAACTCTTGGCTCCACATAGCACACCCAAAATCTAAACCCTGTGTCTGACAGCGCTGTCCAAATGCACCTTGAACTCCAGCACTTGTTGCCGTGCCCACAGCCCTGTGCAGCCCGTTCCATGCCCACCGCCCTGTGCTGCAGCCCCTGTCCCTGACCCCCAGCTGCCCTCCCCTGACAGCTCCATGCCGTTCCCTTGGCCCTGTCGCTGTCACACAGCAGAGCTCAGCGCTGCCCCTCCGCTCCCTGTGAGGAGCTGCAGCCACCATCAGGCCTGCCTTCAGCTCCTCTGCTCTGCGCTGAGCACACCAAGGGACTCCAGCCATTCTTCATACATCTTGCCCTCCAGACCCTTCACCATCTTCATCACCTTACTAGTGCCCTACAAAGGGCACTGTCACACCAAGGGGTATGACAGCATGAAGAGATCTGACAGAATAACTTGATATCATAACACAACAGAAAGTGATGCAGTGATAGTGTAGTAGCAAAGTCCTCGGCTGCAGCAAGTGAGAATTTGCCAAATGCAGCAAATGCAGCCCCTGTATATGTACCAGAACATAGCAATAAACGACAGCGTACAATTAAATGAGGTAGTATGTCATAAAGCAAAAAAGAACCTGGTGCAGAGAAACAAAAAATAAAAATCCATACTTGTTTAAAAGAACACCATATTGTTTTGGTATATTCTTGTAGTCCAATCTGTTCTAATTCATTCTACCAAGAAGGTGCAGCTAAGCATATTTCATTTCATTTACTATACACTAAAAAAGACATGTTACAAGAGCCAAAGCATCAGAATTTTTTACTAGTTAAAAATATAGAACTCTTAAATTCTTCCAGAGCAACGTGCAATAGATCCAGTTCAAAAGTCTTAGTTATGACAACTTCTCAACATATTTATTACCACTCTTTTAGATTTTGAATGAGAATATAAAGTCTGTAGCGGCTGGAGAATGTTGCTTTGTTGCTACACACAACAGTGGCCAAGTCAAACACTTATAAATTTGTTATGTGGTTCACAAACTTTCTTTGACCCTTAGTTTATCGGGCTGTAATTTTTAAGAGAAATTTGAATAATACCCACCACCTATTCAGATCCAGATTTTTGGTTTTAGCTTATACTGATGAGACACAAATATTATTTTGTGAGGCGTGGTCACTGCTGTTACTAGTAAGTATTAAATTATTCTTCTGTTACTTATGCAATTATTTTAATTGCAGTGCAGATGTCAATTCTTGATGCTTATTAATATTTGCTCTTAAATAAACATCACAAAGGAAAATGGAATTTGGTGGGGAACAGAATTCATTAAAAGAATTTTCTAAATATAGGTACAGCTGTCACCTAAGTAGCCAAATTCTTACATAACTTTGATCAGCATGATCCCATACAGAGCTGAAAGTTAAGCATGGAAGCGATGAAAAAAAGGATAGAAATGAGTAAGCTTCAATGTAAGTTGAAGAGGAAAACAACATAGCTACCTTTGAGGCTTCTAGCTCCTTCATATTTTACTGAATTTCAGTATTGTGGCAGGGAGGGAACAGATGTACAGTGCTTAAAAGCCATGCTATTATAATGCACATAAATGTAATACACACACAAACAAAATATAATCATTTTTAGTTCTTCTCAGAACCAAAGAATGATGCATAAAATATCCAGAAATGACCAAACATAAAAATTCTCAGAACTTCAGAAAAGTTATGGTAATTACAGCAGAGGCTCTTCTCCACTAGCATTTCTGGTATGGTCTGACTTGGAATTGGGTCAGCTACCTGGCAGTTGCAGTTGTACATTACAGTGGAATGGGTGGTGTAAGTGGCAGCAACTGTGGTAGCAGGAGCCATAGGAAGAGTAGAAGAGCGGTATTTTGCCATTATCCTCTCCTGCCCAACCCAACTACAACAGGCTCTTTTTTCCCTCTCAACAGGAGCATTCTGCTGTGAAAGAGTTGCACTAACATAAGTCTAAAAAGGCTTCAAAAGCCTGTGTATCAAGTCTTAACTGAGAAAGAATGGTCCAATATGTCTGATCATATGTCTTAGGTGTCAATCAGCATATCATGCTTACATGGGCAACCCATCCCACAACAACTGCTGATATAAAGGAAGGTTCACTCAGGTACTTTTATAAGTGCCACAAGGACCACAGAGATCGAGGCAAAACCAGCAACCTTGTGATGTAGCACAAACTTCTTGAGAACTAGATGTGAAACTTGGGATGTGCTTGTGGGACCTCATCAGTAACTGATAGCCTAACTGGGGCAGCAGATCTTAACAATTTATATTAAAATGCTCATAATCTATTTAGTTATGTGTATTTTTAGCCTTCTAGAGAGCCATAAAGTACCCATTCCACTACTTCAGACTGGAAAATCCTAGGTAGCAGCTCATGAAAAAGTAAGACCTTCAGTACAAAAGACCAGAAGTTGCAAGCTACAGCACATCACAAGAGAGGAGTGACCATGAATACCTCCAGAGACCCACCCATTCATACTTGCATATTTCAATGCAAAGTGCTCACATCATGCCAGGAAGCACTCTATTATCTATGCTGTTGAAGTTGGACAGAGTACCCCATAGCCTTTGGCAACTTGATCAAAAGAAAGATTCTTCCTTTGAGCCAAACTTCACACCGAAATGAAGTTGAAGGCTCGAAAGAAATTATTTCATTAACAGAGGAGCCAAATTTCCAAGTCAGATTTAAAACTGAACCCTCTCTTTTTCACCTACAGAGGTTGCTTGCATTTGATACATAAGCTCAGGGCTAGATTTGATACATAAGCTCAGTTAGAAAATATGCTTGCTTTCCTAAGAAATAACTACTATTTTGTTTGAGCTTGTACTTCTTTGGCACCTGGCAGGAATAAAAAGAGAATATGAATTTAAAAAGGGGAAGCCATTTTTCAGTTAGGAGATTTAAACATGTAAATAGCTTCTGCTGATTAAAAACTTGAAGAAATTTTCCAATGATGTACATAATGGGGTTATGCTTATGTCACTCTAAATCATTCAGTTCCTAAAGCACACCTGTTTTCATGAGAATCATCAGAAAAACAGAATTCTCATGGTGCAGATAACTATCTAAGGCATGTCACAACTAGTGCATGTAGATCTTCTTAAGCTGCTCAACAAAGCCTATTACAAGCAAGATGAGAAATGGCAGCTGATGCCCTGCACAAACCACTGTATGGTAGATGGCCCAAGTGGACTGACTGCTTGTTTTTCCAGCTCAGTTGCAAAATTTAAAACCACTATCCCAAACTCTCCAACTCTTCTCTGCCAAGTTCAAGGGGCAATTATTCCACCTGTGCATCTACACTGTCTCAGAAACTAGTAACAAGGAAAAATCACAGGTAGCACCTCCTAAAAAAAACTGGCAAGTATCCAAAGTGTAACAGTCAGTCCCACATACCTTCTCCTTATTCACTGAATTCACTGAACAGTTTTATCTAAGAGCTGTACTGATACGTGCAGGGATGTAGTCAAACTCCTTGTCTTTGGGAAGCTGAGGACACCTCAACTGTGTTCCATCCACGCATGGTCACTATATTCTATCCAAGCGACGGTACTAGGAGACAGCTGGTTGACTGATTTGCTTACCAAGTTAGGGTCTATATATGATGCAACCAGATGAAGAAGAGTAGTAATTAAAATCACTTTTAAATTTATTAACAATTAAAAATAATTCTCCTCTAGCTTCCAACAGATCTCCAAAGCCTCTCTTCTCCCAGCATGCAGCATACCAGGTGGTGAGATGGATGCACAAGTTAACAGCAAGATGTTGACATGCTAAGACTGAAAAGAAGGATGGCAAGTCTTTGAACTCAGGTCACCCATGTCTTCTACACCTAATGTGCCAGATGCAGCAGGTCAGGAGACAGATTAGGCAAAGTGACTATGCATGATACAGCTTCCAGAGCACAGAGCAGCACAAGCATGCTGGGCACAAGCACATCTATGAAGAAGCACAAGGTAAAAACCAAATGCATGAGCCTACTCCCACATTTTTCCAAAAGTCAGAGTTTTAGAATTCAATTGAAACCACTAAAAATACACTTTTCTTGTATGGTCTTTTTGGAAGATTCGCTACCAGTGCTACAGGAATCGGGACAGAGAGCTTGAAATAACCTGTAAACAAGGAATCTATGGAAAATCCCTCAGGTCTTCCGAGCATGTGAATTGTTCTGGGCTCAGGCCTTATCACAGATATCCCCATGGTGCTATGTAAACAACACAGAACTGTGAAGAAAGTAGTCCGATCATTAGTAGAGGGTAGTACTGGAGCAGCAACAAAATATATTACTGGGATTATTGTAACACCACAGAATAAAAGCAAGCTCAATTTCCTATCAAACTGCTGCTTCTGTTTTGGATAATGTCTCTGACATTAGCACCTCATTTCACAAACCAACGAGGGATGATCACTTCAGGTGTAATTCAGTCCATGATCTGGCCATAGCCAGAAAAATTTGGGCAAGTTCAGATGTGAAAAACCTTTGGTAACAATGCTTTCCATGCATATTGTCCAGTTAGGCTAACTTAATGAGCTCAAAGATAAACCCTCCAAAACACTCATTAAGTTTTTGTACTCTCTTTGGCAGCAGTGCAACATCTTTCATCTTTGAGCCACAGTGTCAATCTCCTCACTGACAGCTAGCACCACCTCTGTCTAGGAGCTTCCTAACCCACAATTAAGGGCATAGTTGTAATACCAAACACACCCTGCTGTCAGAATGTCTGGAGAAAAAGCCAGAGCATCTGTATCAGCAGTTCAGTTGGCATCCACACAAACTCCAAGTAACATCTAACAACACCATTTTCCTGTTATGAAGCACTTCTTATCTGTAGATCCCAAAGCACACAAGAGGGAGACTCTTTCTTCCTGTTTTGTAAACTGTCCCACATATGTTTACCAAGGCATAGGCCAGTAGAACTGAGATCATACCTCAGATATCCTACTCCTCCAAAGGCTAGCCTTCATTGTCTCTTCACCTCTCACTTAGAGAAAGTTGGCTCAGAAATATATTTTAGCATTGACAAACGTTCTGCCACATGAAAAAAAAACGTGGCAGCTCCTTTTTGGCTCTGTATTTTGCCTCTCATCTACAGATGCTCAAGAAAGGAAAGTTAAGGCTGAGTCCAAACTCAGCCTTAACCAAAAACTTGCAAGTTGTAGAGGAAACTGAGCTGAGAAAGTGGGAGCTTTCATTCACAGAAGGGAAAACTTCTCCAAATCTTACCTTATTTAGTTTGCTACCTGCTTTGCAGGATAGGAAGGACTTTATTATTTATTTATTTATTTAATGCTAAAACTCTCAGGTAGAAAATTGGCTCATGTAACACTGGCTTTTGTGTCCCCTTTTATCATAACTGCTTTAAAGCTCTCTATTTAAACATATTAAACAAGAGATAGAAAGAGTGAGATTTGGTAAGTCTTACACACAAAGGACACAGTTTATGAAATCCCCGCTACTGGAATCACAGTTTCTTTTTGTAGGATGAGAAAAACATTTGCATATTTTTCTGCAGTGGCTATGCCTGTTCTCCTAGAAGGGAATATTAAAGCAAAGCCAAAGATGCCCCAGCCTGTTGGTATCCTGGCTTCTGTCCACAAGCAGAACAACATGCAGGTTAGAAGGCAGCAGGCTTGTACTCCCATACTTACTAGGATGCTAAATATTAATAACCCCCTTGTTGCATCACT
Organism: Lagopus muta; assembly: GCF_023343835.1. Lineage (NCBI taxonomy): Eukaryota > Metazoa > Chordata > Aves > Galliformes > Phasianidae > Lagopus > Lagopus muta. The sequence goes on from NC_064433.1 coordinate 66,709,318, forward strand.
CCAGGCTTGTGAACAGTTTATCAGTGATAGAATGCCCCAGCAAAATATGCCTTGGAAGTGGAACCCCTTTGGGAATGTAGTTCTGTGTGTTGGCTATCCAAACACAGCCTTACACTGTTCTTCTTCTAGCACTAAACAATCTTCAGCAAATGTATGTACTGACTTACATTTTTGTATATACTCCATAACTAGTATGAAGAAAGAAGTTAGTTAGTCTCTTCTTGGGAAAAAGTAAAGGTTATGTGTCTCATCAAATTTCATCCTCTAATAGTATGCCTGCTCCCTCAGGGAAATGTCTAATTGTTCCTTGACAGTTTCAGTCTTTTGCTTGAGTAACATCACTGAGCATTTGTGTCATAATTTTTATTAGCTTCTTCAGGATCTTTGGTCTCAGTTTGTTCTGAACAATTTTAAACTGTAATCCAAATATAAGGAAACTCTTAACATTTAAGATTTACCACTGAAATAAGACTTGTATAAAATACCATAGATAAATGTACAATGCATACTGCAGCATATGATGTATCCTAGCACAGGGAAAAGTACTGATTATAGTAGCTAAAAAAAAACCCTCTATTTCCAGAAAAATAGTTGCTTTGGAGAGAAGAATGTCCATTTCATTTACTGGGTCTCATGCTCCATAAGTTGATCCTCCTCCAACACCAACATTCATCTTCTTTACAGTCTAGCTTCCCCAATGGCTTTCTGCAGCCAAAAGCAAGAAAGAAAAGATGGTTACTCATTTGCTGAGCTACCACAAGAAAGTGCACCCCACCACACTCATCTCTCTTCCTAAAGTAGAAGTTGGGCTATTGAATATCCCAGCAGGTTGAGTGCAAAGTCTCATCTTGATAAAGAGCCCAGTACTCACAAGAATAAGCATTAACCTGGTCCCACAAACAGCCATTCACTTAGGTGCCCTGCTTCAGTGCAGCACCATGACTTGAGTTAAATGCTAGAATGACTCAAGCAACTAGGTGAACTGTGTAAATAAGTGTCTGCAGGACACCTGAATGCCCACAAGATGTAGCTTGGTGTCATATATACGACATTCTCTGAGATCATGGGCAAGCTCTCCCTGGTATTTCAGAGGCACCTTTCTTTCACCATTGGGTAAAGATTTGTTTAGAAACAAGTTAGATCATTAAATTCAGAACTGCCAAGGGAATAAAACAACTTATTTTATCACAGTGAGGACCATATAGCCAGTTATCACAAAGGACTAAAGAGAAAGAAAGACTCAAGATAGTTGATTAACTTCACCCAGTATTCATTTTTAATTACAGGACTGCCTAAAGGCTTGCTATGTAATCAAGTCCTCACTGTGGAATGCTATATAGATGCATGTGCACTGGTTCTGCCTCTCCAGCAGTGTGGATTGCCATTCTGAGCATCTCTTCTCTACACATTCTTCATGTGCATTTTTCAATGCTATGGCTAGCAGAGCTGGGAATACAGTGAGCATGCATAGGATAATATAGGATGAGATGTACATCTGCTGAACTTCATACACTTCTCTGCCAAGGCAAAGGCAACAGTCTGGACACAGCTGTCACATGGCCCCATCTGCAGTTACACAACCGTGCACGTGCTCTTCAGGAAAGCTCAGCAGGATGAACAAGCATATGCCAAACAGGAGCAGGGCAGGAAGAGATTAAGCAGTTTGCCTAAAGCCAATGCCAGGGTTGTGAGCAGCATCTACGCCTCCTGTCAACCCGCTCCCCAGCGCCTATACTCATGCTTCAAGAAATTATCCTTTCAACTGAATGATTTGACATTTATGCTGAATCTATCCTTCCCTTACTTATAGGCATTTTCCAATGCATGAAAATACAGTTTCCCTATTTGGAAAAAGGCTGACTTGGCTTTGTTTCAATTCAGCATCCTCTTGTCTTGGGTCCTTTTGCCCACTGTATCTGCACATAGACAATATATACGTCATAAGTACTTTAAATGTCAGTGCTTATCTCTTGTAAGGGCTTTTGGGCAAGTCTTTGACTAAAACTAGATATTCAAGCAGAAGATGAATATATTATGTCCTCAGGCTCCTTAAGTTGTGATCCATATTTATAATGCAAGACTAATGCTTCTGTTGAATAATTACATCTTTCCCTTCCCATTCTTCTCCCCACACCCATGTGTATGTACACAACTGAATATACACCCTTTAAAGTGAGCAACAACTCACCCCAAAGACAGAATAGCTTCATCGAGTATATGCATGTTGGATAGACTTTAATTCTGCAACTATCATGCAAGCCTTGCAGTAGCCTATTTAGTTCAGACAGACACCTTCCTCTCACTCAGTATAAAAAAAGAGGAAAGAAATGTGCCCTAGAAGGGCTAGAACACTCAGGAGTTAAAGCTAAGCCCTAGCAGAAGGGGCTAGCAAAAGGTAGCCAGCAAAAGGTACCTAGCAAAAGGTAGCCAGTTGAATGCTTTCCTTCCAAAAAATCGTTTCTGATTGGAAGAGTCTGACATCCTGGTTTTTATTAATGTAAACCACTTCATCCAAAAGTCATAGAAATAAATACAACAGGATACCAAATACTACTTTTCAACTAACCTCATGCACTCTGAACTAATTTCACCCCTTTCAGTAATAAGCAGGGCCACTGGGTGCTAATGTCATACTGCAAAAAGTCTATTTGCCATCAAAGCCTGGCTTTTGATTAGGAGGAACATTGACCACGATCGTTAGAAACTTAACCCATAGTTCCTCCTGTCCTTTCCATGGGGTTACAGATTCCTTTATAGAGAAAAGTACCAGCATCAGTACGGATTCAACATAGTGGAACAAAAGAGATGAGCACTGTGTTCATTAAAGCTGGCTAGGAGGGGCAAGTTTAATGTAAGTGCATATGCATGCACAAGCTTCCAGTTCATCAGAAAGCTTTTCTGTAAGTTAAAAGCTCTCTAGGAAACCCATTTTGGAAGTCTCAATGCTGTTAGCAACAGAAATATAGTGTGAAAAGAAGTATTTCTTGACAGAACCTTATGTTTTGCCAAAAAACTTTATTAAAAAATTCCTAGCAGCTCTCATCACTCCTTTCACCTTTCCTTACAATATGCAAAGTGAACAGAAAGTTCTGTGAGCCTGCACATTCTCTCATGCTCTCTGATTACTCCAGAGTGATTTCTGCAGAAAGTCTGTCACTGTAGGCCTCGTCTAAGGTAAGCAAGCACAGTCAATGCAACGTTTGTGACTGACATGCTTCTGAAGAGGTTTTAAAATCCAAATCTGATCTTCAGGCAGAAGTATACTTTAGTGACGCTGGCCCACTCAAAAAAAGAAGTCAGACCCACAGCAATAGCTGTCACACAGTCAGACAAGAACACCTACAGAGCAGATATTCATCTGAGAATTAAGCTCTCCAGCACTGAGCAAGTCACTGAGACGCCGCTTGGAAAGTGGGACAATGGAAGTGCATGTGGTATTAGGTTGCAAGAGGGCAGCAGAGCATGGAAGCAGCTACTGGCTTCTTGCTTTATTCCTACGATTGCTTAAAAAGACAAATGAAAACCCCTGGCTCCTCCCTGTTGGCTCACTTGTATCACAGTAATTTGTCTTGCCCATTTTTAACATTAATCTCCAAAGACAGAAGTGCTTCTTCTTGTATGTGGCCAGCACGGAATTTTACTATACATCCTGACCAACATGCAGGGTGTGACCAAACTCACACCTCAGCTCAGGGCTATAGCAGATGAAGGATGTCAAGGCTGCATGTGCAGCCTATGTTGAGACACACAAAAAAGAAGTGTTCCTGTGACTTGTAGTCTAATTTCACCCTGCAAGACTTTGTTCATTCAAAGCAGCTCTGATTTTCCTTCCAAGTATCTGTCTGCCAGTAGGGAATACAAACAACAGAGAGCTGTTGATTTTTCACAGAGTAAAATTAGCCTCCTCAGCAGGGGGAGGTGTGGATAAGATGTATGGATTGTCCTTCAGTGAGATCCAAACAGTAGTGTGAGGTCTACCCTTGCACAATGTAGCACTTCACAATATTTCACTGTGACTGCAGCTGAAGAATTCAATTTCATAACCACAATTCTATAAAAAATAAGATTTACTAAGCAGTAGGCATTTCTTGTTATATTTGTACCACACCTCAGGTAGAAATTAAGGTAGATTACTAGAATATTTTATAACATTTTGCTGCTGGGAAAAAATCCAGAAGAAAATGTGGTCATTACATCTGTGACATACATCTTCTTGTTTAGATCTACAGATGATTGTTTGTCACTGCAGGAAATGTGCTCTGCATTTCATCTGTTCTGCCAGCTACTTTGTTTTATGTTGCAGGTTTCCTCAGCACTGCGTGTGTCTAGTTCTTACAGACCAATCTCAAATGATGTTCTATGGAGTGTGGCAGAAACAGGATACAGTCCAGTTAAGATACAGGGGATCATCCACATCTGAGATTTGTTTCTGCTTTGTCATTATGAATATGTAATACCCCAGCCCTGGGATGTAAGAAAGCAGTTGCATGCTTGCAAGCGCTTGGTAAGACAGGTAAATCTTAAGAGATTAATCCTCACATTAATTAAGAAGCTGATATACTTATGACATATTGCTATTAATTTTGGGAGACAGTTTATCATTTACAAAAGTCAGACAAGACAGAGTAGAATCTCACCTTGCCAAACCAAATAGTGCAAAGTGGTGACAGCTATGTTACGGCGCACTAACTTAAACAAAACATTTGCAAATCACCTCTTACTAACTTAATTGCATCTAGACTATCATCACAAAGGAATGTTAGTAGTAACTTCAGTCCTCTCTCACTTGCTGGATGATCTATGCATTTCATCATGTCCCAGTGCTCACAAACCAACTTAGCCAAGCCATTGACTTAGCCAGCTGGAAGCAGCTTGTCTGACTGAGGTCTCCAGGATTGTCCTTAAAGGAAGGGGTATACTCAGACATTCATTTCTTTTCCTTATGAAAGCCTTGGGCACCATTACAGCAGAACTTCTCCAAAGGTGTTTCACTTTTGCCATCTACTGCTGTGAACACTGCCTTGCTCTGCCAGATCTGTTCACCCAAGACAAAACTAACATCTACTAGTTGACCATATCAACTGTTCTGCTGACATGTTTTACAAGAAGACAAATACATATCCAAAAACATGCCAAAGAAGAAAAGTAGAAGGAAAGCATGCATAGATAATTTCCAAAGGTTCGTTTTAAACATCAGCTCCTTACACGCATGAAGCTATGTCAGTGCACAAAACATTTGTGACATCTTCCCCTCCTTTCCCTGGATTTAGTCCTTGCTAAGGAATAGGGAAAAGCATTCATCTCTTGCACACGCACAAGATCTATTAGATAACAGTAGAAGTGCAGTGAAAATCTACCAAGCATCACTACCTCAAGTTTAATGATAGCCTTAAGGACTTCAGCTTCAAATCCCAAAACACAAATTGAAGTGCAGTAAACCTTAAAGATGCTTCAAATGAACTGAGACATTTTCAACAACAGCACCTATACTAGATTAACATTTGGCAAAGTCAAACTACCTCAGCCACAAGAGAAACAAGACTCCAAAGCCAACATGAGATAAGCATTTAAAAAAAAGGGAGGAGAGGGAGAGGGAAGAGTTAAACCCAATTTCATTTCATTCATATGAATTCCCTGAAGACTGTTCACATGGTTGCTGGACATCAGCAAGACAAAACCCTATGAGGAATCTCACTGAGATCTCACGTTCCTTTCCCAAATAAGGGGACTGAGCTCTAGTAAAAATCTTTTCCTAACTACAACACACTACAACAATTATTTCAGTACTTCAATCCATGCAGACTACATGCTACTTTAGAAAGCTTTATGCTTTTTGCCAGGATTGCATGAAGTTTGTACTGTATCAGTTTTTCCACAGGCAATGCTGTGAGGAAGCGAGGAAATCCATTCTGGAAAACGAATGGGCTTTCTTGGTATAAATTGAGGTGTATGCAGTAAATGATCTGTGATGACCACATGGTGCTTTCAGCAGAAAATGGACCTAAGTGATCTGGGATACTCTGATATCACATTTGCTGACAAAAGAATGCACCAGCACCTTTGCCAACACAAGTTATTTTACCACACACTGCTGTGCCCTAACCTAGTGCAGCCCTTCACCTGCAACGGAGTATTTGTCATATCTCAAAACTAACTTCTGTTCTGCTGGCTTGAAAGGTACTTCCCTTCGACTCAACTCATTACAGGATTACTGGGTAAATGTTCTAAATATTTACCCTGATTCAGTTACACACATATTAAAACACTACATTTTAAATTGAAAAATAACAAAGATGATTAATTATTTTAGAGATTAAAACACTTTAAAGAAATCTGAACCATGTTAGACTATCCATGGAATCACACATTAAGATGCAGTCAGGAGACTCAAATTTAACCTTCAAGAGTGCCTGGGCAAATCCTACCTTCATTTTTTTGAGTTCACTCTTCTCAGTATAGAAAAATGCCTCTTACTAGCACAAAACTTATCAACAGTTTAATCAAGCTTCCTACAAGTCTCATTTATTCTGCCTTAGACTTTACCTAAGTCAGCATCCCTGAAGCTTTTCTCCATGCACTCTGAGGAGTCCTCTTTGCAGTTATTCGCCAGCACTCATGTTTCAATGTTAACAAATGCTCACCAAGAAGCTGCTCCCTGTGGGTATAACCCAGAACTCATTAACCCCACTCAGGCAGGATCAAGGCTGAGGTGGATGTCTCAGTGCCTGCTTCCTCACCTTGTTGCAATGCCCTGGGGAAGAGGGATTTGCAAACTCAATCAGCAAGAACAGGATTTCCTATATGCTCTTCTCTGAAGAGAAGATGGCAACAGGAGAGTTGCCATTCTCCTACCACAAACCCTCAGCCAGAGGGGATGTTTCTGCTAATACTGCAGTGTTTATATGGAAGACTTTTTAAATGGCTGTTTGAGATCCTTGAAAGAGAGGTTTTATTGTCCTTCTGCATGAAATTGCTTCTGCATCTGTCCTTCATAGGCATCGCACAACCTGGCAAAAAACTTGGTCCACAGCAGCACAAACAGTGCTTAAGAGAACAGTGTCCAGACCACAGACCCACTGTCACAGGCCTCAGCAGGAAAAAAGAAAGAGGTGTGTCCAGTCTGATGTATTTTAACTAAAGAGAAGCTGGAAAGGAAGGATAGATCACACAGTGCACTGTGTGCAGCATGGAGGCAGCTCCAGCACAGGTGAGAAGCCCTCCCTCATGCGTCAGGCTGCTGGTGCAGGCCTGGGTTCTGTGACAGGGGTAAGGTCAGCTCACAGAGGTGAGGCGTACATCAGTACACAGAGAGCAAAGCAATGACCTTCTGCACCAAGCACTGGCCAGCTCCTCCACCAAGTACTACTGCTCAGCCTACAAAAGAAATCTGTGGGAGAACAGAAGATTTTCTTGCAGAGAATGAGCAAAGACATCTTTAAATAATACTAAGCATACATATTTGCAAATACTATTGACATCACAGTTCTTTAATGTTTATTCCTTTAGTTGAATGGCATTACACAGAAATCTAGTGAAAATTACTACTTTTCTTGATCTTCATCTAGTGGCCTCTGCAACAGCCTTTGATTAGCAAATCAATCTTCAGAAAGGACATTGCACTGCCCTAGCACAGCAGCCCAGGGATCTGCCTTTCACTGCTTTCAATTGCTTCTAGAAGCTCAGGAAGGGTGTATGTGTCTCAGCAGCATCCTGGAGGGAGCAAAGATTATTTTTCTTCACTCTTCTCTACTCTACCTGGAACATGTAAGTATTTTTACAAGTGAAGCCAAGCACAGTATCAGAGGTCTCATTTTCCTGGCTGTATAAACAAGGATAATAACAGCAGACCTGATGGGCATCTGGGTACGGCTGCTAACAAACCACGAGTGCAAGCTACAGAAGCAATTGCAGACACTACTGCAGGACTACTCCTAGAAACAGATATATTTTTAAAACTTAGATTTAACAAACTTCACATTTAGACTCAGGATATCACTTAAATATATATGCATCTTGCACCAAAAAAGTATAAGAAATTTTTCAAGGGTGAGTTATTTATTTATTAGCAAATACAGGTGCAGTAAGTTTGAGAAGATTCCAGCAATCTTTCCACCATCTATAGGATTAAATTGCTCTAGTTTTCCAAATGCATCTTGGTCTAAAACAGATAGATTTAAAGATTAGCTTCTTTTTTTCTTCTTTACAGAAATCCAATATGTGCAGAATAGCAATACTCATCTGGGATTCAATACCCTTAGTATGACTTTACTGGTAGCAAAGAGAGAAAGCTTTGGTCCGATAGGATCAAAACCACTCAGCTCCATTATTACTTCCAAAGAGACAAACAGCACTTCATTTGTTCCACAGATATCAATGTAATTTCAGGATGCCTTTGATCTTGCCCAGACCAAGATAAAAGGTATCTTTTAAATTATAATTAATGTTTTAACCCACTTTTAAGGAAAACAAAACAGAAACACATTTTTTGCACAATCTGACTTTAAGCATCAAAACGAGGTGCTTAAGTCAGGACAACATCTTCATTAGCTCTGCTAGAATCTATCCTCACTGGAGTGGAAAGACAGGAAATAAATGCCTCCTCACTTAACTTGAGGCCTCCTGTATGAGTCATTTAAGCACCTTGTGCAGTCAAAATAAGCTCATCCAGAGGGTGATTCCTCTTATATTATGAAAACCATCCTTGAAGTGATTTGCCACAACTACTCTTTGTACAAATAATGAGAATACAGAGACATCTTTAGGGATTTAAAATTCAGGAAGATGAACAATGGCCTCTGAGCAGTTAGGCACATCGAAAATTCTTGAGGATGGGAGATGCAGTTTAAATCCCCCTCATTAAGAATAAGGTAATTTTATTCAAAGTATGCTAGGTGAATGATGCAGATCTCTTGGGTAAAAGGAAGAATTACACCACTTCCTCCTCTTCTCTCCATTTCTTCTCTCCATTATCTGTATTCCTTTTCCCAGATGACATTTCATCCTTATTAACCATTCTATTGATAAAGGAATTAATTCTGAGAACACACTACCCATGCAATACTGAAAGCAGTCTCTTGTTTTGGGAAGGAAGGAGGGAAAAGAACAGCTGCTCCTTAACGCAACATAACCAGACTTGATACATTTTGTAGCTCATGTTTATGTCAAGAGGTAATGAAAGCTATTAGTGCCCATAAGCACTTACTGAGAATTCAGCCACAGTGTTTGCATAGGCTTACATGGCGCCAAACAAACGTATTACATTATTACCGTGTGAAATCTACCAGAATGCAATTTATTGAAACAGCACTCATAGAGAGCAAAAGATATCTTACTGCCTACAGCAAAAGCCTTTCCCCTCCTCCAGCCATGAAAAGATCAAGTGCCTCCACTGTTTTAAATAACTGCCCAATAATATCCCTTTAAAGGATGAAACCATATCAGGCTTCAGCTTGTTTTAGAAGGGAAAAAACCCACCCCACTGTAGTTTTCAAACTTTCCTCTGAATTATTCTAGGTATATCACTACAAGACACTTATAGCAATGTTGCACTTGGAAGTTTTCCAAAAATACATGTGACTGAACACCAGGCTCTCTTTTCATAATGTGTTCAAGTAAATAGCATTACGTTAGTCACACAATGAATTATGCTCTGAAGCATGCAGAAGAAAACATGCCCGTACAAAACCTCAGCTTTATAAAATCAGGCAGTGGTTTTAACTGCTTCCAAGCCTCAAACTTTCAAATAGCCTCTATTATTGTTATATTGATCTCACCATTTTCTGCCGTGCCATAAATGCAGCCATCAGATGGGCAACTTGCTGATTCAGGCACTGGTTCTCCTGTTGTACTTGTTCCAGCATGACCTGGTCAGCACGTAATCTCATTTGCAGCTTCTGAAACAGCAATAAATAATAAACATACATATATGAGGGACTTGTCAAGCAACATAAACTGTATAAATATCAAAGTAGAAATAAAACACCAACACTGATGACATGAATGGCCACATCTCAGCCGGCAAATGCCAAACGCATAGCATGGTGGGAGAGAAGTAGCAGCTCCAAATCTCTATTACAGCGACTGTGGGAGACGAAATACTGATTAAAAACAAGACTGGAAAGCATTTAGGGAGTAATCCATGTGCATGTACATTTGTTTGGATTCACCTTAAGACCACAGTGCATTTTACCAGAAACACTTTCTTCTAATAATTTGGTTTTCCTAATCTATCTAGATACACAGCATTAGTACCATGTTTTTCTTACAATACAGAAGGCTTTTAACTATGTAACATTTATTTTGATTTCATTTCTTCTTTCAGTGTTTTCCCATCAACACAGGATTTGAGCAGATTAATGAGCTGTACCACTAGGAAAGCAACATCAAGTATTAATTACGATGGCCTTCATTATTTCCTCTGTAAACAAAAAAAAACAACTACATCTGCCAAATTCAAGGATTTATTCTAGCTTAAGGACATCAAAGAAAATTATGGACTTCCAATATTTAAAAGAAGATTATAAACAGGAGATAAATCAACTTTTCACATGGGTAAATAGTGATAGGACAAAGGGGACTGGTTTCAAACTAAATCACAGAATTACAGAATCGTAGGGGTTGGAAGGGACCTCCAGAGATCATCGAGTCCAACCCCCTGCCAAAGCAGGTTCCCTACACCAGGTCTTGCAAGTAGACGTCCAGGCTGATCTTGAATATCTCCAGAGGAGACTCCACAGCCTCCCTGGGCAGCCTGTTCCAGTGCTCCGTCACCCTCACTGTAAAGAAGTTCTTGCGCACATTTGTGCAGAACTTCCTATGCTGCACTTTCTGGTTGTTCCCCCTTGTCCCGTCTCCATGCATTGCTGAAAACAGTCTGGCCTCACCACTCTGCCCCCCACACCTTAGATATTTATAGACCTGGATCAGGTCTCTTTTCTCAAGGTTAAACAGACCCAGTTCACTCAGCCTTTCTTCATAGCAGAGATGCTCCAGGCCCTTCACTATCTTTGTGGCCCTCCGCTGGATTCTTTCCAAGAGATCCCTGTTTTTTCTTGTATTGGGAGCCCAGAATTGGACACAGTACTCCAGATGAGGCCTTATAGGTGCGTAGGTGCTGGAGGGATCTCTCCTTAAATAAGGGGAGATTTAGATTGGATGTCAGGGGGAAGTTTTTCACAAAGAGAGTGGTGAGGTGCTGGAACAGGTTGCCCAGAGAGGTTGTGGATGCCCCATCTCCGGAGGTGCTCAAGGCCAGACTGGATGGGGCCCTGGACAACCTGCCAAATATAGCAGTTGGTAAACATACCCATGACTGAAGAGTTGGAACTAGATGATCTTTGAGAACCATTCCAACCAAAGCCATTATATGATTCTTGTTTTGAGACAACATAGCTTGTCCCTGTGTTTATTCTAACTGCACACTGTTCCAAAAAATAGTGGGGTAAATGTTAGCATTGTTTGGAAAACCAAAAATGCTGGTTTTGTCTTCATATGAAAATACTTGACCTCAAGCATCAACTGACAAAACCAGGTGGCACTAAACCTCAGGTACAGGTTTAATAGCATGCAGCTCTGAAGTTTCAGACAACCAAAATTGGCATTATGAACTTTAAAAATTTGTTTTTTTCTCCAATCTACAGGGGAAACACTGGGAAAAAAAAAAAAAGATGCACCACCATGGAGCTACAGCTACAGCTGGAGCCAGACTGCCTTCTATATGTTTCAGGAACAGCAGTTCAACTGCTCCAGAAAGATTCAGGATCAAACTATGTCTAGCTTCACTCTATTGCTCTTCTGAGTAAGGATAATACTGAGCCCAATTCAAGAATGCTTTGCACCTCTCTACCCAGAAGGAAGCAGAGGATGGTAAAAAGGGGTGTGCAAAGGTGACAAGCATAGTACTATAGCTCAAGACATGATGCAGTGACCTGCTTCTAAAGACCAACAGGCAGAGAAAGCAGAATAACAGTTAGCTTTGAAAGTGCTTTTTGGTATGTTATGAGCCATGCATGCTCCTGGTTATCCCCAAATACAGTAACAAGAGAATACATGTTGACGCCATGTTTTGAACTCTTGACCCTAACTTCCCATTCAGTGTAAAGGAAAGAAATAGCTAAAATTAGAGCCAGTGCTTTCAGAAAAACAAAAAATGTCTAGTTTTTTGACTATAAAGAAAATATGCAAAACCAAGGAGCTGTTGGTCCAGTATGCTCTACACATGTATTAAAGCGATGCATGAGCCTTACAGTGAATTAAAATATTGTAAGGGGTTTAGCAGCCAGTCAGAACAGAATTTGGTCAGGCCTCCAAAGTGTGCACACAAGAAAATATCAAACAAGGCTGACTTCAAATCAAGCACTGTACACACTACTGGGAGTGTAAGTGGCCTGGGAACGACAGCAACAAGCAGACAGCCTGACTCAAAGTGCTCACACCCACTGAGCTTGCCAGTTCGAGCCACTCCTGGCTGCATTTGCCAGCACCAACTAGTGACAGCTATCAACTACACGGGAGACTGTACTTTGGTTTAGCAGTTTGAACAGCAGGAACATACACTTAACTTTCCCAGAGAGGCTGGCCACAGCAGCTATGGTGTTTGCACACCACATTCATCCTGTGATTTAAAAATATGGGGAAAATGAAAGGTATGATTATTCTTCAGCATCACATCCAATGGAGTACAGCAAAGCTCAAAGTTCAGGAACAAAGGAATGCATCTACTGATTTTTTTCTCCATTTTCTCCAAAAATGAAACATTGTTTATCCTGAGATTTTAATTCACTGAAGCCTTTTTGCAGTCATGCATTCTGGTCAAAATTTAAGATCCTTTCTGTCTGAAAGAAGTCATTTACCAAACTTTACGAGCAACAGAATGCTGTTACTGACTGATTCTAGATGCTAACAATGCTCTCAGAGATAGCCTCCAGAATTTATTGTGGTATTTTTTGTAGTCTGGGGCAACAGTGCTGGTCTAGAAGCATGCGGCTGTTTCATACTGCTGCTTAAAAAAATGCCTCCTCCTCTCCAGTGGGAGGATCATTTACAACGTGCAAGATGCACAGTGCCACTGATGTTAAGGCTCCAGTCTCCTAACATCATAATTGTCTCAGCCGTGCCATAACTTTTACACATTATCTTTGGTTGCTTTGCATGATGCAAACACTTTGCGTATGAGGAATGTTACATTAACCTACAGCTAAAAGAGGAAATGTTAGAATGGATGAAAATAACCTAGAACACCTGTTTCTACATATTACTAACTAGGCTCTACTCTGCAAGTCAAATTTAAACTTGCTCATGGGAGTTGCACTCAGACTTACTATAGTCATTACGAAAATTAATAATGTATGCATATACACACATGCTTTGAGAATTGAAAGATAGTGAAGAATTTGTTAAACTAAATTGCATTAAAGCCTGAGGGGATAGTTCTATTTAATGGCTAGCTATCATAACTTTAAATGGAAGCTCATAGAGGTAACAGGAAAAAAAATCCCAGTTCTTTAATTGAGCCATGGAACATTCAACAGAAGACAAATTTAAAAGATGTGAGTGATACATAAGGAAGGTTTTTTATTATAGAGTCTCATGGAGCTCTGTTTCAGTCCCTACTAAAAGTCTGGGCAACTGACAGGCCCAGAACAACACTGGAGATGCAGAAATCCTGAGAAGCAGATAGCTGATGCTGGATCTGTCACCGGATGCATACCCAATTAGAGCCTAAAAAGTAAATTGCATGAGAACTACCATGGTAACTTTACCAGGAATAAGATGCACCAGCTCCAGTAGATACTCTCCAGTGATTACTCGATCTACTAAAAAGCCATTTTGTATTTCGGGCATATTAAAGAAGAGCTTTAATATGCTGCTGAATCAGACCAAGAAGTTATTTAGCTGCAGAGTACTGAAAACTACATATAAATTATCTTTTCCCAGGAAAACACATTCAGATTCTCTATTTTCCACACAGAGAGGGATGTTTTCAATACTCGCTTGGTGGCTACTGCATGAAGAACTCCTGACTGCTGTCAGACAGTATTTGAAATGAGTGTAAGGTAAGTACAGCACAGACATCCCTAACAGACTGGCACTTTGTGTATCAGTAAGATCTGTGGTTAAGCTACTAGCTACAGTGAGAACCAGACTGCTATGGTTCAATCCAGTCCCATCACAGCATGGGAACTGGGTGAGGGACCCAGTCTTGGATTAGAGACTCCACAGCCACTTCTACATCTGCTTGTTCTTAAAGTTAAGTCAATCTCATGTTGTTATCATGTTGATAACATCAGCTGGTTGTTATGAAAGCAACACAACAGCTCCACAGCTGGTGGTATGCAAAGAGCATGAAGCACTTTGCAGAGTGACCCTTGCAGAGCATACACCCTGGAGACCTTCCCCAACATCCAGTTTCCCCTCAAAATAAATAAAAATAATAAAAATAAAAATACTCAGATAGCCAGCCCTTCAAATAACCTTTCATGATTTTGGGATGACTAACTGATGTCAGGAGTACACAGTCCCATGGCAATGCTTGGCACATGGCCTTTCAGATCCACACTGCCCCCTGCTAAGTCCATGTTTCACTGAGCATGGGTTGAACATACTCAAAAGCCAAAGAAAATGCCATTGCCTTCCCCAGCCACTTGCCATTGCTGGTCACCTCCTCAAAGATGGGAAGTCCATTCTATGAGAAGAGGCAGATACAAACTCCCTTTGTCTTTATCAGTGTATGTCAACAGGGAGCTGACACTGAGTCCACTTGCACCTCAGCAGAAAAGGGCTCAGGGAGATAGCAGCCATGCTCTAGAAGCATTCACATCACCTCCAGAAGTAAAATTTGGCCTGAGACTTTTGAATCCTCAACAACACCTAAATCAGGGGAAAAATTATTTGACTTACAGCACCCAGGAGAATCTATGGAGTCAGCAGCTAGGAGAAAAATATCTCTGCTGGTACATGGAAAAATTTGATTCTGAAAGTCAATAAACACAGCATCCTGGTATGCCATTTTCTGAAGAGCTTCTCTTCAGGGAAGAGAGGAAGTGACTCACAAGCTCTGAAGAAAGGGCCAGGCACAGAGAGAACAGGCACTAGCAGCTACCCAGCCTGTCTCTCACATGCTCCTCATTAGGAGCACAGCTCTTAGCAGCTGAGATTGCTGTGCTGCATCTTTCTTCATGTTACTGGCATCAGTCTTGTTGAGAGCATCTCAGTTATGCTGTGGGAATTAGTACTGCTGTGCTATTTGCCGAATGGTTACTTTATATCCTTTACATTAGATCTGGTTTTATATAAAACTGCATTTGGGCTTTAAATCCAGGAGTGGCACAGAAACACTCAGTACAGGTATGGAAACAAACAAACATGTAGAGTAGATGTTAAGGCAGGTAAGCAAAGACAGAAACACAGCAACTCTCCCTTAGAAATGGTCAATAAAGTAGTTGTTTAAAAACAGCAAAACATGATTTCTAACATACACTCAAGCAAATAACCAACTGTAGGAGATTCACAACTAAATATATACAGTTCTGCTTACACAGTATTTTTGGCCCTTCCAGTGTAAAGAAAACATTCCCTGTGAAAGTCAGTCCACACAAAAACACACATGCTGTGTAAGGCCGTAGTGGGCAGAGAGCACTGAGCCTCTCCAAGAGATCAAGTTTGCCTTGCCACCCACAGTGTGAACAGGCAGAACATCTCACATGACTCCTGGAAGTGGTTATAGCAGAGGAGAACGTGCTAGGGGCATGCACACACATTAGCAGGGGGAATTTCTTTCCTAATGAAAAAGACACACCAACACCTTCCCTCAGCCTCATTTCTGTTTGTACAAATGCAAGGCAAGAATTCCTCAGTGCAAGGAGCTGTCAGTCTGTTCATCCTTGATACATGCAATACATTATTCACTGTTTGCATTCAAGAACTTCCCACCCACTCCAATCTAAAACAAGTAATGAGAATACTCCTTGGACATAGCTGGGTGTCTAGGCCGAAGAGCTTACCTGCAGCTTGAAAAGGTTTGAATGCTTTGGGATTCCTGTAGGAATAGAAGCACCTCTCCTATAAACATAACCAGAAGTCCCACATTTGTTCATTTCCAAAGAAGAAGCTCCAGAGTAAGAAAATTTTGACAAGTTGAGAAAGGATTAGTCTACCAGTGGTTATTGAACACAGTGACCCAGATACAAACTCTGCCTCAGGAAGCCCTGAAGCAACAGCTTACTAGGAAGAAAGAAAGTATTCTGGGCAAAGGACAGCATGCTCTCTTGCTTTAGCCTTTACTAAGCAGTGGCTACTCAGCAGCATCACGAGAATGTTCTGACATGTCGTTTCATCTGAATCATTAAGCATTTCTCTAGCGTCTGTGGAGAAGTTTATAGCCTATGTACTCTTTCTCCCTTTCTCTCTCTCTTTCTCTCCATAGTCAGAAATCTTATAAACACCATTTAATACAAAGAATTTATATTTCTGCAAGCAAGTACTTTTCCAATCAAAAGACCTCCTGTATGAGTGCTTACCTGTTCTGGCAGAGAACAAGAATTGCATCCAATCTCACCTTAGCCACCCCTGAAGTGGTAGTGGAAGGTACTACAATGAATATGATAGAGGTAAATTCAACTAAAATAATCAGCAGGTAATACAAGCAACAGCTGCATTTTTAGATTCTTGTTACTCAACAGGTAGAAATAAAGTAGAAGAGGAAAGTTGGTGAGCTGCTGCCAGAATTCAGCTTATAGCCATGTGCCTGGATGGCAGAATGAGAACATGACTTTGCTGCTTTTTCTTGTTATGGCTGGAAATAGTGAAAGCATAGCAAGAAGATTCAAAAGAAAATGTTATTTATTTCCTTAATGTTCCTATGTTGATTCCAAGCTCTAACAAATAATTACTTAGTTCTATCTTTGCTTCAGAGAGAAAAAAAAAAAGAAAAAAAAAACCCTACCTTGTTACTGCTCGGTGGAGCTCTTCTAAATTATTTCCACACTTCTTTCTTACTTTACTGACCTCTGATAAGTTATGTGGATGCAAAGAAAGAGTATTGTTGAATACAGAACAAATTGACTACAGAAAATAGAACTACTCAAGCGTTAAAGCCTTTTCATCTCCCACTTAAGTCTTCCATAAAATATTATGACAGTGGAAGTCAAATATCCGTTTAATTTCTTCTCTCCCTACTGCCATCCCACATACACTTTAGGCTTATTCCAAAGCTCCAATTAGGTATTTTTATTCTGAATTTCTGCCCTTTCTCACCATCTCCCATGGGCATCTAGCATTCTCATAGCTCCCATTTAGAGAGCAGAAAGCTCTGACAATATCAGAGAATAGCACAGGTCTTAAACCCAGCAACCACACCCAGTGCAAAAAGCTGGTCTTGTGCATTTCTAGGGATACAGAAACTGATGTGCTTTGGGAACCACATCCCCTATGGAAACAGCACTGTACTGGAACACTACTAGGATGGAAAACAAAGACAATTCAGCTGGGAAATCACTCGGGAAAAATCCCAGATTACTGCTGCTGGATTCATGAGTACTTCATACTCCTAGATTCAAGGGAAAAGAGCCACAAGGCTGTTAAAACAATTTAATAATGAATTTCTTCAACCACAGTTTGTTTCATATTTTATTGCTCTCCCATTCCCTTACCCTTGTCAAGTTCAAATGCTTTCCTTACTTCAGACGCCTAGATGAAATACTTCACATACACCTCTCCCCCCAACACTTTCCTGGAACTGCCACCCATCTTTTGAGGAGGCTCAGGGGAGACCTTATCACTCTCTGCAACTACCTGAAAGGAGACTGTGGTAAGCTGGGGGTTGGCCTCTTCCCTCACGTAATGATAGGACTAGGGACTATGGCCTCAAGTTGCATTAAGGGAGATTCGGGCTGGACGTAAGGAAATACTACTTCTCCAAAGTCAGGCACTGGAACAGGCTGCCCAGGGAGGTGATAGAGTCCCTGACTCTTGATATGTTCAAGAAACATTTAGATATTGTGTTGCGGGACTTGGTATAGGGGGAAATACTGATGAATGAAATAGATGGATGGGTGGACTGGATGATCTCGGAGATCTTTTCCAACCTTGGTGATTCTACGGTTCTGTGATTTCAAGACCTGAGAGAGATGGCCTGGTTACAGCCTCACAGCTGTGTAAGCACAGAATTTGTAGTAGCAGGCCTTCTCTTTTCTATGCATTTCTCTTCGGAGAGCTGCAGAGAATTCAGAATCCTCTTGCCTTTTTGTTTCAGTGACTTGGTTCTCCTGGCTGCAGGCCACTTTTCCCCCTAAGAAACCTAATTGTTCAGAGGTCTTTCTCTGAAAACTTCCACACAGAAGCACTGACTCAGCTCAGCAGCAACAGCAAGGCCTGCTCATCAGTAGCTGCAACAGGGCTGGATGTCAGACCTGTTGATACACATCAGAGGAAGCCTCTACAGGTGGTACTAATTAGTGGTTTGCAAGTGGCCCCAGCAAGGCCAAGGATTAAACAGGAGCCAGCAGCAGCTTGGTCCTGTGTGAGGCCACCCGCATGCCAGTAGTGCAGGAGAAGCCAATAGGCCTCTGGTACTCCTGCCTGGCTTTGCATTTAACATGTTTCCAGAGCTGTCAGCAGACCATCTTTCATCAGCACTGAACTCACAGGTTTACTGCAGCAACTGGGAGCATGACATGAGAAGGTCACTGAGGGCTCCAAGGAGAGGTCCCGGCCAACAGCATTTCCAGTGTGGACTGAAAACTGATCCGAAAATTCTTGTCTCAAGGAAAAGCAGCCTCGGGGCTGCACTAAGTTGCATAAGCAATCACACCAGCAAACAGTGCAAGTGTGGAGGTGTTTGGGTTCACCTTCTCCTGTCACTCCTTTTACTCCTAGTTACTGTGGCAGATTTCCTTGGAGGTGAGTTAAAATCTGCTAGCAGAAGGAAGTTCTCAAAGTAGGGCACAGTGGCCATATGATATTTAGTACCTGATCTTAGATAGTTTGCCAGCTGGTAGCTTTGAAAATACATTACAGTTGTGCCAGAAAATCCTAGTATAGTGAGGCAAAGCATCACTTTGCTCCAATAGCTCTCCATTCTACTTGAAGGAAGTGTTATTCAAGGGCTGCACCCACAGTTTGCCACAGCACTCAGTACTGTAAACAGACCCAATACATTCCTCCCTCTACATAGTGCAGACCTAAATCCACAGCCTGCTTACCTTCACATTAAAAAATAAAACAAAAAAATTAAAAGGAAATGGAGTAACTTCAGCATAAAGCATGTAGGTCACTCTGAAAGTAATGCCTCCTACTTATTTCCACTGTAACGACAACTGATACAAGAGCACAAGAGCACAAATTGACAGAGCAAATTCTCAGCTACAAAACAGTTTTTCAACACAATCACCACCATTAGCTGTGCATTTCTGCCAGCGATGAACAAGAGCTGTATACTGCACTCGTAAAAATCTGCACTAGTTGAGATGACTGACTGTGGCTGTTGCCAGTGCTGAAGTGCACCATCCACCACCTCATTGTGTTCACAGCCACTGCTGGTCTCCATAAATGTTTATCAAGCACTGATGAATGTCAGCGGGCGCCATTTTTTCCGCATGGAGGAATTCAGTGACACATCCTAGTTTCATATGCACTTCCATGTCAGATGCTGTTTTGTCACGCTGCCCCTCTGCTGCCATCTGTCACACAGCAACAAAATGTAATGGAATATTGGCAACAAGGCTCAGCTTCTACTGCCATACCATCAACATTCACCTCTGACATTGTGTGCCAATGTAATAAAATTGGAGGTACTACTTTTGGAGCAGCCTCATAAATGCAGGCAGAATTAGAATCATTTCCTCTTTCAACCTATATTATTGGTTTTCAAAATGTACTTTTTAGGGTCTTAATTATTCTTAACCACCAAATTAACTGATTTATAGAAACATTAGTAAGTAACTATTAGAAAGTTTAGCGGGTTACTAGTTAGTCTATCGGTAGCATTCTTAAAAAAAGCTACATTACATAATCTTTTAATTTAAAGGCCTTAACACACAATATGCCTGCACTACTCCATCCACACAATTACATTAACAAGTTCCTAGAAAATTTCCACTTTTCTTGAGAGAGATGTAATCATTTCAGTGATTTTCTTTCACTCAAACACACAAGCATCCTGGGAAGCATTCTTCTTACACCACTTGATATGGTTTATTATTTCCCACTTTATCTAGCTGCGTAATCTTTTCATGAACAACTAGTTTCTCACCGAGACTGTTCCCAAAACCATAAGCCTGTTCCTGCCTGCTGTGTTAAGTGCAATTATTGTTGGCCATTGCTCCTGGTCTTTTAGGCAGAGCAAGCCAGCCGGGCTCAGCAGCTCTCACTGCCTCACCTGGCAGCATCCTGGCCTCTGGCTGTGGTGGGGGAGACAGCACTGACCGCAAGCACTGAAGGCATAAGATGACCCTCAACTCCACGGGTGCTAAGAGTCCACCAATTAAAGGTGGTAGTTTGCAATTCTTAGGCTAATTTAAACATTTACAGTCAGTAATTAATGCCTGTTCTCACCCCTTTTACGATGAGGAAAAAAGCCTGCAGACTTGTAGAAAAGCAGCCCAAAGTTTTAGTGGCACAAAGCTGGCTGAAGAAGTTTGCTTTCCCTTCTCTCAGCCCACAGATACCCATTATTCCAGCTGCTGATTCTCACCTTCATGCTCACTGTTCACTGCTTCCAAAACTGTAGCAACACACAGCTGAGGTCAAAAGATCACAAAGATGATCAGGGGACTGGAGCACCTCCCCTACAAAGACAGGCTGAGGGAGCTGGGCTTGTTCAGCCTGGAGAAAAGAAGGCTGCAGGGTGACCTCATTTGCAGCCTTTCAGTACCTAAAGGGAGCCTACAGAGGGGAGGGGAATCAATTCTTTGAAAGGGTTGATAACTGCAGGACAAGGGGAAATGGTTTTAAGTTGAGGGAGGGGAGATTTAGGTTGGATGTCAGGGGGAAGTTCTTTACAGAGAGAGTGGTGAGGTGCTGGAACAGGCTGCCCAGAGAGGCTGTGGATGCCCTGTCCTGGAGGAGTTCAAGGCCAGGTTGGATGGGGCCCTGGGCAGCCTGGTCTAGTGTTAAATGGGGAGGTTGGTGGCCCTGCCTGTGGCAGGGGGTTGGAGATTCATGATCCTTGAGGTCCCTTCCAACCCAAGCCATTCTATGATTCTATAAAAGAAGGACCAAACTTCTTAAATCTTTTGCAGTATAGGATCACAAACTGTTGCACTGAAAGAAAAGATCAGTTACATGTCACAAAGGACCAGAAGACTATAGAAACCCACTGCAGATGGTGCTGTACTTGCATCCAGACCCTGGGACCCCTTTGAATCATTACACAGCCCAGAAGAGATTAAGACCCACTATCTGGGACACATGAGTTTAGGTCTAATAATGCTGCCAAGGCCACTCCACTTCATAGAATCATAGAATCACCAAGGTTGGAAAAGACCTCCAGGGTCATCCAATCCAACTGTCCACCAATCTCCACTATTTCCCACTAAACCACGTCCCTCAGTACAACACCTAACCCTTTCTTGAACACCACCAGGGACAGTGACTCTGCCATCTCCCTGGACATTCCATTCCAGTGCCTGCCCCCTCTTTCTCACACACCTATTAAAGCTCCCAAGGCCCTGACTATTTTGTTTGACCTCTATGTATCTGCATGAAGGATCACAACATATTAGTTATGTTACACACCAATATCAAGCCAAACAGCATGCTGCACTGATCTGGGATGCTCAAAACAGAACAGCAACTGCTTGCTGAATGGTTGTGCATTCCCAAGATATAACTACACATTAATTTTCCCTCATGCTCACTATTTTTTTTCCATTTAGGCACAAAACATTTGATGATCTGCCATCTTTGCAGTTGCTCATGACACACATTCAGTAAGCATATACTGCTCCTGGAGGAATATAAGAATTAGCTGCTGGCCCGAAACTTGGTGAAACACCATTTGCCTGTAACTAATCCCTCCTGCAGCATTAAAACTGATTGCTGCTGTGAGGGAGCTGCTGTGTATCTGGGAGACTAACTCACTATATAGTGAGATCAGTAGGAAAATTCCTATTTGTTAAATAGGCTTTGGATCAGGTAAGGGTGCTGTCATTTCCACATGGGTTTCTCATAACTAACACAAAGATGCTCATGTCATTAACTCTGAGAGTTACACTGCATCAAGCCTGCTGAAATTCATAATTATAAGAGCGTAAATCCAAAAGAATGAGAATTTGGATGTTACAAAACTAATGGTCAATAGCCCTAGCAGAGTTGCTACTGCAACTTGAATGTATGAACAGTGCAACTTAGAGAAAGGAGAATTACACAGGATATTTTTTATTTATTCCTCCCAAGCAAATGAGCAAAGCTACTGAAGGCATGGAGGAGTCCCTCCTTCTTTGTTCCACTGGAATGAAAGAGAACAGTCAACAGAAACTCTTTCACTGCCGCAAGAAGACAACTGCGCACCAAAAGACTTCACATGTTTGCTTTAAGTCTTTGGGCTCCAATTCATTTTCATAATAGAGCATAACAAGCTTGGAACTTCTCTGGATGCAGAAACAAATACTTTCTCCTGTTTGAAGAACGTGGGGGAAGAGATTGATGACATACATATGTATTCACCACAGTTGATCCGTTTCAGGAAAGCAATACGGCATCATAAAAGTATCTGTAAATATTTAAATAAGGGTTCTTTTACACTAAAAAAATATTACTTTTTTATTTTAAAAAACTACAGACCAACGTTTGAAGTGTTCTGATCTTACCAGGGAAACTGTTGACTTTGGGAGTTAATAGCTAATACAATATTAAGTACACATTTGCAGCTCATCAGGAGGAGCACACCCGCTGATCAGAAACGTGATGGAAAAGAAGAGTTGTTGATGAACTGTGGTCATTTGCCTCCTCAAATTTCCCTACTGACGCATGCGATTAGAGCCCCTGCAAAGAGAGCCAAGGCTGATTCCACTGAATAAAATAGCAAAGTGGGTTTTATTGGAGGAAGTCAACCAATCTGGGAGCATAAGTCTTACAGACTATCCTACAGAGCAGAATTCATTCTACCCATGCCAGAGCATCTTATTGTGGACTCCCCCATCATGGTGAAGAGAGAATTAATCACTCTAGTGTGCAGTTCATTTCACATGAATGCACATGGCAGCAAATCATATTAACTTCATCTTGGTCCCTGTCACACCTTTGAAATTGCCATTCAAACAATTACAGATAATGGGAAGAGAAACCGCACTAAAGCTTGTTTGTGCAAACTAAATATGGCACTAGACAGTCCACTTAATTGTACATAGCTGAAGTGTACAGAAGTAAAACACAGTCCTTGGCCACATTTCATACTTAGGCCACACCTATAGCTAGCAAGCTGATGGATCAACAATTAACAATTATTTAAAGAGCTGGCCAGAGAACAACAGCTTCTGAGGTTTTGATATGCATTCTGGTCACATGCTGGAAACAAAGCAAGAGCTTTTGGTGAAGTCTTTAATGAAAGTAAGTATTTTGAATTGACATTTATTGACAGATTGGTTGATTTTTGCCATTTAGATCATTCACGTTGGTAATCATGAGAGTATATCCTCTGAAACTCAAGAACCTAAAAAAAGTAGTCTCCAAACAGCATTACACCACATGATGGCAAGTTTGAGCATTATATCAGAGGCTGTAATTAACATTATTGCAGTTCTCAGTTTTGCATGGCACTGAGACAAGTGGCGATAATACATTGTCCAAAAAGAACTGGACAAAAGCTTTGAGCAGGCACACAAATTATGAGCTGACATGGCAAATAAGAAGTTCAGTGCAATTAGCAAAAGGAGGGTTCTGATCTGTTTCCTCCCACTCATCTATCCTCTACTAAACAATCCTTCAAATCACAAGGATTTATTCACCTGTGAAAAGGTCATATACCATTGTGCATTTATGGTATGTAGTCTGCTAATACATGGCAATTTGGGGGGCAGACATCATAGCCTGTGCAATTTATCATTCAATATCTGCTTCCAAAGCTACTTCAAAGAAGTGTTATTTTATTGAGTTGTTAGCTTTGTTTTCTAAGA
The DNA here is from genome assembly GCF_023343835.1 of Lagopus muta. Lineage (NCBI taxonomy): Eukaryota > Metazoa > Chordata > Aves > Galliformes > Phasianidae > Lagopus > Lagopus muta. Next base: position 66,733,428 of record NC_064433.1, read on the forward strand.
AAATGAAGCTTAAGGAACTTATTAAGAGATGAACGCATGTATGGATGGGTATGAACACATACACACCCTTCAATAACTTTTGAACTTACAGGCTAATTTCAGATAGGTCTTTACAGATCAGCAGAAATACTAAACTCAGTGAGATGAGACAGACTTCTTGTATTTACAGACTGGGGCTTTCAGAATAAAAAGCAAACAGACAAGAAGAAGGAGAGTTGCAGCATTTCCTAACTCTGGCTGAGCCAGAAACATGTCTGGGCAATCTCAGTAATACAGTTTCAGCATTTCTGATAACAAATAAAATTGGCAGTGGGAAGTAGCCTTAGCTTTGATTCATATTCCCTTTATAATAAGTATTTTTAAAATAATAACTCTTTCCTGCATCTTGACATCTCTAATGCTCTGTTGTGGAATAAGTTACAGCAAGGGCTTTGATGTTAGCAATCTCTTCCTCTCCACCCTACCTGACAAATGTCTGGTAAGGCTGTCCACTTCTAGGCAGTAGTATGCACCTTCATAAACTGAAAGTCCTAATCAGATTTGCTCCTTTAAAAAGTGATGGTCCTTCTTTGATTGCTTGTATTTTTACTATGCTATAATGGAAGAATATAGATTCTCTTGGCAGTATTTCAAAAGATTTCACGTTGCAATTTGTCAGATACTCTCACTTAAATCTCCTTACTGATGTTCTATTGAAAAGAAGTGACCTTTCAAAGGAAGGGACATCTATTAACCTTCAGAGACATTACTGATCTGATAACAGAATTGATGCTTTGCTAATTGCTAGGATAAGGGACTGAAAAGAAAGCCATGATCGTGACAAGAACAAGGGTCACAAGGCTTTGAATAATACATCATTCTTGGAACTTCTCTGACTTTTCCTTCTCAGACCATTTCAGTTATGTATTTTAGGAGAGCAAAATTCATTGGGCAACAACTCGTTGGATACATTTTCATGAGGAAATGTTTTTTTGTCCTCATATGAAAAGATCACCCAACAACTCACATCGGCCAAGTGTTTTTCATTCTTCCTTCCTCCCTTACCCTTCACATTTCATTGTCATCTTATTTGCATCATTTTTTTAAATTATTTTTTACTTTTTTTGTGTCAGTTTTCAGGAAGCAGGCTGTTAGCTGGGAAAACTAATTCTATTCTCTTAAAAAAACAAAGAACTACAAAGTCTGTCTTCATGACAGGTTGTTCACTGGTTATCCTTTTTTTGAAAAGAGCCTCCAGAACTCTGCCTTGCACTAACAAGTCTGTGGCCTTAACAGACCCTGCTTTCCTCACATGTGACCCCCACACATCCCCTGCCGTTGGCAGCTCAGCTCTGGAGCTTCAGTTGTTGCTGCCTGCATGACTGTGCCCAGCCCCATCCCAACCTACTGATGGGGCATTCCCTAAAGCCCCACACCTACACTACTATTTCCAGTCTCATTTCTGACCCCGTTGGTTAGATGATCCTTGTACCTAAATTCTAGGTAGTCCCAGCTCCAATCTGGTCTCTTGCTGCTTCTGAATCAACTCTCCTAGACATATCCCACACCTGGTTCATCAGCTCACCTTGTTTTAGAACATCAGTGACACTGAAGCTTGGGACTACCTCTGTCACCAGATATTGCAGGACTGTGCCCTGGACTGTGCTGAAGTGACCACATGTCCCAGCCCACCTTTCCTGTGTGGGGTAGTCTCTCTCAGGCTTCTCTGTATGCAAGAATTTGTATTCTGATCTGAACAACATATTAAACATGCAGAGAGAAATATCATTCTCCTTGATTTACACTTCAGACAGTCCAGCCTGCCTGGCTACAGCTACTCACAGTGCTCAAGCAGGAGCTGGTTCAGAACATTTAAGTCTTGCTTTCAAAGACTTAAAATCAGGAAATCCTGCACGTAGAGAGGCAGGAAGGACACAGTCTACAAAAGCTCAGACCAGAATTTCACCCATTGACTGATATCACTACTTACGGATAAATGAACAGGACAGTTTGAGAGACACAGGAAGCCCTCTTGAAAGTATTGGTACTAAGAGAACAGTAAAGTTTCAGAATGGAGAAAAACAGAACTGCGATTTCAAAGTACCTTGAGATTTAATTATTCATAAGCACTAATGGAGAGGGCAAACAGCAAAATTTCCATTTCAGAATCATCACACGCTTAAAGGTGCTATGAAAAATCACCAGAAGTGTGAAACAGCCATCAGTCATGCTGTAAAAAGCAAGATTAAATATTTCTCCTAGCTAACGGTCTTACACTAAGGATGGTAATCATCAGTTATACAAAGCCCACAGAGGGTTATTCCAGGAAATAGTCCTTAAAAAGAAAGGCAGGATGGCTTGGAAGTGCATGCAAACAAAACCACATGAACGATCTGCCCACAAAGGGATATTAATAATCTACAGACACCACACACACAAACAGCCACACTGGGTACAGGACAGGCAGCACATCCTCCTATTCTGTCTTCTTCAGATGAAGAGCTGAGGATCTTGCTAATATAGGAAATGAGAGGAAGGAAACCTTATATCTCATCTCAAAGGGCAAGTTCAGGAAAAGCAGGGGTTTATTTACAGTCTTCTGAAGTCCATGCCTGCCAGATGGCCCTTCCAAGCATCTCAGTGTGGCACAGCTTTGGGCAGCATTAAGACTTTTCAGAGCTGGTCTGACCACACAGCAGGAAGGAATTAGGCATCTGTGCCAAGTGCCAGCCAGCAACAAGATGATACCCTACTGCATCAAGGTGCAGATGATCTCATTTTCTGTAGATGAGGACATTAAAGTTGTGCTTTTTCCTAAGTAATAGGGTTGTTTGGCTTTTAGTTCCCCAGAAAATATTCCTGTAAAGGGCCTCTGAGGATGCTATACTACATAGGAACCTAACATTTATTCTTCTGAAAATACCGTTCTCCACCCTTAGCAACTGATCCAGGACTCTATATTGCCTTTCAAAGTTAAATACAGGCCCTATTGACTCTTAGGAGGCCAAGATTTAAACCCCTTTGTTTTCTTAGAGCAGAACATACACACTCACAGAAATCACTCATCTGATTCATTTCCTCTGGCATTGTATTGTTAAGTTGTTTAAACAAAATGTTCAGCTTTTTCATCTTCCTCTCTCTCCAGAGACCTCTTTTTCCCCCATCTGGGAGAAAAATCTAACTTTCTTATTAAGTTGTTACTGCAGCTAATAGCCTAGAGGGAGAAAAGCCCCCTTGTGAACCTTGAAAAATGCTGTGTTAGCACTTGTAAAGTAGACAAATGAAAGAAGGAAAATGCTGTACATTATAGGCTTAAATTTTGATACTATGCTACCACAGGCTGCTCTTGGATTCATTTGACTCTTGCTTTGTTGGTTTCCCAGATTTTCTGAACTTCAGACATTAAACCTGGTCCACACCACTGGGTTCTGAAGGATTTCTTCTGACTTGAGAAAAAGAGCATCTGACTGCAGAAGCCCTGCACTCATCTGCTGGGATTGCTAGTATCTAGTATTTTATGAGATATTACATGAGACTGTCTGAAGGGACAATAAATAAAACTATTAAAATAAATAAATAAATAAATAAAAGCCAAGAAAGGGATTCACTGAGGCTCCATAACCAAGCATCCACTGCAAGAAGCCAGTTAACCAATTGTTAAGGCTATGTTTAAGGGAGTAACCTTTAACAGGCCTGTGTCCCTCATCAAACTATTACAAACTGCTGTTAGTAGCAGGGCAGAATGCAGAAGGAAAAAGGAAATCCAGCAGCAAGAAGGCGAAAAGATAAATCCAACTTCCGTTTTGACCATCTTCGTCACACAAGAAGCCTGATATGCTTTGCCCTGGGTGCATTCCTCCTTGGTACAAGGAGTGTCCCAACCAGCAGCACAGGACTTCAGCAAGATCAGCAGAAATCTTCCCCTTCATGCCACAGGAAACACTTCTTGCCTTCAGCGCTTCTCCCCACTCCACTCCTCCTCCCACACATTAATCACCTCTCTTCATGCTTGAAAATGAAGTGGATGGAAAAAAAAAAAAAAAAATCATCATCATTCAGTAACAGCAACTTCAATTCACCAGGGGAAACAATAGAGGCACGGGAACACAGGGAGGAAGTGTTTGCATAGGCATAGGAACAGCCAGGAAAACTAACTCATAAAGAGACAAAATAAGCAAACTGCACCCTGCCCGTCACCCCCTATGAAACATTCCTCAGCCAGCTGCACGCTGGCCAGGACACCTGGTGCAGGTGCCAAAACCTCCTGCTGGCAGCCACCCAGGGGATTCTGCTCCTCCACAGGGCTGCCCCAGGCAGAGGGAAAGTTGGCAGCTGCCTTGGGCAGCAATGCAGCGTGGGTGTTTGGAACAGCCGTGCTCTGCTATTTCCTTTGCTTGTGGTGCACTGGGCTTGCTGCTAACAACTGCTATAGAAGCTGCAGTCCTGCTGCTATTTCTGCCTCGTGGCGAGCAGGAGGCAAGGTGGGCAGCAGGAGAGGGAGGGCTGAAAGTGCCAGGCTGTGCTTCGGCACCAGCTGCTGCAGGGGGTGACAGCTCTGCACGCCTCCCTCACACCTGACGGTATCGTGTGATCCACACACTGTCCTACACCTCATGGAAGGATGGCCAAGTCACAGTCTGTCCCTAAATACATATACCCTGAGTGATTTTGATTCTATCATTGATAAACTTCTTTTTTTTTTTTTTTTTTATTGCTCTTTTCTACTCTTTCAAGGGCTTTATCACTCTGTAGAGCAAGCACCTTAGATCTGGAGTGCCCCACACCAGGCAATGTTGTGCTTACCTTGTGCCCTGCTGTTAGCAGCTACTCAAGGGGTGGTGGTGACAACTTTCCACAACAGCCTTCCAGCAGAACAGTCCATAGCTAACAGCTTTACAGTAGACACAGGCCTAGTTCTGGCTGAACTAAAGCCAATCCCCAGCAACTCACCTGGGCTGACCTGCATTATGAAAACACCTCATATTCATCCAAGCTTCACAATCTCCCTCAGGCAGTGCTCAGCCTCCCCATCTCAAATACACCCCCTGAGAAAGGCCAAAACACCTGGACAGGGCATAAGCAGCAAACCTTATCCGTGCTGGGCTAACCTCTCTCCACACAAAGGCTCCAGGGACATAAGCTTTGCTTCTGCCTTTGTGCTGTATTGCAGAAACAACAGCCAACAGGAAGGGAGGGAGGAAGGGATGAGAAATGGGTACACAGAGGACATCACACAGTGATAGGCCTGTACTGCTGACACAGGAAGCCCTCTGCCTGTGACAGTGTCAGTGATCACATACACGTGGACCTGGGTAAGAACTGACTGCGACAAGAGAAGAAGAGACAGTCCAAAAAAAAAGCCAAACCACACTTTTCTGTATTACACTTTCCTTGGGAAGCAGACAATCGTATATAGTGCACTGCACTAAACCAGTCACATTTTATCTGTCTGCACACAACACAGTGTTAGTTAAGAGAAGTCATGCTATGGTTGTTATTTTTATTCCTGAAAGTAGCTGGATCAAATCAGCTACTGAGAAGCACTGAATTTTACCGCAGAGAATATGAAAAAGAATGAAGACGCATTACATTTGGACTAGCACTGATTTCCCAGAAAGTACACAGGACTATTTAAAGTTACTAACCAGAACACTGTCTGAAGGAAGACTCCAGCAGTCTTCTTCTGCCTTCTTCATTCCACAAACCTTTAGTATCGCTGGCATTTCCTCAAGGTATTAAAAATAGCAAGAGCTAATCGTTGCCTTTGCTGTTTCCATTCAGATCATTAAAGTCAACTGTTCTGCTTTTGGCAGTAGCACTTACCTATGTCTCTGCAGTAAGGCTGAAGACTTCTTACTGTGCTCTTTTGCTATATGTATACAAAACAAGAACTCCTTTCTAGCCAACACCAGAAAGTAACAGCTTCTCTCATCAGCCAGTCTAGCTCCCATCTCACCAGGTGTTATTTTAAGTGTGCTCTAGTACATAGAAAGATCTTGCTCACTTAAAAACAACCCTCCCACCCAACCCTCTCAAAAAAAAACCCAAAACAAAACAAAACAAAAACCACCAAAACACTCCCAACACATCAGACCACTCAAAAAAACAAACAAACAAAAACCAAACTTCAGTGATCTCCAGACTTTTACAGTGTTCCCACCAAGAGTCTCTTCCCAAAGTGAAGCGTTCACAACCTATCTGCCTGCTCAGACTGGCTCAAACTGGGGGCCAGACATTCAGGTAAAGAGCACAGCACAGCCATAGCTGAACAGCTTTTCTGGAAATGCCAGCGGTGTTTAGAAACAGCATACAAAATGCTTCATCTGAGGGTTCAGACCTACGTGATTTTTTGCAGAGGGCACCAATAGTTATCTACTCATGAGACTTCATGGCCTCATCTATTTGGCTTTTCCCACCCGGCTGGGCTGTAAGGCTGTTGCTCCTTGCCGAAGGGTAAAGAGATGGAGTGAAACACTTCGGTCTCTCGAGTACAAAGTCAGAAACTGAATACAGAACCACTTTCCCCTTTTGTTGGGTCTTCATTGTCAGCATCACGAGTGTCATTACCGATCAGCAAGGAGACTACCTAACCACACAGAGAGCTTTTGTCTTGTGACTTTGGCTCCGTTCTCTCGAGCACCTCTGCAATACAAATGCTAATTCATGCTTTGTTCTCTTTAAATTCATGCGCAGGGAAGATTTCCATTGTCAAACTGTTATTTTAGTAGTTTCATCGGGAAACCAAAGCAGGTCAGACAGGAAAATTAACCCTGAGGTTTAGGAGGGAACCTGGAAAGCCTGAAGCTGGCAATACTGATCACAATTAATCTAGTTTGAAGAATGCTATTTTTAACATGGTATCTGCAGCTTGAATTACTGACATTTCAAGGACCTCTTCTCATTTCCCTTTGACCTTAGGTTTTCATTCTTGGGTACGTTTTCTTTAAAAAGCAAAACAAAACAAAACAAAAAACCCACAACCACACCAATCCTAAACAATCTCTACTCGTTTCCACCCCTTCCTTTGTGTCTGGTCCCCACCAGTTTTTGCACCTCAGTTGCAGTAAATTGACTGCAACCAAAACCATCATCTCCACAGGGAAGAAGTTCTGCTCACTTACAAGACTGATAGAGCCAGCTCCAGAACTAATGAGAACTTAAACACCTCTTGGACTTGGGAAGGTGGGAAGTGCTCCCAAGATGCTCACCAGGAATGAGATTTAGCATTAAAATAGAATTTAATAATGGAAGTGCTAACAGATCTTTTAATGAAACAGCTCTGGCACTCAGTTTATAGCAGGGTACTATACATTTAAATAACAATCTAGCATTGAAAGCTTACTGCATAAGGCCTTTAGTAATCTCTACATCTCTCAAATAGCTTCTTCGCAGTTTTAAAACACTTAGCAAACACTAAAGAATTAAGCATCACATCACCTCCCTTGCAAAATGAGGGGACTCACCATGCTAGCACTCTGACTCACTGCCTGCATTTCAGGTTACTCAAACAATTCACATTTTCATCATTCTCCTCGGAATCAATACCTGCTCTTCCCTTGTCAGCCAATGCATTTGAATCCACTGTAGATGCAGAGGCAAGCAGACATTTCAAATCAATGCGTTAAAAAAGGGATTTTTCACATTTGAAAAGCTCAGCTATTGCATAGTCCAGCACTATTTCCCTTGCCATCAGCAGGTGTGCCCAAGGGAAGCAATGCTGCATGCTGACCATAAAGACAGACCTGTATTAGATGCTGTTAGAACAGCAGCCATGCTCCAAAAAGCATCCTTTCCATCACTCCCACTCGCTGTGCTTTGGTTCATAACACAGAGAGGCTGAGAGCCTGCAGAGCAAACTTAGTTAAAATCAAACTAAACAGAGCAATAGCCCCATTTGCAAATGGATGCACTGCTTGGGGATGAGGCTGAGAGTAGCCCAGAATACATACATTGCAGATACCAGGACCTGAGCAACAGTTACTTTGTTCTACAAGTCAATTCCTATGGGTCGGCACTATTTTTTTTTACTGTAGGTGTAGTAGCCACAAACAACCTGCTCCTGAGAAGTGATGCCATTTAAATGAGCAAGTTATCTTGGCAGAAAAGCCAAAGCATCAGTTCTTTCCTTTCACGTGGCAATCTGTAGAATAAAAAGCCTTGCTTAAACTCATACAGATGCAGTGCTAGTCATCTATGCCAGCTGATAGCCATAGCTATCCATATGGATCCATAGCTTTCATTGCACTTCAGCAATTCCAGAAAACCAGCCAGCATATTGCCCCTGAAGGAATGGGCTTCTATCTACACAATAACACCACACTCAGCCCTGACACATTCCCTTCCTCAGTGGAACAGGAACACCTGCAACCCAAGCAAATTGGAATCCTACTTACAACACTGAGAAGTCCTGAGCTTTCCCTTCTCTGAGATTTTCTTTTATTGCTCCTGTCCAGAACCCATGACAAATCACCCACAAACATAATCAAGAAATGCCCAAGGAGGCTGTGGATGCCCCATCCCTGGAGGCATTCAAGGCCAGGCTGGATGTGGCTCTGGGCAGCCTGGTCTGGTGGTTGGCGACCCTGCACACAGCAGGGGGGTTGAAACGAGGTGGTCATTGTGGTCCTTTTCAACCCAGGCCATTCTATGATTTTATGAAATGAAAGGGAGCGTGCAGTCTGATATGAGGCAATGCCCTGTGTCTGTTAAGTGGACAAACACACCTCTGCAAGTGACTACGTGAATTATGAAGTAAGACCAAATTCATATTCACAAAAATATTATTTACTACCTTATTTCATAAGAGTAATTTAAACCTTAGAATTTACTTAATACTCTGGGTGGAGACCACAAAAGCAGTAAGCTAGCTTCACACCACATGCAGTTCTGGTCCTTTTTCCTATCTTTGAAGAAGGAAAAAAGAGGCATCAATGACCGTGACTGATACAGCAATGAGGCACAAGGGCCAGTGAGCACTTATGGTAGATTATTGAGTCCTGGTAATCCAAATGATGAAAATGTTGAAAAAGCCCAGAGCTAGTGCAATGTTCTGCCCTGTCCCAAGGCTTTTGCATTGCATTCAAGCACTGAATTCAGTAACATGCTCTCCAGCATCATTGCTGCAGTTCATTGTAGGCCATTTTGTGCTAACCTGCTCTGGAAGGAAATTCAGCTCTGTGGGAACAACAGCATAATTATGAGGCGCTGGAGATGCATTTTTAAGGCCAAGTTTATCCTTCTCACCTGTAAACAATTTTGTTTTTGGAGTTCCAGACAGTGTTGGAGTTGCAGTACCTGGTCCTGTAATTTCGGCTTCTGGAATAGTTCTTTCTTGTGCCTAATGTTTTGGGGGACAAGGAAAAATACACTGGGCTGGGGTTTTAAATTTTGTTTTTACAAAGAATCAAATTCCGTTATTACTGTTGTGAAACACAAACCACTAGCACTGGGAAGCAGGGGTAGAGAAGCCATGGAAATTTTGTCTGACCTGTGTTGTTTGATACCTCAGATCCCCTCATTAGGGCATACTGATTTGTAGTCACCATGGCAAAGGCAGCAGGCTTGCAAGAGTAGGTAGGTTCACTGCTTACCTTCCTGTACCCTTGTTTCTACTCATGCCATTTGCAACTGCCAATCTCGAAAAAGGTAAGGTTTGGCTCAGCAAGGCTTTCCAGAAGAGACTTGTGTATAAAAGTCTGCCAGCTGTAAGCCAGTTTTGGTGACTTGCAGATGTTACAGAAAAGCAGCATTTTTATTTTCTTTTAAAATGCACTGATTTTATTTATATTGTTTTGGAATATTGGAATTGTATATTGGAAGCTTTTTGACCATGTAGAGAGACGAAGAAAAGTGGGTGCAAACAGACTTACTTGGATCCTCCCTTCTTTGTTTTGTAACAACTCTTGGAAGTACTTACTTGGCGGAGAGGAAAATATTATTAAAGTTTGGACCCTCTTAGTCACTGCTTCTCTCTGAATAGATCATGAGCCATTGTTTTCATCCTCTCTTTGGTATGAGTGCTGGGGGCAAGTTTTGCTGAAGTGACTTTCTGGAGCAGATTTTTGATTTCCTGGATCAACTTCTGGCAAGGATACTGCTTGCTGCAGGATGGTAGCCCAAAGTGGATACCAGTGCAAGCTTCATGCTGCTAAGAAATATACATTCAACCCTAATTCAGTAAAAAGGTAAAGCCTCCCCTTACTGGGTTCAAGCTTTTTCTTCTGGGAGTAATCAAGACAGAGCCTAAATATGTCATGCATTGTCACTGAACAAGATTTAAAACTGCTGTTTACTTTTAATTTTAATGAGTGAAAACTAACTAACTAACTAAATAAATAAATAAAAGAAATGAAGCTATGTAAAACATTAGCCTGGGGATCATGTAATTTGGCCCAAGATCTTTCCCAGTCTCACTGACATAACTGAATATACACTGCAAAAAGTCAACTGTGCCATAGAACGTAGCCCATTGCTTTACAGAATACCCAACCAAACAAGTGATTAAGATGCTCAAGGCACTAAAGAGGCAAATAAAGTTCACTAGGTAGGACTTATTTACATTCCTCTCATGCTTCTTTTTGGAAGGAAAAAAGTGTTTTCAAATCAAAAAACATTTTTTTCAGAAGGCATCTGATTTCCTCAAATATGTTTGGAAAATATCTCTTCCTGGTAATAATAATAATCATAATTTTTCCACTGAGCTGTGGTATAGGACAACTTGTTTCTAGCCTTGTTCTTGAATTGGTGTTTGGATTGACCTTGGGCCTGGCTTGTTAACCTTGCTTTCCCCTGAAGTTCAGCAGTCAGTGACTAGGACCTGCTGTTATCACTGCCTCTACTCTACTCACTCAGCTCAAATCCCATGGGTCCATGCATTGTGGATGGGGAAGTGTGGTCTTGGGGTCACCCTGCTTGCCTTCCTGGGTTGCTTCCTGTTGTTGTTCAGCTCGCTGCCTCGCAAACTGAGTCTTCTTGGACAAGTTTTCATGCTATTGCTTGTTTATTCTATTACAAAGATGTTCCACAGTTGTGCAGTAGGTTTTTCACCAGCAATGTAAAAGAAGAATACTTAGCAGCAGGGGAGGTCATCTCTAGAGGTTGCAGCAAAGAATTTGTAATTCTGTATTTCTGTTATTCGCAGTACAGTATTCGTACCAAACTAAATTATTCATTTTCCTGGTACCTCATTCTTACTGTCTCTTGGTAGGAGTAATGCTGCTTGTCTACTTGTTGGCTTGTCACAAAGCTTAAATATATTTACATTATTTAAATGACTTTAGATGAAATGAAGCACTGTCATTGTGAAAATATTTAAACCTGCTCCACTGCCAACACAGTCAAAATGCTGTTATTATACATAAACGCCAGGATGTATTCACTTCTGCAGTCTACAGAGAGTGGAGGATGTGTAGAAATGCCTGGGGTTATGCTGACACTCTGGATACTTCAACACCCTGCTCAGCTTCTTGAAGTCCCAAGACATTCAGCAACACAGTGATACCTGGAGGCAATTCTTGATGGCTTGCTGGCAAGGAGGTTCATGAGCTCCATGAGGGTTTTGCTGTCTTTCAGTTTTTGGGTTTTTTTTTTCATAAATAAGCACAGAAGAAACAAAAAGCCAAGCTGAGAGAATTTTATATGTACTTAGAAACGCACAACAGCAACAAAGCAACTCCAAGTCAAGGCTGCTGCTCCAGATCAGCTGATGGCCACTGTCGTGGAAGGATGACATTCTATACCACAAGAAAGATGTTGACTTAGCAAGGAGCTAAGGAGCTTGAAAGATGAATCCTAAATTCCTAAATCTTAAAATCAGGCTAAAATCCTAAATTCTCCTTGATTCCATAACAAAACCTACCATTCAACGCCTGAACGATGCAGATCTAAAGTATACAGCTCCCTGCTGCTGCCAATTAATTGATAATATCATTGCCATTGCTGATTGGGGATAATTCCACTGTATCATTAATAACCTTTATAGGTTTTGCCAGGCTTAGAAGGCTTAACTGAGTTTGGAGAGACAATTTGATAGACATACTCTTAGTGAAGAAACACATCTGCCTCCAGAAGTCAAAGAGCAATACTTGTAGGAGCAGAATGTTTTGCTCTGTGCCCTATCCATCGAAATGCTCTATCTTCTCCGTAAGGACAACAAATAAAACAATCTAACTGGCATTTCCTCCCTGTTTAACATGGTAACTACTCATGGAAATCCAGCCTGCTACAGTCACAAAACAAAAAGAATATAAGCCTTTCGTAAACATAAGCAATAGGTAAAAATGCTTTTTGGTACACCAGCATGAAAAAGACAAGAAGTCACAAATGAAGATGTGTGCTAAATTGCTACATCTCTAAAATTAATCAGCCCTGGAGATCTGCCAGGTTACTTTACAATGCAGTGCTTTCCTTGGTGTTTTGTTTTCCTTTTATCAGGTGCTAGGCTGGCCAGGCTTCACGCCTGCATCCCACACAACACTCTTGGATCTTCAAAGTAGTAATATACACTTTTAGATGTTGCACAAATAACCATGACATGTTTGCCAATTTTACTCTTTTTGTCTGTTGTTAACAAACCATGCCATTTCTAGTTTCCTGCATTAACTCAAGCTTAATTATCTTGTAATCTTACAGGTGTAAATGGAATTAAACCAAGGAAACATAATAGTAAGAATAATTACCATGTGGATAACAAAGACACTATAGGGCCTTAGATGTTTGTATATGACGATAACCTTGTCACGCAGTGTTTGTATTTCCTCAATACTAACTTAATATCTTTGAGAATAACAGAGTGAAACTGATTGTCTTGCACATTATTAACCAACTCCTTCAATTTAAATTGACTTTCCAGTTTGCAGAGCAACCAAAAATTTTGCATGGGACAGAGATGTGGCAATTTTGTTCTTAGATAACAATGCAAATATGAGACTAAGCTATGAATAACAATTGTAGTAATCCATACCAAAGAAGTTTCATTGTTTATTGCATTGACTGGTGAGCTTTTATGGACAGCAGAGATTCCTATGCCCTGCATTGGATTCCTGGCAGGAAACATCATTTGCTAAACTTCCTGCCTGCCACAGCAGGGAAGAAGAAGGCAATAAACATTTCTCTATCAGGGCCACTGAGTAGCACAGGACATCTGGGGGGAAGAGCTCCCTACTCGACAGGAAGAACAGTGAACAAACAGAGAAAAGGGATAAGAAAAGGCAAGTACAGAGAGGATGGCAAGTTCAAAACACACGGTACCTCTAAAAACAAATCATTTGGACACCATTTACTAACATGGTACGAGGATTGTGTGATACCAGCATGTTTTTTAGATTTTCCTGTACTTTCTGAAGACAGCAACCAGTTAAACAAATTATAGTTTTTAAAGCCCACAGAAGTACTCATGTTTTACAGGAAAAATATGGACTTATCAAACATCTCCCTAATAGGCACAAACTGAAAGGTCTGATTTGCCAGGTCATGTGTCTCTCTTTATAGAGGAAGGACAGAAGTTGAAGGCCCAGTGCATCAAAAAACTATTTCTCTTGCAAATGCACAAATAAATGCAGCAGTTTTGTCTAACTGTTAACAGAAGCTGTACTGGCTTTTCATCTCCCTGAGCTCATTCTCACATCAACTGCTAATATAGCAAGTTATATTGAATTGATTCTCATCAAAGTTTGCTGATCAGGATCCAGACCTTCAAGCTGGCAGGAAGCTTTGAGTATGGATTTGTCCTAAGCATGAGGAAGGCTAGCATATTTTGAATAAACATGGGCTCCCCTGGTGCAGTGCCAGTTTGTCATCTAAATATGAAAAGTGTATTTATGGGTAGTAAATGCCAAAACACTAAAAGCTTGGAGACCCCTGAGAACCCTGCCAAGAGACAGCTCCCCAGTCTTGTGAGCCTTAACAAAGCAAAGCAGAGAAAAGCCCTGCCCAGTATTTGCATTTCAAAAGCATTAACAGTTTATTTAATAATATTTGTAATGTGTTCAGTGAATAAGCTACAGTGAATTTTAACATTCTTATGCCTAGGTAAACCTGAGCTCCCTAAACTGCTGATGTGAGTTAAAGGCCCCAGCAATGCTGATACTTACATGGAGTAGCAGACTGCTGCCCACTACCTGCTTGCAACACCAGGCTGGTGTGAGCTGCAGCCTCCAATAAAAGAGAGCTCCAAGTATGTGAAGTAGCTCTAACTGCTGTCTAGGAAGAGTAAAAGGAATTCTCTCTTTAGGGGAAGTATCCATACTCCCACTCTCCCAGGGACTTAAGGAAAAGCAAGCCCAGCTTTCAAGGACCTCTCTTTGCAGTCCCCATCTGCCCATAATCTGCAGAGGCTTTATTCACCTCTTCACCACACCATGGCCTCTCATCACTGGGGCAGCAGAAGTCACTTGTACCTGTAGTGCCAGAGCTGACTCTACTGTTGCCAAACTGGATGAGGTCTCTCTGAAGGTCGAACACTCACACTGACGCAGGTACTGTTTGCATAGCAATGCAAATAGTTTTGCTCCTATATTGCCAGTGCAGAGTGCAGCAGGCTTGGGCTGTGGTTGCTCTAGGCCTCTGCTGGCAGCCAGCCAGCTAGAAAGCTGATTTTAACTGCAAGGAGCAGCATGGCTGGGTCTGGAGCAAGGACAGAAATAGGGCTCTGTACTTAGCCACTGTGTCTTCTCTCACTTCAGTGCTGAAGAGCCATGCCTGAGACCGGCTCCATGCCAGCTCCAAAGCACACACCAGTTGCAGAAGAGTATCTGTGTGTGCCCAAGTGGTGTAGGAACCACCCTCACTCACAGCCAGGGATACAGCTGAGTACACCATTGTGTTGCTGGACACTGACCAACCCACCCCTGAAGGGAGTGAGCAGTAATTCATGCCAAAAGCTGTATTAAACCTGGGATGTGCCAAGCGCATGCAAGAGGAAGCTGTACATCCAGCACTTCGTGGCATGTTGCCTATTAGCACAAGATCAGAGGTGATATTTTTTGTAAACACCCCAGAAATAGTCAGATGTGAGAAAACACTGTACAGTTTCCTGAAAACCCAGTTTTGTTCCTTGCCTTCTCTGAGACACCATGATGACGGTTTTTAGCTGTGCAAGCTCTTTCCTGGCAAAATGCAGCTGCATAGGGTCCCCCTCCAGCCCTTGGCCTCCACAAATTTCCCACCTCCTGAATGGAGAGGAGCTGCAGGTGCTGTGCTGCTTCATTCCTAGTCAGATCAGCACTGTTCTCCTCTGCTCTGTATACACACAAAATGAGCTTTACTTAATAATAGGCTGGGTTTTCTTCCTCAGACTCAGAGGCACATTTAGGGACAATGCAAAAAAAAGCCCCCTTCCCTGACACCTGTGTTTTATCTGGTGCTCTCACCTCAGGTCTGACGGGAGCCATCTTGTTAGCCACGCTGCAGACCAGCCCCTGTCCGGCCCTGTGCACACTGGTCAGAACTCACTCCTGTCCCACAGACAGAGCCCCTGCCCCACAGATGGGCCCAGCCGATCTCACTGTGCCCTGGGCTGCCTTTCACCTCAGAGGCCGTGGGTCTAGAATGGGGTGGGGAGGGCAATGAAGGGCATACTCTGGGAAGGGCCTACCCTGGGAAGGGCCTACCCTGGCCCTGGTCCCCCTGCCCGGGTCTAGGCAAAGCCAGGGTTGGCTGCAACAAGGGAGAAATTTCCTCTGGCAGGCCACTGCTGCTGGGAGTGTGTCTCATCTCTTTGTTTCCACGGTGCTTCAGAAATATATCGTGTACCAGGCTGTTCCTGAGCCATGGCTCATGACACAGAGAAGCACCTCTCCGCTTGGCTGCCAGTGTTGCTCCTCGGAGTTTCTGCCCCTGGCTTGGTGTGTGTTGACCACACATGTTAGGAAGATTGTTGCCCTAGAGGCTCAACACAGTTGTGACAAAAGAAGGTAGGATTTGAGAACCAGGCATCCTCCCAAAGCCTAGATTGCTCCCATTGCTTTCAGGGTGGAGGCTCTTATTTCATGCCTGCCAGCTGAAGGTGATAATGTACAGAGGCACTGATGGCAGAATACCTCTATTTTTTTTACCCATAAAACAACAGATCCACGCTATTGCTCAGCTTACCTAAGAGAAGTACTTTTTTTGGGAGGGTGAAGAAACAAAATGACTTTCCTTAAGGAAAAGTGACTTTTCCTCTGAGCAAAGCAGCAGTTTTGGTACATGATTCCTCTGGGGTTTTGCTATTGCTTCTGATTGTTTTTTTTTTAATCTTGCTGCTGCTGCTCTCCAGAGGCCTATAAAGCTGCCAAAGTACAGTAGGCAGGTTTTCACATAATTACAACTCTTTCTTTCTCAAATGCCCAACCTGATTGACCAATTAAAGTATTTAATTCTCTGAGAAAGAGTCTGTCATTAACTGTAATTTGTTCTAGTCTCACCGGTTCTTTCATGGCTGCTTCTGGTGAAAGGACCATTATATATAACCATTTCAATCTCCATATTATAGTGTGAATTTTTTGATAGTTTGCTATAAATAGGATTGATTCATACGATGAATAATGAATTCATTGCCAGTCTTTTACCAACTACTTAATGACTGTCAAGATACATTAAACATCCTTAGCTGTACACTGGGGTCTGAGCTTATTCTTGGCTAGCATATCTGACTGTATCAAGAAACCCACACTCAGAGCATTAATGCTAAGTGAAAAATAGTCTCAGTGACTATGAATAATTTTTAGAGTGCTTTATTTCCTCATAAATATTGACACTGATCATTATAAATGCCTTCCAAAAGAGGTGATCAGATTGATTACATAATCTATCATCATTAAACATAGAGAGAAAATGAAAAATGAAAAAAGGGGGAAAAAAAGAGAAAAGGAAAAAAAGAAAAAAAAAAAAAAAAACACATTAAAAAAACCCCAAACATATTCTCACCAAGGCTCTCCTGGTATTCTCATCTAAAAGAGCTTGTCACAGTGGTAGGCCCTGTACAAATTAAAGACACTTTTGAAGCTGTATTGTATTTAGACTAGCTTGTTAGTGAGACAGTATAAAGCCATTTGTATCTTAGTTTTTCTCAGATCTCTCTTTCATGCCATTTCCATGTAACAGTGTAGTTAGCAGAGTGTGCCTACCACCACACCCACTTTCAGAATACCGTGGGTCTTGCTTGAAGGTCATAGACCACAAGGCCTGCTCTTGCCCAGCCCCTCATCACTGAACCAGCGAGGGTTGATGCTCAGTGATGAGATGATGCATGAGCTCTTGTGATCTTCTGTGCTACCCTGGAGTTCCCTTATAGCAAGTTCACAGATCCTCAGGGAAAGGCATTGTAGAGATGTCCAAATAAAGCCTAAGATGTACCCATGGGGACAGGGAGAGCCAAGGAGAGAGGAAAAATATTGTTTAAATTTCAGCCTGGAGAAGAGAAGGCTCTGGGGAGACCTGATGTCAGCCTTTCAGTATCTAATGGGGTGCTATAAGAAAGAAGGGGACAGACTCTTTAGCAGAGTTTGTTGGGACAGGACAAGGGGAAATGGTTTCAAACTAAAAGAGGGGAGATTTAGATTGGATATAAGGGAAAAGATTTTTACAATAAGGATGGTGAGACACTGGAATAGGTTGTCCAGAGAGGTGGTGAATGCCACCCCCATCACTGGAGACGTTGATGGTGAGGCTGAATGGGGCTCTGAGAAACTTATCTAGCTGTAGCTGCTCACTGCAAGGGAATTGGACTAAATGAGCTTTAAGGGTCCTTTCCAGCTCAAACAATTCTATAATTCTATATCCCTTACACCATTGTTCATTTCCAGCTCTTGCATTTACCAGGCCCAAGGAGAAGCATCTCTTATGCTGCAGGAATATAAATCCATAGCATCTATTTTTAAAGAAATCTAAGTAGAGCTAGGCAATATGGTCTATGGGGAAGGCCTGTGATGTACGATCATGCTACATAACATTAGCTAATGTAATTTATCTTGATACTGGAAACAACCTGGAGGCATCTCTGTGATAGTTTATGAATTCCGCATGAGACCTCATTATTTGTTATTATGTGCACTGTGTACATCGAGTGTGATAATTCAGTAGCATATTGCCAGGGAGTGTAGGGAGGACGAATTACAGATGGGTTATGGACAAGGTCTGGATCACAGACACTCACCACCCCTCCATGATTATTAGTTTGCTTCCTTCCTTCCTTTCTTTCTCCAAACACTTTAAAAAGGCTCTGAAAGCACAAAAAGGTGATAAAGTTTGGGAATACCTTCAAAGACATTTTCTAAGAGAAAAGAGAATAAGCCCATATACTCGTGCTGATCCCTGCAACACATTTTCTGCTACTGTACCTAGTTCTCAACTAATCTGATCGATGCCAAATTAAACTCCTCCTTGCAGTCGTTAAGGAAATTCATCTATGACACTTGAACGTGATGCAGGCACTTGAAGCTCTACTTGGCTTTCTTCCTCAGTAAACCATGAAGACATGGAAATAACAAGCTTTGTAATCTGGAGAAACAAAAATATACACTGATCAGCCAAAGAGAAGTCTTTAGTCAATATTCCTGAAGCCAAAGCATTAAAAATATATATTACTTTCATGTAATACAGTAAGGAGCTGACACAGTTTGTTGACAAGAAACACTAAAAACATACATTAAGAACTCTGTCTCATTTTATTGCAGCACTCGTTCCTGGGATTCATTCACTAACCAGTGACAATCCAGAAAGCATAATCCTAGTTAATTAGCACTATTAGCTAAATTGGAGATTATCGCATTCAAAATGCATTCTTTTCTGCCTGTGTCAGGCACCATCTCCTATGAAAGCTCCTTGCACATAAAAGGAAGAAAAAACTGGAAATACAATTATTTAAATCCCAATTCAAATAAGACTGAGGAAGTCACAGTAATAAATCATCTCAAAGAACAAAATATGGTTCTGTGGAAAATCTAGAGCAGTAGGTAAAGAAGCAGCAGATAGTGTGAAAATATATCCTTTCTGAGGCGCTCAAAGCAGAAATATATACAATATATAGATAATATTTACATAGATCCTGAAGAATGACATATTCAAATTAAGCCCAATCACTGCTTTAAATGTCCAATGCTGTTAGTGTAGCTAAGAGTTACTGTGATTGCTAAGTGCTATTTTATCTGTCAGGTGAATGTGTTGGCTTCAGTGCCATCATTTACATTTTCTCTCTTTTTTCTCATTTCCTAAAGGAAGTGCTCATCGCATCTTTTTCAGTAGCCAGAGAAACATACAATGCTAAATAATATTCCTTACAGTTGCAAATGTCTGTCTGCAGCAGAATCTTTCCAGAGGATATTTAACTCCAAATGATGTCAGCATTTATCAGCAGATATGCTGTTATCAGACCAATTCTCTATTCTGAGAATAAAGATCGCAATATTGGAGCTGTTTTGGGAGCACTGATGCATGCCTCTTCTTGTGGAGGGGTGTGAATGGAGAACAGGCTCCAGCAAGAGACTGGATGTCAGGGAACTGGACTCTTCTGGGCTCTGCCACCAGCCTGATGGGGCACCTGGGGCAAATCACTTCATTTGGCTGAAGATCGGATGCCTTAACTGTATGACAAGGATAAGAACTAGAGCTGACTGGAAGCTTATGAAGTCAAAAAGAAGTTCTGAGTAGAAAGGATACTGTTTGAAAGAAAATTCCTGTTTTTGTATTAGAGTATGGCTGTTTGTAATAAAAACTATACATGACTTTTTAATTTAATTTTTATTTTATTTTATTTTCATTCTTGGCAATGAAAATTCAAAGCTTTTCAATGAATTTCAAGGGGGAAACATCTTTTTCTTTCCTCTAACCTTATTTTATTCTGTGAAAAAATGACAACAGTGATCAAGTAAATCTTTATCTAGCTCTAATTAATCTTACTCATCGTAAAAAAACTGTTTGGCTAAAATGCATTACAAAAGAGCCAAATAACATCACAGAATAATTCTCTCCTGATAGTACAACTATGCTCAAGTTATATTCCAGCTGACAGCATCCTGACATACACAGGTCATGCTGGTCACACAGGTGGAGAAAAAGTCAAACTATGTTGAAAGCACTTTAAAATCCCATGCTGAAGCATTTTGCTCCCACTTAAACGGACAAAAATAAACTGATTTGTGTCAAGGTTAAATCACTACTTTGTTTGAGCCACTGACTCATACATTAAATAAAATGGAGAGTTGATGGAACCTGAAACCTCTTATCCGTGATGGTTAAGGAAACCATGCTAGACCTCTGTATATTAAATCCTTGCTTAAATACAGTCACTGCTAGCTTCAGTATCTGGCACAGCAATGGCTCTGAAAAGAGGGAGAAACATAGGACAATGTCTTAATAGAACATGAAAAGCAGACAGACATAGTTATGTTTTAATCTGCTTTCCTACTCCAACTCAGAAAAGTAGCCATACTGAAGAAATCACAGAATCACAGAATGGCCAGGGTTGGAAGGGACCTCAAGGACCATGAATCTCCAACCCCCCTGCCACATGCAGGGCCACCAACCTCCCCATTTAATACTAGACCAGGCTGCCCAGGGCCCCATCCAACCTGGCCTTGAACACCTCCAGGGACAGGGCATCCACAGCCTCTCTGGGCAGCCTGTTCCAGCACCTCATCACTCTCTCTGTAAAGAATTTCCCCCTGACATCCAACCTAAATCTCCCCTCCCTCAACTTAAAACCATTTCTGCTTGTCCTGCAGTTATCAACCCTTTCAAAGAGTTATATAACAGCAATGGCTATGACTACTTGACATTAAGAACATACAGAGTCTACACATTCAGACATTAAGAAGCATTGAAAACTTGTTTACTGTGTTGGGAAGGAGAGACAACTAAAGAAACTCCAGAACTCTAACACTTTTATTTCACAGCTTTTTGTTTCAGAGTTGCAATGGATGAGGAGGTTGGATAATCTTTCCTCCAGGGATTTCATTTGGATCACCTATGGTAAATTATTCTGATAACGTTGCCTCTGTTTTTATTTTATTTTTAAGCCCTTATTACCAAATAGACATTCCAAATAACATGTGTTTCCAAAAACAGGAAATGAGAACCCATCAAATAAATATCTGCTGTAAGCCTTGGGGATGCTAACTGGAAAGAGTGTCAGAGGCGCCGTTTGAATAGGCAGTCCAGAAAATACCCAAGCATCAGGCATCAGGCTCTATCATCATTTCCTACCAAAACAAAGACATTGGAAATGAAGCACTTGAGCCCAGCTGTGTACACTGCTTTGGACATATTCATAATATCTCTTTCAAAACAGATCTTGTTGGGCCACTTTCCTTGAACTGTCAGAAGAATGGACAATAATCTGAAGTATCCTAAATGCAGCTAATTGCTCTGAATTGTGTCAGGGTACACAACAGAAATAAAAGGTATTTCTCTTTCCCAGTTGAAATCGGCTACAGGAATTATTCATGTGGAGGAGAAAGGAGTATTGGTCGTTTTACATAAATCTTTTCCCTTTGATGTTTGCAAAACAGAACAAGCTCATAATATTCGAGCAGACTGAAATTACAGCTGAGTAAAGTTATAGACTTTTTTCATTCATTTTTAAATGAGATTGTAATGTTTAAAAGCAGTCAGCTGATGGCTTTGTCCACTTTTGTCTAATCACTGCTTTGATTGATGCATCTCCTAAAAATACTTGAAATTGAAACCATCAGATGTTAACAATATCTCTTCTTCTGCCATTAGATAATATCTAATCAGTAATTCTGGGCAGCAGTGAAGCTTCTTAATTCAATGATTATGCACCACCTATGTTTTCCATTTTGCTGACTGAAGCTCCAGCTGCTTCTGGTTCATGTCAACGCACTTCAAACACTGGCAATAATAGCTAAAAAAAATAAAAATAGGAACATTCTGGATCCCACGTCAGTCCCCCTTTTGTAATACAAGAGTTTTAGAAATTTCTTGAATTGGACAGGAAGACAGAATGAGATTTATTTAAAATAAGCAATAGACAATTCCACTGATAATCACTGTTATATGTTTTCTCCAAGTAGAAAAATTGTCACTGATGAATTGACTCTTGGACTGCTCTGCCTCCCCAAGAACCATTCTATACAGGGGACTATGTTCACTGTAATAAAGTATATGAGAAACTCAAAGCCACTTTGACTGATACTTGTGCCTGTCTTGATGTGAAAGGTGGTGACAGTTAGACCACATTAAAGCTCAGGCAGTCGTGTCAGTAATCAAGGAGTGTTGCCACTCTACAGGTCTCACTGATGGGCCTGGATAAAGAAGTGTTAACTAAATGTAGGTGTCAAAATGACTGTAGAGCAAAATCAGCTCACAGTTAAGCATGCCTGCTTTGAGGATAAAGAATGTTATAAACTTTAAAATGTTCTAAAGAAGTTTCTGAGCATTGACTTTAAGAGCTGAGAGCTGTTTTAACCATGATGTGTGCATGACAATTCAGGACACTGTTAACTTGAGATACCTTGCTTTAGTCACTGCTATTTTTAGGTGTCTGTAAATAGAGACACTTGAAGCAGTGACCGTGATTTCTTTATGCATTAATTCAGAGTTTGCTGAGCCCCATAAGCATGCATGCTCTTAAATCACTGAGTTTTGTCCATAATTATCCATGTCCATAGTTATCCATAACTTATGTTGGTACATAAGTTCATCTACAATGAATGTGTACCAAAAGATTTGGGCCTTCCCTTCATCAAGCGCACCACCAGCCCTGACCGCCCCTGCCCAGCCTCCCCTGGTGCTCTGCCACCCTGTCGCAGCACAAGACCCCATTTCAGGTGTCAGTCCTTATCCCCCACCCCTAGTAGTATTATGCTGGGCTATGCTGGTACTGTCTGAAGGATGGCATAGTATAATGTGGGCAGTATTCTGCATTCTGCTCCTCAAACTAGTAACAGTGGCCAGCAGTGTGGGAGAGGGCAAGGGAAGTACTGATTTTCTTTTCCACTGCTCGGAGTAGAAAGGCTCGTGCAGATCTCTGTGCATCCAAGAAGCAGTTCTGATTTCTGGCACACGCAATCTTGTTGCTATCAGGTTTCCTAGGGTACAGGCTTCCATGTAGAGTGTCCAAGTCATTCTCTCTCTTGCTGATGATGTGATGAGGAAGCAGTGTGGAAAGCCTGAGATGTGCTTTCTGGTGGGAGAGTTCCCCCAGGACCTCCCAGTCTCCTTTCTGCAATGAACAGAGACCAAAGGGCTGCAATTTAGCCTAAGGTATTTTATCTGACTTGTCTCTAATAAATACCACAATCCAAGCAGCAAATTCTTGCACAAAACTATTTATGGTCATTTCACAGCCTGAAGAACAAATACTAAAATACTTCTGAATTACAGAGATGAAGAAATCATGTTCTTCTTTCAGAGAGACCACAGAAAAAAAATAAATAACAGAGGCAGTCTTCATTGCACGGCTTTTACTTGCAGACTCTTGCAAGGAAGGGAAAGCAAGAGCAACATCAGCACTGCCCTCAGGGATCTGTTACAGGATCAGTCCGGGCAGCGGGGCCTTGCTGGCCCTGAGCCTGCCCAGGAGCATCACGCTTCCCAGAACTTGCTTCTGCCTAGGCTGGCTTCAATCACTTCTGTGCCTCTTTGTCTCTTGTGGCTGGTTTTCATTCTTGAAACCCTGCTGGGTGAGGATTTGTTACTACCCAGAGCAAAAGCATTGAGCTAGGAATGGAGCCGAGCTTTTAATTGTGTTGTGCATGTCTGTGCACACAGACGCACGTTAACCTGATCCCCTTGTATTTGCATTGGTTTCCTACCATGGGAACTAAGGATTTGATTTGGATAGTACTACCCTATATATACCTGCATTTTCTGGTTGCAGCCAGATTTCTAGCAAGAAAAAATTTTCTCTCTGAGATTACAAGGGGACTTCAGGCATACTTCTAGGATCTTTGTATGTCTCTGGCAACTGAGTCAGAACAGCATTTCAGTCCAGACAGTCTAACACCTGACTATGCTACATAGATGGCCACAACACACATACAGATGCAACCTACAATTTAACCCTAGTGGATCCTACACACGTTGATTGCATCAGAATTACTGCACATCCAGAATCCCTATGCAATGCATCAGCAGTGTGTTTATCATCTCCTTAATGCACTGGACTCTCTGCAAGTGTGCAGGCCAACATAAATGTTTATTAATGCATATTTATTCCAAAAATAACAGAAAACAGTATGGGAACCCCAAAATAAAGTTAAGCTATTTCAAATTATATTTAAGCCTAGTTGAATGCAAGACTCAGGTAAATAACTACAGTTCTCTGTAAGTATAGCATTTTTTTGTACATAGGATACTTATCTAGCACACTGGCACGCAGAAGGCTATTGCAACCTACTTCGGAGTCTCTGTCTGGCATATTGAAATGTGGGAGAAACTAGCACTGAAATAGGGCCATCCAAAAGATGACAGCTTCAATTCACAGAGATCTGTGGGGTCCTCTTCCCTTTTGATTCAAATATATGCTAAAAGTAGAGCTGAGATAACTGAATTCTCCAAGTTTTCAAGGCATGCCCAGGGCTTTATCCCTATGGATAAGTTATATCATGGGGATGGGTTTTCCCCACATGAAGCAAAGCTCTCTTTACTTCCACTAGAAACAGAGAAGTTCTTAATAGCAAGGGTACCAAGTGGGAATTTGATGTTTGCTGAATTGTAGACATTGTAGAAGAGTTAGAGCTCCTTTAGCTCTGCCCACCTCCATGTGCACTTTTTGCCTCAGGAGAGTCTCTCAGTCATAGGCTTCCCTGGAGTCACAGTACCTATCGATCCATGTATAGCTACTAGATGTATGATCTAGATCTGCTAGTGCAACTGTTTTTCTCCATCCTTCATACTTGGAGCCTTTATGAAGAACCACATGGTGCTTCACGTACTCATAAATTAGCCTTTCTCAAATGAGATTTTCCTCAATTATTAAATATGCTTCCCTTTTCCTCTCCCTCTTTGATTCTATTCTATCTTTATGCTCCAGGGAGATTTTCAGAGTCCTTGCATATGGATTACAAAGGGAATAAGCAGATTATGGAAAAGTAGCTTTTTGATGTACCCAGCATAATACAAATTAGGATTGGTCATATCTTCATACTCTTATCTGTTATTATTGCATGTATGCTGATGTACTCCAAGTTCTCTAAATAAAAAAAGAGGGACAAAGGCAACTGAATTATTTTAGTTGGCCTGTTAAGGAATGTGCTTTCCAAGGAGCAGATCATGTGTAGAGTACTGCTAGTAAGCTAAGTTTGTCCATTATTAAAAGAACCTCTGGAAAAAGGGTCAGACTTGTGGAGAAGGACACAGGGCTACTGCAACTCTGGTTTCTCAGTGTAAAAAAGGCTGTGCCCAATCCCAATGACTCCCTGGTCTCTTCAGGTTTTAAGTTCTTCAAGGCAGGGAATGACTTCTCACCTAGCTTTGCACAGTGGGATTCTAATCTTGATGGTGGCCTCATAATGTTCACCTAGTTCTAATTAATAATTAAACATTATTTAACATTCCTTCCTCTATCTGCTGGGTAACCTGCTGTATAAATGTATTAGTGGCATTAAATAGCAATAAAAATTCTCCATCTTATCACCAAGAAGCCCCAAGAAAGTGAAACTGGGTATTTTTCTTTTAGGCTTTTCTGCTTCCATCTGTCTCTGCAGCACATGATAAGTTCAGGAGAGATATTGGTGCACTGACCTACCAAACGGTTAGCCAGATCTTCACATAACAGGATCTGCTCAGTTCCTCTGGCTTCGGTCATATCTGTATCTTTCAGAGAGGTAAAAAGGGGAAAAAAGTTAAAAATTAATTCCTCTGCCAATGGAATGAATGTATCCTCTGGCATTTTCCTTCCTAGCAGAAGCGGTCAGGCAGTTATTCTGCAGTGGTGTACATATTGCTAAGAACGTCAGTAACAAGGTGCAGTGTACTGCGATGTGATTTTGCTGGTGAACTAATGAGAGAATTATTTGTGGGTTGTGAACAAGTGTGAGAATGAGTTCTAAACCCTTCAGAGGAAAAAAAATTCCACTGTTTTTGGGTGTACCAGCAGTGAATGCCATTCTTCTATCTCTTGATAAAAATAAGTGTAAATGTCAAGCCAAGCCAGCAATGACCTCTGACTTCTTTGAAAATGCCATGATTCTTTCAAAAGAGCACTTGGAGAGCAGGCTGAATGACTAACTGGTAGATTGTAACCCCTGGAAAATCCCAACGACTGTGTTGAAATCGCTGAACTTCCCCAAAGGCAGGATGAGTCGTACGGAACAGAGATGCCGGGAGCGGTGTAACGACAGTTCTGCCTCCCTCCACCACCTCAACTCCCCACATTTGATGCTCAGGGGAGGAAAGGAATGGGCAGAAATCATCCTCTTCTGCTTCTTGCCCCTTGAAACCTGAGCTGACTTTGAAGTATGTGTCCATGTTTTCCCTTCTCTGCCTCCTGGTCCCAAAGGCAGAGGTGTTAGCTCAGGGGCAGCTGCTGAGACTCACACATTGCTGGCCTAGGAAAACATTTGGGGTTGGGAGGGTCAGAATCCATAATCCCTCTGTCGACAGCAACCACAGAGACTGCTGCACTTTTTCTAGACCCTCTCAGTGGGAGACAGTTAATGGGTCTACAGATAAAGGCTTGCAGATGAATGTGATTCTGTGTGCATTGCTGGGCTCCGTAGCCTTGCAGCCTGTGCTGTCTCACTGCAGTGCAGTGTGAAGGGGCAGATATTCCTCAGTGTGACTGGAGATTATTGCATGCACATTAAGGAGCACCTGACAAAGATTTTCAGAGTCAGATAGTTTCTCAATATGACTATACATATATCAAACACACACATATATAACTCATATATATATATTCCTTTCAGAGTGATTAAGGTTTTATGTAACAAGTCAGCAATAATGATAACAGATTAAAATATGCTACTTATTTCAGGCTATTTAAAGGCAGGCTGTGACAGTTCCAGTCCTGCAAATATTCAACCAGAAGAAACCTTGCTGAGGGCTGCATGACAAGCTGTCCCGTGGCACCTTCAGTGTGCCTTTCCCCCTCTATTGAGACACAGGCCTCAGAAGAGGGATCCTCTTGGGCACTGTTTTCCAAACTGGCCCAGCATCTCTTCCTGGTGGAAGCAGCAGTGGCTGAGTGCAACCAAGCTGGAGGAGGTTTCTCTCATACCCTGGCATTCCCTGTTCTCTTATTTTCCCTGCAGACATAACTTAAGTGCTCTCTGGAAGTTCCTACAGGTGGAGTCTTCTTGAAGCCAGGACTCCTCGTCTGAACATCGATGCAGTAATAACCACGTACTCTCAATCTCTGTGGCCAATGTGGGCAGATTTGTTGTTGGTTGCTAAAGGCAACTGATGCTGATTGATGGTTTCCATGAACTTTCCACCAGCAGGGTGGAGCCTGGGCTGTCCTGTTTCCAGGACAGGCAGTGAGAGAAAAACAGACACTGGAACACCACAGAGGTACCTGCCCTGTTCCTTCAAACTTGTACACGTGAGTGGCTTGGAGCCACAGCAGCGTAAGGTGGCAAATACTGTACGTGGGAGTTTGTAGCTGATGCTGGCACCCCATTTAAAAAATAGAAAGAGAGCAAAATTTGTAAATCTCTAATGCAGGAATATGAAATCCCTGCTCTTTTCACTTTCTCACACTGCAGTCGTTAGGGTAAGACAAATCTCGTTTTAAATACTTATCGGAGGAAAAGCAAAGTATGAAAGAGATTTGCACAGAACTCCTTATCAGTGCTGGGTGTGTGTCTGTCTATCAGCCCTTCTGTGTCTATCGGCGCAGTTTTCTCTGCCCAGTTCATGCATTTCAGATGGTATGAAAGGATTTCACTGTGTACTTGAAATATTTTTCTCTAGATTTATTTTACCAGCATTTTTCTTTAACGTGCTTATTTGTCTCCGTTAAGGTCTGCTTTACATTACATAGTCTGTTTGTATTCTGTGCAGATGAAAAGCACATGGGTTTCCACTCATCCTTCATTGTAATGCTACTTTTTGAAGAAAAGCATCTTCGTGTGTTCTAAAAAAAATGTTATTTTTACGGTTTTCAAAAACCTGTTGATGATTCATTGGAAAACAGTGAAAAACATCATTTTCCCAGCTTTGCTTATACCCATTCAATCTCAGATCCTTCTGCCAAGGAGGTGCAAACCGGTTCTTGTAGGTGGGACTGGCAGCTCCATTGTTGAGCACATTTACCAAACATTAGCTATTTTAGCCATAATTTCCACTCTGAATATCTACCTAAACTTGAATTGTATAACAAACTCTTTGTCAGAATTTTCTATTATCTCTAAGGTCAGAGCCAGGCCAATGTCTTGCCTTGCCAAAATATTCTGGTAATGTTTCTCAGAGAGGCTTTTATGTCCCTTCTTTTTGAAAAGGAACACAGAATTTACTTTTGTGAGAGCCTGCCCAGTTTGACCACATTAGAAGGCTTTGAAAACATACAAGTTGCACCATCTGACAAAGACCTGTGGCCATATCTCTGAACGGCTATTAGCTTCCGGGCTAACAGAACGAGGACAACAACTTGCCTTGATCCCTTCCCAGCCATGCTGTCTCAGTCTCCTCCAAGTGTCAATTTTAACACTCACCAGGCCCCTCCATGATTTCCTCAATTCAGCCCACTAATCCCACAGAAAGTGGCTGGATTAGCTTTCTGCCAGTGACCAGTGTTGAGTCCAAGGGATACAGGAATGAAGGAGGATAGTGGAGGCAGGCCATTGGGAAGTAGAGGCAGGGACAGCTCGTGCTGCCTGGCAGTGAGCTTCACTGCTCATCTGCACTTGTAACTCTTGGCCTCAGTAAAGTTTCACAGCTTGATTTGCTGAAGATTTTGAAAAGCTCCCTTGCACCACACACCTGGCATCCTGGAGTCAAGCTGAACTTTGGTGTCAGTTGCAGTTCTGGCCCTTCTTGCCTGCGGATTAAGGCACCAAGGCAAAGAGCAGGTCCTTCTTCCATCATGCACTCTCAGAATTTCCCCTCCTCCTATATAGACACCATGAAGAGGGAAACTACCAGAACCGTATAGTGGTGTGAGGAGCAAGATGGGAGCAAGACAAGGAGATTATACTGTGGAACAGCACCTGAAGCAGAGAACAGAGACCTGAGACTTACAGAAGTTGGATTGGGTAGCTGGGCGTGACAGGGATTCGGAGTATGGGAGCTGTAGCTGTCTGTCAAATTAGAGAAACCTAATAGCTAAACGTAACTGGGGCCCCTGGGAATGAAGCTTGGGTTACAAAACCCATCCAGGATGGTGGGTGAATAGGTAGTTAGCACTTTGCTGAGTAACATCCTGAGAAAGAAGAGGAAGAGCAGGAAATACCATGCTTCAAAGAGACAAGCAGAAGACCGTGTCCACTAAAGCATGGAGACTGCAAATCAGGAACCTCATACTCCACCATTTTCTTGCTGTCATCAAATGCCTGCAAAACCCACAACCAGAGTGTGTGTCGTGCCTCCCCAGTGCAAGCTCTAAGTCATTCTTAGCACTCCATTTGCCCAAATGTCAAAAATGCTTGAGCAGAAGAGTGTCCCTATCTCGCTGCTGATCACTCCGGACAGCCACATGTTAACAGGGTTCAGCGAGAAAGGGCAAACAGTAATACAGTATAAAAATATGCACTTGAAATTCAGAAGGCTTCAGTTCTCTATGATCCTGTTTCATGTTCTTCATACGCATCACAATATTCACTACAACAGTAGCTTTTTTGTTGTTGTTCTTGTGACCCTTAGTATACAGAGTATAGATGTGCAATAAGGGCCAGTTTGGTCAGGTTTCTATAATGGCCTCATATATACAGAATGGCCACATATAGGTATAGAAAATGATCTTATAATAATCTAATTGTGTATGTTCAGTCACACTGCTACACCACACTGCCCAAATGTTTAAAAGGAAATTTGGTTCCCAAACTGCTATGTTGCCTAAAGTTCTCAAGATTTCCCTTAACTTACCAAACATGGCAGGGTGTTTAAACTAAGCCTTAGGACTACCTACTGAAACAAATGCACAGGTGAAACAAGTGCTCATGTGACCTTTTCCAGCAATTCTGCTTATACTGCCTCATTGCAGCTATGAATACTTCATCATTGTTGCAGATAGGATAAATCCAGTCATTGCAAAAGCTGACCAAATTGGTGCAAATCTAAGGGGAGTTATGATCTGAGGACGCTACATCAACTTCATGTAGGCTAACAAGTAGTTTTCAGGATGCAGAGACTTCTGATTATTCCTCATTTTAAGCTAGGTTTAATCTGAGATTCAGTATTTAAAGCCTATGTTTTGTAATATTCATAGCCTTGGATATTCAGCCTTGGAGTAATCTGTTTTTCCAGATTACAATAGGATGAATACAATTAACAATGGGATTGTCCTTCTGTCCTCCAAACCTGATAAGGATTATTGCAGCCACTTTAATGTTTAGTTAAGACTTTATTTAGAGGAAACCACAACAAACAGAGCAATCCAAACCTTTAGAAGAACAGCCAAGTCAGGCTCTTCAGTTCAGGCATTACCAATCTTTAGTGAGTTTGGGGCTGAGGGACAAAGCTGTCCCAGTGCACAGAACTTCCAGTTCTTTGGAGTATTCTCTCCAGGCTGTGTGTAGTTCAAACTAAATGTCTGAATCATGTCTTCTGAGCCCCAAAGTGCATTCCTGTTTCAGAGAAGGCCTGGTTGCTTTCTCAGGTCCCTGAAATCACATTATCGTCTGGATATTCCTTGTTACTACAGTCTGTAGGGATGGCGACAGTAGCCCTGTTGTGGTCATGCTATTTGTGCTGCAGAGATAGATTTTGCGATTTTCCAGTTGTGGGAGATATTGTAATTCAAAGATTTTTTTTTTGTTTTTCTATTTCTTTGCATCAGTTGGATCATCACCCTTTTGTATTCTGCTGCTCTTTACGGTCCTACAAAGATTAGTTCTCCTGGGCACCCATTTCCACCTTTCACCATTCCCATGCCAGTCCTCCTGGGCCTCAGCAAAGCCCATACCTCACCTTCAGCCTTTACCCTAGACCACATCCCTTCATCATATTTGTCCCCAAATCCTTCTTTCCCCTATCTCTGAGCAACCTGTTGACTGCTCAGTGTGCCATCAAAGTATTTTTGTGTGTGTGTGTGTGTTGTTTTTTATTAGCTAATACATCATGCTGTAGCTATAATATGCAGAGTAGCGTTTCACTGCATAATTTAAAGGCTGGATGCATTTGTCTTTTCTCCAGAAAGCTCCTCTGAAGGGTTCACTCGTGAGTCCAGAAGTTTATTATGAAGACGAACAATATACCAAGGTAAAATTTTTATAGTTTTTACAATGCAAATTGCTTATGGCCATTTTTCATTCTGGTACCAAGAGAAATACAACCCTTACAATTGTGTATGATTGTCTTTTTCTGGCTCTCTGTTGGTATCCTCAGCTTGTCATTCTTGCAGGTTTCTACAGAGAGTAAAGATAAGTTAAAATTTGCTAGAACTCTGTATGTCCCAGAAACAAACACAGATCTGCATCTAAAATTTGCACGTATTGCTACCTAGTTTTATTTGGTCCTGGACAGACTGCTTCCCAGGTGGTTCTAAGGTATGCAGCAGAAATCAGGGTAGGGGAGAATCAAACATATTTCAATATGAGGCTCAGGGAAGACCTTATCACTCTCAGCATCTACCTGAAACGTGGTTGCAGCAAGATGGGAGTAGGATGATAGGATGAGAGGTAATGGATTTAAGTTACGCCAGGGGAGGTTCAAGTTGGATATTAGGAAAAGATTACTCTCAGAAAGAGAAGTCAAGCTCGGGGAAGTGGTGGAGTCACTGTCTCAGGAGGTCTTCAAGAGATGTGTAGATGTGGCGCTGAGAGACCAAGTTTAGTGGGTACAGTGGTGATACACCCATGGTTGGAGTAGATGATCCTAGAGGTCTTTCCCAACCTTAATTTTATAACTTTATGATTCTCTATATTCTTTTCTAATATTGAGTTTACGATGCATAGAGGACCAAGGTACAATGTGTAGTATCAGCAGAAAGTTGGGAATGCTCTATTGCCAGTATAAAACATTCAAAAAATTGTAATTTTGAGCTTAATAATAATGAAATTGGCTTTCAAATAACTAACTAAACATTTGAAGTTGTCTTCAGCTTTTTCTGAATACAAGGACTAGACACTGCCTGTTGTGTAGTGTTTGACCACTAGCACAAAGGACTGTAGAAAACAATAAATATTATACGTTGCACCAAAGTTACAGTTTTTAACCTGCAATCTGTGTGTTCAGTGTATATTTAAAGGGTCTGCAGAGGGTAACTAAGAAAAGCAAACCTATTTCCTGTAGCATTAAATCACTGTGCAGGAACTGTCACTTCCATTGGAGAATGTTTTAAAGTGCTGCAAATTGTAAAAGGTTGAAAAATATGTTTCGGGAGATTCTGAGTTGAACTTTCAACTACTTAAGCAATGTGAGGGCCCCAGTTCTACTGAGGTTAACTGGGATTTGTTCTAAATCCCATGGGTGCTTTGGAAAGTTCAAACCAGAATTTCTGGATGAGTGGTTTCAACTGCATATAATGTGCAGAGCTTGTTGGGTTTTGTTTGTTTAATTTTTTTTTCTTTTTTTCCAGTGGAGGTGTAAATCCCTGCATGTAGAAATTAAGCCTATGCATAGCAAGCTAGCATTTTTTTATTACCTTCTGCAGACCCCTTACTAATATTCCATGAGTCTTGGCATTTTCAATTATAGATGCTGCCTGAGCTTTTAGTGGCTTGCTCCTGTTCCTCAGCTAATATTTCTGAGAAGGGATTTTAGTGATCATTTTGGCTTGGGAGTAGTTAGTTAAACTGTCAAGTAAATGATGAATGGAATCTGCACCCATGTGTTACCACAAAGATGCCTTGCAGACATTTCCTCAGATTTTAAGGCATCTGGTGAGAACTTTCTTACGTCATGAAGTATAATAGAAGAATAGTAATGATTAGCAGTTGTATCACAGTATACTTTTCCAAGACCTTTTTGCTTGGATGTTTATAAACCTCTGCTGGAAGAAATACAATAACTCACAGATGGGAAAACTAGAGAAGAGGTGAAGTTGAAGTTGCTTGCTTTCACCACAAATCCTTCTTCAAACCAGAGCCCAATTCAGATTCTGTGCTCAGGTCCAAACTTTATAATGAAGACATTTTTTATAAACAAGGAAAAAAGAGATTTTAGCTCCAAAACTCTCATGATTTCTTGGCAGTAATACGAAAATCCATGCAGTTATTTTGAAATTATTTTACAAGTCAAAAACTATGAGAATTAATTTTTCTCATCTGTCTTTCTCAGGTTAAAAGTCACCGAATATCAGGAGATGAGCATGTGAAAAAATTAGGATTGTAATTAAAGAACAAGCAAACAAAAATACTGTATTGTGCAAAATGAAAGCAAGCAGTTCCCAACTATAAATGATTTCTTGATATTTCTCTTCAGCTCCTATGCCTAAGGCCAAATCAATCCTTTCAAGGAATCATCTACAGGAAGGATAACGTTGCTCAAGCTCTGACTCAAGGTCAGTCCCTGGGACACTACTTGCTAGCTGCCCAAATCCTGCCTTGCTCCGAGGCTGTGTTGCAAAGATTGTTACTCATGGTGTGGACTGATGGAACCTAGAGTCTCTTTTGCAGAAAAAAATTACATTTCCTACTTCATGTCATTCTGCATGCAGAGAAGGCTCCCTGTACATTCAGGAGAAGCAGATAACATCAGAGCTTCCCAAACCTCCACAGGGATTAAGAAAAGAGAAGGTTTTGGGAAGAGGTTTGTGTCGGTGGTGCCTATTAGAAGCTAAATATCTGGAATGATTTGTGGTCTTGAAATGGTGGGTATAAAGTTGAACACTTAGTGCTGAACTTTGCAGGTATTATTTTAATATTCTTAGGACTGGCTTAGAGCTGCAGTAACTAACTTATTTCAACATAAAGCAAGTTTTCTTCATATACCCTTTCCCTCTCACCTAGTTTGGCATTCACATGAGAGAAGTCACTGCACAGATTACCTGTCCGGAAGGGAAACCACAGCCTGGGTGGCACAGCTGTCAGGAGCAAGCCCCAGCCAGCTTCCAGACCGTGTCACACTGCTGCCTGCTATCAGCAGACATTGCTCTTTCCTCCTCACTCATAGCCATAGATTTTCTGTCATCATTGTCTTTTTCCAGGCTCTTCACACCTTGTGCAGCAACCTCTGCAGTTCAGCATTGATTTGATCAGGGATTTATTCTTCTTCCTTCTTTCTACTTAAAAGGTCTGAGAACTGTGGGATAACTGCAGTGCTTTTACCTCCAACCCTTACAGCAATGGGGCTGAGGCAATCTTTCCTTTCTGGTGTTCCCACCTAGAGTCTCCTGGCTGAAGCAGTGGACCTGCAGGGATGACCCCAGGCAGCCATGTAAGCTAGAGCATCCTTCCTCCAGCCTGCCTCTAGCACCATGCTGCTTTGCTGATGTGGCTGTTTGCCAGCGTGTTGGTCCTCCAAGGCTCATTACACTGAAGCAGCTCACTCCCCAGCCAAGTTATTAGGGTCAGTGGCTAGTCTCCTTGCTGGTGCAGTTTGTGTAGCCTTCAGGTTTGACTGCTGAAAGTTCTGCTTGTGTTTTTCCTGTGCTGCTATCACACAGACTGGGGACACTGCAACTCTCCCTCCATCACTTGAATGAATTACTGTGATCTGGGCAAGATAGTCATTTCAACTGCAAAGATCTACTGAGAGATAACTTAGGAAAGGGTTATTTGCATTACAGGCCTTCCTCAGATCTCTGCTCTACTAGTTACTTGTTGGGGCATCCGCATTGGCTTTTTGCACATTGTGAAAGCTCTTCTGTGTAAGAGATTTCTATATGCATGTGGCTGCACAGTATCTTGTACACACTTAGTGAAGTTAGCAGGCACCTCTGTGACGTGCTGCAATGCCAGCCGGTAAATAAGGTTTGATTTGTTCTGTTTTTCTGAGTACTCTTCAGTGCTGCGTCTTTCCATGCTGCCTTCCCAAATGATTATTGCCACTGCACTGCACTCCTTGCCTTTGTACATAGGCAGCTCTGATAATGCAGCTGTCTTACTGTATGTTACCAGCTTGACTCATCACAGCAAGACCTCCAAAGCCTCCCTGGAACTTCTGGCAGATATTATCTCTTCCAAGTATAATACATTACCTGTTAATAAATCAGTATGTGCCCAACCTTAATGACCCAGGAAAATGTAATGTTTAAAATTGATGGTATCCTTTTAAAAGAACTTAACCCGAGATATGTCTTATGCAAACTGTAGAGTGTGTAACAGTAATATCTTCCTTGAAATGACTGAATGATCTGCCTCCAGCTTATAGGAGATTTACTTTTTTAAAGATGCAGTATATAGAACAAGAGTTCCAACCTTCCCTTTTCATCGCCTCATACACCAGAAAGGGCACTCGGGTTCACGTATTCTCTCTGGGCTATTTTGCTGCTACATAGTTTAAAAAATGCAATTTTGGAGTTATGCACTCTACATTCGCATAGTTATTCTTACTGCTACACAAACAGTGCTCCCCATTTAAGGGCCATAAAACTGCCCTTGGTCATAGCGTGGGACTCACATGAGTCCCGCTTCTGGCAGAGTTTGGCCTTAGTGTGTTATGGGTTGCAGAAAAACTTGTAACAGATTCCATTACATATATCAATGTAAATTTGTCAACCAGTAACAGGTATAATGGCGTTCGAGGAACATACTGTTCATTTGTTAGGAGGTCTGTTTGGTTTACTGGAATCTATGAAAGAGTTTAATTTTTCATACCCTTCATTAAAAAGGACCACAGGGAGGAGAAATCATGAGTAAGCAGAGCCATAAATATATTACAGATGTGTAGAGGTTTCTTTGGGGACTGTAGTCAGAAATCATTTGCCCAGAGCTGTCTGACACTCATACAAGTTTCCTGTGTAGTATTCATTACACAGGGGGATTTCCCCAAGTTACTTGGAGGCAGGGTTGCAAAGGGTGCATGCACGAGGCAGATACGGAGGGTGGCAGATACACCAGCAGACTTTGCCATTATCAGAGGAAAAGATATGTTTTCTCAGAAAGGTTTTGAAAACTAATGCTGGTCTGTGAGATTTCTATGTCTATGTGATTTAGGAAGGGTGGAAAAAATTTACTCTGCAGAAAGTACAGGATTTTTCTTACACTCTAGGTGTTTCCAGTTTTCATGATACTGAGTAAAGAACATCTCCTTGACACCCCAGATGCCCAGTATTTACCCACCATATAACAAAGTATACCACCGTGTACTCTGAAACTTCAGTCAATCCATAAAGAAATAGCAGAGAAGGTGAAATTTGCCCTTTGTTTCACAAAGGCTGAATGTTGTAAGCTTGCACCATCTTAGCCCTCGGATGAGGATGACCATCAAGTCTCACTTGTCCACACGGGATTCATAGAACTATGAATCAACTGTCAACTACTTCCAGCCTCTTGGCTCATCTCCCACACACTTCCGCCATAGCTCCTGGCCTCCGTCCTGTTTTGGGACTTCCCAGGCCATGCCAGGCAAAGTTGTTCATTCCAGAGTGTGTGTGCCCTGGACGAGCTGCCCACAGTTGCTCAAGGGGCCACGACACAGAGGGAAGCCTGGGGTGCCTACCAAGGCCTCACAGGGCTGCCAGCGTTGCACTAAGGCTCCTCTGTCCCACAGGCTGCTCCCAGAGCATGATTGATAGCAGCACACTTTCACCCACTTGGAAAGCAAACACTGATCGTGAGAAAACAAATTAAAAAGGAATACTTGCTCAAATATGCAATCTGGCCTCTTTGTCAGAGAGGAACACATTACTGCACCATGAATCAAGGCTCTTCTGAGAGCTCTTTACTACACTCTTTTTCAAGGAAGAGATGCAAAGTGAGTCCCAAGAACACCAGGACTTTCCCGTATCAAAATGTCTGTGCTAAGAAATAAATAAATAAATAAATAAATAAATAAATAATCCAGTGAAAATAAGAATGAAAAGAAGGTAAAAAGCCAACTAACCAACCAACCAACCAACCAAACAAACAAACAAAATACAACCCAACCCACTGCAGATGTTTCGTTGTGGCATTTCTGAAATAAAGCATTGATTTTTCAAAGCAATGCTTTCTAATTTCTTTTGAGGTGATTACTCCTTTGAAGTTTGCAACCACTGAACACTGGAAGAGAGAAAACTACCCATAATTTGTTCCTGAAGTATTCAGATCTTTGTTGTTTTCAGGATGAATCTCTTTGGCACTGCTTGTGAAAGGCGAAATATTCACACAGCGCTAAGCGTAACGAGGTGTATGACTTTGCCACTTTTTCCCAAAAACTCTGGTGTGAAACAGGCTTGGGAATATTGTTTTAGGAAGATTGCCTTTGGATGGGGGAAAAAAAAAAGGCCTTCAGAAAACAAAAATAGTTTCACAGCAGGATATAACAGGCAAATAACTGACAAGATCATCTTTGTAACCCTCTCGCTACTAAGAAACAAAACTGTCTAAACAAATTTCCTTATAGTCAAATTGTCCAGCTTTATGTGTTGGAAGTAACAAGGCCCTATTATTCTTGTTTCCTTTTACAGCCTACAAGAACTATTCCTTCGTGCCCGAAGTGCTTCCAGCCTGTGGAAGGGAAGCTGAGACGGAGGAGACGTTCTTCAAGGCCAGGTTGGATGGGGCAGCCTGGTCTGTTATTAAATGTGGAAGTTGGTGGCCTTGCCTGTGGCTGGGGGGTTTGATGTTCATGATCCTTGAGGTCCCTTCCAACCCAGGCCATTCTGTGATTCTGTGTGGGGGTGAAATGTTAGCAAATGTCTATTGGTGAGTCTAAAAATGTATATTTTGACATAACTTTGGTCAGGAGTGCTTTTCAGAGAACTCTGAAAATTCCAAGATTCTGGAGGCTTCAGATGAAAGATGAACAGTCCTTTCTCATCAAAGCTCAGAAAAGGATCCCCTTTTCTAAGAGCCCCTTTCGAATCTTAGGAGATTTGTACAGCATCTGAGAGAGGTACTTGGATGAACTTCATCATCTAAGTGCAAAGGACTTTGCTACTTTGTGAGCAGTGTTTGAACAGCACAGATAAACAAAATGATTATCTTAAAACAGATTGACTCTTCGTTTCTTTTTTTCTTTGGCTAAAAGGGCAGCTAATTAGTTGGGAAACCCTTTTCTGCTATACCTAAAAGTAAGTCAGTCTTATTTAAGACCTTCTGTTTTTCCACCTTCCTTAGAATTATGGTCATTATATCTCTGCCATCTGTAACTACAGTTGTAGGAAACAAATTTAAAGCCACCAAGCACAAAAGATCATTCCATCTTTATATTTAAGCATGACACTAACTAACAGACATGAAAAAGCAAACAAACAGCAGAAGTCAGGAACAGGTCATAAAAACAGAATTTAGAGTTTACTTACAATTGCTTGAAAGAATAAAAATTGGCCAAAATCAATTTATTGTGTGTTTACTGCTTTCCTGCTTGGCACACAGTTCACCTTTATTTACTCACCAGGTACTTGAAAGCAGCTTTGAGCTGTGATTTTATGGGAAAGGAGAATACATGCAGTATTGATTCAGTCAATTTCAGAGGGCTGTGCTTCATTACTTACATCTCCTGTGTTTATATTTCAGTAGAAAATTTCAGTGCACAAATGACATGATGTTTTTGTGACAGAAATTTCTACTTAGACTTTCTACCATGTCACATAACAGATTCCTTTTACAGATGAGTTATTTAGGAAAACAGCATTAATTCAGCTAAACTATTTTCCCCTTTTTTGACCACCTATACTTAGTACCAATTTTCTTCCTTCCACTTAGCATTTCAGCTCTTTTTCTGCTTTTACATGCCTTTCATTCTCTCTTGAACTAAACTGATGGGCTGTCTGACATAAAAGATATAATAAAGAAAGTACATCAATAATCAAGGAAATTCAGTTAATTAACAAACTTCCAGACTAATGTAAGTACTTAAAAATACAAACAGAGCCATTCCCTCTGAAGCTATTATTTCTTTCTATTCCTCTGCTTCCTTCAATAAGAAATTAAAATCCATCATGTTCAGGACATTGGAATATTCATCATTCTGTCCACTGGAGAGTTGTGCTTAAAGCTGTATGGAACAGTAGAAAAAAAAAATAAAAGAGCAGAAGCAGTGCTCATTTTTTCCTCAGTGCGGAATATTAGAGATTGGATCCTCATCCAGTCTCTAGTTAGATATTAGGAAGAAGATTTTTCTCACAGAGATTGGTGACGCAGTGGAACAGGTTTCCAAGGAGGCTGTGGATGCCCCATCCCTGGAGGCATTCAAGGTCAGGCTGGATGTGGCTCTGGGCAGCCTGGTCTGGTGGTTGGCAAACCTCCACATAGCAGGGGGGTTGGAACTAGATGATCTTTGAGGTCCTTTTCAACCCAGGCCATTCTATGATTCCATGACTGATCCTGAGATATACCTTCTGAGAATATTGCCTTGGACCCAAAATTAGAATTACCCTTCTCCAGGGATTGTAATTATATGCATTAACATTATTATCAGAGTTTTTGTAGCTACATTTTCATACAGAAGCATGACATTTTCTCTTGGGGGAAAAAAAAAATATCAATCTGAGATATTTTAAGTGTTATTGCCAGAAGAGGGCACGTGCCCTCATGCTACATCACCAGCAGACTGTCTCAGGACAGAGACCCCTCCTGCCAAGACTCTGCTCTTCTTTACTCCAGGAAGTTCCCCAAAAGGTCTGCACAGACTGTAAAGATGGAGCCCTACTTTTTTCTGATACTGCAGACAGCAGGCTGGTGTTTTAGATAACTACCCCATAACAGAACATAAGTAGCAGCAATCCCCTTCTGAGTTGGTCTGTGCAGCTCCCAAGTCCTTCACAGTCAAGAAATGATGTGGCTTCATGGAGCCACAATAGAGGAACAGGTTAGGCCACATTGGGTTTCCTATTCAGAAACAAGAGTTCAGTTTCAAATAACTGCACTGAAACACTTCCCTAATATAGAAGGTGGTACATTTTGTTCAGCTTATTTCCCAGAAAGGTGAAATGGCTTGCACTGATCAGCCCAGAGCTGACCTCACAACACCATCATCAACAGCTATTCTGTAATGGTTTGGGTAGGTAGGTCTCGGCTGTGCTTCAGACACATAGGCAAGAACAGCACAGTCATACCCTACCTTTCAGCTAGCCTGGGTGAGGTTTTCTTTCTTGTATCAGGATGCCATAAGATGGATCTTTCTCATGCTCTCATGTGACTGAGTGTTGGCTGTGCAGAAAGTACCTTGAGGAAAGCAGCATCCACCTGCTTCCTGAGAGGCACCTTTTGCAGAGCACAGCTGTGTTGGACATTGGACTTAGGTTGTTTCTAGCACTGTAGCTTTGGTTGTAGTGTTCCTCTGGTTACTGAGCAGCTCAGACCTGCACAGTAGTGAAAACATGTTATTTCAAAGCCTCGATCTTGGCTTCCCAACTCTACTGCTGATGATTGGAATGGTTTTTAAACAGTGTCCAATGATGCTTTCAAACACTTGTTCCTTGAAAAACACAGACCTGTGCTCTTTTTCCATCCATTCATAAAACTATTAGGAACCTCAGAGCAGTATAAAGGCCTGATTTCATTTAAAGTCTTTGAGACCATTAGGCCTGCTCAAGCCAAAGTTGCTATAACTGATTCAGGCTTCCTTATCCCTGACAGCCCATTTGATAGCTTTCAGCAGAGTTGAAGGAACAAGGTGGCAGCTGGATCAGGACCCAGTCAGCCTCTAAAAGAGAGGCTCCCACAGGGAAACCTGCCATTGAAGCCTCTTGGGGACAGTGCAGGGAAGCACTGAGACCTGGCACAACCTCTCCTGTGCTGAGACTTCACAGGCAACCGAGTGTTTGATCAGATCCATTGCTGTTCCCACAGTATGGTGGATATGAGGATAACAAGGAGTTATGAAGATAACAAGGAGTTACAGTACTTCACTACAAATCTGTGTGATTTATGTGTTGGAAAAGACAAGG
Organism: Lagopus muta; assembly: GCF_023343835.1. Lineage (NCBI taxonomy): Eukaryota > Metazoa > Chordata > Aves > Galliformes > Phasianidae > Lagopus > Lagopus muta. Next base: position 66,774,424 of record NC_064433.1, read on the forward strand.
TATGAACCCACAGTGTTCATACTTTCCCACCTTGGAAACAAAACAATTATTAAATGGGAGATAGATGTTACACCTGTATCATAGAATCATAGAATGGCCTGGGTTGAAAAGGCCCTCAAAGATCACCTAGTTTCAACCCCCCTGCCATGGTTATGGTCGCCAGTGACTAGACCAGGCTGCTCAGAGCCACATCCAGTCTGGGATGTGGACCCAGTAAACTAGGTACTTTCAGTAAATGCAAGAAACCAAGATAGAAGCCCTTTGAAGTTCAACTTAGACAATCCTAACTCAGTGAGAATGTGCATAGGTCTGTAAATGCATATATGCTAGTGGATGGAGCATCACACAGGCACTCAACTCTTTGGAAGAATTTGGACTTGAAAAGACACTGTAGAAAAAGGAGAGGAGAAAAGATAAGTAGCATGAAGGCAACCTTCATCCCAATAACAACAATTTATAATGCACATCTCTGACATTTTCTCACAAACCTGGCTTTTTACCTCTCAAAAAGAAAGTGTTCAGTGAGACGCAGCTACAGGTAAAGCTGGGAAAGGGCTTTTCACAGCTCTGATTCCCAGATACTTGTAAGGCATCAAGCTGCCCAGTTATCCTAAAGGAATCATCCAATTTGTTTCTCTGAGGGGAACGTTGGCGGGCTCAGGTCCAAAGGATTGGGAAGTGGTTCTTTGTTGAAAGCAGGTATCTTGCCCTTTCATGTTTCCCAACTGATGGACCAGTAAGGAATGGGACTGAGAAAAGCCTTTAGAGAACAGCAGAGAAACTGTTTTCAACAAAAGTATTGACCTACTGAAATCCTGTTAAACACAGATTTTGCAAAGCAAACCTTTTTTTTTTCAGTGACAGGTTTTTAGAAGGACTTAGAACACCTATAGCATAATTCTGAATATCTGTTGCAGGTTGATGTTTCAGTGCTTAATTCCAAGCTTTTCAAAAAATCTACGAGAACTAAGAAATATGTATTTTTTTCCATGCAAACTTCATATGGAAACCTCAGCAACATTTTTTATTTTTTTTTTAACCCCCTCTCCATTTTGATGTGTGTTTGAAAGCCCTCTGGGCATCTATTTGCATTTTCCAGAAACTTTGGAAATCTGGCCCCCAGCTTACTTATGAAAACAGGTCTTAAGCTCTGGAATTACTGCAGCGTTTTTGAAATTCTACACTCATTGTATTTTAAAACATATTAGACTCAATTCTGATGCTTGGGGGGACAGGTAATTCCCACCATCCCACCATTTTTAATGGAGATAAAGCACTATGTAGTAGGAAAAAATTGAGTTTTTAGAAGTTATGGACAAGGGCAAAATATGAAAGGGATGATAGAAAGCTTTGGATAACAAAATAGTAGGTATGCCCTTTGGTGTACTTTTGTAAGTCATACATATGAATGAGAAACTGATTTATAAACTGAAAGTGATTAAACATATTGCTCATGAAAACAATATATTGCACTGGAAATGATGATCATAATAAATCATGCGCAACAGTACCATGATAGGCCCTTCAAATATTGCTGGTTTATGAGCTTCGTGGAGGGACACCCTGATGTCTTAAAGCTTTGTATCACAACTTGAGAAAGGGGCTTCTGCTAAGGCAAAAGATATATTGCTGAAAAAGAGGGAAAAAGAAAAAACAAACCAACAAATGAAAGCATGGAAACACCGTTGGAATCATAAAGATTGCACAATGTTTCTGCATTCTATGAAAGAATATTCTTGTCTGAATCTTCCTGATAGAGAACGGCATAGACTTTCAGGCATCTGGCAAATGAACTCCTATGTTAAATATCAGACCTTCTGGAACTGTGTATTTACAAATTAAAATCTTTTGCTTGCCATTCACTTCTTCTTGAAAACAACAATTGTTTTTCTTGTCTTTTATTTTTTTCCTTTCAAGTGAGAGGTTTTTTCCCATCCTGAACCAGATCTTCAACAGAAAAGTAGTTTTAGGTAGCTTGATCTTCAGATGTTTCCTCAGCCCTTTAGTTGTGTCACTGCCACCATTTAGCTTCTCTAGGGAGGACTGATGGGAGTTCCCACAGGGATGTTTATTTGTTTTAGCTGTCCATACTTTATCTCAGCTACAGTAATCCATTTTCAGCCTTCTACAGTGCTTGAGATTTATACTGACGCCTTCTTTCCAAGTGTTGGAAAAAAAGATAGTCAAAGTACTTGCATAAAACTTAATAGTCAAAGTATTTCTTTGTGATTTGAATTGAAACTAAGCATCTAAAGGCTAATATAGATTACTTTCCCTCTGAATCACATGACAATTAGATTTCTTACTTACATTTTGATTTTGGAAGTGTCAAGGTTCAGGCCTTTCTTGTGTTTATTTGTAACCATGACAACTACAAACTTTCTTTTTTTCCCTAAAGAAAGCTGAGATTCTTGCATAGCCATCTACCAAAGACAGAACTTTAAGGAAAATGCTTTAAAATTTATGGTTTGCTGCTGACCACGCCAGATTGATTTAAGCAGGCCAGGGGAAAAAACCTGATTCCCAGGTATTCATCCAGCTCTTACAATCTTACGGCTAATGCACAGGGGTGGGGTCTGCTGCTTCCAATGTTTCACTCGCTCATATATGCACACCATAGATTTCAGCACTGTCCTCCAACTGGATTGAATGGAGCTTCATAAGCTTTCTCTGAAGGAGTGAAATGATTTTATATAAATCAAGGAAAAACAAAGAAAAAAAAGTCATTCACTGATTAATGACTTGTAGAACGAGAACTACCTCTCGTGTGTGTTAACCAGAATAATGAATATTATAGAAACATGGAAGGGCCTGAGTTGAAAAGGACCGTAATGATCGTCTAGTTTCAATCCCCCTGCTATGTGCAGGGTTGCCAACCAGGCTGCCCAGAGCCACATCCAGCCTGGCCTTGAATGCCTCCAGGGGCAGGGCATATCTTGCCCAATAGACCTTTAACTACTGAGAGCGAAGAAAGTGGTGTGATTCTCTTGCACCTCTCTGGAAGAGACACCAATGGCAAACACAGTGTGACGGCAGAGAAATTGGAAGGAATTGCACAAAGGTTTTACTTGGTTTTTCCAGGGTGGAAGAAGCAGGAGGCATATGTGCTTATGATGAAGGCAGAACATTTTCATTGCTGATAAGATACACCAAAACATAACTTACACTGTCTATTCCAGGATAGACAATAGGCTCCAAACCCTCATCTTTAACGTCTTTCTGTATGAATCCTTCCCGTTCAAGCATGCTTCTCCTCTTTCAGTGCCCATCTTTAAAAAGTTCCTTCTGTATTTTTGCATAGGATATAATTGGTTGTCAAATACTCCTCAAGTACTTCATATTCTTTCACTGGATATCAACTTTTTAAGTCTATCCCCAAATATATTTATACTTGCTTAGATGAACCATTACTTGGGAGAGATACTAGATAGTTCATAGAAAGTTGCTGCTGCTACTGACAGCAAAAACAAGAATGTAAGATTGTTCTACATATTTACTCAAGGGTAGTTCTCCAATTCATGTCATATGTGGCCAGGTCAGGAGAGAGAAGTTTAGTCTGAATTTTCTCTTTTCATTTGAACTAATTTGGATTTATTATATAGAATTGAGTCTTGAAGCCTGCAAGTCTGTCAGAGCATCCAAAATCTACCATATAAAGTAAAAATTGAATACATTTTGCATCTTGGAATATCAGACCTTTGGATTTCAAGCTTTTTCATTTATATCTAACACAGTATGTCACTGATACTCTACAGACAGCCAATAACAGGATCCAGAAAACCTGGAGAAGAAACCAGGAAATACTGCTCTCCAGGCTCCAAGAAATAAGTACTAACCGAAGAGAATAACAGAAAAAAGAAGAAAGAGTTTGAAGAATGCACTTAACCTAAATTCTAATTTGATGACTGTTTGCTTCCCCTGAATTTCAGACAGCAGATTTATCTTAATTTAAAAAAAAAAAAAAAAAGAAAAAAAAGCCTCTTGAAAAGTTCATTTTAAAGTAAAGCAAAAAGCAAATAGGATGCAGGACATAAATTAACCCCACTCCCCCAAATTAGCTTGTTTTTCTGCTTGTTGAGTATCATTTCAGATTTATTTGCTATGGAACCAATTCAACAAAATACTTAAGTGCATGGATAGCTTTGATCATGCAAGCAGTCCCGTTGAGAGCATTCATATCCTTAAATATATGGACACAGTTAAATAGTTTGCTGAATCCAGACCTACTTTATTTCTTCTCAAGAAAGGATTTGTAGAGACGGAGTTGTTTTATTCTGACCACGAGGAGCTTACTGCAATTGCATGGTACTGAAGGCTGTGCTGATTGCTTGGAGCTGCTCATATAGAGCTGTTTCTGTTCTGAGCGAGCTTGATTTATATTCAGGATTAAATTTAAAGAGCCCAATGAGAAACTGGATTTCTCAAGGTGAAATGACAGTGGAAAGGGCAGTGCTAACAGAAGATCAGATCAAGAAGAGGAGGAAATTAAGGAACCTCAGGAACATTCTCTTCCTGGTTTTGGTCAAAAAGACATAATTCTTGGAAAGCTTACATAACCAAAAAGCATGTGGGCCTATTTTCTCCCTTTTGTCATCATTGAGAACATGTGTGCAAGATTCTGTGTGCATACCTGTGTAGTACAAGGAGTTTGGTGTGTGGCACTCAATGCCAGCATTGACAGCACCTTTTACTACTTGCCCAGGATTCTTTAATTACTCTTAGATAAACAGGTAGTAGGATCTTTATGAGGAAACTGTCTCCAAATACACCAAGCAGTGATCTAGATCATAAAAAGAAATATCTCTGGCTAGGTCTGTGGCATTTCCACAAAAATGTAAGGATGTGCCTGAGTTTTTTACTGATTTAAGAGCCTGCACCTTTCTCAGCAACGTACAAAGGAAGCAGTGAATCAAGGTGAATAAAACACAGCTTACTGAGGAATATAGATAATGTAATTAAGTTAGGAAGTGATTGGGGTAGCATTGGGTCCCAGGAAGAGACATCCCACAACAGCATAAAGTCTTATCCTCAGATGGTTTAATTTAGCACCCCTCTACCATACCTTCCTCACACAATTTCTAGGGAAACAGGCACTTGTTCTTTCAGTATGGCTCAGAGAGCAACTAGGCTGCTATGTTACGTAGTGGAGGAATTTATACAATCCAGCCTTGTTTTATGGCTGGATTTGAGGCCGACTCCCGCTCCCTCTGGTGTCCCCGTCCCCCTGTCCCCCCCCTTTTTTTTCCTTTTTAATGGCCATTGTCATCTTCACTGTTGGAGCTGGCCTTGATCAAATGCCACATGATTACACAGTCCCAACGATACAACCAATTTTCTCTATTTTTACAACATCTCACCTTTCCAAGGAGTTCAATTTTTAATGTGAAAAATCACTCATGACATTGTATTTGATGCCCTTTCTGGACATACTGGTTTAAACAACCTGTGCAAAAAGTGTCCTGAAAATTTCATGTACACTATTTTGAAGAAGCAGAAATGTGTTATCTTTAGTGCCTTTAAAACCTAAATTACACGAGGGAAGGAGGGGAATGAAGACATTAGAATATTTGAAATGTCAGCGCTCTTTCTAGCTACAAAAACTGACACAACCAGCAAGTGAAACACCCAGCCAATACCGAGCATAAACATTTTTTATACCTTTTTATATATGCTCTGAACGTCTTCACCAAGAGCCTCTTAATTACTGCCATGAATTTCTCCTCTATAGCAGGGTGATTTTCTCCCCTAAATTCAAACTTTCTGACAGGAAATTAGATAGCAAGTGCATGAAAACTGTTTGATAGGCTGCGAAGCTAATCAGAAAGCTCCCTTTCAATATCAAATTGGGTGTTTGATGTTCTGCGAACACCTGGAGTGGTAAACAATACAATCCCAATGACTTATCAAGTACTTGTTTTCAGTAAACCATTAACTTGTTGAAAAAGGCTTTTTTCCTTCCAACCATAATCGGTTTCTCAGATCGCTATCCTTCCTTCGTAGCAGCTCCTGAGGAGGTTGGATTTTGAGAAAGGATCTTACAGGAGTTTTACAGCTTCTATTGTGTTTACTGGCTTAAAGAAAAAAAGGAAGTGGCAGTACTATGAGTGCAGCACTTCTCAGGAGCTTTACAAGAATATTTGGATAAACATTTGCAACAAGCAGTCTGTCTGGAAAATGCAGCCCTTTTTCGTGCTAGTAAATTATCCGGCGACAATCTTTATTAATACCCTTGAAAGAAGAAATGCTTAGTGCAAACTAATCTCATCTTGCAGACTGCAGGAAAACTGGTCACCCAGTCCATTGCTGGAGGCATCCCTTTTCCTGTTTCATAAGGTTGACATATTCGCAGTGCTGCCCTCTTCTTTTGGGGGACAGCAATGGGGCTCCGGCATGGAGCTGTGTCAGGGGAGGGGCAGCTGGGGGTTAGGGACAGGATCTGCACCACATGGCTGTGGACACGGAACGAGCTGCCCAGGGCAGTGGGCACGGCCCCAAGTGCTGGAGTTCGAGGAGTTTTTGGACACTGCTTTCAGCCATAGGGTTTGATGTTTGTGTGATCCTGTGTCGAGCCAGGAGTTGGACTCAGGGACCTTTGTGGATCCCTTCAAACCTTGGGATATTCTACGATTCAAGGTGTATACACAGCTGACCATGCAGACCACCAGCTCCTGGACTGATTCACCTTATCTCTGCTATTTCTTCTTACTCATACCTCATTACATGTGCCTTTGGCTGTCTACAAAAACTAGTGGCCAGCTCCTCCTGTCTAAGCTAGCACAAGAAGGCTCAGAGGAACGTCAGGCATAGAAGTTACATCCTTCTGTGCCCCGAAAACTTTCTCAGCAGGAACTTTTTGTCTTGCCAGGTGTGCTTACAACAAATATGCTCAGTAGTAGGGTGTGTAGTTAGTAGTAATAATTAGGATGTGATCATAACCCAAGATCCAGATCCACTGGTGGACAACCATCATTAGATAGTGGTAACCAAAACAGCAGAAAGAGTTCTGAGAGACTCCATCACAAACCATCAACGTGATGTGCTACAGGGGTGGGAGGGCAAAGGCCTGGCCCTGGGAAAAGCTGGGCAGCACTGCTGTGGGAGAGGCAGAAAACACCCGTGAATCATTTTGTTTCTTTTCATCTTAGGAACAGTCATCTTCCTATCCCAAGCTGTACAAACACACAACTGATTAAAAGTTCTTGCACAAAACTTGGTGCCAAAAATAGCCTCTCGCATAAGATTCTTCGCTGCTCTGTGTTGTTATTTTATTATTTTTTTTCTCCGGGGAATTTTCCATCATCAAAAGCCCAGGGCAGAAACAATAGCAAGCACTGCCTGCCGGCTTCCAGTTAAAAATAAGCAACAAAGGCATTCCTGCTTCTTCCAGAAACAATAGGAAAATCTCGACGATTAAAGAAAAATAAGAGAAAGAGAGAGAGAGAGATTGGAGGGAGAGATCCGCGGCTCAGCCGGGGGCTCAGCTCGGCCAACCCCCCGAGCCGGAGCGCGCCGGGCGCCGGTGCCGTGCGTGCCGGGCCGCGCCGTTCGGCGGGGCTGCAGCGCCTCTCTCCCTGACAGGCTGCGGCTGCCTGCCCGCCCCCGGGCCGGGAGCGTCGGCGGCGGGGGGCAGCGGGCGGCTGCGGCTTTAAGAGCTCCCACAATGCCGTGCTGGCGTCCCAGTTCCGTTACATGTCTCTCCCGGTGAAGGGGAGCTAGGCAGAGGCAGGAAGGAGGCGGGGGCGGTCGCCGCTCGGCGTGGGGGACAGCCGCGCGCCCACCTACCCGCTCGGCGGGCCCGGGGGAGGAGCGGCGCCGCCGCCGCCGTCGGCGCCCGGAGGGCAGAGCCGAGCCGAGCCCCCGGGCGCTGCGCCCCGGGCCGGCCGCGCCGCCCCCCGCGGGGCACAGGCGCGAGGCGGAGCCAGCGGCAGCCGGAGCCGTTGGCGCTGCCCGCAGCCGCCGCGGGACGGCCGCCGGAGCGGTAAGTCGAGTCCCGCCGCTCCTCGGGCTCCGCGTGCCGGGGTTCGGCGGGTCCTCAGCCCGCCGCCCTCTCCGCCCCTCTGCCGCCAACTTTCTCGCTGTCGTTGCCTGCTGCTCCCCGCTCCCCTCGCTTTTTCTCCGCTTTGGCTGTTCTTCTCAGTCTGCCGTGCCTTCCCGTCACGCTCCCTCTGTGCCTTGGTTCTTTCCTTCGCTCCTCGTCCGTTCCCTGCCCGGCGCTGGGGCTTTGCTTTCCTTCGAGCGCCGCGTTGAGAGGTGCGGGCTGTTTTCTGCGTCCTTGGGAAGAGACTTGAGCACCGACTTCTCCTCGCACCCTTCCCGCTGCGGGAGCTCTCATCCTTCCCCGTGCTGTCCCCAGCAAGAGGGTCTCGCTTTCCTGTCTGAATTTCTGCGACGTGGACCGTTTGGTTTCGGTCTCTTTCTCCCTTCCTCTCCAGGCAGTGACGACTCGTTCCGTGATTAATCGCTCATTCCCGTCCCGACCTCTCCCCCTTTCTTTCGCTCCCCACAGCGAGCAAAACTAAAAGAAAAGCTGCGGGAGCGCTTGAGGTTCTGTTTTATCTGTGGTGGGCGAGAGACGCTGAGAAAAGCTGGGGCAGGAGCAGTGCAGCAGGACGAGCAGGAGGCAGAACTTTGCAGGGCAGAAGATGGATCCCACGCTGTGGTTTGCACAGCCCCGAAGCGTGGCTGTGATGATCCAGGACCTGGCTGGGCTGGGGTGGCCTGTCTCTGCTCAACGATGGGCTGCGTCCTTATGCCAGCAGCACAACACTGCTGGTGGGCTTTGTTGGTACGGGAGATGAGAGCAGAAGGAACGCGATGGGTTCCAGTGTCCTCTCTGGAATTGCACCTGTCGCCCATCGTGTCCTGAAGCTGTGGATGTGTTAGAGCTTGGCAGATTAACACCTTAGCTGGGACTGTACAGAGCGGTGTTGGTGCTGTAGCGCGCCTCGGGAAGGCTGTGCCTGCTGAGACACCTGCTTGCAGGGGTTTGGTGCTTATATGTAATGGGGTGGGTGTGGTGTGGTTGTGTTGGGTGCTGTGGAAGTGAAGCCTGGCTGGTGGGTTCAGTAGAGAATGTGCAATTTAGGAAGATAAGGTCAGCTCCTTTGGTCTGAATGGAGAACTGTGGCTCACGGCTGTGCTGTTACTTCTTGATAGATTCTGCTCCTTAGGACTGCAGATTTACCTGGTTCAAGATGAAGCCCTGTTTGTCTCTCTCTTCTTCTAAAGAAGGGAGAAGCTACGATTTCTTACTGAACTTTGTTTAATTATAGCTAATAATAAAACAGGCCGGGGATTGAAGCATTTATTTTTATGTTAGTGATTCCTTGTGTATCCAGTGACTCTTTGGCTTAGGGGAGCGGAAATGACTGCTTGTCACTGTGGTGTTCAGCTGTGTGCCCTGTACAACAACAGTGAGGCTCAGATTCACTTCTTACACTCGTGTAACTTCTGTCTTTCCCACCACCATAAACCTAACGGAACCTGACCACAGTTATGTGATTTCTTCTTGATCTTTCCTGGGGGTGAGAAACTTTGTAATCAGGGGGAATAGATGGGGGTAAATTAACCAAGTATGGTTAGTGAGAATCTTGAAAAGTTGTGAGGAGAGCCAAGGACCACGGGTCCTGTTCCTGCCTCTGCCATGGAATGGCAGTGTGACCTTTACTGAAGCGGTTGTCTTAGCTGTGCCTTATAGGACATGGAGACTTTCAGAATAACTAAAGTACTCTTTCACATAATTTTTATGGATAATTCTGTGCAAATGCATTGCTCTGTTTGGTTGTAATTTGGAATGCTTGTCAGGTGGTGGTTATTCTTGTGCTAATATTTGTTCTTAGGAAGCTGTAAAGCGGAACTTCTGATAATAGGTATTTATTTTGAATGACAGTGCACCAGATTTTGTATTGCTGTCGCAGTTTTGAGACTGAAGTTCTTTTTACCCCCTTTATACTTTGAGAATATTGCGTGCTTCTTCTGTGATACCTTGTTGGGGTGTGAATTTGCTCATTACTTCTCGGAAAAGAAACCCCATGAGATTTAATTGCAGGCTGGAGAATGGGCCGGGACCCCCCTCAGTGGGATGCATGCACTCTTGGCTGTTTCTTGAGCTCTGTAATTAAGAGATTGGCTTAGTACATGGGCTTTTTGTTTGCTTTCTAATTCTAGGTCTTTGCCGAGATTCTTAAGTCTTTAAGATCTCTATCTTGAAATTAAATGTAAATGCTGTGTGGTTTTCTGGGGCTTTCTTGAAATGTTGGATCTTACAACTCTCAAGCCAGGACCTTACAGCATAGCATGACACACTGTGATCTCAGTGCTTGCCTTCCTGTGCCGTTTGAGGTTTGCAGCCTTTGTAAACAACAGGCTCGATCCTGCTGGAAGTGGTTCTCTGCTGTGAATGAGAGGCTTTTCTGTAGGAACTTGCTGTTTTGCAGCAGTGGGTACAAGTTGCTGTCTTCTTGCCTGTGTCTATGTGAGTTCTCCTTGCTGTTGCCGTCTAGGCAGGCAGTCTGTCTTCATGTTCAGTTCTGCAATTACCTGATTTCCTTTCATCCTTCATAACCCCCTTCTGAGTGTGTACTGATCTCTCAGCTCCAACAAGCATAGTTTTGCTGGCCAATTACAGCATACTGACACTGTTTTCTGTGTTTACAATATTTTCTCTTTTTTTCATTGTTGAGATGTTTGTATGGCACCTTTATCTGTACTGATACAACATGGGGAGGGGGGAGAATTGCCTGTGTGTGCCAAGCTGAGCAATACTCCTACTTGCCCCAACTTCTTACTTATCAAGTTGAGATTGGAGCCATTACGCTGCCTCGGGAAGGAGGATGGTTTTGAGCTGTACCTTACAGTTCCTTGTCACAGCTGTCACAGGGATTGCGGGCTAGGCCCCTCTTGCTGTTACTTTTGCTCAGTCTCAATAAGCATCAAGTTATCTTTGTGGTAATGTAAATATGGAGATGGGAGAATATATCTGAGAGGAGATGAGATTTGTGCTGTAAGTCTTCGGAATGGGGAGGCTCTTAAGAAACCTGCTTCATTTACCTTTTTACTTGGAGTTACTACTTAAAGGGGGGAGGAATCTGTTTTCTTTCCTACCGTGCTTGGAGAAAGGGCTTACAGACAACAAAGAACATTGTAATGCTTTCCAATAGTCCAGGATTATTGAACAAAAGTGTCTTGCTGTGCAATATTGCTGCTGTGCTCAGTGTTGTATGATAACACATGTTTCTCAGCTGTTGTTGATTCCTCAGTGGCGCAGACTTCAAAAGAATGTGCTGAAAGAGAGCCGTGGCCAAGAGAGAAAAGAAGTTTTGTTCCAGTGACCTGTACCATCCATCCACTTAAATACTTTGTGGAGCTATTCCAGAGCGTTCAGGAATCCAGTGAAGGCCAGCGAGTGATTACAGCTGGAAATGGAATCTGCTACAAAGAGATCACCCAGCGAGCACTTAAATGCCACCTTCCCCTCTAACCCCCTGCCATCCTGGCTGGCAGGAGCGGATAAGGCTCATCGTTTAGGGTATCTTTCAGCATGACATTGTCTTACTCCTAATGCTGTTGGGATTTATTTATTTTTACTCTCTATGCTATCTTTAGCACAAGAATAGTAATGAGGACAGAAGGTCATCTCTGCGGTTTCCTTCTGAGTGTAACAAACTAAGCCTGTAATCTAAACGAGTAAATACAGGTTATTAGCAAGTTCTTTATTGTTGAAATACATGGGATATTTAACAGAATATGCAGGTGTTTGCAGAGTTAGCATAATTCATTGCTGAATTACTGGTGAAGTCACCTGTCTTAATATTGAAGTTAATTATATTGTACTGTGTCAGGTTGTGGGAAGCATTCCATAGTTCAACCTATGATAGCAGGTCATAATAATAAAAGTCAAATTGTGTACACAGGCATGTGTATTATGATGCAGTAGTATGCTGCTAATGCCAAGTATTATAATTGATTTTCCTTAAATTCTTATGTTGGAGTCCACTGTGCAAGATGGATGTCAGTGCACAGATCTAACAGATCTTAAAATCGTGCCCTGTGTTTTCAGTGGTCTCAGATACTGGGAGTCAGGGAAATCTTACCAGAGGGGCTATTGGGGGCACGATGTAGTGGAGAGTTGTTAGAGTTAAGGTAGTATGGTTTGGTTGCTGTTGGACTTGATGATCCTTAAGGTCTTTTCTAACATGAACTGTTCTATGATCGTGAACTTCTGAATATCCTTGTCATTTTTCTTTGTGGGGCTAGCATGCATTTGAGGAGTGGGGCTATTACCTCATCAACAGTACTATACATTTCAGTTAAGAGTATTTTCCTTCGTAATGGGTGGAAAGTGGTCATACAGATGCACTGAGAGGACACTTATGTTTTGGAGAACAAAAAAAAAGAGGTACTTCAGTAGTTGGTTTTTCATCAGCAAGAAAATGGCGTAACTCTAAAGGTGAGCTCAAATGTTGTCTTCTGCTATAGTGTTGCTCATTTGTACTGTGATGTAATACTTCTGTTTTTGAGAGGGTAGTTCTTCCTCCCCCAGTGTTAGCAGCCATGATTTTTTGGTGCTTTGAGATGTCAGGTTTTAATGCCTTACTACCTCTTTGAGAGGAAAGGGCAGGGAAGTTTTAGACATGTGTAATGTAACTGACTTCCATCCAGCTTTTGCCCTTGCTCCAGGGCTGAGGCTGCAGTTTGAATTCATTTATTGCCTTTGAAGGCTGTACTAGGTGTAACCTTGTGTCTCATTCCCCTTACTGCAACAGTACCTGATGTATTTCAACCCTGCACTTCGCTGCATCTCTGGGTTTTAAAATGGCGAGGCAGTGTTGGTGCTCGCTTCATTGCAAGTTTCTTTTTAGTCTTGGGATCTGTCACTTCCTCTTGTTTCAACTGAATGGAAAGCTTTTTGCTGGAAGACTTTTGGACTCCTGAAGTGTTTGACAACATTTTCAAGCTGTTGTTCAATGGAGGCTTGGAGCCTTTGGAGCAACCTTTTGAAACTTTTTGTTTTGTCATCGGTCAGCAGTTCTGTGAGTGTGGGTAAGGAAAGGCTGTAACTCTGCTCTGCTGGGCAGCCAGATGTTATGTATCTTATGCCAAAGTGGGGAGACAGTGTGTCTTTGGCAGTTGGAGGGTCTGTCTGTTGTTCTTGTCACTAGCCTGTTTGGGAATCTTCAACAAATGGCACCAGCTTTCCCTTCTCCCCCTCATTCCTGCTGTGCCTACGCTGATTGAGACCACCTCCTAAATAAACTGAGATTGGGAGGAAAGTGTTCTTTGTTGCTTTCTGAAAAGTAGATATTTCAGTTTGTATTTCCTGTTCACATTAAAGCTATAGAAATGCCGCATGTAGTTTGGCAGTTAGTGAATGTATAGCTGTTCTCCAGTAGGTGAATACTGACTGACTAACACTGAGTGTGGTGCTGTGTTTGGGGAATCACAGAATGGCCAAGGTCAAGGAAGGGACCTCAAGGATCATGAATCTCCAACCCCCCTGCCACATGCAGGGCCGCCAACCTCCCCATTTAATACCAGACCAGGCTGCCCAGTGCCCCATGCAACCTGGCCTTGAACACCTCCAGGGATGGGGCATCCACAGCCTCTCTGGGCAGCCTGTTCCAGCACCTCATCACTCTCTGTATAGAAGGGCTGGAGGTAGAAATAAGGAAAGCAATTATCAATGAAAATAGAGGGCAGAATACTTGTAGTACCTCACATCTGTTTTATATTAAATTCACCTGGTCCGTAGATCAGTGCATCTTGAAGACTTGTGAGATCCTTAGAGATGCTTGTCCTGTTTATCCTGCTTCTCTCTGATATGTGAAAGAAAGGAAAAATAGTGAACTCGGATGTCCGTGCATGTTAGTCTTTATGGAAAATAAAATAGGAATATGCCAGAGCTCCTAATGTATAAATGATGATACTGGGAACCAATGTACCAATTGCTTAAATGTGCCTTTGGAATGGAATGGCTAGCAATACTAATTAGCCTTTCTGCCTAGAATAACTGGCATGGAAAGGAAAACATATGGCAGTAGTGGAATGCCCTTGTCCTTGCCCATCAGAAAGTGAGTGTGTGTCTCTTTTAAACACATCCTCACTCATCAGAATTTTTCCCTCTCTATGGTGTGTGTGCTTGCATTGGGTTTCATCCAAGGCTCCATGTCAGTAGAAGCCTTTGCATTGGTTTCATTGGGAATGAGGACAGAAACCTTTGATGAATAGCTGCATGTTTATGCTACGTATTTCAAGTAGTGGAATTGGTGCAGATGAGAATACAACACAGTGCTTTCATGCCTTTAATGGGACTGGAATTGGTAACCTGATACTCCAAACTGGTAACAAAGGCTATTTTTCATACGTGGCAACATTGATTCCGATGGAGCAGGGAAATAGCTTAGTAAAATCTTTCATCAGAACTTGTTCCAATGAGTGAGATCTGTCAGAAAATGACTGAATTTACAAAATAATCTGAATAGGAGAGTAATTTTTTCGTATTTCTAATGTTGTTGCGTTGCAGCTCCTGTATTTATGTACCAGTTTCACTCATAGGCTATAAATGTAGCTTTTGTTTCAAAATGAGGTACAACATAAATTAAAAGAAACATATTTGGGCTTTGCTTCTTCCAAGTTTGGAGGACTTCAGAAGGCAACAAAATGAACTGATATGTGGAAGGTTTATCTGTGGTATGTGACCTTTCCTTGTTTCCTGGGAACAGACCAGAAAACAACTGACCTAATATAAAAGCCAGCAGCAGTCCTTGGGATTAAACTATGCTATATGAGATTCTTGGAGAATTTCCTTTAGAGGCCACTTAAATACAAGTAGGAAGGACATCTTCAAGGGTCATCTGGTGCAAGAAAACTCAGTCTATCCTTGTAACTCAAGAATGAAAATAGTCACAGGCCTAGGGAAGAATACTTACCAGTGGGGAAAAAAAACTGGCCACCTTACCTCTGACATATTTTTTGAAGTAGTAAAGCTTGCTGTCTCTGCAGGCAAGGCTGGAAGATAAGAGTACCTTGAAGAGGTGGAATGTGCTGTAGGAGAAGGAAGGCTTGACTGTGTCTGCTGTCAGTAACTGAAGCTCTGTGCAGGAGGGGTCATGTTCTGTATCAGAAGCTAAGGCAAGAAACTCATTCTTCCTAGATAAGATCACAGCGCTCTCAGCTAAGAGCCATGCTTTATAAGGTATTCAAGTGGTGTTTTTGCTTTACTTAAGCTTTCAGCAAGACAAGCTTTTCTGGGTGTTTGGTTTCGCAGGGCTTGCCAGCCTTCTGTTCTAGTGTACTGCAGAACAAATGGTCAGCAATAGTATATTGCAGTGGTACGTGGAGGCCTGGCATGAGATCCTAACCTGTGCAGGTGCTCAGTGAGAAATGAGCTCTTTGCTTCCATTGGGGTGGGAATGTGAGGGTGCTGAGCATTGATGTGTTCTATCCTCATGGCACAGCAGGAGCTGGGCTGTCTCCCTGCCTCTTGTCCAATTCACAGCCCATCACAGCCACCTTCCTGCGTCAGCTGCTATTGGCAGTTTTGTGGCCCAAACTCTCTGCTCCTTGTCAGAACTGAATTTGCAACATGCCTTTTGAAAATGTGCCTTCCTAAATCCCGTGTTGCTAGCTTTCTGCTGCACTTGCTGTTGTTCTCTTAATGCTTCTAATTAGTCTTAATGCTGTATGTCTGAAAGCACTGCCATTTCTTTCTTTTCTGCTATGAGTCTTCCTAAATACTTGTTCATGAGCCACTGGCTTTCCAGGTTTCTTTGGTTGTGGTGTAGCATTTGCTGTTCTGTGAGAAGACAAGATGCCAGAATGCTCTTTTCTTTAAGTCTCACAACTGCAGATGGAGGCATACCTCTAAGTCCTTCACTGCCAAACAGTTTGGGGCCTGGTGGGGGATGCTTGCTTTGCCATTCCCTTTCCCTGGAGCTGTGTTTGAGTTACACTAAGCACCTGTCCTCTTGTGATGCTGACATCCTGTCAGTATGCATTCTCCCTGTCCCTCAGGAGGTAGTGCTTGTTGCAGGCAGTACTCTGCCTTATCCTTATAGAAAAGTCAAGCTAGGAATCTTCCAGAATTCCTCCCTTCCCTCTCCTTGTCTTTCAGTGACCTCTAGCCATGTTGCTATCTTCCCTGACAAGATGCTTAGTTTCATCTCTGCTGCTTTTCCCTTTCACTCTTCACCTTTGATTACTTTTCCTGCAGTGAGCTGCTTAGAAACATTAACCATGACAGTTGTATACAGTAGTCAAATATAGCAGAGTTCCTTGAGGTTTTTTTTTTTTTTTAGCTTGAAACTTATACTAAAATGCTTATGGCAGGTAGATGTCTTCTGTGTATGTGACTTGTCACAGCAAAAATACTTGTCCTCAGTGAAATGGGTAAGTTTCTGCAGCGATTCAATTTCTCTATCATAATTTTCCTGTATTACTTTTTATAAGAGCCCTCGTTGTCTCTCCCTGAGCAAAAAAAAAAACAAACACCTCTATAGTAACAGTGTGTGAACTTTAAATTTTGTTTTGTGTAGAAATTAAGGGCTTAAACTGTTGTTTGTTTTTTTTAATGAATTAGAAGATAAAAATGTACTATAAATAGAAGGAAATATAAGAAAGCTTTCTTATGCTTACAGCTTCCTAATTGCTTGAGAAATTCTGTCACTTCTAAATATTTTTTTTGAAAGACCCAAGTTGTCTGAAAACGTTTACTGTTATTCTGTGGGTAGCAGAGAAGGTGACTGAGTTACCTTAAATATTTGCACAAAGGCTATATTTTTCTTATTTCTGTAGTGCCTGCTACTCTCGTCATTCTAGATACTACTTCAAAAACTTAAATTATTAGATTTATATGAGGGCTGTTCAAAGTAATGCCTCCACCTTTATTACATTGGCCCACATCATCAGACGCAGATGTTGGTGATATGGCAGTAGAAGCTGAAACTTTCCAACAGTGTCCCCTTACTGTTGTTGCTGTGTGACAGATGGCAGCAGAGGGCAGCCTGACAAAATGGTGCCTGACATGGGGCTGTGTATGAAGCAAAGATGTGTCATTCAATTCTTCCATTTGGGGGGGGAAAAAAAAATGGTGTCCATTGACATTCACGAACTCTTGGTGGATGCTTATGGAGACCAGCAGAAGACTGTAAGCACAGTGAGGTGGTGGGTGGTGTGTTTTGGCACTGGTAACAGTGATATGAAAGGCAAGCTGTGTTCCAGACAGCCATGGAGATTTTTATGAGTGCGGCATGCAGCTCTTATTGATCTGTGGTGAAAATGCTTGGCTGATAGTGGTGACTATGTTGAAAAAAGGTGTTTTGTAATAAAATTTCCTCTACCAAATTGTGCTGTTATATCTGTTGTAGTTTCTGTGGAAGCAGTTAGGAGGCATTACTTTTGGAGCAACCTGTGTGTATGTGTGTGCTTTCTGACCGTGATTTATTTTAGTAGTCCGGAATGATCTCAAAGCAGACTGTATTTCTTTGGAAGCCAACTTCAAATTAAACTCCATAATTTTTATCTTATAGGTGAGGATAGTATTCAAGGTGTGTAGTGTTTTTTAAGTCAGGTGGACGTAAGCGTGGTAAGCAGAAGACAGTTCTGTTATAATGGACAAAAAAAAAAAAAAAAAAAAAAAAAAAAAACAAAAAAACCCCAACAGAACAAACACTTTTTAGAAGCAAGGGATGACATTATTTGGATGTCTTGTGTGTGATGTTGCCATATTCAGCAGTATCACCAAGCCTTCTCTTACCTGCTGGAATAAGGGGTGTAGGCAGATTAGAATATCTATGATTAGATTTCAATATCAAGGAGAGGTGATTCATTGATAAAGCAATCCTTAGTAGAGAACTGCAGGACAAGCCACCTTTGGATGTCTGTCCACTACTTCTGAGTGGCTTTTTTTTTTTTTTTCTTCATGAAAATGTGAAAGAAGGTTGGTATAGCTACTAGATGACTAACTAGACCTTAGGCAAGTGGCTGATGTGTATGTCCCTTCCTGAGACAAGGGAAGCAGTTGACAATCCCTGCGAGATTTCACTGTAATGAAGTTTTGCTCTGCTAACAAGTGCTTAATTTGTAGGTCAACGCAACGGCACATCTATCAGTATTCTGAAGTGCGTAACTTTAGGATGCTCTAAAGTTGTAAGGGTGTGGATGTGATGTTATAATGATTGAATGAGATGTTGTCAATGAGTTGAGCCTTGGTAGTGTAGTAACAGTGCCTATGTTACTATGTTTTGGGCCCCTCACTAAAAGAAAGACATTGAAGCCCTGGAATGTGTCCAGCGAATGTCAGCGAAACTGGTAATGGATCTGGAGCACGAATCTTATGAGGAGCAGCTGAGGGAGCTGGGATTGTTGAATCTGGAGAAGGGGAGGCTCAGGGGAGACCTCATTGCACTCCACAACCTCCTGAAGGGAGGTTGTGATGATGAGGAAGGGTTTGGCCTCTTCTCCCAGGCAACAAACAGGACCTGAGGAAATGGCCACAAGCTGTACCAGAGGAGGTTTAATTTACACATAAGGGAGAACTCTTTTTTTTTTTTTTTTTTTTTTTTCCTCCTCAGAGAGTGGTGAGGCACTGGAATGGCTGCCCAGGGAGGTGGTGGAGTCGCTGTCCCTGGCAGAGGCACCTGGATGAGGAGCTACGAGATATGGGTTAGTGCTTGTGGTGGCAATGGTAATGGGAGGACGGTTGGACTGGATGATCTTGCAGGTCGTTTGTGATTCTGTGATTGCTGGATGATGCCAGGAGGTGCTTCTGTCAAAGACATTAAGCTAATGTGACTTACCTAGCACCTTGGCTGGGATTGCTGTGTGCACAGAGTTGAACTATAGCTTCTCTGCAGGTGAGAATCTCAAAGAGAAAGTAAAAGTTTAATGTTCTGACAATATATTTTACAATAGCACTTTGTGAATGGCCTTTTAAGGGACAGATGTTAAAGGTTTGTCTAGAAGTGGACACAGCTATGTCAGAACTGCTAACTAGAAGAACATATTTACATTACAAGCTTGTTAATTGATTTCAGGTATTAGTGAATTGTTAGCTTCCCATGTCAATTCTAGCATTTGCTCTATGTATATAAAGCAGTCTTGGCACTTGTATGCTGCGGAGCAAATAATGTTTTGAGATATGTAAAGGTAGATGGCGAAGCTTTTCATAAGCTTCCACAAAATGAGTTGCTAGGAAGACTTTTGAGGAAGAAAAAACTCACCCATGGGAAGTGAACGAAACATTTTTCTCTGCCTAAACTGGATTTGTTTACTGGTGTGTTCTTAGTACTAGTTGATGGGAGCACGAGGATGTCTTTGCAGTCTCCTGTGCTGCAGGAAGCCCTCAGGAAAGAAGCCTATCTTTCTGTGCTGACGTTCCATTTCTGACTGTCCATGCTGCTGTTGAGCTGTGTGGTACCAGCTTGCCTGCCTCTATGCCATCTCTTTTCTGGCTTGGCCTGAAGAGCAGGCTGGAAAAAGGACCTGCGATCTTGTCATGGCTTAACGTTCAAAGATGGGTTGATATTCAAAGATGAGGCTATTTCCTCATTCTTTTTTTTTTTTTTTTTTTTTTTAATTTGCTAGGTTTTGCTTAATGAGCATTGAAAATCCCAGAAATCTCAGGTTCATCTGTTTACTTTGTTTCCTAAATCTAGGATATATATATATATATATATATATATATATATATATATATATGTGTGTGTGTGTGTGTAGATATGAAATCATCTACACTAAACAGATGCACTTAAAGCATGGTCTATTTAGGCATGTAAAATATGTTACTTTGTCAGCTTATTCTGTATATTATTTAAAACAAACAAACAAACAAAAACCGAGAATGGAAGTGTTGGTCTTCATGTGAGATACTCTGGTGTCAGCTTTTATTGACTTGGTGCATTTGCAGCATCAGAAATGCAGGCGTTAGAGAATGAGGTGAAAAGTGACTTGGTGTGGGTGTTCAAGCCATTATCCACAAGCAAATATTATGGCACAAATAACTTCTTGTGTAAGTTTGCTTTTGTGTTTGTTTGGTTTTCTTGGTGGTAACAGATTAGAATGCTCTCTCAAGCTGGGGAAAGCAATTTGTGACAATTCGCACTTGGGGGGGAAAAAAAGTGTAAACTTATTTGCATGTAATTCAGGTGAAATTCAAGTCAAATTATTTTTTCTACTTGCTGGCCCTGGCTGTAAGAAACCAGTAGCTTTATCAAGCTGAATCAGAACAATAGTTGTCATCTCAGCCTAGATTTCAACTCTGCTTGTATAGATTTACAAGTGACTCATTTTTAAGTGAATGTAACCTGATTAAAAATGCATGAAGCATTAATAATGGGGCATTTATTGTGCTTTAAGAAAATCCTTTAAAGGTTTTGAAAACTAAATTCAATGAATCTGAACTTCACTAGAAGTAGTGTAAATAAAAGTATTTAACAAAGGGAAAGATCAGGACTTGTCACTGGCTTAGTGCTAGGCTGAGTGAGCAATCTCTGGAAGACACAATTCTAAGGAACGCTATGGGTTTCTTTCTAGAGAAGCATCTTAATCTCTTGAGTCAGTTTTCAAGACCAAGCTGGTGAAAGCTATGTGTTCTGAATGGAGTGTTGGCATTGCTTGCAGAGTCTGAAGTAGAGCACGCAGTGTGTTCTTTCAACTTGACATATTCTGTCGCTAATTTTCTTTTTTTTAATAGGTAATTGTACTGTATACTACTACACATCCTTGCTCCTAAGTGGCCTTTAGTAACACTTTTTTCCCCTTCTTAGCATTTCTTCTGGTTTAATGAAGAGTAAATCGTAGACATTCTTCATGTCTCTTCCTGGCCAGTGCAGAATGATTATTTACAAAGCTGGAGTGGGGCAAATTGATGAGACCTTTCTCTAAGTCTTAGGTGAATTCCTTGCTTTCCAGAAGCTGAGTTTTCTTAAAGAATCAAATGTTTCTGTGTGTCAATATAGCTTCAATGTTTTTTTTTTTTAAAAAAAAAAAAAAAAAAAAACACTAACAAAAACCACTCTAGACTGCCCTTCAAATGAGTTTAGCAGAGGTGGTACAATATAGTAAAGCCCCATATGATTTGATTTAGTTTAAAAAAGGGCGATAAACTTAGCGAACATGAGGTCATAATTCAAGATGCATTAATTTTGAAGGGAAAGTACCTTATCCTGAACAAAAGATTTAGCAAAATTTGGCTTGTATATTTATATGATGAGAGGCATAATAAGGAATTGAATATAGATTTTTTTTTTTTTTCTGTAGGAAGGGAACAAGGTCAGTCACAAATGCTGTGTGTGCCCATGTGTGCGTGCAAGGGGATGACAACACATACGTAGTAACACACCCAAATCATTCTAGTGTCTTTTTAGGGGGAGAATTTTCCTTTGATTCCAGTATTGATGCACAAATCTTACACAGCTCGTATAATACATGTAGAATAGGTGGATTGGTGTACCTTTCAGATGGGAAACTTCCTTTCAATTATCATTTTCTAGTAAATACAGTTCTAGAGAGGCAGGTATGGCGGTGAGTTAATTATTCACAATTTTACTACATTGGCTTACAGATTAAGTAAACGTGCAAGTTAAGAGTAGTAGATGGAATAGAGGAAAAATAGCAGGAGTAAGGATGCAAAGGAACTTCACGAAGTGTTCTTGTACTTAAAAATTCTCAGCAGTTATCAATCCTTAGTCCTGCAAATATGAGCATAACAGCTCATGTTTAATTATGTGCAGGCATATGAATTTTAAAATCCTGTGTTTCTTAATCAAATCAGTGAATGAAAAATTAACTTACTCGAACCTATACTGAATATGGGAAACTTGAAGTGAACTTTTAGATTGCAGTGTATTCTGGCATCTACTGCTGATTGTTTGGTCACATGCATTGGTGTTTCTCAATCGCAGTGGTAACTTTTCTGTCACAAACTGGAATGAGATGGTGACTTGAAGTCACTGTGGAGTGTCAGATGGTCTCTTGAGGAATTTACCCAATTCATGCAGTGAGAAAGAATAAAAAGGTAGGACTTATTTAAGTGATAGCTTCTTGGTTTATTCACTGACCAACCTAAAGTGGCTAACAGTTGAAATCTGAGCATGGAACTCCTCAATATGTACGCATTATGCTCATGCCAAAGTTAGGGATCAGTGCCAGCTGAGGTGTGCTGCAGTACAACTGTGTTATTTTTTTCCCTAATACCAAGTTATTTTTTTCCCTAATACAGTAATCAGTGCTGTGGAAGCAGATGTGCAGCAGCATAGGTTATTGTGTACAGGAATGAGAGAACACATGAATTGTTCTATATCAGTGTATTGCCAAACTTGATTGAGATTTTCCTGTTGAAAATAAATGGGCAAAGAAGAATTAGTTGCAGTATGCCCAGGGACCGGACCATAAGGTCGTGTTGTTCCAGTACTTTCATTTGGGATTGAAGTAAGTACACTGGTAGTACTTCAGTGCTACCAGCTTTAGAATAATACTCAGGCTCATCACCAAAGCTGTCATACAAGGAGTTATGTAGGCTCTTGTAAGAAGATCTTTGGAGGTCAGGGTTAAATGTCTGGCACTGGTAAGCCCTTTTTAGTGGTCGTACTGTGGAAGGAGGTCAGACTAGTTCCTGGGGAGCCTACTGTAGTGACATCAGTTGCAAAACATAATGTTTTTACATTGGACACATTGTGCATGAAATATGCTATTGGAGTAGCAGGTTTTAAGTGGAAAAGAATATTTAAGTATCTGGGAACTGTCAAATGTTCCTATAGCCTGCCCACTCTGGCAGTCTCTTAGCCACTCCTGTTGGTAGTCTGAAACAAATAGCTTTTCGATGGAGCGTGCTTCTCTTAAAGGGGTCACTGGATTCAAGTGTTTGTTAAAGTTCACTAGTAAAGCAACACCTATAAATCCTGTTTGCTGCCTTTTGATGTAACTTGACACAACAGAGCGTTTGTGTTCTTCTGTATTTGAAGGGATACACTGGAGAAGAAGGCTTCCAGGCTATCACAGTAACTGTGCACTGGAAGTATCTATCATTGTGTTTGAAGTGTTTTCTGTGCTTTTTCACTTAAGAGTTTGTCACTTCCTTTACAGTAACAATAAGCACGTGCCAGTGGAACAGCATGTGTTATTTTCTTTTATAATCTTCTTAGAAGGGGCTAGATTAAGATCTCTGAGTTACAGCTGCTGGAAATGGAACTCTGTTGTCATAAATCCTTTTCAAGTTCTTTCCTTTTAGGGTTAATTGATTAACTTGTATACTGTATTGGCTTGAGTCTCTCTTGCCAGTTGGATAAAATGAAACCATGCTATAGATACAAAGATCAACAATGTAAGATCCTCGTTGGTAAGGTTGCCTATTGCACTGGAATCTGTTTGCTTATTGTTGGTGTATGTAGAAGTGTTTTATCCCTCAAGACCTGGAGATTGACATCCTACTTTACTAGGTCTGTGTGTCTCTGGATGTTGCAGAACAGATGGTTAATTCAAAAAACAAGAGTATTAAAGCTGAGTAGCTAAATCTGATCTCCTAAAAAATGAGGTGGCCAAAACAAGCTGCTGTATTTGATGTAGTTGCTGAATTGGTCTTTTTTCCTCGTACAAAGACAAATCTAAGTTTAATGCCTCAGAGCAAAGAGGTTGGTGGTGGTTACAAGAATTTTTAGCTTTTTGATTCTCTCAGAACCTGCAACTTGAAACAATCAGTTGCCTACATATTGTAGGGCTGTGAGAAGAAAAAGGCTTGTTTCAAATCCATTGCTTTTCTTAATTTGTCACTGTGGTCCTGAATTAAAATAAAAAATAAAAAAAATAAGAAGCATAAATTGCAGGAATAGGGTGAGGCTGGCAGCTGATTTTTCTGCCATGATTTGCTTTTTTCTTCATTTAGGTAGTCAATGAAATGAGAAGGAAAAAAGGGAACTGTTAGAAGAAATAGTTATGTTTACAGGCAAATTCTTTTCATACAAAATAGGTCTTGTTGTCAACAAATAGGATAAGTAATCTGAGACGAGCATTAAGCCAAAGAAGCCTTCAGATCATCTAATCCAACCTGCATACCACAAATGCAAGTTATCTGGAAGACTGGAAGATAGCCAATGTCACTGCGGTCTTCAAAAAAGGCAAGAAGGAAGACCCAGGCAATTATAGGCCAGTCAGCCTCACCTCTGTCCCTGGAAAGGTGATGGAACAGCTTGTACTGGATGTCATCTCCAGACAACTGGAAGAAGAGGAGGTTATCAGGAGTAGTCAGCACGGGTTCACAAGGGGTAGGTCGTGCTTGACCAACCTGGTAGCCTTCTATGATGTTGTCTCTGGCTGGGTGGATAGGGGGAGAGCAGTGGATGTAGTCTACCTTGATTTCAGCAAGGCATTTGATACTGTCCCCCACGACATCCTTATAACAAAGCTGAGGAAGTGTGGGATAGATGAGTGGACAGTGAGGTGGGTTGAGAACTGGCTGACTGGCAGAGCACAGAGGGTCGTTGTTGGTGGTGCAGAGTCTGGTTGGAGGCCTGTAACCAGCGGTGTTCCTCAGGGGTCTGTGCTGGGTCCGGTCTTGTTCAACATCTTCATCAATGACCTTGATGAGGGGATAATGGCCACCCTCAGCAAGTTTGCTGATGATACGAAGTTGGGAGGATTGGCTGACACGCCTGAAGGCTGTGCTGCCATTCAGCAAGACCTGGATAGGCTGGAGAGCTGGGCAGAAAGAAACCGGATGAGGTTTAACAAAAGCAAGTGTAGAGTCTTGCATCTGGGGAGGAATAATTGCATGCACCAGTACAGGTTGGGGGATGAGCTGCTGGAGGGGAGCTCTGCGGAGAGGGACCTGGGTGTCCTGGTGGACGACAGGTTGGCCATGAGCCGGCAGTGTGCCCTTGTGGCCAAAAAGGCCAATGGCTTACTGGGGCGCATTAAAAAGAGTGTGGCCAGCAGGTCAAAGGAGGTGATCCTCCCCCTCTACTCTGCCCTGGTAAGACCTCATCTGGAGTATTGCGTCCAGTTCTGGGCTCCCCAGTACAAAAAAGACAGGGATCTCTTGGAAAGAGTCCAGCGGAGGGCCACCAAGATGGTGAAGGGCCTGGAGCATCTCCCCTATGAGGAAAGGCTGAGTGAACTGGGTCTGTTCAGCCTTGAGAAAAGAAGACTGAGAGGGGACCTGATCCAGGTCTATAAATATCTAAGGTGTGGGGGGCAGAATGGCGAGGCCGGACTCTCTTCAGTGGTGAGTGGAGACAGGACAAGGGGAAACGGCCAGAAACTGCAGCATAGGAAGTTCCGCACAAACATGCGCAAGAACTTCTTTACAGTGAGGGTGACGGAGCACTGGAACAGGCTGCCCAGGGAGGTGGTGGAGTCTCCTTCTCTGGAGACGTTCAAGACCTGCCTGGATGCCGACCTGTGCGACCTGCTGTAGGGAACCTGCTTTGGCAGGGGGGTTGGACTCGATGATCTCTGGAGGTCCCTTCCAACCCCTACAATTCTGTGATTCTGTGATTCTGTGATATCTCTGGGCAGAGCCAAACAGTAAATAAATCCACATACATCTGTACTGATATGAAAGGGATTAAAGCATTTATTTTCTGCATCCATCCTGTTGGGATTATTTGTTGGGAACACCATTTCACACTAACCTACTTGCCTACTTTCAAATGAAACACTGAGGTGAGCAGACCAATGCTGCTTATCTCAACCCCGGGGGGTTTGAATACTTACAATTCTTCCATGAGCTGCTAGGAGGTATACTTACTTAGCAATGCTTAGGAACCTCTGAACTTGCAATCCACTTCTTCTATGGTGGATTGGGTATAAAATCTTCAAAGTTTTGAATGTTAATTTTTTGAGATTATTTTTTTCAGTTGTGTGATGTTATAAGATGAACTGTCATTTCTGTCTAAATATAATACTATAAATTCCTATGAGTGACATGAAGATAGCTTGATTATTGTATAAAAGCTGAACAAAGCAGTAGAACTGTTTGTGTGAGCTTCTGGCTTGGTAAATGCCTTTAAATTAAAGATTTGACAAGTTGAAATTTTTTACTTTTGCTAACTCTTTTAATGTTTAATCCTGTATATTTAAGGTGTTAGGCAAACAAGTGGAAACTGAGTTCTTCAGTCTGGTTTACTCTGCAAGTTTTGCTGGTGAGTTGAGCTTGCTGGGTGAGAATACAGGATACATAGAAGGCCGTCTGAGAGGAATCTACTCTTTTCTAAATGCTATTTTTTTGGCTTCTCTTAGAGTTAGTTATTGGTTCTTTTTTAATTCTGCACCTCCTCATTGGCCTCAAACTCCTTTCTCGTTCAGGAATCAATGTCTCTGAAGCTATTATCCATACCCTCAAACTTGTGGATGTGATCTTAAAGGGAGGTGTCATTTGAAATAGCTACCTACTTGTCTGCTGATCCCTATGATTTCGACATGGGGTTAGATGTTCATACCGCAGGTTCTCATTCACAGCCTGAAATAGCCCCTTCAAACCTGGTAAAAGAACAAAAATCCGAACTAGAGCAACCTTGGGGAAGTCTGGAGAAGGCAATATGTTAGGGAATAAATTGGCAGAGGCACCAGAGTGTCTGAGAGCAGATGGAGTGTTGTCATCAGTTGCAAAATCAGTGTCAATATTGCACACATGCAAAAATGGCTCTTCATATGCTCTTGCCAAACACAGGGAACAGGAGCTATAAGTATCATTGGTAAATTGCATTAGCTGCCACTGAGCGTCTTGCAACTGTAATCAACAAGTTGGAATTATCCCTTGCAGTGCTGGGCAGTGGTTGTTGCAGAAGTACTTAATTAGTGGTGATAAAATAACCCCTTTTTAGTTCTTATTTAATGACAAGGGATCCTTACACTGTAAAAATAAATAAATAAAACAACCAATGT
The DNA here is from genome assembly GCF_023343835.1 of Lagopus muta. Taxonomy (NCBI): domain Eukaryota; kingdom Metazoa; phylum Chordata; class Aves; order Galliformes; family Phasianidae; genus Lagopus; species Lagopus muta. The sequence continues at coordinate 66,801,298 of NC_064433.1, forward strand.
CCCACTTGTGTTGCTGTGCTCTTCTGTTCTCTGTTGGGGCATTTTAACAATAAAAATGAATTTTTCAGTGATTCTCTTGTGGTTATATTGTTTCATATTTTAGCGTGGTTCAGAGTTGGACTGTAAAGCTGTTGTTTTGTACTTATTAATACCATGTAACTATTGACCTGTCTATCCTCCAAAATGGAGTTCTGAAATATTGTCATGTGTATATAGTGTATCTGGATAGCTGCAATGAAGTTGACCACTGGGGTGCATGGCTTGTAAGGGGACATCCACCCAGAAATGAGAAGTAGTGATCATAAGGCAGGATGCCTTAGTTCATGACTATGGTGTATGGCAGATGTTCTCCCACTGAATTAATTAGAAAGACAAATGTTGAAGCAGAGCCTGTAAGATGGAGAGTGGTTTGGTTTTAAGTTCTGAAATCTGTTTGTACTGATCCGAGCTCCATTTCCATGGAAACAGGAAGTCTAGCGCTCTCATTTGTCAACTTCAGCTGCCTCCTGGCTTTGGGGAGAGTAAATTGTTCCCTTATGCTAACCCTTTCCAAATCAAGGGTTGTGCTAGCGTATTAACAATACTTTTTTATGGGGACAGATAATGATGAGAGTTCTTTCACGCGTTTCATTTCTAGAAGATGCTTAACATGAACTGCTTATATAGGTCAGATATCTGAGTGTTCAGAATTTGTGCCAGGTTACCTGACTTTGGATTTATGATGTACGCAGCGTTAATGTAATATATAGGATCATATTTTCTTTCCTGTTATTGGAGGATAGGATGAGTGGTCTTCGTTGTGGTGTGGTTTTTACAGGTTGTGAAGCAAATCCAGCATTTTGCATATCTATAAGGATCAAATCTTACCTCTGCTTCTCTTCCCTTCGGTTCTTCTGTCTGCAGTAACACAGGTTTCTTCCCGTGCTTTGCACCAATCCTGAGTATATTGGCTCCAGCAGTAGCTAATCCCTGAAGACATCAGGAATCTGCAGCCTAAGTGAGCCTGGGAATTAACTGCAGCAACACTGTGGTCTGCATTGCCTCTGTGCAGTAGAGATCTGAGTTTGGGTTATGCTTTTGCCAGCAACGTGGCACTTCCAGGCCTGATCTGCGTGGGGTTCGTATCAGCAGAATGACTGTCAGCCCCAGAGGAAAGCAGGTGAAGGCCTGACTTTCTGGAAGAAACCTTGAAGAAACTGATGGCTCTCCAGGTTTTGATGTGGAGTGGAGGTTATTGAGAAGGTCGTGGAGAACATAGAGTATGTATTGCTATTCTGTGTTGAAGACAAGAGTTGATAGGAGAAGCTTGCAGTTCCTTGGCTAAGTGTTCTCTGTTTTGAGGAGGTAGCTCTAATCATCTGGAAGGTTTTACTGATTAAATGACTTATTTTTTCCCCACAATGATTTACATGTACTTGATCAGTGTTCCACTTGGAGCTGCTTTTGACAGCAATAAAACTGCTGGAATTACTCTTCAAATACTATTCTAAGTATTGTGTATTTCTGTAATTTTTACCACTCACTATATTGCACAAGAGCTCAACATGATAGAAGTATATTGAGTGCATGTAGAAGCAGCATTATATCGGATACTTATAGCCAGAAGTCTGTTGGCTTATTCTTTCTCTTGTAGAACAGTAGTGTTAAAACAAACCCCCAGACACAAGACACAAGCAAAATAATCCCTGCTTCTGTTAACTCTTTGGCTGTTTAGATCATGTGGGCAGTTAATTCAGGCTTAAATATTCAGCCACCAGTTTTCAAGATAGGTGACCTTCTGTGCAGGTGATGTCTTCATTGAGCATAGTTGTAAGGCAGGCTGTGCTGGATAGGTGTGACTAAAAGCAAGGTTCTGGAAAGAGCTCCTCTCAGATTGTTGTGCAGTAATGTGGAGGCTTGAAAGAAGATTGTTTTGGCTTGACTGAAGAAATTGTTTTCATTGGTAAGTAGCCCGACTGTAAACATATATATATATTTTGTTGTCATCTTTAGCATGATGCCATCTTCATCTAAAAAAAAAAAAAAAAAAAAAAAAAAAAAAAAAAAGGCAAAAACCCACACAAAGTGGTTCTGAAACACCTGACATCTTAACTTAGCAGAGGTGTTTGAGTATTTAAGACTAAGTTGTTTGCAGCCTAGAGCATAGATCAGCTTTGTACACTTCAAGATTTTTCTCATCTGACAAAAGTATCAGTTCATTATTTTTTTTCCTCAATAAGCATGAGGTCGATGAACTGAATCTTACCAGCAGTGAAAACAGAATCAGTTGATCTGGAGATAATTCTCTTGTGACCTGAAATCTCCTGGAAAGGTGTCTCCCTGCCTTGATCCCTTTTTGATTCTAGTTTTCAGGGTGTTTATTTAGGCGCAGTATAGTGGGCTTAAAGGGAGCTATCTTGGGAATGTGGAATTTCAAATCTGTGAGGATCTTGTCTGTTTTTGCAGCAGGTAGGGTTGTAGGAGGGTCCAGAATTGTTCTGGAATATTGAGATCTCTCTCTGCACTGGCTGAAATTCAGTTGGAATTTGCCAGTGTAGAACTAAGGGCTGAAAAGGAGCTGGTAGCAGAACTGCTGCACGTTTATCTTAAAAGTGAGATAAAGGATTGGGGAAGAAAAAGCCAAAAGTGACTATAAATGAATAATTCTGTCACTAATGTAGCCAGGAAATCTTGTTTGTATTAAGAAGAAACATGTCAGTATCTTCAGTAACTTTCAGACAGGAGACAAAATAATTTAGTGATGATTTTCTTCTGTTCTGGCAGTCAGTATGTCTAAAAGCTAATGACAAACTTTTTAAGGAGGAACATATACAAGGTACATTTTCTTTTGGCAAATATGCTCCCTAATAACTTGCAATTAAATGCCAAAACAGTAGATAATCCATTAATCCTTAAAATGCTGTAGAATACGGTTCCTGCTCTTGCTCTGAGTAAATTCAAGTGAATCTTGAAGTGTAAAGACTTAAGAAAGCTTAAACATAACTTCTCTTCAGGCTTAGCAGCTATTTACTGGGACAAGTCAGAATGTGTGTGCTATGTCAGACAATTGCTCAGCTACAGAATGGTTGTTCAGCTGCTTATTTTATCCCTGTGGCATTTAGTTCTTTTGCATTTACTTAAATATTCTCACTTCCAGTAGGTTACAGACTGAAGAACAAAGAAATGAATTCAGTAACAATGGAAGAGTGCAATTGCATAGAAGCTGTCTGTGATGCAGATGTATTGAAACTGATGAAAAATCCTGTGATGCTTCTCTCACAAGTAGGAATAATCTTACTGGTCCATTTTCAGTGGGAGGAATGTAAACGATGATCACTCAGTGTGAGTGGAGCAGGTAGTGTGAATGTGAGATTGTTAGTTGTTTTCAGTGTTTGTAAACAGCAGGTGTGTTTGGAAAAGATGCAGGTGAACGACTTCTGAAATACAGAAATGCTGAACCTCATCTTTTTTCCACACCTGTGTACTATGTCTTAGGCACAGTAATAAGGTTTCTGATGCTGTTAGTCACTTCTTGGTGCCTGCAAATAGCTGTCTTTTCCACTCAGAATCTAAGAGCTAGGGTTCTCATCCACGTCATTCTTGGATGTAATTTGCTTACCAATAGTCACATTACTTGCATTATGCTACTTATTTTTAGAAGGCCTAAGAAGTTCTATTCTAATTGCATTACTGTGAAGAGTGGTCTGATGCATTATCCAGTACGTACTCAGTCCTGGTCAAATGGCTTTTAATTGCATTAGAAGATAACCTAATTGGTACTTGGAATATATGTATTTTCCCCAGATTTAGTATTTGTCAAGAACTACAAGTGCAGAAACAAATAGCAGCTGAATGCAAAGGAAAGCACTCAAGCTGCTCTGGGCCTTTCCTATTTGGCCATCTTATCTTTAACATAGATGTGACGTTGACGAGAACTGATGCTGCTTTGTATAGAGACCTCATATGCTATGCTATCAGTGAAAGTGGATGAAATTAAAAAGCTCTTTCATGTCTTGTTTCTCTTGAATGCATGAAAATGTTAGTAATAGCAGGCATGCAGTTCTGTTTGCTTTCAGAAGACTATTTCTAACTCCTTCTGAAGACATAAGGTTCCCTTCCTTGATGAAGATGATAACACTAATTTATCCATGCCTTGGTTTAAAAAAAAAAAACTTTCTGTTTTGGTGAGTTCTAAGTCTTATGTTTTAGATGTAAGCAAATGATAAAACCATAAAGTGGAAATACCTTTTGGCCATTTTTCCTATTTATATGTGTAAGTTGCCAATTCTGAAGGCCTTAGAACCAGTAATTGTGATTGATTTACAGGAGCCATAACCTGATGGGTTTCCCACCCCTCCCTTGCAAAGTATTACTTCTGTTTGTGGCAGATATGTTTTAGGTAACGTGTATGTAGTTCATGTGGCTGGCTAAGGTTATCAACCTGTACAATCCAAGTTATGTTTGAGATTTTCTCTTTTGTATCTGTATTGCAGCTGGCCTTGTGGGATGATCTATATTCACTTTCATATGTTGCAGTAGAACAAGGACCAGCAGGCATTGATTCTGTACTTCCAAGGGAAAACTCATCTTATGTGTATCTAATGTACGCAGTCAACTGTGTGGATTACTTCTTTCTGCTGCAAATGGAAATAAAGTATTTCATCTCTCCTCACATCCTAAAACAAAATAAGACTTTAAACCTGAATAAATGACAATGACCAAATCTTGGCTTTGTAATCAAAATGTAAAGTTGCCTTTAAATTTTAATTTCACCATGCTGTGCTCCTAATTTGTAGTTTATCCAATAAGTCATTTTGGCTACAGGGTACCAATTGGTGCACCTTTAATATTTTTGAGATGGCCAGTATTTTACAAATATGTTGGGGTGACAAAGTGTACATCTACCTACAGCACAGCTTTTTGAATGCTGCTTGGGTTTAATAATTTGTTTTCTGAAAGGAATGGAGTATCTATGGGGAGGGATATATATGCATGTCAAAGACAGCTCTTTTGATGAATCTCTGTGTATTGCTGCTCTGTGAAAGTAACTCTGAGTTAAGAATGAAATGCTCTGCAGTTCTGGTGCTCACGAGGGTCTGTGTCAAGACATTTGAAGGCACTAGAACTGAAACATATTGATGACAAACACTTAAGTTGTATTCTCCAAATTGGTCCATATTCACCTCTCCAGTTATAGCAGCTCTTCCCTGTATTTTCCAATTTCTAGGACTTCCTCCAGAACATTGCCGGGTTTTCAGATTATTTTCCAGTGATGCTTTGTAGATATGTATTATTGCTGCGTTTTTAAATGAGATTAAATGCTCATCTCTACTTGAAGAACTTCTAGAACTGTGTTCATTCTAATTTTGGGGGTTGTTGTTATATAAAATATGCTCATGAGATTTCCCTTTTGAATATACTGTTTTATTTTGATGAATTAACTCAATTCTAGATGCTGATATGAAAGCGAGTATTTGCAAGTGGGAGTGATAGTGCGGCTATGCCTCATCTTTGAGGTTTTCCTGTGAGGCTGCTGTCTACGCTTTGTATTTAATCTATGCAAACTTGCTGCTGTGATGAAGAGCTCTTGTAGCATCTATATTCTACTAAATGTTGCTGAGTGCTTGTGCATATGTACAAATTGGATGTATAGTTCAGTTATGCAGTAACATCCAATGGATGACGTACTCTTACAGTCAAGCGATTGCAGACATACTTTATTGTGTTAAAGTCAAGTAATGTAAACCAATTTCAGTAAATGTTGGACGAGAATCAAATTTGAAAGAGTAAACTTCTGGCTGGATTGTTATGAGCTGACTAGTGGTGCAGTAATGAAAAAATTGTTGATACATTGAAGGCAAACTGCCAGGAGAATGCTGATTCTGATTTCAGTGCATTTAAACTAATATATTAGCAGTTATGTAGCATTAACAATTATGAAGGCTGCAGTTTTGATTGCTTGGGTGACTTCACTCGAAAAATGTATTTGTGAGGTTTTTATTCCCAGAATCAAGCAGTAAGAATATATGTATTGGTTTGTATGTTCACTAATGTATGTGCACACACACGCGCGCACACACACACCCTATAATGGATTAATAGTATGAAGAGTTATTCTGGGAGTGATTGAACCAATGTTTTTGTCTTTCGTCCCAAAAATGTTGTGTCATTAAATAATTGCTTGAGTAATCCTTAAATTTACAAAATGTAATGATCACACTTGTATAGGGAATTAAGTTCAATGCAAGGTATGTGCTTTCCTATGCTTTTTCCAGGTTAATCTCAGGTGGATTTCCTGCAAGAAGGATGGATAATAAGATTTATAAATAAATTTAAAAAAAAACTACTAAAGGATCATATGATTAAAACACAACTGAGAAAAATTAGAGTGCATAATAAGGTTGTAATGTTAGATGTTTCTTTCTGAGTTGCACATGCAAAGATAACTCTTGTGGCTCCTTGTCTTTGTCAGTTTAGCTGCCTCCTTTAAAGAAGTGAGCTACTTAAACTTTGCTCCTCTGAAAATGTTTCCATTTAAACCAAGATATTTCATGGTGCTACTGGCTGGGCTGGTTGCACACAGACCCTTTTGCCTTCTAATGCATAAGGCATGGCAAGTGTGAGTATGCATCCAGCGCTTAGGGAGATCAGGCTCTTGATGCCTTTTTGCTGAAGACCTACATTTCAGAAGCAGCTCTTCTTTCTACTGGGAGAACTCTTCCAAATTTGTAATGATTTGCTGTTTCGGTTACCTTTCCTGCTCTAGCCAGGACTGCATGTCACAGGCAGTGCCTGATGGCACTCAGCTCTTGCACCTGCCTGCTGAGCACCAGTCTGAAGAGAAGCTGGCTTCCATCATCTGCACTTTGCACCAGCATCAGCTGTGTGAGGAGATACCTCAGCTGTTAAAGTGCAGTTTTGCAAAAGCTGAATCTCAGCTATTAAACTTCCTCATCAAAATGCTGCTAAGAGACTGCACTTGAAGTGTTAAAGGTGCACTTTATGTGTTAAAGGCCACTGGCTTTCAAACTTTGATTGTTGTTCCCCCCTCTCCACCCCATTCTAATTCTGAATATTTCTCATGAAAACTTCTCTTACTGAATGCTTTGAATCTATTTTCTAAGTACTTGCTTTCCTTTGACTGTTACACAAATACAGAATTGCATGAGAACTGCTTACATGTACCTGTCTTGTAGTAATGCCTGCCTCGCAGATCTAGACTAGTACTAAGAACTATTACATAGTGATCCTGAAATAATTTGGCAAAGGAAGCTAGTACTAACCTAGACTGTTAGATTTTTGGAAGCAAAATGGCCTTTATGTCAAACGATACATTGGCAAGTTAGAAGTGCCTTTGCCTAATGGTATTGCACATGCTTCCTTTAGCACGGGGCATTTGCTTAGGAATTATGGTTACTGAGTAGCTGTTGCTGCCCTTGGAGCTGATCAATGGAATGTGGCTCCAAATCAGCAATAGTTTCACTTGAACTCTGATGCTAGAAATAGGAAGTTTTAACACAGGCTGTTGGTGCCATTGCAGAAACCCACCTTTCATTTTACATTGTAGAATTATTTAGCTTAATTTAGAACTAAGTCAAATGTTTATTTGTCACATAATAGTTAATGATATAACTGTAGTTCTGTTTTTTCACACAACATGTATTTCAAAAGGAAGTGGTATCAATTTTCACTCCATGTTCTTCCTGCATGTAGCATCTCATGTAACATCTCCTTAAGGACCTTGTATGTGAACTGTTGCAACTTACAAGGGTGTTATTGAGGTTCCTTGTGGGAGTTTCTTGCTTGATTTGGAAGAGAATGCTATAAAAGGGATAATTAGTGCTTTGTGCTGGTCTCATTTTTGAGGGTGGAATTCTCTTATGTCACAGTGGGAATTGGTGGGAGACAAGGGAAGAAGGAACTGGACAAGCTGATGTCCAGTGTCTGAGTAAATGTAAAAACCTTCTTTCTTTTCATCACAGCCACTGGAGATCCTTAGTCTTAAATCAGGGAGAATGTAAAAGTACAGCAAAACATTGTGATTAATTATTTAGTGTAAATGATGATGAAAATAAGTGTGGATGTGAAATCAAAGCAATTTCTAGTTAGGCTGTGTTATGTCAGTAATGCGGGGCAACTATAGGTCGTCTTGGAAATGCTGTCAGTACTGCTTCTTCTATCTGTTACAGCAATAGAAAGTGCTTTCACCTTGGAGAAAGGGAATCTGAATGATGTACGAAAGCCTGCTTGGAGTAAGGGGAGCAACAGGAGTACAGGAGAATGCAACAGCAATAGTGAAAAGCCTTCAACCAGAGATGTTACCTTCTTGGAATACAGGAGTGAAGTAGCTGTCTTACTGCATTCTCCACAGCATTTCAAGAGGCTCAGAAGACTGAGAGCACTGTGACACTGAGTTACAGTACTTTAACAAGCTAAGGTGCATCTGCTCAGCTGTGGTAACTTTGCGCAGCCTCTGTAAATGTTCTCCATTCATGTTAAAATGCTTCAATAGAAATGTCTTCACTCAAATTTTAAGCTAGTGGGCCAAGACTGGCAACTCCAAAGTTCAATAATGCTCTGCCTTCTTAAACTTGGTGTTTGTCTTGATGCATAGTGAGTTAAAACACCTGAAGTTGTAGATGTCTGAAGTCTTTGAATGTGAGCTTGTAACTCCTAATCTGCCTTTTTAGTGGAAGATGTTCAAAGAAATCTTGTCCAGTGTTTAAGGGGTTCAAATTGCACTTCCATTGTAAAACTGCTTGTGGCTAAGCTGCTGAACTCCTGCCACAGTATCTATATGCACCTGGGAGCCTCACACTGACTACTGAGGCAGGATGCTAAGATAGTGGAATATATGATTATATGTAAGCAGTTGGTGTTTAAAGTAGAACTCCTTCCTTATTTTGTATTGGAAACTTTAGGCTGGGGAGAGTTGAAATGACTGAAATACCATTGCTATTATCTGTTGCAAATTAACTTTGCCAAGAATTACTGTTTGTGACCTCAGTTAAATTCTTGTAAGACCAGCATCTTGTGTGCAGTGGTGACTGTGCACACATTATCAGAGCCTTCTTTTTGAAAGAGTAGAGAAAAATTAAGTGCAGTGAGATAGGGATGAGATGGATCAGACCATTCACACTACCAATGAAAGCTAAAAATGCTTGTAAGCGTATTGAAGGAAGATACTTTGTATGAAGTATGAACTGGATGAAGCCATCAGATGGGAAGTAGTTGCTCTTCATTGTTGTAATCTGCTGCTTTAAGTCAGCTTGCAGTGGTGTTTGCCTAGAGGTGTAATAGGATGGTTGGTTTGTAAAGCAGCATGGGGATTAGAATTTTGCATTTTTTCCAGTTCAGAGATCTCCAAAGACCAGCAGAGATGAGCCTAAGAGTCGAACAGTAATTTGTTTTGGGGATGAAGCATAGGAAGGAAGCTGTATATTAATAGTGGTCTATTTCAAAAGTAGCAAAGTCTGATGGAAGGATTACAGTCCAGTGTATAAACTGGCAATCATGAGGGAGCAACCTTCTCATGGGAGAGCTCAGGTATGGGGCACCCTTCGTTCAGGTTGTTTCATCTGTTCCTAATTGGTATCTTGAGGTCCTTTCATAAATGATACAAAGCATAAAGGGGAGAAGTACACTTTTCTTTCCCCCTCAAATAATTTGCAGTGGCAGCACTGTACAGCAGACCTGTGGTGAAAAGTGTGGTCACTATGGAACTCTACTGAATAGTATGGTTTTTTGTGTCATGACATTGTGATTTACTCATGGGTACTACTTAAGTGTAGCAGCAAGACAGTATTTTTAAGTGGTTGGGATCATACTCTTTCTAGTAGCAAGCTGTGTCTCTTACCCTCTAGGATAATTTTCGAAGATCAAAACATCTTCCTATTCAGTCTCTTGTTGTCTACCTTTGGTATTTACCATTTTGCAAACATCATTGTTTGGGAATGTTGAAAATCTGCGCTCTTACCATTGACTTTTGAACTTTTTGCATGTACTTGAGATGCATTTGTCTTCAGGGAAGAATCCATGGCAAGACCTTAGTTAATTGTTCCTTGTTTTTGAACATGGAAATTGCAAGTCAGGACTGATGAGAGTTAGTGTAATCTGCATGGGATCTGAGTCAGTGTTAACTTGAAAAATCCACAAACGCTGGAATAACTTCATTTTTCTTTCCATGGATTCCTCCTAGCTGTATGCTAGCTCAGGAGGAATTAGGTTTTTAATACCTTAATAATAATGATGATAATAATAAAACTTTGCAGTTTTGAAACCAAATAACTTCTAGATTTGGAGTGGAGGGGAGAAAATTGAAGTGTATGTATCTAGTTGAAAAAGACAGCCTTGCTTTTGCTGAGTCACTCATTACTTTGCTGTTTGTTTTATCAAACAGACTGACTTCCAGAGCTTTGCAGACTTAGCTTCAGGTTTGCAGTGGTGGAGCACAAAGCTGTGTTTGGAGCTGATTTTGTTTTCCACGTCCCTTAGGGGTTTTCCCACTTCCCTCTGGTGAATGGGCAGCAGCATCTACTGGGGCCTAACGTGTTCTATGAAGCACAGCATTGCAGTGAAGGAAAAAACTGTTTGCTGGTACTTAAGTGCATTAACATTGAGGCATGTTTTTACTCTGTGCTTGCCTCATAAGCCTTGCAGCTGATTAATGATTGGAGTATGTGTGTGTACCTCCATGTGGTATGGTGCAATGTCTTTTTTTTTTTTTTTTTTTTTTTTTTTTTTAACAAAAGGAGGTTGTGGGGTTTGCTGACTTGCTCCTCTGAATCAGGGGAGAAATTGCGGAAGAATTCTGAGAACAGTGAAGACATGATAGGCTTTATTGCTACTTTTATCTGTTATTTCAGCTTGTTCTGCTAATTGCAACAGGATCTGAATCCTGCTTTTGAACTTTGAAGGAAAGCTTTCACTTTCTCTTGGCTTATGTTGGGCAGTTAATTTTAAGTAATGATTGTCCCCTACAGTAAGTATATAAATCGTTGTTCCACAAAGGGAAGGCATCTGAATCTAGGTGGTGACTTCTATTTTGGCCTGACTGGAGGCGATGCGAGGACTGCGTATGTCAACTAGAACCTTCCTGTATACCCCTCTCTGCCTCTCCCTAGAAGAGTGTTCCTTGGCTTGAAATGCTGATAAAGACAAGGCCTTGGAGTTCTGGAGAAGGCTCTCTCTCCTTCTGGTGTTCTAATTTTTGAACAGACAGACTAGTCTAAGCATTTTTATCTTTATTTTAATTTGGGTATGCAACACGCTTTGTGACAAACCTGTTACCTTCTAGATTGCAAGATACCTTTTTGTGCTTATTTGCTTTGGTAAGCTTGATCAGTCATTGTAAGGGTAGCTTCTCTCCATCTTCTGTTCCATACCTTGCAATTATCATCTATCGGTTTTACGTTTTTTCAGAGAGTTAAAATACTGAATGGTAGAAATTGTATTTAAGAAAACCTGTTTTTATCACTTTTTTTTATGGCTGGAATTATTTGCATTTAACAACCATGGTGATTTGAGATGTGAAGAGATTGACTAGATCCCTGTTCATGATCTTCTGCAGGAGCTAGAATTCTGCAGTTTTGATGATGGTACAGGGTGCTGCTGTCACTTGTAAACCAACTGCCTGGTTTGGTTTTATTGTTCAGTGATGTTATACTTATCAGGAAACGCACAGCAACTTGTAATCTAGTTGCTCGTGTCCTTTTAAATGTAGAATTATGTTGCCATTGACACAAATTAAGTTCCGTAGTTGTTAAAGCAAAAACTTACATGCTATCAAATAAACAAATTTCCAAGCCTTCAGTGGTGTAATCCACTGATTGCCCATTTCTTAGAAGTGGTCTTAGTTCTGCTAGTTGATAATTAACTACTAGTCAGTGTCTAACAGGAGATCATTATTACTTCTGAAACTGTGGGAGTCCAATTGCTTTCTACACAGTTTCTCTTAAGTAAATCTCTTTGCTGAGACAAGCTATGGCTTTGCTTACTGCTGTTTGAGGTGGAGGTAATGGCTTGTGATACAGAGATAAATTTTTCTACATCTCCCACATCTGTCTTACACATACACCTATGCAAGGTCCAAACATCCATGAAATGCATTCCACTGGAAAAATTACTTCCAGAAGATTGATTAAACTTGTTGGGGAGTGCAGCAAAACCTGCAAAAGTCAACTTTGTGTTTCTTCCATCACCTCATTGCTAATTGCAAGGTAAGGGAAAGTTATAGTCAATGGCTTCCACTGACTGCATAATGAAGTAAGAAATTAATGCTACGAAGAATCAAATGAAAATCTGATATTAACTACTTCTACTATATATTGTTTATTTGATCAGTGACAACAATTTCACTAACATTTCTTCAAGTACTTGAAGGTGAGGGAGAGCGGAGGTTGGCTGAAGGTCTGGTGGAGGGTGCTCCTTATCAACAAGGACAAGTGCTTACAAACAAAACTACAAATCTGCAAGATTTCAGGCCCAATGTTCCTTTCTGCAGCTGCCATCTGTGACTGTTTTTATAACCATGAAATGCCTAACAGCTGTATATTTCAGTACTTTCACCTTTTATTATTCAGTGTGTGCTTTCATTTATACGTATTTGAAATTCATTTAATAGAAGCTGGCTATTTGCAAGCACAAATTTTCTCGAACTGTTTCCTTCTACTTCCTTTTTCTCATCATCATGAAACCTAAATTAGTGAGATTTTTTTTTTTTCAGTACCTGAAATAAAGACCTCTGACATACTGGTGAAAGTGTGCAAAGTCTCTTTGGCCCTTCAGCACTGTAACTTTGCCTTATCTGCAGAAGAGCCAACAAGAGGCAGGCTTTCTGGTGTTGTATATGAGTGGAAATTTTGTCTCAGTGTGCAGTCCTTTCTTTGTAGATGTGTTGATGTGTGTGGGGAGGAATTCACTGATCCTTTATGCCATTTCAGTGCCAGTGAGCCATATGAAACAGCTTGCACTGTAGTTTCATTGGTGCATGTGTTATGCTGCACTGTTAATATGTAATGTTTTGGTTCTTTTAAGTCTGGATTTGATTTCTGACTCAGCTCGCTGTAAATTGAGGGCAGCCATGTCAGATGAGAGATGGAAAAGGTAGGGAGAATGGTACAATTTTTGGCTGCAGAGCTGACTTCTACTTCAAAGTGTTAACAGAACTATGTGCATTTGAATCACATGTGAAGATTGAAATGCATTGCATGCAAGATGGGAATCACAGAATAAACTGCTCCGGGCCTTTAGAAAACAAGGAGTTTCTGTGTCTGCTGGCAGTTTTGCTGCTACTTACACAATCTTCTGTGTTTCACTTTTTCCTAAGTAATTATAAAAAGATTGGAATCTGGGGATTATTGGGAGTAAGATAGAACTGCATTTGAAGTCAACTTAAAGTAACCCCTTTAGCCCTCTGGGGAATCACGTTTTTGCATGACAACTTTTCCAACTAACCTTTTGATACAAGTATGTCGGGACATATAATATTCCTGCCAGTGTTGGAGATAGAAATTATGTGAGAGTAGATTTTTGAGTTGATTTTGGTTAATTCCTAAACCAAACTGATTTAAGTTTACAAATTATTTGTAGTGACGCGTGCTATCTTCCATCTTTTTCTGTTCCTGATGTGGATTTTGGGAACTACTTGACTTCACTGTTCCTATAAAAATAAGACAAGTACAAAATGATGCTGTGGAAGCAGAAAAGAATGACCTTGATCTGCAAAGATGACAGCAATCCTTCTCACTCACTTTAAAATAAAATGGGCTCTCTAGAATTGACTATTGATTGCTGTGGTGTGCAAATAGAAACTGGCCTCTCACTGTGTGTGGGAAGTTGTCTCATTTCTTCGAGAGTTATAATATTCACTTTTTGAGAATGCAAAGAACCATTGGATACTGCCTCTACATTATGATCGATGTATACTGAAGTACTGCATTAATACTTTGTTCAGTTCTAATGGCCAGCATGTGTATTCAGTGGCAAAGGAAGTGGATTTTTTATTCTTCAATTACTGTAGCATGCATGTTCCTAATTACATTAATGCATGTGAAATGGGTATCTTAATCAATTTTTTCCCCCAGTTACTTTCAACCAGATTTATCCTTAAGAAAAGTTAAAGTGAATTATACACTCTGCTACCATCTTTACATAACCCAAACACTTTAATAATTGGATGTCTTGTCCAGTTATACTTTTTCAGAGATTTGCATGGTTAAGAACAGAATATCCTGAGTTGTACATAAACCACAAGAGTCACCAAGTCCAACTTCTGACTCCACAAGGGACCCTCTCCCCCCAAATTCAAACCCTGTCTGAGAGTGTTGCCAAAAGCTGTTTGAACTTGAGCAGCTTGTGGCTGTGACCACTGCCCTGAGGAGCCTGTTTCAGTGCCTGACCACCCTCTGGTGAATAACATTTCCTAATATCCATGTGACATCTTAGCAACATGCATATTTTAACTTGTATTGCTTGTCTAAAATGCGTCACCTATAGGACCAATAGTAAGTGATCTAACTTGACATGCCTCCTGGTGACCTGCAGTCCGAACAAGTCACTGGATGTGAAAACACAGACCCAATCTCAATTCTGTTAAACATCCTGACTGTATTACCTTGGCATCTTTCTTTCTTTGAATATACTTTCTCATTGTTGCTTTTCTGAGAATCGGTGCAAAATTTAGCTGTATGTAGGCTTGGCAAGTATTTGTGATGCTGTTTAAAGCATTAATTGTAGAGGGTAAAATCACACAATTCCTTTCAAAGGGAAAAACAAGAGCTGAGTAGAAGGGGGCAATCACCTCCCTCTCCCTGCTGGCCATCCCTTTTTTAGTGCAGCCCAGAACGTAGTTGGCCTTCCAGGCTGCAAGCACACACTGCTGGTGCATGTCCAGCTTCTTGTCCACCAGGACCCCCAAGTTTTTCTCTGCCAGGCTGCTCTCAAGGAGACCTTCCCTCAGTTTGTATAAATACCTGAGAGTGCTCCAACCCAAGTGTAAGCACCCTGTGCTTGGCCTTATTGAACCTCATTCGGTTTTCATGGACCCACTTGGAAAAAATGTAAACAACAAAGTAAATTTTTCCTGCAGGAAACGATTAAAAGCATGCCTCCTATCTGTAAGTGTAATGTTGCAATGCATGCTGTCTTAAGAAATATGCTAAGAAGCAAAGAATTGCTAATTTCTGTGCTATTATGCTAGTATTTTTCCAATTTGCACAGGAGAGAAGATCATAGGGTCATGTAGTGGAGCCATGCAGCAATCTCAGATTTATTTTTATACAGGTCATTATATGGTTATTGATGGATAATTTTGATTAATTGTGATGAGAAGATAATTGGGACCATATGACCCAGATGTGGTAAAGACCTCCTTAGCTTGCAGCACCCAACCTTCCTTGCTGTTCTGTCCAGAACTTACCATTCACCACAGCCTCAAGGCATGAACAGATTTGTTTGTACTTTGGATATGGTGGGGCATCTTCTTAGATCGTGACCTTCAGGTTAATAATTTGTAGGTTCCATATGATGTCTGCAGCATTTCAGACTCACCATTACCTTGACAGAGATATAAGTTAACTTCATGGTTCTCACATTACCCCATAGAACTGACCAAAATGTTCTGATTTTGGTAAAAGTACAGATGTTTACTTGCTGGTAACGATTCAGTTTTGAGATTTCTGTTTCCATATGCTTTTCCTTTATGGCTAATTGCTACTCAATTTCAACAAAGACAGTAATGGCTTTCATTTTAAAGATTTCCTGCTTGTAGTCAAGGATATTGCTTTCCTGTATTTAAATGTAAGACTTTTTGAAAAATCAGCTTGGTTTCTTTTTTTAATGCTATTTCTCAGTAAGGTCTTTTTCACCATTGTAAACTGCTTCTTATTTCTCCTAAATTTACTTTCAGCAGGGGATTCTTTTGTTTTTTCACCAGTTGGGATACGGAGTCTGTCATTCAGTAAACTAAAGAACTACTGTTAGGGAATGGAGGTGAAAAAAGCATTGATGGGAACAGATACTCAAAACAGCCATTCTGGAGTTTCATATTCTCTGAAGAGGTGGCCAATGCTTTTGTTCAGTTTGCAGGTGCTTCTTTTTTGATAATTACAGAACTGCAGGGTTTGGCGTGGGCCTCTGGTGCTCATCTAGTCTAACCCCCTCCTTAGTAAGACAGGTTCCCTACAGCAGGTTACACAGGAAAGCATCCAGGTGAGTTTTAAACATCTTCAGAGGAGACTCCACAGCCTCTATGGACAGCCTGTTGGCCCTTGTTCTGTTAGCAGGCACTGCTAGAAAGAGCCTGACCCCATTCACTTGACTCCTGTCCACTAGATATTTATAAGCACTGAGAGGATTCCTCCTCAGTCTTCTCTTCTCTAGGCTGAATGGTCACAGGTCTCACCCATTCCTCTTAAGGGAGGTCAGGCCCCTCATCATCTCTGCTGGACTCTCTAGAAGTTCCCTGTTTTCTTTAACTGGAGAGCCCACGTTCTAAATATAGACTCACTGGAGCAGAGTAGAGGAGGAGGATCACCTGCCTTGACCTGCTGGCCATGCACTTCTTAATGTATCCTGGAATTATATTGGCCTTCCTAGCCACAAGGGCATGCTTCAGGCTTGTGGTCAACCTGTTGTCCACCAGGACACGCAGGTCCTTCTCCACAGAGCTCTTTTCCGTTAGGTCAGCCCTTAACTTGTACCAGTGTGTGCAGTTGTACCTTCCTGAACTGCTGAACTTTTAGGTTCCTTTCTGTCCACTCTCCAGCCTATTCAGATCTTGCTAAATGGCAGCACAGCCTTTTGGTATGTCAGCCATTCCTACCAGCTTTGTATTATCAGGAAATTTGCTCAGGGTGATCTCTATCCCTTCATTCAGATCACTAATGAAGATGTTGAACAAGTCCAGAGCCAGTACCAATCTTTGGGGAATACTGCTAGCTACTGGCCTCCAATTATACCGCACTACTGATCATAATCCTCTGAGCCCTGCTTGTTCTCAGTCCACCTCACACTGTGCATCTATCCCACACTTCCTAAGCTTACCTACGAGTATGTTATGGGATACAGTGTCAAAAGCCCTGCTGAAGTCAAGGTAGACAATATCCACTGCTCTTCCCTCGTCTACCCAGCTTGCTATGACATCATACAAAGCTACTTGGTTGGACAAGCATGATTTCCCATTGATGAATGCATCGTGATGACCTTCTTTTCCGCTTGCTGAATGGTGACATCCAGAATAAGTTATTCCATCACCTTCCTAGGGACAGAAGTGAGGCTAGCTGGCCTGTAGTTTCCTGGATCCTCCTTCTTGTAACTTTCTGAAGATGGAATGACATCAGCTTTTTTCCAGTCCTCAGGCACCTCTCCTGTTCTCCATGTCCTCTTACAGATGATAGAGGCTAGGCAGTCACTTCTGCCAGCTCCCTCATCCTTGTGGGTACATCCCATTGTGCCCATGGATTTGTGTGCATAGAATTTGCCTAAATCATCTCTGAGCAGGTTGTCCTTGACCAAGAGGAAATCTTCCTTTCCCTAGACTCTCTCTAATTCTGGGATTCTTAGGAGGCACTCTTAGAAGCAAAGACTGAAGCAAAGGAGGCATTCATTAACTCTACCTTTTCAGTGTCCTCCATTACCTGGGCACCCACCCCATTCAGCATTCCCTAATCTTTCTTTTGCTATCGAGTCACCTAAAGAAGCCTTTCTTGTTGTCTTTGACCTCCCTCACCAGATTGAACTGCAAGTATGCCTTAGCCTTCTTTGTTGTGTCCCTGTATGACCTGCCAATGTTCCTATATTTCTCGCATGTATCTAGACTCCTTTTCCACATTCTGTGGACTTTCTTCTTCTATGAGCTCCTTGCTCATGTACGCAGTCATATACTCAGTTAGATGGCGTCTTTGGTTCTTTTTTTTCATCATCACTAGGAAATCTTTTGTTCTCGCTGGGTAGGCTCCAGGGTGTAATGCTAATAGTTGCTTGGTATAACCAGAGATAGCAGAGTCCATGTGTGTCTCAATGACATCTGCATGCTGAGCTCATCAAGATCTGCACCAGCAGCAGTGACCCACTGAAGAACTCAACCCACCACCTCACTGTGCTGACATGCACTGTTTGGTCTCTATACATTCAGCAAGCATTAATGAGTGTTGATGAGTACCATTTTTTCTGCATAGAGGAATTGTCAGACTGCCCCTCTGCTGCCATCTGTCATGTGGCAACAAAATGTGATGGGATATTGTTGGGAAGGTTCAGCCTCCACTGCCATTGCAGCAACATCTGCCTCTGATGCTGTGGGCCAACATCACAAAGTAGGAGGCATTAACTTGAGAGCAGCCCTTGTACTTGCCCAACAGTGTTTACATATATATACGCATATACATACACGTATACGTGTGTGGGTGTGTGTGTGTGTATAAAACAGAATTTCATTCTGTAGCAGCTTCAGGTTTGCATACTTCTCATCCCTAAACCAAAGCAGAGTCTGAAGTTTCTTCAGTTTGGTGAAGCAATGATCGTGCTTAGTTTTCTTTGTTTATGTTGTTTTTCAACTCTTTTCCCCTGTTTCGCCTGAGAGGGAGACCTTTCCACCTGCAAAAAAGAGAGTTTTCTCTCTTAAAAAAGCTGGAAGTCTTAATGTTTTTATGCTTTCTCCCTACCACTGAGTTCCTTGTATGTGCAGTGTGTGTTTTTGTCTTGATCTGTTTATCGTCTATGTGATTTTACCAATCTGGAGATGTTTTATGTATCCTATTGATCTTGTTGGTTCACCTTGATAAATAAGCCGACCTCTTGCAAAGTCCTATGTTGTATATCTCTCATTGGAAGATGTTCCTGTGGGCTGCTTCTGGCATTTGTGGGCGTGCATCTACTTAGCGTATAGTAGGAATAAAATATGACTTTTAATGCTACCTACTTCTGCTGATTGAAAAAATATATATTGTTTTTTCACCCTATATGCTAGAGAACCTGGTCAGTGGTTCGTGTTGGATTCCTTCTCTTATATTTAATGAGACTGGATGCTCAACTGACGTGCATCTTTTTTTTCCTGCATCTTTTTACTTCTTTTAAGAAGTCAGGATCTGTTGCAAGTAAGTGCTTGATTTAAGGCTCCAAACTACAAGTCTGTAGTGTGAGCACAAGAATACTTTTAATATTTTCCCTACGACTTCAATAGGCCCTCTTTTTCTTCCTGACTAAAATACATAAAACTTCTCTGCTAAGATGTCTGGATTGATGAAGGGAATAAAAAAAATCTTTTCCTCCAACAGTGGCTTGATTAATGGATTTATTGTTTGCAGAGATTTTGTCAGGAAGCCATATGGCTTGAGGAAAACAAGGAGGAAGTGGCTGATGTTGAGAATCTGATTTAATAGGGGTCCCTAAGGACACAATGTGGCTCTTATCCTTACTCCTTTGCACTCAGTTTGTAAAGTGGTCTAAGAAGAGCTTTAATGCTTCAGCAGAGCCAAAGATAATAGGTCTCTGTTTGAGCGGAATATCAGACCCTGCTGCCGGATCTGCATCACAGTGGCTCAACTCTCAGGGCAAAAACCCGCTGCTCTTATCCTTTTGTTTAAGATATTCTCGAGTAGTTTGCGAGGAACGGCAATCGAAATGCTTGCTTCTGGTATCTTGGCAGTTGATCAGTTGGCATTGGTGAGGACTTTACCATCTCAAAGCTGGACTCTCTGCTTGGGGTGAGGTGTTATTCCTTTTCTTTCCACTCCTTTCTCTCCTTTTTACTCTTCCCTTCTTCAGCAGAATTCAAGCGTGTCTGTGTCCTGCAGTCAGGTTTCTTATAATCTAATGTGTATATGGAGTTCAGTAACTGAAGCTTAGATACTTGTGATTCAACCTGATGTGATGGTTCGGGTGAATGTTCTGCCTTATCTGTGACAGTTTGATTCTAGTTAGGAGTACTTGGTGAAAAAACCTGAGTGGAAAATTCAAAGCAATGTTCTGGAGTGTAAGTGCTAGCAACTATGCTAAGGACATTAACCAAGCTCTTCCTTGTGTGAAAGTAGAGTTTCTCTGCTGAGAGGCATAAATTCACCAAAAAGCTTATGATTATGATCATAAAACTTATGATCACTTCAGAACTGAAGTGAAAAGTTCATGTGAAGCATTAGCAATTATTTGTGGGTCTGCAGAATCTGGAAAGCATGAACATCACTTGACAAAAACATATTGCAGCTATGCAGAATTCAATGAATATTGCTTTGTGAATGAAAGATAAGTATTCAGGCTGTGGTTGTGAAAACAGCTATACGTGTGCCTTAAATCTCTGGAGGTCCTGAACATCCTATTTAGTAATTACTTCTGGAAGGCTTCAGTGCATGACACTCATAGTCTATTATTACAAGATACCAGTCTTTCCTTTCTAGATCTTTATGAGGTTTTTTGCTGATTGTTTTCTGGCCACTTACGACATGCTTATGCTGGAGTTGCTGGTTACTGAATCTATGGCAAATACTAGGGGAAAAGCAGTTTGCATTGCAAAGATGCAAGGAAAACTTCTTTACATTAGAGCTAATACACACTGCTGTCAGACTGAAGTTTCTAATTAGCATTCAATGTAACAGATATGTTCAATTGAAGTATTATTCAGAAACTCTTCCAGAGAGGTTTAAAAGCGACTACTTTTCACATGTTCTCCCTGGCTATGGCATAGTATTAGGCAGTGTTTGTAGGCCTGGTACCATCATGCTGTTAAGCATAATTGTAGTAAGCAGCCCTTGCAAGCTGATTAATATTAGTCTTAGTCAGCCGTTCAGGATTTGTTACCTTTTGCCTACTTTGTTTGATTCCTTATGTATGCATATGTTAACTGAGATTTACCACTACAAGGGAGTCAGTGTATGCAGTTCATACAGTCTCTATGCACACGGGGGTTTTTGTATCTGGAAGACTTCCAGTTTGAAGATTATTTTCTTTAAGAAGAAAATTAGGAAAGAAGATTATTTCACAATCTCTTGTATTTACAATACAGCAGTGGCAGATGCTCTTGACTACCTAGTGTAGTGTTCGGTATTTCATAACATTCTGGAAAGCTGATGAAATGCTGTTTACCACATTCTGTTATTTATAGCAGTTATTTCACCTGGTTAAAAAAAAAAAAGTAGCAAATTAAATACAATATTCTGTGTTCCTTTTAAACTATTGGAAAAAAAAGAAATTCTAGTTTTATGTAGCTGTTTACGCTATGTTTTTCTTAATCTGTACGCCCATGCTGGGGAAGCATTTGTTTCAAAAGCATTAAAGGGAAGAAGGGGGAACTATAGCTTCCCTCTTGAGATAGTTTTACTAATTTACAACTTTTTTTTACTTGTTTTTCAGCAAGTGACCTTGTCAGCAGAGTTGGCCCTTACGCCTGGAGCAGCAGATTGCACTAAGCCCTCTGCATAACCAGACATCTCCATCTGTCTTCACTTGCAGGTAAGAAGTTGTGACGAATTTCAAGTAAGAGTTTTCCTTCTCCTTCCTGAAAATGTTTGTACATAAAGCACACCAAGAACCTTAGAGGTTAAAGAGTTTCCTAAGTGTGTGTGGATATACTGACATCACTTTCTTCCTCAAGTTAGACATCTGAGGAAGCTCTCAGCTCCCCTGTTCTGTGCAACATTTGCTTTCTCGAGATGGTTGTGTTCTGGAGCATGCCTATCATGGTCCTGCCAAGTTTACCATTCATATGATGATGTGATTCCCATATGTGTCTCCTCTCCAGCTGTGAATGGGGAAGACCTGATGCCAGCCTGCCTCTGAGGAGAGTGCCCTGATTGAGAGGAGATTCTTGTCACTGGCTCCCTAGTTGTCAGATCTTCTTGGACAGCTGTCTGTCAGCAACAGCTCATTGGTGGCCTGTTGTTAGGCAGTCAGCTCTGGCTGCATGTAGGTTTTGGGACAGCAGGCTGCTGCTGCCTCTTTGTGCAGGTGATGTGTGTGTGTGTTTAAAACATAATGCTGGATGTCAGGAGATATCCTCAATTTGGCAATTGAGACGTTGCCAGAAATACAGAAGAGATGACAAGAAAAGAAGGCAGTACCAGATAATGATTTTTATGACAGTGTGATTAATTCTTGACAGAGTAGAAACATCAGAACTTTGAATTAAATGCTGTACAAATATATACTGTCAGATTATGCACTGGCAATTATTATTCAGGATGGTTTGAGTCCTCTGTTCTATGCTGTAAATTAAGATGGTGAAGCAAATATGGGAGATTCACTGCTGCGTGTTCTGCATTCTGTGAATGGAACATAGTTAAATTTGTCTATGCATTTGTTGTGAGTGCTACTGAGTAAATTTCTTTCAGTGGAGCAAGTCCCTGCCTAGCCGCCAGGTAAGGAGTATCACTCCTTTATCTGTCACTTTGCAATGAGACAAGCAAGCTATACTCTTTAAGTTACATTATTGTACCACAACAGGATATAAGGGCATGCAGAAATTTCATGATGATGATTCTTGCCCACTGTCACATGGGGATAGTTACTTGTGTACCTTACTTCTTTGGAGTAAACCAGTAGTTTTGCCTCATAAGCATCACTATCATAATTCACTGTTATTTCAGTTTGCTGTCTGCTTCAGGGTGTAAGACAAAGAAACAGCTGCTAGCATGCAATTTATTAAAGCACTTTTCTCCTGAAATCATGGAGTGAAATAGATTTTTGTTCTTAAAAAAAAATAAATCACTTTTATTCAGTGTCAGTCAAAACAAAGGTTAGAAGAAAAGCTTTCTACCCCCATCTGTAGTTCACTCATTCTGGATGGTCCCTGTGGTTTGGTTCCCTCATCAGAATGTAAAAGAAGTGGAAGTCCTTTCAAGGAGGATGATAAGGATGATGAGAGATGTGTGTTCTTCCAAATGAATTAGTTTCTCACTTTGTGTTTCTTTGTGCATGTCACATAAGACAGCTCAATTTCTTGTCGTTAATAAGCATCAGCGCCACGTTTTCTTAGTGTTTAAGCATTCAGACTTCACTTGTGCCGTGTAAATCTGAGTAACTTCTGAGTGATTTGTGGCTTTCCTTGTGCTGGAGTACAAAGAGCAGATGTCTTTGACCTTCCCGAGTTAAGAGGTGCTTCTACTGTCTGGACTCACAAATTCTGGATGAAGAACCTTTCCCAGATCTATCTTCCTGCCACGTAAATCAGGGTGGAATTTTGTTTCCATCTGAAAGTCCTGGTTCATGAATCAGAAAATATCTTGTTCATTGATCTCTTTTAGTATTCTTTTTTTCTCTGCTCTAATCTGTGCAGCTAATATCTGCTGAAAAGAGTGAAGAGGTGGAACAAGTTTCTAGATACTGTCTAAAAGGAGCTCTGATGCAGAGTGGTTTTTCTCTGACTTTCGGGGAAGCTCTCATTCAGAGCAAAATAATTTCAAATGAAATGTGTTGCATCTCTCATTTTCACTGCTTCTCTTGGGTGTTTCAATTTACCGCACATACACCTTTCATCCTGTCTTTGGATTGAGTCCGTACAGGAAAAAAAAAAGATGACAGTGTTATCACTGGGATCCTTCAATTTTGCTGCATTCTTTGGATTACAAAAAATGCTTTTCATCTCTTCAGCCTCTGTACCCCCTCCTCCCCACTCCAGAGCTGAACACCACACAATGCACCTCTTGTTCCCTTGCTAACTGTTGCAGCTTTATAATGACCTTGTACTTCTTCTGACTGGTGAGATACCATTGCTGAAGTTGAAGATATTATGGTGTGTGCATCTGTTTCCTTCCTTTTTGTGACTCATTCGCATTTTTGTCATGTGTAATTTCTTGCTGTTTCACTTAGTGGTGGTTTTTTCCTCCTCCTTACTGTTCAGTGTAAATTTGCCATTATATAAAACTCAGATCTTGTATCCAGATTTAAATGAATTCACAATTGTAGCATCTGTAGTAAAAACGTCACAAATGCATTCCAAGTTGAATGCTATTCTATTTCTGTTTCTGTAGACTGTTTCTAAGGAAATGCACTGCTTTTATGTTTAAAAACATATATATTTCAACTTTTTCAGAATTAGGATGCTGCATTTTCTTGCTAACTCTGGGCAAACTGGAAGTAGAGTGTAAATGGGGAGAATATGCCTGGAGATAATGGCAGAACTACTGATGATAAATGATGGGGAGGGTGCTGTGTGAAAATGCTATGTACTTGCAGAGACAGGAAAGCCTCTCTTTGTGCTTCAAAAGTGTTTGATTCTTTATCATTTGGGACAAAGACTGCTGAGCCCAAGCCCTTATTGTTGCAGGCAAACTATTTCATGTTTCTGTTCATGAGTTAAATGAGCTTTGGTTAGGTTTGCGTCCTCTCACTGCTCCGCTTGCCGGTGAGGCTTTTTCTGTAGAAAGGAGAAAACCAATGGGATTATGGATTTAATTTTAAAGTTTGTAAAATCTCTTTGAGATCACAGTTTGACTCTTTTTAATTGACATATCGGTCTCCATAGAATTCTGCAGTATTCTGATCTTCAGAGTAGCAAGACAGAGCTCATGTGATGAGCATTGCATAAGTGGTCATTACACATTGGAAGGAAAAAAATTTGTGCATATTACTTTACTGGAGCTAACAACAACTGAACATTTGTGTTTGCATAGCAATTACTAAAAATGTTTTACCAGCCAGCAAATGCAAATGTAATATTGATTTCTGCGCTAATTGCAATGCATGTTAGTCATTTCTCTGGCAAGAAGGCAGTTCTGCTTTTGGAGGTCTGTTACGATCTTCTTTCTCCTTTTCCATTAAGTTTCAGCAATTCTGCACATTACTTCCTACAAAAGATAGCTTCAGAATGTTTAGAATGGGAATTTTAGGCTTTCTGGAAATGAAGTTCACCTTTAATTTTACTTGTGTAGGACACGGATTTTAATAATTAATATATTGAGGAAATAAAAATAACCATTGAATGGAGTCAAAATCTATCCCATTAGTCAAAGCTGCAAAAATGGCACTAATATCTTCAAGTGAATCAGATATTTCATCACTAAATAGGAAGAGAAACATGAGTGCCTTTTGCACTTCACTCTTAAGTCTAGCTTTGTACTTTAAAAATTAATATTTCATTTGATTAACCTTTGCTAAGTCTGAGAAGACATTTGATGTCGTAAAGCTTCTTCAGGAAGGTGTAGAACCACACCTCTTGCTACAGAGCTGAACAAATCCGACACCTGGAATCTGTAATACCAGTATTATGCTTTGCACAAAGCATTCTACAACGTGGCTTTGTTCCTGCACATGCACAGAAAAAAGCCCATGTGCTTTCAAACAAAAAGTTAAGATTCCAGAATTAATCTGAAAGCAAATATTCTGTGATGATACGCAGCTCTGTGGCGGGGAGGAATTATTTTTTCAGAGTGGTTTTGTCCAATTCGACAGCAAAGTTTTTTTTTTTCCAGAACAGAAAAAAATAGTTTTTTGTTTGTTTTTTTAACAACTTTTGTGAATGAAACAAATTTCTCAGCTTTTTGTTTCATCCTCAGGCTTTCCCATCAATCTGAGTTATTAGTAAGGATGCCTTAAAGCAGTGTGGGTAAGATGTGTGCGCTTGCACACTTTCAGTAGCTCATTAAGTGAAACTGCATCGTTTTAGCACAGTTATTTGGTGTGATGTCAGAATGTATTTTGAGAGGCTTGTAATTTTGATTCAGTTCTGTCCCAGTTTGGAGGAAGACGGGATTTTAAAGATGTTTGTTTAAAGATGTTTGCAGTCAGATACTTGATCTCAAGAGGCATTATATGTATGTTTTTATTTTCCTACGAATCTGCTGGTGTGTTCCAAGCTACGCACATGTTGAAACCTCCTTAGCTTGGGGCCTAGTTTGTTAGTGGAAAATTAGATAGATTATTCAGTAAACACTGGGAAGCAGTGTGTCAGGAAAGGAGAAAATAATCCATAGAGTGGCTTGAAGAAATTCATCTTTCCAGTGCTCCTACTGTGCACGGAAATGCAGACTGGTTCTGCGTTAGCAGACGGGCAGGAAACATCCTGTGATGCACTGAAAATCCCCAGTGTTGATGTGGGCTGTTGCTGATTGCCTTGTTTGTGTAAACACAGGAAAAGACAAACAGAGCTTCTAAAATTAAATTGAAAGTTAGTGGGAGTCATAGAATCATTTGAGTTGGAAGGGGGCGTTTCGAGGTTGTCTAATCCAGCTCCCCTGCAATGAACACGGACACCTACAGCTAGATCAGGTTGCTCAAAGCCCCATGCAACTTGAGCGTAGATGTACAAGGTTGTTCTTTAAATAAAATAAAGCATTCATAGTTCTTAAATATGTTCTAAAACTGCCAGCTGCCTTCCTCGACAAAACTACAAAGATGTGCTGTAGGCTCAGCTGTGCCTGTGTCTTGTTATGCTTGGGCCGGTGTTTCTGACGCAGAATTCTCCAGCTCTAAGCTCAATCTGAGTACTGCAGTGCTCCCATAACAGCTCTGTTTGGCTTTCATGACATTCATTTCACTATTTAACAAAACTTGCATGTCTCCCAGTACTGCATCTCACACTCTGCACTTGCTGACTTTTGGCCTACTTGGACCGATTCCTCTATTAAAGCGAGAGCAGGGCTGTGCTTGTTCGGCAGCTTAAACGATAAACTCCATGGGCAGTGATTTATGCCAAACTGGATTTTAATTGAATTAGGATTTCCTATGTTTAATTAAGCTTTACATTGTGCGTTAGTGCTTTCCTTTGTGTTTAGCTTTCTCTTACTGCAATGAGCAAATACCTGTGCATAATCAGTTACTACAGCCTGTTAACCGATCTTTGTGTTCTCTCAGGAGTCATGCAGGGGATTTGGAGTCTGTAGTCTTTGGAGTGCCAACACTAGCTAAATATTGAGACTGTAGTCTGACTAATGCAGTGGATTTACTGTTGTCTGTGCTCAGGTCTGAGGCCAGTTTAAAGATCTCTGCATGAGATTCAGGTGAACTTCCTTGCTGAGGCTGCAGCCTCTACCCACACCAGGTGAGCTGGCAGTAGTGCCACGGCACATAAACCAGGCTAAGAAAGTTCTGTGTAGATCTCATCAGCTCTGCGTTAACAGAAATTCCTTTGTGTTGTGCTATTTCAGAAGGTTTTGGGTAAATCCATTTGTCTTTCAGGGAGTGTGGAAATAATGCTGTTCTGTGGTGGGCTCCACCCTTTGAGACAGTGAGCACTTTCTACCACTGTGTGTGGGCCAAGGCAACATCCTTGGCACTTTGGTCTGACAGAGACAACTTCAAGGCTAAAACTAACCATAGATTAGATAACTACCTTTGGGCTTCAAGGCAAAAGTCCTGTTTTATAAAGAGCAGCTTGACATCTGCAAGCCATTTAAAAGAGGAAAAAAAAAGAAAAGCCGGTCTGTGAACACCACTATTCTATTGTCCCGCATTTCCTCGCATCCTGCAACATCAGAAGCATCAGCAGAGGCAGGAAATCTTAAGGCTTTTCTGTTGGCCCTACAGGACAGATTGTTTATCTGTCCTGACTGCTCTTTGGATGCAGAAATCAGAATTTAATAACTATTTCTGGTGGTGATTCATATCAACGTTTGGTCCTGCTTGATCCAGGACTTAAAAGTTGTTTCGGGTAAAAAAAAACAAAACAAAACAAAAACCCGACAGTTCAACTATAGCATGGCTTTGTTTCTTTGCTTCAAACTGTCATTGGATGTGTTTGTATTAATTTGGCCCTACATATTGACCAGCAAGTAAAAATCAGAGCAATTTAGGATGGAGAAACTTCTGGAACTGGTCTGCATGATCCAGTGCTTCTCAAAAGTGTATCCTAAAACAAAGTTGATGCACTGTTTTGCTCTGGAGTTTGGTTTCTTCAGAACTTGCCATCCCTGAAGTATACTGAAATGCTGAATGTATAAAATATTACCAGTGAATTGGTATTTCAGTTTTAATGTGTTGATGCATCTGTCTTTAGGTTTCCTTTCTTCCCTTGGGTTAGTGCTTTTGGGAATGGTAAATGGATGAATTTTTTATTTGTTGTTAGCTTTTTTGTAAAAGCTTTTTTTTTTTTTTTTCTTGTTCTCAGTAGCTCATGCAGGGATATACATCTGGTCCCATTTTAGTCACTGTTGGTCTTAATAGAGTGTTTTAAGAAGTGACTTCTGCTGTACTTCACCTAGTGATTCTGTACTAGAGACCCCGGTGCACACTTTTCTCCCTGTGCTTTGGCATACGTCTATTGTTAGCTTCCTGACTTGTGATCTTTGTTGCCAAGATAGTGTATGAATTTTTGAAAGGATTTTTAAAATTCAAACCATGTATTAATTACTGAAGATTATTTCATACCATGACAGTGCCTTTAGTTATCAGGCTTATAGAATTAAAATCTGTTTAGTTTCCCCTTCCAACTCAGATGCACTGTTTCCTTGGCCTCATAGCACCTCAACAGAAGGAAGGAGCCCTGCCTTCATCTTGCATAGTTACTTACCTTAAGTAAAAGATGGAGCTTGAGGCTATTTGAACAATGGAAAGGGAAGTGTAGAACTTGTGCTGAGCTATTCTTCATCATCCTTTGGTCCAGTATTCAAATCTAGAGTCTGTAAGATGATACTCAAAGAAGGGTCTTTGAGAAGGACTTCGAGGTGTGACAGTGTTCAGACTAGCTCTCCCACCCCGCAGAAGAGCCTAAGTGCAGGAGAGGCTCGTGGCCACATCCATCCCTGTGTGTGTTGCACTGATAATCAATGCTTATCCCTGAATAACTACCTTCTTCTTTTGCTGCACTGATAAGGGAGCTCTGGTGCATCACATCCTATGAAATCTGTTTCAGGAGGCCAGAAATAACATAGCCGTGTCCAGTGTGCCTGTAAGAAAGTCTTGCTCCTGGTCTGTCTTACCAAAAGATATAGCCCTGCTGAGCTGTTTCTTGTTTTGTCACTCATTGCTGTTTGAAATACTGCTCTATGAAGCTTTCCTGTCACTTCTGGCAGTAGAAGTACTATCAGCTGCTGCAGTTGAGTTGCAAGCCTGAAACTGTGCTGCTCAGATACATATGTGTTCTGATGCTGTTATTCTAAGTAATATTTTTGAAACTGTTCATGTAGCAATGTATTTATGTTCTGTTTCAGAGTTAGGAATTCCAATCCCTGCGTACTTTTGTACTTACAACATGATGTTTGAGGGATGATGGCATGTGGAAGAAAGTGGGAGAACTCCAGGAAGGCTGGTATCTGATCTTTTTTCCTGCAGGTTTTCTTAGCGTGTATATCCTAGATGTATGTTTTGACAGAGTGCAGCAGTTACTGTGCAGCTGACAGTAGATTACAGTATTGTTTGTTTAGGATTCAGAAGCATAGTATTAGATTGCTTCTTGTCAGCAAAGCACAGGATATGCCACATGGTGTTTGCACATGGAAACAGCATGACCCCAGGCCTAGCTGTGGAATTCAGATAAAGCGATACTGTTCTCTAGCTTTTTTCTTTTGCTGGTAAGAGGGACGAGATTGCAGTTCAGCTTTATGCCATAGTTGAATGTGCATTAACCTTGTGGAAATGCATATTTCAGTAATAGCTTGGAAGTATTGTAGTCTCGGGATATACATTTTCTTGCTTTAATATTGCTTTAATACTACGTATTACTAACACTGAAAGCCCGCTAGTTTTGTTAGTTTGGCCTAAATGTTTCAACTTTTACCATGTTTAGGATCCCAGTGAGCTTTTATAAGCAAGGACTGTGAATAATTGAACAAGCAGGGCTTTGGCTTCAAAGTTGTTTTTAATTAAAGGCTTTCTCTTCCATGGACTACTCCCACATCGAGGGCTGGAAACTCATATCTTTCCATGCACAGATTTTTTTTCTTCCCCTGGGAGGACATAAGGGGCAACAGACTCGACCACCTACAAAGGATGCGGATATTTCGGTGAAAGGAACTGCTTCCTTTCCAAGCAGAGCTTGGCTGGGGAAATAGGAGCTCAAAATGTTGATTGTACTTTTCTTCTTGTAATGCATGTGCAGCAAAATGTCATTTTACAGAAAAATCACAGTATTACTAATATTGATAGTGTTCACTGTGTTCGCACAGGTTTTAAGTGCTGGAGATTTCAGGCAGTGATAGCAACTGTGCCAGGACAAAGTTTAGGCTGATCAGTCTGTTGGGGAGCAAACTGCAATTGAATTTAAGCTATGGTACAAAAGCACGGAAGGTGATTTACTGTGATCTTTGGATCAGGGAATCTGTTATTCCTTTGCCAATATCAATATGCAGACTGTAGACTGCAGAATTGAAGGTGTCTTCTAGGGATTCAGGGACAGTCTGGGATCTGCCTTGCAATCCTTCCACTCCCTGTCCCCGCCCTTCAGAGACATGCAACTGCATCTGCAGAGCACAACTGGTTCTGAAAGGCAATGCCTTTTCAAGGGGCTGATTGTGGGGTGCCTTTATGGGTGCTTACAGAAGAACATTCTGCTGTAAACTGATAAAGATTTGATCAGTCAAGTTCTTCTGGTTTTGAGTGGATATAGATAATGTTGAGAAGCGGGACTGTGAAGTGTTGAGAACTGCCCTGGTGAGTTTTGTTACTTTGTCATGCTTTTGTTTTTCCCCACCAGATAACCATTGTAGAGCCATAGAACGACTTGGGTTGGAAGAGACCTCAAAGATCATCTAGTTCCAACAATCTCATGCCACAGACGGGGTTAGATCTAGCCATCTGCTAATCAAACACTAGACCAGGCTGCCCAGGGCCCAATACAACTTAGCCTTAAACACCTCCATGGATGGGGCATCCACAACCTTTCTAGAAAAGCTGTTTCAGCATCTCACCACCCTCTCAGTGAAGAATTTCCCCTCGAGATCTAATCTAAATCTCTTCTCCTTTATTTAAAACCGTTCCCCCATGTCCTATCAATTATAATTGTTGTAGCCTTCCTAATACATTCCCCATAAAGCATACAGTAGTCTTTACACTGAAGTTAAGCATAATGACCACACTAATTTTCTCTGTGAAGTTGCAGGATATCTTTTCAGGCATTGTATTACTCTATTCTACTATTGTGTTTACCTCTGTCTATGCCAGTGGCTGCATTGTTTATACAATAGAAGAAAGGGAGAAGATGCAGGAAAAGGGAGACTCTGGTTGGTTCTGGAACCTTTTTCTCTGTATTGTGACAAAGGCTAAAATGCAGTCACCTAGTGAGAGGTATGGTGAGACTGGAAGTTGTTCCTATAATCGAGATGAGAAAATGCAGGAATAGGGCTCTTTAGATGACTAAAATGCAGGGAGGTTCTTAGAAAACTTGATGTTTACTTGTCTAAAATAATTTTTAAAAGATTGGTTTGCTGTTGGAATGAAAACACATTGTGGAAACCTTAAGCAAAATGAAAACAGAAAGATGGAGAACTTAGCAGATGTGATAAAAATTTCATGTCAGTGGAGTACATCACAGCAGGGCTGTGGCCTCAGCCCTTCCTGCAGATCAAAGCCTCTTGAACACAGAAAGCATGCAAGCATGTGCCACATTAAGAATGTAAATTAGTTCCTGTTGAATAGGACTTTATTGTCACCTTTTCAGTAATGCATACATCCCAGGGACTTGCACTGCTATTTAAGCTGGTGTGCATTATATACACATCATGCAAAACTAGGTTGTGCTCATCTCTATTTTACGTGTTAAAAACAAGAAGGCTTTCTGTACAACTGTGATAAAGATGTCTGAACCACAGAATGGTGAATCCCCAAATCGCTAAATTCGTACATCTTTAGAGGAATGGATTTCTTCTTGATAAAGATGCTCAGAAACAACATTGATAATTTGGACATCGACATTTAATGTGATTTTTTTAACTTGCATAATTGGAAAAAAAAACCACTTCTCATTTAGTTCTCTTTTTACTGATGTATATATTTAATTTGAATGCTGTGTTTTGGGTGTTTGAACTCATTAATGCTGTATATTTTGGATAATTCTAGGTTTCTAGGTCTTTATTTGCTTATTATCTTATCAGTTAGCAGAAACATTGAGTCCTGTCCAACATCTAGAATGCTTGCTGAGTGATTGTGCTTAATAAGCTATTTTGGCCTCTTAATGTCACCTGGTACTGTACACTTTCGTAGCTACAGATCAATAAATATTAGAAATGCCAGCAACCACCAGACTCTTTTTAGTAAGATCTGCTAGAAACTTCTAAATCCTTAACCCTCTGTAACTCCAGCAGCAAAGAGCTCTCTGGAATATACAGCCTGTCCTCTGTATTTCTATGGAAAAGAGTGGGTACAAATTGAGGTTTGGTAAGAAAGAGCAGTGGAAACTAAAAATAGCTTAATTGGATCTTCTGTTTGCTTGTTTGTTGAAAAAAAGAAAAAAGCAAACTGGACTTTGTACTTTATAAACTGGGCTTATGGAGCCCAGAAAGTTTATAAGAACTTTGGTTTTGGTTACAGCATTGCAGAACTGCTGAGCTGCACTTTTGTTTAATTTGGACTGCTGTTTGTTGAATTCTGGATGTTCTTTAGTCCCAAGGCCTGGCATCCCAGGCGTCTTGTAATTAAACTCAGAACATATGGGGAAGATCCACCATAACAGGAGAAATGATAGTGAAATTCCTTCTAGTGGTACAACTGTATTCCTGAAAGGCTCTTAAAGCAGATCACTGTTTGCCTTGGCTTCCCAAAAAGGTTACAGCTTGCCCAAGGTGTATATAGGCACACGAGGGATCCATGGAGATGTGTAGAACAGCATGAGTTAGGTAGGGGTGAAAAAGTAATAGGGTCACAGCATGACACCTGCTGATCCTTTATGTTTTGGCAGGTATGGTGGAGTAGCAGGGTGAGGGAAAACATGAAGGAGGATGATGAGATTTAGCCAGTCATTTGATTTTCTTTTATGTGAGTGCTTAAAACATCTCTTGCAAATGAAGCATACTTTGCTTCATAGTTCACTTGGAAAAATGCATGAGAAACAAGGAGGGCGGAGCTAAGTTTGGCAGGGTTTCCTGAATGAAAATATGTAGATCACAGTACTAGAGAAAGAGGAGAGCTACTTCACACTCCCTGCTTCTGCCAAGTTTGCTGGCTTCAGAAACCGTCTGGACAAACAAGTGAATGGACAGGGTGAGTTTTCTGAGGATGCAGTGAGGAGGAGTATGCACTCAGTAGAACACAAGGAGAAAATCTGTAGCTGTATGGCCTGAAATGCAAGGCTGTATCTTAGAAAGAAGGCACAAAATATAGATACTGTTTGAAAATATGACAGTGAAATGCGAGTGAAGAGTGATGCTGATTTACAGATTGTTGTCAAAGAGAAAGAAGGTAAGAAAAGGAACATGAAAATACCCCTTTCCTGCTATATTGAATTTGATCTTTCAACCATTTTCCTTTGGTATTACAGGCTGTAACTTTTGTTTAGTTGCTGTGAATTTTTTCACATAAAAT
The DNA here is from genome assembly GCF_023343835.1 of Lagopus muta. NCBI lineage: Eukaryota > Metazoa > Chordata > Aves > Galliformes > Phasianidae > Lagopus > Lagopus muta. The sequence goes on from NC_064433.1 coordinate 66,834,649, forward strand.
CTTGTTTTTCCTGAACAGCTATTTCTTGGGTCATCCTATGAAAGGCATATATGATTTTTGCTAGACTGCTTCTCAAAGAGAAGCCTGTGTTGTGTTGTTACTCATCTCTATGCTTTCTGTCCCTTCTCAGTAAGCTTTGGGCCTCTTAAGTTGGTTTTAGCCAAACTTAAAGGGAATTGGTTGTTTGGAAGGTATGAAGCTCATAACAGTTTTGCTAAAATTATCAATTGAGTAGAGAAGAGAGATGTAAGTGTATTCGTGTCCTCAGGTAAAATTGCAGTTCTCTAGCTATTTTGTGACAGCATCGCCAGTCGGCCAAAGCAAAGGAAACATGGCTTGGAACTGGCTGTAGCAGCAACACAGCACTGAAGGCAGAACTCAGGGAACTCAGTCAACACAGCTGAAGTATTTGAGTCCATAAACTATAGCTGTATGCTACAATTACCTCAGATTTTGGGTAATTTGATTTATTAAACAAACTCACATTTATCTGGAGGGGGAGATGTGTAAGCGATAAGCTGAGTCCTATAAATAGAGAACAGAAGAAGTGAATAAGTTTCTGTGTTTGGGGAAACACAGAAGTAAACATAGCCAAGCATAAATATTAGAAAGAAGCTCCCCCTCTTTCTCTTAATTGCCCTAACTATTTAAAGACTCTTTGTAGAAATGTGTTCTATCTCCATCTTGCTGGTTGGGTTCAGGGCTGCTAGGAGAATGGTGTAAAAATGTTTTTAGGTAACAGTTAATGATAACGTAATCTCTCTCAATAAAGCCTTGAGATTACCATATTTTTTTTAAACCTTTTATATTGATTAAGTTGAAAAGGCCTCACTTTTCCGTTAGGAATTTCATTTAATTACGGCAAGATTTCTTTACAGTAGTCATGTTGTACCATGGCTTTTAAGCCATATTTTTAATTGATTTGTAAAACTTAAGCTAATTCACATTTAAATGTAGAGTGTATTTTTCCCCTTTGTTCTTCAGTGCAAGCACTGAAGTGGAGAAATAGCAGGTAGTCTTCCCAAAAATGAGGCTGAGGACAGCGTTAAGTTTTGATGAATTTTGAAATGTGGGAAGTGTAGTAATGTTTTTGTTTTATGCTGATATTTATGAAATTTGCCCTCAATTCACATTTGGAGTCTGAGCAGCGCCTCATTTTGCCAGCTGCGACTCAGGGTAGCTGTAGTCAAATGACAAACCACAGCAAGCATTGCGTGTGTGCTAGTCTGAAATGTAACAAACAGATTTAGCCTTACGAAAACAAGGGTTAAGCCAGTTCTTGCCAAAATGGAGCACGTTACCTCATTGCCTTCAGTTGTAAATATCGGCAGTTGCACACAAGTATCTCCAAGCAAGCCCTCAGCTGGCTTGCAGACAAATGGTAAAGGAACAGAGGGAAGTGTGGATGGGTGGGACCCTGTCTTCCTTGAAACCAACTGGAGAGCATGACCTATTTTCTGTTCTTTGAAGCTGGAGCACCCAGAGGTATAAGCCAACTTTAAAGTATTCTGTATGTGTTGTAGCTTTCATTTAAATATCTGTGCTGCAATGAAATGGCTTATTTTGTTTTCTTTCACTCCCACACAGTAATTAGACCACAGAAGAGTTGGATAAACGTGACTTCCACTTAATATTGCTGCTATTAATAACGTTGCGGTTGCCATTTTGTCAAATGTGCTGTATAATTGATGCTAATGAAGAACAAACACAGAGCTTTGGAAAACAGTGTGGTAAATGCATACCTGTTGAAGCTGAGACCATGAATCACAAGATACTTTCTTAATGCATGTGACTTTTCTGAGCTGTTTGTCACAGTGTATATGCACTACGGTCTCCTTTACTAACACACCCAGAAGAGGATATCTTCTACCACAGAATAAAATGCATCCCAGCTGCTAGCTGTCCTAACTTCTGCAGTGATGCTGCTGAAAGCCACTCTGCCTAGAACTTGTGGTGACAACTGAGGCTTCTCAGGACATGTCCGTTCAGACCTTCATCGTCCAGTAGGTCTGTGATATTTCATGCTATAATTTTGATAGTAGCTGCAATATCAAGTGAGGAAAACAAGTGCTTCATGCAAGACCACTTGCAGATGATAGTCTAATACCAAAACAGATTCAACGTTGTGATTTAGTGATTAATCCTGTTTGAACGTGATTGAGTTGTATCGAAATAAATCCTATCAATTTCCAGAGCTGAAAAGCAAGCACTGCATCAGATACTGTTCTGATTTGCTGGTCCGTGGATTAACTGTAATGCTTTTAACTCAGGTTCTAGACTTTGCTTTGAAATTGTAACCAAAATCTGGCCTGTGGGTTCTTATGCCTCATATCTATGTGGAACATAGATTCTTTTTGTCTCTAATCTTAGGGAAAGGAAAGCATTACTTTCAGTGTTGTTCCTGTGGAATTAATTCAAGTGTGAGTGTGTGAAACTTGCTGTTAAAAATTCAGTGTTTTGTTCTTACTGGTAACCAAATTAAAAAACCTTTAATAAGCTGTTTGTTTAATTAGTTCACCTGCTGGTTTGTATATTTCATTTTGTGGTGCTCTGGAAATGTCCAGAAATGCAATTATTTTGAACACCTTGTTGCTCCAAAATAATAGGTAAAGATAGATGGTACGATGTTTTTGAAAGCATTATTGCTCCACTCCTCAAAATATATTGGTGACAGGGGGTTAGAAGTTGGTTTTCTGTGAAGGTGCATGATTTACAGATGCAATCTGTGCTCATGAAGCTTTCAGGCTACCTCATCTCCTGTAGCACAGCTTTCAAACTGGTGGGTCTTGCTTCCTGCTGCAGTTAAATCATTGCTAAATGATATCTCAGGCTTCTTCAGTTCATTACTTGTAGTCTTGAGGCAGTTTAATGAAGGTAGCTGAGGATATTGGAGAAAGAACACTGAAAGCCTTTTAATGAATTTGAGAATGATCTTGCTATAGTGGTGTGGCCTTTAGTCATTAAAGATCAGCAGGGAGTAAAGAGTTGGGTTCAGGCTCCATTCTCTTTCATTGACTGGAGGGAGAAACAAGGATGAGAGGAGCTGTGCTGAGGCTTTTGAATCAGTGAGACAATTGTATGTGTGTAGCTGAAAAGGAAACAGATTCCATGTGGAACATGCAATCTGGGATTCCCTGGTACAAGGGAAGACGACACTCTAAAAATGAATGTTTCTCGAAGTTGATTGAAACTGGAAAGTGAATTAAAATTTCTCATTTGAAAGAATTATTTCATTTCAACTAAATAATTCAGTTGATAATTTTGTCACTGACAAATCTAAACTTTAAAAGAGATGGCAAAATATGTGAGCGAGTTCTTTACTTGCTCTTATCACTGTCCACTTCTATTCCCTCACCTTTATTTTTATTAGAACTGCTTAATTCTTTCTGGCTGGTTCTCAATAATACAAAGAGAAGAGGCTCTTCCAGTTCTGTTTTGTTTGTGCATGTGCTGTGAGGGAGACATGAGGGTTGGTCTGTAATTAAGGAAAATACCAACTTGTAACTTCCTCTGCTTCAGAACACTTTCTTTTCCATGCTGTTTCATTGCACTGTTAGCTGCAGTGCACAAGGAGAAACTGCAAAGGAATCAACAGCTCCTCAACCAGACTTTTGAGGGTTCTTGGATGCTGGTCAAGTAGTAAATGTCTGGGAAACTGATTTTTGGAGTTCTAGGTTATCTGGAGGCAAGACTTCCAGTGGATTGTTGCTTGAAACAATCTCTTGTGGTTCAGAATTCGTATGAACTTGCATACTAGTGCTGTCTGATCTGTCACACTGTGTGCAGTGACTTGGATAACACTCGTGGCATCTCAGGGTTGGTCTGCTCTGCACAGTCATGTGTTAGACCATCTTTCTGCCAGTCTCAAGTGAGGCACATTCCTTGCTGCTTACACATACTCTTCAACTTGTACTCAGTGCTGTCATCTTCATGGTTGTGGGTTTGGTTTGGTTTGTTTGTTCTAAGCAGTGCTTATTACCTCTCTTCTATAGTGCTTCTTTCTTCTATAGCGCTCTTCTGGCGTGTCCAAAGAATAGAACTCCACAAGAGGGAATAGGTCTGTCCCACTGAAAGAATTGGATGCTGCTTCTCTACAAACATCTTCTTTTTCAAGGAAGTTGTGCACTCATTTCAAAACCACCACAGTGTGTTTCTTTCTAATGAAACGTGTCCATGTGGCTTTTTGGTTTGAACCTGTCATGGGGGGTTTCCTGGTTATTGGTGGGAAGCAGTGAGTTTTTTGTTCATCAGTCCCAGGGAAGAAGCTTTTCATTAAATGCTAGCTAGCTTGTTTCTTGTAGCCAACTCTTATTTGCAGTCATATTCAGCTGGAAGATGTTGCTTTATTGTTCCATACCAGAATTTGTATGGAAGGATAGGTCTGTCATATGTCTCCCTGTCACACCAGGGTAAGGCCATGCTCTTCTACATGTTTAGAAACATTTTAGGGGGTATCTGAACTGACTTACTTGTACTTCAGTGATTTTTTTTCTTTTCCTCTCAGTTGACCCTTGCTTGCACTAACTGTTGTTAGAAATAGCATCCAACTAACAAGCAGTCCACCTGATCAAAGCCTCAGGTGGGATTGTCATAGGGAAAGGCAAGAAGCACAACTTGGCCATAATGCATAGAATGAGAAGCAAAGGCAAAAGCAGCAAGCTCTGAACAATTTTGATGATAGATAATTTTGAATGAAAGTATATTGAATAGCATGCTGATTGTTTGCTGGGGGTACCAGAAAGTTACTGGAGTGCTTTGGTCAAAACTCTACAGTTCATTCCAATTGAAGCAGAATTTTAGCCTTGATTTGATTAGCATACTACTTTCAGTTGTGAATCTTGTAAAAATCAGAAATGGGGTGAAATAAATGTTTTTATCCTAGTTCTGAGGGTTTTTCATGACTTGATGCTTATGACAAGGGCATCGGCTTGGACAATGTGTTTTTAAGAAGAAAAGCACATTGCAGTTGGAGAGTTCGGTCTGTCTTCAGTTGAAGGAGCAGCCTTTCTGTTATTTGTGAGCCAGCTGTGAAGGCATAGCCAGGATGTATGTGTGACATATGTATATACATATATATATATATATTTATGGTGAAGTTTGTTTTCTTTCAAAAATTGGACAAATGTCTGAAAGAGCAAGATCTGAGCCAAGTAGGACAGGGGAAGAATGTAGGGAACTTAGCTAAATGCACAGCAAACTACATAGTTGAGGGGCTGCAGGCAAGGTGACAGAACAAAAAGCGTGGGGGAGAGCGCTGGGGGCTGCAGCTGGGGGCTGTCCAGTTTCAGATGCTTGGTTCCAACCAGAAATACCTGTCACTGGGAAGCTGGTGACTAGAAAACAGAGGGAGAGGTGAAAGCTGTGCTCAGGAGACAGGCTTTGGCTTTGTGCCTCTCCTCAGTAAATTAGCTTTCCATTCCTATTCCCCGTCACTGCTAAAATAAGGTATTATGTGTAAGATGAACTCGTTTTGAACTTAGGGGATTGTGAAACCTCAAGTGAGTTTCTTTTCCCCACCCTTTCCTTTAGCTTTAATGAGAAGTTTGTGTGCTATTGGAGGTGAGGATTATTTTGCTTTCTCTATTGCAGAAAGGTGACGTACGTTTTGGACATCAGGTTCGGGTTGAACAGTCTCTTTGGGGCTGTCAGAAGAGACCTCAGCAGAAAAGCAAAGAAGCTATTAATGGACACGAGTTAACTGTCTGCAAATAAAGAACAAGAGATGGACGAAGGGAAAACAAACGCTAATAGAAAGGATTTATGGAGTTATGATTGGGAAGCAGAGAGAGGTGTACAGCCAAAGCTTTAGTTTTTTGGACTTGCATAAACTTGCTGCACAGTCCTAGTAACCAGAATAACCCTAGCTTGTTGCTGTACGACCAATGGGCTTTGTTTAGAAAGGAGGCAGAGTGATTCCAGCACGCGAATCATACGTTTCTAAAGTCTGCGTGTTTTCAGTTTTAGTGACTGAGAGATCTGGGAGAGGTTCCCACTAGTGCCAGTGGGGCATGCAGCCCTTCAATCCTACACACCCATCATCTTTCCTACAGAAGCTGACGCGGCAGGCAGCTTTTGGTGTTTCACCACTGTCATTTAGTCCATTTAAACTGTTTGCCCTTTAAGGAAAATAATGGGAATGTTTCCCCTAAGCTTGAACTGTTTCAGAGATGCTTTGTTCAGACCGCTTGCTGCTTTGGTGAACGCTGTTTTCAAAATGGGAGGTGTCAGCAAATATTTCATTATTAAATGATGACTCTCCTCAGTTTTTTTTAAAGGTGGATGTTAGGAAAACAGATGGCTAAAACCGATCTGCACTGAATGCCAGGCTGTGCTCTGTGTGCTGACTGGGGGGGAATGCACTTGCTGGCTTGCTAAATTGAGATAATACTCTGCATGGTGATGGACAGAAAAACAATTAGAGCTGTCAGATTCTTTGCTGACGTGTGCGTTGTCACATGGAGAGACGGCTTGTTTGGTGCCAGTAAATCTGAACTGGTCAACTCTCAGCAAGATACGAAGTTAATTAATAAAGTTCCTTACAGTTGGGCTTTGGAATGTGAGGGCTGTTTATTTGTGAATAGAGCTTAACCAAGAATAAACAACAGAGGTCCTTAGTGGGGCCTCCTGGGTGTTTTCTCAGTCACTGCTGTATTGCGGGCAGATTAAAAGACTTTCTCCCGCACGTTTATTGGAGCATTTAGTTGGCTTTACCTGCCTGAAGAGTTCCTGTGTTTCTGTGGACTCTGGTAGCACTTGTGTGGATTGTAGTTTTCTTTGAAGTATGCCACTCTGTATGGGAAAATGTTTATTTAAACTCTTGACCTGTTTGGTTTTTTTTCAGGCACTTACTAAGATCTCAAAATAAGGAATTTCTGTATACACTGCCATTCTTAAAAGTTATCACATTTTCATTGATGAATTACACGAGCATATTTGAAATCTGGCCTGAACACTTGGAATTACATTTCTTTTGTTTTCTGAATGAGTGATTCTGGACAGGAATTTTGATGGGCTGCAGGACCTACTTTGCAGCACAGTTTAGTGCTTCTGCACTAAAACTTGTCATGCTTTGAGGTGTGTGGCTGCTGAATGTCACAGCTTGTCACAGGACCATCAGGAGGGCTTCTGGACAATGCATCGATATGGCTGGCAGCTGAGTGCAGGAGGTGGCTGTAGAAGGGAAATAAGCTTTCTTTTGTAGCTTGGGGGGCTGTACCAGTGTGTCTTTTTCATGCAGAAAGAGATGTCAACTTCATCAGGAGAAAACAGTTCTGATTAGACTGTAAAATGACCTGGGTTAAATGTTTGCCTCCAGGTGTGACCCTGTTAAATCCATCAGCATCATCAGATTCCATTTTCATTGTGTAACCCTAGCATGCTCATTTTTATTAATGGCCTGCATACAATTTTCCAATTTCTTGTGTTCTGTTTCCATGTAGTCCATTTCTCTGGTACCTAACTCTTCAAAAATATTATCTTTAGTCATTTCATTTTATCCATATGAGATAACCTGATTGCACGAGCATCCTTTGCTGTATTGTTGCTTATTTTTACTCAACCTACTTAAATAACCTAGCTATATCTTTAGTTTTCTTTTTTTTTAAAAAAAAGTCACTGGTTAATTTTCATTTGGGAGGGTTTTGTTTTTGTTAGCAGACCATTGTACTTGAAAGTTTTGCAACTCAGTGGTTCTAGCTGGAAACTGACTTCTGAGCCATGATCTAGAGGATTTGCTAATGCAGAGGAAAAGCAGAAAGAAAACCTAGGATAACATTTGAGCCACAGGTCTATCTTAACAGCACAAGGTTGGCAGGGGTGGAAGCACTTAGGCAACATTTTTCCCACTGTACTTCCTTGCTCTGGAGAAAGAAGCAATCCTTTTGTGCATGCTTTCCTTCCTGGATTTTCTTGTACAGGTGCTGCATGCTGGTGCTGGGAACCTTCAGCTACTTTTGTATGGAGACCAAGGGTGGACTCTCAAGGACAGATGTAATTAAAAATGTTTCCCCCATGTTTTGCTTTGCCACCACCTGCTAGGAATTGCACCCTGACACTGAAAACATCTCTAACTGATCCTGTGAGGCATCCAGGCAATATAGAAAGGATGGGGCACTGCTCACTGAAAACTACGATGGGTTTACTTTGGAGTTGTTCATTTGATACTCTTTCCCTTGGTGCTCTTTTTGTGATAATTTAAAATATTAGGAAACAAACTGTAATTAAACTTCTGATAAGCCTAAAAGAACTTCATGGGTAGAGATTGCCAAAGCATGAGAAGCTGGTTCTCTGTTACTAGGTTAAAGAAATGAGATTAGAGACTATGTTCCTCTTCTACCCAATAGATGCTAACCTGAATTTATTCACTTAATAAACTAGTATTGCCTCCTTATAAGCATCAGTTTTTTTCTCTTCTAGCTCCTGAGAAAAGACCGCTGCATTATCAGTGCTGTAGCTGCAAGCATGACTTGACTGAGTTGCATTCATGGCTCTTGGATGATCTGGTGAACCATGGAGCTCAAAGTATGGGTGGATGGAGTGCAGAGAATTGTCTGTGGAGTCACCGAAGTCACAACATGTCAGGAAGTTGTAATAGCCCTTGCCCAGGCTATTGGTAAGTACCTCTGTCAGCTGGATGCCTCGGGCTTGAGTGAAGCTTTTTTATGAAGCTGAACTGAGAGCTGGTGGGGGTGCACTGAGTCCCAGAAGAGCATGAAATTGTGCAGTGGGATAACCTCCTAGTGTCTTAGAAGGCAGTGTAAACTTGCATCATTTTATTTTTAATATGTAACCCATTGGAGAGGTTAGAAAAAAGAAAAGGAACACCTTGAAAACTGTGCACTTCCTTACGGCACAAATTTGTTCTGTGAATTATTACATACTGCTGTTTGTCATTGTAAATATAGCCTGGACTAAGGAAAGTGCTGAACTGTCAGTGTTTCGAATACCAAGGATATAAAAAGCAGTGGAGAACAATTAGTTGGCTTTCACAAGCTAGTGATGTTAATTGAAGTTACACACTTTGTAAGGGATTTATAGCCATATTGGGCATAGCATAGATGAGTAAAATAGGTCCTTCAATAGGTCCATTCTCTTTGTCCCACACTCCGTGTGACTCTCTCTTAATGAAAGGGTAAGGTGAAGTTTGTTCAGTGTTAGCTATTTACTGAATAGTTTATACAAAAACAACAATGAAACAATCATCTTTCATGCTCCACTGTGAGAAAGAATAGTTTTGTTAGTTTTGTTTTCAGTCTTCTCAGATATTTCTTGGCGGCCAAAGGCATGTTGAGTAAGCCTCAGCCCCATCCCTTCTGTGTTTCCTGTGCAGTTCTCATCATTTCATATATTTTTATCTGATATAAGGCTCACATTTGTGTATTTTCTATCTTGTGGGGATTGAACGCAGTGCTAGCATATACTCTATCTGAATGTAGCAAATGTCTTTAAAAGTTTTTACTTAAAATGTGCCAAAAGGTGCTATGTCTCCAAAATTGTATATCCAGTGTAAGCTTTAAGAGTGTTTTAACAGTTTGTATTAGTTGCAGACTTTCATTTAATGCCAATGGGTTTATGAATTGCTTCTTCCATGTCTTATTTTCTGCCTTTTTTTTTATGACAGTTACGCTAGTGTGATTATTTTGTACTGATGATTAAAAAGCATTATTTATTTTTATAAAAGAAAACAGTATTTGTGGCAGACTTTTCTGTTTTCTGTCTTTTCTTTACCTTGTTTTCGGTACCTCTTCCATCCCATTTCCTTTTCCTCCTCCCTCAAAATGAAAAATGTCAGGCTTCCAATTCTAGACGGTTCTCTCATGCTTCCCAATGTTATTTCTTTGTTTTTCTTCTCCATCTTAAGTTATTGGCCTGAATTCTGAAAAGACTCCATTAGTCTTGGAAAGTTCTGCAGTTTTTGTCAATTCAGCAGACTTTCTTTTCTGTAACATGTCACTTGGGGCATGCAACTCTGTTTCTGTGTGGAGATAAAATTCAGTTTCAACCAGTGCCAAATTAAGATAATCCAAGGTCATACAACTTGGAAACTCTTTTATGAGGCAAATATCCTCTCTAGAAAACACCTAGGGTGACTGTGCTCCAGCTTCTCAGTGGGGCTGCTTGGACGCTAAACACCGATATAAACTACATCTCTGTGAGTTTGGCAGGTAGGGTTTTCCCAACCCTCCTGTCAGGTCATTCATCAGAAAAGCAACCATATGTCTGCTCCTTTGATTTGGCTTTGTGTACCAGTTTACCAGGAATAATTGTCACTCAGATTTGGATGGGAAGCTATTAAAATGTATCCTGTTAGCTCCCACCTGACATCTGATGGTGGAAAGTAGCCAGCCTCAGTTGGCTTCCTCCTTGGTTGGCTCTGATTTTATTTTCCACTTTGCAGTCTGGCTCCTTCGTCAGTCGCATAGTTTAGTAGGACTCAGTATTATTTTGTCTGTTGGTCTGTCTGCAAAGTTTTTCAGATGCTCCTTTTGCTTTCTCACAATATTTTCCTAAGTTCTTGGTTAAAAAATACAAGCACCCACCCCTCCAGCAGTATGGCCTTCTCCCTTGAGCCTGGAATGTGAACTGTAATAGATATATTATTTGTGTTGAAGTGCAGATTGGGAATATCTGCAAATTAGCTTATTTTACAGCCATATCCACTGAATAAAGAACAAAACAAAGGTACTTGTCAGTGCTCTCTGAAAACACCTGCTTCTCATGGACAAGCTAAATCTGCCTCCATTCCAGAAATAAGAAAAATAAAGCTTTACAGTATATTTTAAAAAGTGGGAAATGGAAAAAATATATGTCATAGAATGATTAGTGTTTGAAAGACACTTCTGGAGATCATCTGGTCCTACCCACTGCCCAAAGCAGGGTCATCCAGAGCAGGTTGCCCAGGATCCTGTACAGCTGGGTTTTGAGTATGGCCAAGGATGGCAAATAGTGACTCCACAACCTCTCTGGGCAACCTATGACAGCCCTCATAGTAAGAGAGTGTTTGTTTGTTTGATTGCTTTTTTTTTTTTCCTGTTTTGTTTTTTTGTTGTTGGTGGTTTTGTTTGTTTTGTTGATGTTTTGTTTGCTTTTCTTTTTTTGTGGAGGGTGACAAAGACAGGATGTTCTAGCTGAACGAATATAGCAAGTCATGCTGAGCTGTGCCCCCTTGTACGAGATTCTGTCCCATAGCCAAAGCGTAGCCTAATCCTTTGGCAGCAAATAGGAGTTCTGTCACTTACCTTGCCTATCTAATGCTCCTTGACCTATTCTTTACAAACTGGTATTGTCACTATTACTTCTTCAGTGGAAGTGCTGTATGTCTCTTCTTTGAGGTTGATGGATATAATTCATGTTGCTGCTGCTTGCATTATGATCTCCTTCCCTGTTTGCCCTTTTATCACTGAAGAACAGCAAATGTTTCTACTCCAAATTTCTGTACAAATTAGTTTTTCAATTTCCATTTTGCTTGAAGCTAAAGGTTAAATCTCATCTTAATTAAAAAAAAATATCAGAGAGAGTTGTCTTTTTTTTTTTATCTCAGCAAAGCTGATTTAAAAAAAAAAAAGCATCTGTACATATTTTGTATATATTTTAATGAGGGAAAGAGTAATAGCAATCAGATATAACTTTGGATACTGCAGTGGATTGTGTGTCTCAAACGTAGGTACTAAAAATGCCTCAGCTGAAGGGAGGAGCTCCAGAATCTTGTTCAATTAAAACATGGGACTATAAAGTTTCGAGTTTCCAGAGAAGGAAATCACCTCCCACTGCTATCTCAAAGAGCACTTGATATTACCCTTTAAGTTAAATCGCTTTCAAATTATGAAGTGAGATGAAAATTTGACCTTATAAAACAAAAGAAAATGTCGTTTCCCCATGAGAAACAAAGCCCCCTCCAAAATATAGAATATATATACCACAATGCACAAAATGGAGAGCCACGAGTTTTGTTGAAAAAGTAATTTTGCCAGGAGAAATGAGCTAAGTATTTTCTTGTCGTATCCATCACCGACTACTGTAAAAATGTGCATTTGATAGCAAACTCTGCCTGTTTTTCCTGTGCATTCTGTGAAGTTGTGAGCTAGTTGTGTTGGCTGGTGATGTAAACATAGTTTAACAGCAGCAGCTTTTGCTAGTTGCTTTCCATTCAGATCTTAGTAATAAAATCATCTCCCAGAGGAGCTAGATGATGAATAGTGCAATCACAAATACACTTGCTCTTTTTCTTCAGGAGTAGTGGTCTTCCAGTTCCAGTCCATGATGCTTTTTTACTGTGTTTCTTACGCTTTCCTTCTCCTTGGGAGACTGGAGTATGTTTTCTGTAGCCCAAACGATGTTTGGTCCCTAGGAAGAATGGAAGAGTGAAGCTTGAATTTCTAACTAAAGTGCAGTTTTGTTTTCTGTCCTCATAATTTTCTGTGGAAAATGATTTTTAAAAATAGTAGAGTTGCTTTAAGGAGCTCTGTGGGTTTTGGTTTTCAGACTATCACATGGTATCAGGAGAATAAGAGCAGTGCTTCACTGAGCAAGAAGTACAGCTGTCTCTCCTCAAAACTAAACAAATGCAGCTGTCAACTTTTGGGGTTTTGGTGCAGTTGGGTATTTTCCCTCTAAGATAAATGGCGTGAGCTCTTGAAAATAGAGTGAAGATTAGTTCATGCTGTTTGAAGTGTGTGTTACGGCATTGCAGCGCTCAGCCAGAGTTGTGTCTGGAAAAGTCGCTGCAGTGCTGTCTGTTTTCACATTCATCCCTTCTTCCAAATAATTTCTGCTATGGCAGGTGCCAGCGCTGGCTGTCAGACACTTGGAGGGAAAAGAATCTGAGGTTGAACTGAATTGCAGCAGTGAGTCTGAGGAGGATTTGAAAAAGGGTACAATATTTATTGTGTACAAATTAAAGTTTTCAAACATCAGACTAATCATGAGAATAAACCTGGGTTATTTTTGAGCCCAACATTTAATTCTCCACTGTTTCAATAGGAGGGTAATGGGAAGCACAAAATAGCTGCGCTCAGCAGGGATCTCATGGTTCACTCATAGGAACCTTGGGGTTTTCTAGTTAAAATAGCAATGCCCAAAGGCAGGGTGGCTCAGTGGGATGTTGTCCACCTCTGCTGATGGGGTCTGTGGCTGGCTGAGACCTGGACTACTTTATGTGACTTGCTGTGTCTTGCTGCTGGGCTGCCTCCCCAGCTTGGCCCGTTGCTTTACCTATTTAGGCAATGAGTCTAATGTGGGGGTATTTCTACAGATTGCTTGGATGAAAGACAACTGAAAGGATGCATTGCAAGTGCTTTGTTTTCTCAGATTGCAATCAAAGCTGGTGTATCTCTTTGAAGAAGAAGGTTATAGTAAAAAAAAAAAAACAAAAAAAAAACATGGCTTCAGGCCTGATAAGGACATGTAAACACATTGCCAGCACAGCTGGCCTGAGTGAACCAGACTGCCCTTGCAGTCGTTAGATTTGAGCCTATCTCTTCCTGTGGGTATGTTTTTTCTGGCACTGGACTACTGCTTTGATTTTCATTGGCTTCTAAGGTATGGATACCTACCAATGCAAAATATGGTATGAGTTAAGAAATGTGAGTAACACAAACTCTGTAAGCTCTGTTTTAATCATACTTGGGTATTTATGAGTTCTGAGGTAGCGAGAATAATTTAAAAAAAAATTGCTATGGATGTTAAGTGTCACATAATAAATGAAGTGTCAGTTTCATATTTCAGAGATACTGAGCTGAAATCATATTGGGTTTACTAAAATTGACAGCAATTACTTTTCCATCAGTGCTGCTAAAAATTCAGGAGCTTTTGCCCCTTTGGTAAGGCAGAGCATTTCCTCCTAAGTATTTCACATGTTAAGAGCACCTACAAGATTCTACCTATGGACAGTTTTCTTTCTTTACCTTACCTTGTTTAGGAAGGCAGCATTCTGCCTGGGGCAGGGGCTGCCTGTGGATGGGAGCCCCAGGAAGCTGGCAGCCAGGAGTGTGTCTGGCAGAGCTTCTCCTGGCATCGTGATGGCTGGCTGGGAGCAGCTGCAGGGCCTTTGAGAGCAGAGCCTTTCCAGCCCATGCCCTAGAAAGGACGGCTTCCCCCATCTATATAGCTGCTCAGCTTACCACCTTTCTTGCCACCAACAAAGAGACTCACCTGGCTTTGTGCTCTAAGTCTTGACCATGAAACCCCAAATAAAAAATGAAAATAATTTTGTGCTTAGTGTATACTCCTATGGCCCAGCTGAAAAACTGTCTTACAGCTCTCTTTGTGCATGGTGTACAGTGCTATTTTGCAAACACCAGTGGGATGTGAGCCGGCAGTGTGCCCAAGTGGCCAAGAAGACCAATGGCATCCTGGCCAGTATCAGAACTGGTGCAACCAGCAAGAGCAGGGAGGTGATTGTGTTCAGTTTTTGTCCCCTCGCTGCAATAAAGACATTGAGGCCCTGGAGTGTGTCCAGAGAAGGGCAACAAAGCTGGTGAGGGATCTGGAGGGAATTGGGAACTGGTGAAGGGTGTGGAGAGGAGGAGGCTCAGCAGAGATCTTTACAGCTCCCTGAAAGGAGGTTGTGGCAAGGTTGAGGTCGTTCTCTTCTCCTTGCTAACAGTAATAGGATGAGAGATAATGGCGTTAAGTTTTGCCAGCAGACTCTAGGTTGGACATTAGGAACAATTTTTTTCTCAGAAAGAGCATTGAGGCATTAGAGCATACTGCCCATGGATGTGGTGAAGTCACCATCTCTGGAGGTGTTCAAGAAATGCGTAGATGTGCACTGAGGGACGTGGCTTGGTGAGCGTAGTGGTTATGGATTGATGGTTGGACTTTGTCATCTTAGTGGTATTTTCCAACCCTAACGGTTCTGTGATTGTATTAAACAGTATAGTGCCTGTCCCTGAAATGCTTTGTGTGCAGAGCATCATGCACTATGGGACAAAGAAAGGGGATGAATCATTTCCATCCTGAAAAGCAGTATTGATGGCCACTCAAGTTAGAGTCCTGCCAGAAGTGGTGCATGAGAAATGTTGGTACTGCTACTTCCCTTTTTAATTTCACTTTTATGTTTGGCAGCAGAAAGATCACTCGTGTGCTCTTTGAGCTGCAAAATACCAATGTCTATAGATGCCTTATGTCTAGAGATGCCTTAAGTGAATAATAGTTATGTGTCCTACTATATGGAGTGTAATTAAAATGTCTACCCCTTGAGAGTCTAAAGAAAAAAAAAATTGCTCAATTACATTTTTCCTGTATTTCAGTACTTTAATCACAGTTCATTTTAATAGAATCTATGTTTAAATTACCAAATTAGCTCAATCCCAAAGTAAGACTACTTCTGTTGGGCACATGATAAGCATTCAGATCCTCAGTGTTTGACTGCAAAGGAGCAGCAGCTGACCCAGGATCCTTGCTGCTGAGGGCTCTTGGATGTCTCACTGGGCAAGTGACGCCCAGTAGCCTTGGGAAGAGCTGCATTGTGCATAGGGTCACTGCAGGCTGTCAGAGTTCTGAAGTCCACGCTTCCTCTTTTGATCTCTTTCTCCCTTTTGAAATAAAAGGTTGTTTTGAAGACATTTCCATATTAATGTGTGGTAAGAGTGTGTGATTGAGCCGCTTTAGATGTAAACCTAACCTGCTAACTGTGATACTAACCCTGCGTGCAGATGCAGGGTGCTGAATGTATGTATAGACATATGAAAGTTAAAGCTTGCAAGCCACAGTTTGGCATAGCGGATATGAATTCTTGATGATTTTTTGAAATGTTATGCTATATAGTTCTTGTGAGGCTCAGCAGAACAGCTCAGGACATTCATGTGAAGGTGCTGGCCAATTGAAAGGGCTAACAAATGGAGGAAAGCACAGAATGCAGCACTGAGCTGACTGGATTGTTTTCCAATAACAAGGCACATACTGCTTTGGCTGCTCCTTGAATTGACTGTTTCACTGCCTATCTAACTGTACCTGAAGACATTTCATGAACTGCGTGAAATAAAATGCATTAAATATACAGCTTGGAAAACCACCATATGGTTGAATGGATTTCACAGATTTCTCATATAAAACAAATTCATTCTTTGGATAACATCTGTGTGAGTGAAGGACCGAGTTCTGCAAGGTGCTGGATTAATGCAAGTTAGTTCAGAAGGCTTTTGGACAGCAAATGAGAAGAAGCAGCTCATGGGCATTGAGCTGTTGTTTGCCAGCCATCAGAACAGCCTGCTCTCTCCTTGTTAATGGTAGCACATCACAAACAGCAGTCAGGTGCTGTGTGATGTCTCTGTTCTTGAAAGTTCTGTCATTAGTTTTGAATCAGCTCGCTCACCCTTTAATTTGTGAATGAATCCCGTCTAATACAAGCTAACAACACAGTTGTGGGTGTGCAGGTATTGTTGAGCTGTGTCATAAATATCCTGGATGCAGTAATCTTAGGTAATGGTCTTAGCCGAGGACAGTTTTGTTTTAGACTGGTGCTGCACTCCAGGTGTGACTGCTGAACTGTGTAAGTATTAATTCTACAAAATACTTTCCTTTATGTGGCTCTTGAGCACCAAGTTCATTATTCAGGACCGCATGTTGATTTGGAACCTTAATCTAACTTGGAAAGTTCTTGGCAAGCGCTTTCCTTAATTCCTTATTTCATTTTAGGTTGAGATTGTTAGCTTTATTACCTTCCCCCTTTTCTTTTTTCCCTCCTGTTCTGTTTCTTTTAAGTAATGCATTTAATAGCACCATGAATAGAGCTTGCATGCTGATCACTCGATGAGTGGTACTCCTGTTTACAATTTTAAGACTTCTTTGAACCTGGCTGCTTCTGACACAGCAGCGTTGGTAGCATTACCATCATTACAAGATGAAAGCTGGAAGCTTTTAAGCTTAACAAAATAGAGTGGTAAAATACAACCTTTGTCGTGGGCTCCAAAGCATGCTTTTACTTCGTTTTTCTTCTCCTGGATTTTATTGTTAGCATGCTGAGGTGAGCAGCACTGGTTTATCCTTCTTCTAATGACACTGATGCCTACTGCAGACTATAGATCATCATGGATCAATGAACAGTGCTGTGGGTCCGCAAAAACCTCTGAGTTTGTATCCTGGCATAGTGAACTTGTTTTTGAAGTACTCTATTGCAGTCAACTTGTCAGCGTATTCCTGAGCATTTCTCAGGTGCTTTACTATGCTGAGAAGTCTATTTTCCCCAGTACTCACCTTGAATCGTGTATTACAAGGTGTTGTGGGGTTGGATGCAGTTCCTACGCTGCTTGCTGTGTTTTGCTGACTTCTATCAGTTACATCTTTGTGCACTCTTGCAGCCCTCACTGGGTGGACTTGGCCACTCTGGCCTCCTGCACGCCCAGCAGCCAAAGCAGCCCGTCTCCCCCACCTCACAGCTGCACAAATGACTGTCACGTTAAGGTCCTATTTGCTGGCGTAAATTACCCCTTAAATAGCAATCTGTCATGGAAGCGGACGTATGTGTAGCATTAAAATCGATAACGATGTTTTTAAGGTTAATGGAACTGCTGAGAAATCTATTGGGATAACGCACGCTTTCATATCAGTTGACTTCGTTTGCATCTTTGCGCGACTGGTGCGGTGGCTGCGGGTGAATTCCCTCTGACGCAGGGCCCCTTTCCCGCACCGAGCGCCGTGCCGCCGGCCTGGGCTTCCCGCGGCGGGGCCGGGCTCGGCCTTATCCGGCGGCGCCCCCTGGCGCTCGGTGACGGCTGTGCTTTGTCCCGCAGGGCGCACCGGGCGCTACACGCTGATCGAGAAGTGGCGGGACACCGAGCGGCACCTGGCGCCGCACGAGAACCCCATCGTGTCGCTCAACAAGTGGGGGCAGTACGCCAGCGACGTGCAGCTCATCCTGCGCCGCACCGGGCCCTCCCTCAGCGAGCGGCCCACCTCGGACAGCGTGGCTCGCATCCCCGAGAGGACGTTGTACCGGCAGAGCCTGCCGCCCCTGGCCAAGCTGCGGCCCCAGAACGACAAGGCCATGAAGAGGAGGGAGCCCAAGAGGAAGTCCCTGACCTTCACCGGCGGGGCGAAAGGGCTGATGGATATCTTTGGGAAAAGTAAGGAGTCCGAGTTCAAGCAGAAGGTGCTCAACAACTGCAAAACGACGGCGGACGAGCTGAAGAAACTGATTCACCTCCAGACGGAGAAGCTGCAGTGCATTGAGAAGCAGCTGGAGTCCAACGAGGCCGAGATCCGGTACTGGGAGCAGAAGTACAATGCCAGCCTGGAGGAGGAGATCCTCAAGCTGGAGCAGAAGATCAAGAGAAATGAAGTGGAGATCGAAGAGGAGGAGTTCTGGGAGAACGAGCTGCAGATTGAGCAGGAGAACGAGAAGCAGCTGAAGGAGCAGCTGCAGGAGATGAGGCAGCGCATCCTGGAGTGCGAGGGCAAGCTGAAGGACTACATGTCCCAGATCCACAACATGGAGAGCGGCCTCGAGGCGGAGAAGTTGCAGCGGGAGGTGCAGGAATCCCAAGTCAACGAGGAAGAGGTCAAAGAAAAGATTGAGAAGGTGAAGGGTGAAATCGATATTCAGGGCCAGCAGAGTCTGAGGTTGGAAAATGGCATCAAAGCTGTAGAAAGATCTCTGGGCCAAGCTACCAAGCGGTTACAGGTAAGAGCAACCTTTTTATCCACTGTTAAAGAACAGTCAAAGATGTAATTGTAATGAATTTTTGATGTGACCGAAAAAGCATAAGAAACTTGCAGTGGTGAACTTGAATAAAAGGAAGAAAATGTTCCTCTCGCTTTCACATTGCTCTTCAGGCTTCTCTTGAAGAGCAGATAATTAGAATTGCACCTATCGCATGCAACCTCTAGTTATTCATGTGCAGGCTTTCTTTTCTTTCCCATCAGTTACAGCTTTAGTTTGCCACCACTCGCTGGCTGCCTGCTGATTTCTGAGATATCATTCAGAGCATATCTTTGCCATGCAGCAGAGCGTGACAGAGAAGCACCAGTGCTAATATCAGTTGGGCTCGCTGAAGGCAGCGTGGCCATACCCATGGCAGTGCATCTGGCCCTTTGCCCTGCTCTGCTGTGGGTCTGAGCTTTTAATGCTCAAAAATATCTTCTGCACAAATAATAGAACATGCAGGGCTAGCAGAGAAAGGTTGTACTGCAGATGCTAAACAGGACCATTGTGCTCTCAGCCAAATTCTCTTCCAAACATTTGTCTTCAACACCTGTTGGTCTGGGGTTAGATATGTTAAGGATTTAGGTCCTGGGTCATGGCAGCTGAGTGTCTCGTATAGTTACATTTCAGGGGAATTGGCACCATCATGCCTTTTCTGAGGTTTTGATTCTTGCTGGTCTTTCTGCCTCCAAAGATAATGAATTTAAAAAGAACAGTCTAAAAGCAGCAGCTGGGTAAATGGATGTGGAGTTAAGATAGCTGCTGTCTTTAAGGGCCATTGTTTTAAAGAACAGCATCCCCCTTCTCCTGTCTGACTTGCTGGTAGTCAGGATTTCATCTTCTCTCCACTTCAAGCAGCTGCTGCATGTGACACAAGAGAATCCAGTCTCTGCTTCCTTGCAAAAGTTAACGATGTCGCCTGCAGCTGAATAGAGCGTGAAAGAATAAATATAAATGGAGATCCAGCTGCTAGCAGAGAGGTGAAGGAGAAATTGTGACTTTGGGGATCAGGTTTACTCCTGGACTTTCAACTGTACTGTGCAGGGTAGGACTAGGCACTGCCCATCTGTTAGACGTCCTCAGTAGCTCCTTCTGAGGCTGTGATTAAGTTCAAGCTCTTGCCTCATTTTTTTTCATAGATGAGGGTAAGTTTCCGCAAGTTCAGGTCTTTCAAGCTTGTTCTAAAGTTGAAGGTGCAGTGGTCTGGAAGATCAGCTTAAAAAAAAAAGCTCCCAAAATGATGTAGTACAGTTGAGAACAGAGGAATAATTTCTCATATGCTGTAAGTTAAATATTAACACTGATAGAGCTGGTTGATTTGAAACTAGAAAAGTTGAGATGGGTTTTTAGATTGTTCAGTATGGAAGGAAAGAAAATGTTGGTTCACTAAGTTGAAAGTGATAAGAAAAGAGGGGTGGGACTTGTGAGTGGGTTTTCAGAAATCTTTAGTGATTTGTGCCATCTCTTCTCTATCATTCAGTTTCTGTAGCCACTGCAGTAGACATCGTTTTCTAAAATTGGAGGCTGTATTTATTTAAAGATCACATGCAGAACTCTGCTTTACTTGTTTCTAGATATTGAATGCAAAACCAAAGCCAAGCAATCAAACAGTGAAATGACAAACAAACAGCAAAACCCACCACCCTTCTTCAAGTAAAAGGCCTCACTAAGGTTTCACGAGTCAACATTAAATCAAGATCTTATCCCAGTCAGATTTGCAGTGATAATTAACATTTTTTTTACCTAATTTTCTCAAAGAGTTGATAAATGTCAAGAACAAATTACATATGAAGATCTGCTACCTTGCAAATTGCAGTGATTTTATCTTTTTTTTTTTTTAAGAACAGAATTATCATTGTTTGCAGCTGTGTTACAATCTCATGAAACATGGCAGTGCAGAATTAATTAAAGACAGTTGTGAAGTGTAACGGGCCTAAAAAAGAAATTGGAGATTTTTTTTTCTGAGGAATTGTCTGAACACGTAGAGGTGGCCTAATCCCATTTGTCAGCCTTCCAAAAGCTCTTAGCAAACAAGTGGAAGCAAGCTTGGCACAGAGGGCGAGCTAGGGCCAGCCACACAGCCTGCATTGGCTGAACAGGTTCAACAAAAACACGTCAGTGACAAAGCCATTGGCACTTAAGGTCCTAATTTAAACATTGGATCACTTTTGTCAGTTTTCTTATTACCTGCTGAACTCAGTCTCACCTGTGACCGTCATACGAGTTTAAAGTGAGTAAGGGCTGTGCTAGCTGGGACTGTTCATACAGAAGATCCACAGAACTTTTCTTTCCCTGCTCTTGTAAGTTCACATCTACCTCTGCTTGTGCAAGATAATTTAGGAGAGGAAGGTTGATTCACCCTCCCACATCTCACCAAAATGAGAACGAAGGGGCACTTATGAAATGGAACTGCCCATGGACATGATGCCTGGGTAGCTCGCCCATTGCTAGTGGGGCCAAGTAGGCAATGCCCCTCCTGTTTGTTGAGGAGTACCACTTGCAGACAGCCAAGAAGGTGGAAAAATTATATTCTAAGAAAAATGATATTCTAAGGCAGTCATTCTGTCATCTGTTGTTGCTGTAGGTACTGCATACCATGTCAGAATCGCAGAGAGTGGAGAAGGAGCCTAATGGTCATCTTTTGTATTTGTGAAGGGCTGGGTGAATTAGCCTACGTTAGACCTCAGCGTACAAAACATTTGCAGAATGGGACAGTTCTGTCCTTTAGAATTTAGTCTCTAGGTAGAAAATGGAAAGAACGGGAAGAGAAAGAAAATACTCTTGTAGGAACAGAACTAAATGAGCTGTGCCAGTCATGCTGAACACTTCTGGCAGAGGTAGGAGAACTGCTCATTCAAAAATCAGTGGAAATAGACCACCAGTAACTCCTAATAAGTAATAGTGAGTGATGACTTGCCTTCTAAGTTACAAGAGTAAAATACCTTTCAACTCTTTCATTTGCATTTGATTTTAAAAATAAGACATTTCCTCATTGAAAGGAGGAGCAACATTTTGCCCAGTTGCAAATAAAGTCCTTACATGATGCTTTATGATTGCTTCTGCTCAGCAGATGTTTTCTTTTTCCTTGCAGGACAGGGAACAAGAACTAGAGCAACTGACAAAGGAGCTGCGACAGGTCAACCTCCAACAGTTCATCCAGCAAACAGGAACAAAGGTCACAGTGCTGCCAGCAGACCCTGTTGAGGTGGAGGCCCCACCTGTGGAGCTCGAGAGAGGTGCAGCACCCACAATGGTTTGGGCAGGAGGGAGAAGGGAATAGCAGTATGTGTACCTGCTGCATTAACACCAGCATTTGCACGTCAAGTGAACGCTGTGCTAGCAAAATACTGAGAGTATGGTGTCAAATATTTCTCTTAATCCCAATGGGTTAGCAAGCTATAAATAATACAGAGTTACTAGCGGCTTCTCTCTCCCTGTGGCACAAGCAGAAACTTCATTGCTGTGCTTCAGCCTCTGCTGTGTTACATTTTATTCTGTGATCTGCTTGCAGGGACCCCTTTGTTGCAGGATTTTTTTCAGCCATAAACTTTCAAACCAAAAGGCATAAGATAGGGAGGTGGGGGGAGAAGACAGGGTGATGAGGCCTTAAACATCAGTATTTGAAGAGTATGAAGTTTTTCATTTAAGTGGGCAGAAAGCTTTGAGTTATATATAGGTACAGGATCTTTCTGTACATTACGGCATGAATGCACTGCATGTATCTGTGTGTTCCTTGTGGAAGAGCAATTATACTGAGTAGCTTTCTGTTTTGAGATGAGGAGGGAGCGTGCACCTCAGCTCTCATCGTTCCAATTCAGGCACTTGAATTATTTGTTGTATGTAGTGCTGTTTTTTATTCTAAGCTGCACTAACTTTGCCAGAAAGCAGGAAGAAGGGAGGTGTTGTGTGACGTTACCTTTGATGATGACCTTTCTAACCACCTTCTTTCTTGTGCAGAGCCGACATTTCAGTCGGGGTCGTTGAAGCGCCCTGGGTCGTCGAGGCAGCTCCCCAGTAACCTTCGGATCCTGCAGAATCCCCTGTCGTCTGGTTTTAACCCGGAGGGCATTTATGTATGACACTATATGCCTCTAGGAGAGGACCTAGCAAGGTACCCTGGACAAGATACACTTTTCTTTTGTTCTGCCAATGATCAATGGAAGAAGCTTTTTGGTTTTTGTTTTTTTGTTAAACCACCCTTTTTTTTTTTTTTTTGTCTTCTTCCTCCAACACACTACTTGGAGCCATACCTTGTGCACTGAAGAGGCAGAGGAACTGTCTCGATTCATAAGTAGCAATGGTGAAGTTGCTGTCACACACCTAGAGCGCAAAACCAAATGGAGGTCTTTGCCACTTCAGAAGCATTTGGGAAAGTATTATTCCATGTATAGGCGTAAATAAAAGACTGAGGGTGAAGGAAACCATGTATGCAACTGATTTGAGGTTTAATTTATTCCTTTTAATCAATGGACGTGTGAATGTTGGCCTTTTATATTTTTTATTTTTTAACTTGTGAATAATCATGTATGGTTGTACATCAGTCTGACAAGGTGACTTTAATTTGCATGTACAGACATCCAGCATTTGAGCAAGTGCAACAGCTTGCAATGCGGAGAGTTGTGTGCTGAACCTCTAAAATGGTTTCTCACCACTGGCTTTGTTCCTTTCTGTTGTGGGTCATACGTCACGTTCCATCCGTTGCTACCTTTTAAGATTTGAAAAGCGAGTCTGTGGGATTTACTTGCTGTTGAATCTGCCTTGAGAAAAGCACCTAGTGTTCAAAAGACTGAAGGAATTAAAACCTTAGCTTGGTAAGAATATTTCCAGCATACAATTGAGGATGCACTAGTTAGATGATATTTTATTATATAGAATGTATATTTGAAATATTTTGCCACATTGTATATGCCTTTTGAGAAAAGAACAATGTAAGAAGTTGTCTTCATATATCTTACCAAAAGAGAGTAAGAGGCTTTCACTGTGTGTGATTTTGTACTTTATTTCTGCCAATAGCCATTACAGTGTTCTTGTTTTGCAGTAAATCATGTTGTTGGAGGAGAAAAAAAAACCAAAACAACACAAATGAGCATCCTCTCCCAGCCTTCCAGAGTTCACCCAGGTTTTGTAGAGGGAAGAAACCTGGCAGAGTCCCGTGAGGTCGATAGCAGAGCTTCTGCTGACTTGAGTGGAGCTAGGTCAATTTCATTCCAGGTCCCCTGTGTAAAATGCTAGACTTTAGCCCGTTAGAAAACATACTGCTGCTCAGTCGTTTACAGAACATGAAGTATACAAACAGAAAATCAAAAGATCTAGTAGATGTTTTGTTTTTTGGTTTTTTTTTATTTTTTTACAAAAAACCAAACCAGCAAAGAGATAACGTTTTATCTTAATGTTACTCTCATGCAGTCAAAGCGAGCTCTAGACAAAATGGCTTTTGTTCAGAAAGATACTACCAAGTAGCATGTTGGGTGTGGGTCTTGAAATTGGATTGACAGTGTGCACAAGTTTGCTGAGTAAGTTATTGGCATCAGTGGGATAGCTGATTTACATTAGGAGGCTACAGCCTCATGGATGAGATGGAGAATGGATGGACCTTACCTAGTTGCATTTGGATTTCCTGTTCTAACAGCAGCTCAAACTATCATCCACACATTTGGAATGATGGCCACCATGATGTGAGAGGGTGTCACAGTGCTGTCACTGTAATATTTAATAGTTAGGTCCCCAGAGCACAGAAACAAAGAGGAATCCCAGAGTTCAGTCAGTGGCAAAATGACAAAACTCCCAATACCTTTGGTAGGGTCAGGATTTTACCACTGGTAGGAAACTCCAAGCTTTTTAGCCACAGAAAAATTTTAACTCCTAGTATCTTCTTGTGTTGATTTACTGATGTGCAGGTAAATGTTAATTTCAATTTTCTTTTTTTCTTCTTTTTTTTTTTTTATTTAAGAAAAGGAGCTTCTTAGTCATACTGACAAACAGTGGCTTTATCAGATATAGTAGAAGATGAAGGACTCTTGAGTGTTCAATACATTTTTTATTTTCCACTTATTAATGGCAACATATATTCTAAAAGTGCTGCTGTACTTAGACTAACAGCAACAGATAAGGCTGTGAATATATGAAAAGGACCTTTCCGAATGGACTCTGAATTTTTACTGTTTAAATTATCAGGTCTTCTTTTTCCCTTGTGAGTAAACTGGAAAATGAGATGTTCCTATCCAAGGAACCTTCGCAGTGCTCACAATTTTACTGTTAGTTTATCACAATTCTGTGCTCATGTTTACTGCGCCCATAACTTTGTATTAAAAAGAGAATGTGTATATAGATATATATATATATATATATTAAAAAAATGTAAAATATACATAGTTTCAGGACAATATCTGTCCAAGGTACTTGAGCATATATGCCTTACATTCTGGGTTCAATTTACAGAAAAAAAAAGTGATACTCTCCAGTGAATAATTTGCATCTTCAGCACCTCCTCTTGACACTAGAGAACCGAGGCACTCAGCACCTTGCAAACTCTGGCCCAAATTATGCTGCACGGGGACGGGGGGAAACGCAAGGAAAAGCCTGTTGCAATCTTAGCCTTGTACTGAGGTAAGGTAGATGAGCATACATACCCACTTAATGTTGTTGTCAGACTTTAAGTGACTGGTCCATCTCCCACAGATACAAGTTTGAGCTGAACTGAGCTCTTGGGGCATAAAAAAAAAAGCAACTGCCCTCTTTCTCTGTGAGGTTATTTCTGAGGTTAGAGGGAGGAGGAAAAGGATTGAAAGGAAGAGGAAGAGCAGCTTTGGAGGGCTTGAGTTATGGTTTCCTAATAGAACCAAGGAAGGATTTTCCCATTTAAGTTAAAAATTAAAACAGTGGTATCTGCTGATTGCAGCAGCTGTTTGACTGAAGTGCCAGCCTAGAGCTGACTCAAAAACAGCCACTGCATCACCAAGGGGATCCACCTTATCGGGGCTTTAGCGTATGTCAGGGTGGTGTAGAGAACATTTACATCTTCAGCCACTGCTGTGGCAAAGGAGAGGCTTTTGTGTCTGAGCCTGCCATTTGTGAGACAATGACAAATCTACAGCTCCCTCCCTCTGTACTCCTGTTGCTTATTGAATTTCAGCCAGGTTAAAGTTCTGTAGCATTTTCACCCTCTCTGTAAATAAACCAAGAAGAAATGGCATGCCATCACATTAAATGTGAATTGAACAATGTATTACAGTTATAAAATTTCCTCACATTACGGCGCTAAGAGTTTTGCTTGCGATCAATTACAGAACCTCACTCTTTTTTTAGAAATGTAGAAAAAAGTCATTTTCAGAAGTGTTTCAAACCTCCTCATGGGGCATTAGCAGGAAAGAAGCTACATGTACTAATCAAGTGCCAGATTATGTACTGGCCAGCATAAGTATTTTTGTTTGCATTAAATAGTTAAATAGGCAAGCACTGTTTTCCAGTGCACGGGGAATTTATATGGAGAACTCCTGAAGTTTATTTACTTACACTGATGGAAATTAGCTGTTACCTCTCCAATCCATGAGGATACAGTTTATTTTTGGTGGTGATGCTATGTTGTTGGGGGAATGGGGAGTGACTGACTGACAAGCCAGTAGGGTAATGCTAAGGTAAACGTTCTGAATGCCCAAGCAACGGAGAAATGCAAATCCCACTTTGAAAAGTGAGCTAGGAACCTGCCTCCCATTATCCTTCAGTGGGACTTAGGTTCCCAAGTGCCTGAATTGCTTCTGAAAATGCTATGTTAGCTTTGTGATTACTTGTTTTTATTAACCCTAGCAAGCTGGAAGGAAGTTCTGTAGCAAGAGAACTACCACTAGCATTAGCAATATGCAAACATGCTTTCATTGTGAGGTAAGAGGGAAAAGATCTTTTAGTGAAGTAAGTCTCCTCTTGGGGCAATAATTGCCTTCTTTTTAGCTTGAAGAGTATATTTTAGTGAACTGGGATCATATGAGTATGAACAAAAAACAGATCTTGTAATTTTTAGCGAGTTATCTTGAAGCATATAAATTCCTGATGTGCATTAACTTGAGTGAATTGGGCCTTAATGATCCATGTAAATACCAAAACTGTATTCAGATATTTTCTCCAGACAAGAGTCTTTAATGGTCTGTACTGTATCAAAATTGATAAGTGTCAAAGTGTTACTTTATATTACACTTCTTTTTTTTTTTTTTTTAAATAGAACATTGAAACATGCATGTTTATTTGCTACAGTATTTTAATGTTTTGGATGAAGGCCATCAGTTGTATGGAGATGACAAAACAATCACTCTATTTATTCAGTATTGCTGCTTAAAGTTTTCAAAATAAAGCTTTCAATGCCAATATAGTGACTGATTGAAAGCTGTTCTAGCTCTCTTCAGCTGTTTTTGTTTTTTTTTTCTTTTTTTTTTTTTTTCCTGCTTATAGAAAACTAAAGAAATGAAACTTGGTATATAAGGTATATAAGCTGTTCTACCTGCAAGGAATTATTGCAATAATATTGTGGGATGGCTGGGAGTATGTGTGCAGTATATACATAAATACATGCATGCAGTGAATGCTTTGAGTAAATGGACTGCTGAAGAATGTTCAAATCCTTTGCAGTGTTGCAAGCAACTTCCAGGTGCGACCAAATACTGTTTTAACTCTTCACACCAATGTGCAATGCTTAGGAAAGACAGAACGAGTAGAGGTGGTCTTAAAGGATAAATTCAGAGTCCTTTGAACCAAATAGGGTTTAACCACAGGTGTGTTTCTGAATTGGGCCTAAAAGCATGTTCTGATAGAAAAGGCTTTTCTGTTACGGCAAGAATGCTTCATTTCAAGCATATTTGGTACCTCTGAAAATGCACGCAGTTCCAAGGTGAATCAAGTATGTCCACTATATTTAGTAAAAAGGGTATCAAAATGCAGAGGACATGCATGCTCGTGAATACAGCCACCTGGTGAAACTACTCACTGGGGGTCAGACTGGAAGATCTGAGTTGCTGAAGCTTTAACACTGAGAAGCAATGCCAATTAACTGTGAAAACACAAATGAGCATTTTCTTACTGCTCTGCTTCAATGCAAGATAAAAATCTGTACGATATGTAACTATATTTTGTCATTTAAAAAGCTTCTATTTTTGATTATTCTCATGAATGGTTGACAAAAGATATTGAATATGCTCCCATACAATAAATGCCCCTCTGAAACTTTGGGTCTTTACAGTTCATGGTTTGCTAGAATTGCACTGTACCTCTTGTATACACTATACATCTTCATCTACAGCTGAACTCTGTCCATTAAAGAACAAGATGATGTTCTGTGTTGCTGGAGCTCAAATGCTTTCAGAAATGGCCTTCTGTTGAGCATGATTGTGGCTGCTCCCAAATGATAATTTACCTGAGGCAGGGGGCACGTGGCTCATCACTGTGGGACCTCTACCAGAAAGCGTGTACGTACAAATACAGCCAAGAAACTGAAGAGGTGATGGAGCTTGTGTTTACCTGAAGAGATTCATATTCATCCCCAAATAACGGAAAGGATCAGTAACTCAGAGGAAATACAACTTTTAAAGCAGAGAGGCAGCAGTTGTTAGATGATGATCAGAAAGGGGAATTGAATATACAGAATCTTCAAAGAAAGATGCACAAGGTGCATATGCTTCAGTAAGAGGAAATCAAGCTTTGAACAGAGAGCTAGAGGCCTGATTCAGGTTTAATTCCTGTGCTGAAGACAGCAGGGCATATGAACATCACTTGAGTTCATTATTGTTGACCAGGGGAACTTGCCACAGCCAGGGAACAGTGATTTAAGTTATCCAAAGTCCTTAGTCTAATGTCCCAACAAATCTATTTTCCTAAACCAACTGAAGCTCAATCTCATTAGATGTGAAGATAAATGAGCTAACAGTAGTAGTGCTGTTGACAGACAGATGAGTTCATGAGCTTCACTAAAGCCCTAGCTAGACACATTCATATTAGCAGGACTGTGTAAGTTTGTAAAGGAACTCTGCTCCTGAAAGATGCCATTTTCTGCTTCTGTGCAAGTCACCTAGCTGATTTTTGTGGTAACTAAGGCTTCCCAGTGTGCTCCAGTAGAGCCAGTGGCACAGCTAATGGTTCTGATCTTTTGCTTCGCCTTTAAAGAACAAAGTGGTGCTGTGGCACTAACTAGCTCAGTGTAGCTGGACCACTAATGAGTTGCAAAACCAAAGCAGATCAAGGGTCCGTTTTGTTTAGAAGCTATTCTGAGTTCTTCTGCCTGTCACACCCTTGTCAGCTAGGTGATATTTCTTTGTAGTCCCAATTTTTAATGATTGTTTCAACTAAGTTCTCTAATATCTGAAGTAGGACACAGTAGGTGGCTGTCCATTATTGTCTTTCTTGAAAATGATATATTTGCTAGCTTTGGTAATGTAGCTAATGTCAATGAGTGAACACTGTCTAGGTCAGCCACTGTTTCATCATTAATTTTCTCCAGAAATATTGGATGGAGACAATCTCAGCTGGTCTGGTTTGTTCTATTTTTCCAGATGGGTATGCTGTGTACTTTGTCCCCTTCTTTGCAGCAAGTTCCCTGTTCTTGTGCTGTCATGTCACCAAACTATGGCTTTGAGTTGCTAAGCATAAGCTACTGTTTGGTGGGCAACTTCATAGAATCGTAGAATGGCCTGGGTTGAAAAGGACCACAATGATCATCTAGTTTCAACCCCCCTGCTATGTGCAGGGTTGCCTTGAATGTCTCCAGGGATGGGGCATCCACAACTTCCTTGGGCAACCTGTTCCAGTATGTCACCAAATCCGTGTAAAGAATTTCATCCTAATATCTAACCTAAACCTCCCCTGTTTCAGTTTAAAGCCAATCCCCCTTGTGCTATCACTACCCACCCTTGTAAACAGCCATTCCCCCTCCTCTTTGTATGTGCCCTTCAAGAAGTTCACAATGAGCTTTCCCCCAGCCTTCTCCAAGCTAACCACATCCAATTCCCTCAACCTTTCTTCACAGGAGAGGTGCTCCAGCCCTCTGATCATCTTAGTGGCCCTCCTCTGGACTCATTCCAAGAGCTCTGTGTCTTTCTTGTACTGGGGGCTCTGGGCCTGGATGCAGTAGTCTAGATATTACAGGGAGCATCTTTGTCATGTGCTAATGCAAGAAGAAACTTGATGCAAAAGGTGATAAACTTACGTGAGCATCCTCCCCACTTGACTCATTGGCTAAGCCATTGATAGTGTCCACATGCCACTTCCGGTGTGTCATTGTGCCCCTGAGCAGGAAACTTCCTTGCTGTCCCATAGGCAGACCTGCTGTTTCTCTCCCATGCGTGTGATTTGCTCTGCAGCAACTCCTGGTAGAATAACCATCCTTTTTTAATTGTTTTATTTTCTAGAGATGCTTTTCAGATCTGAATCCCTGACTATGGAAGGGCTGCAGGGGTCTCTACAGGCTCTCATGGAGTGAAGGAGTATCATTAGAGTAATCCTTTTTATTCAGTCATCCAGAAGCGTAACATGGTGTAACAGCTACACAGCTGGGGGATTCTTAACTGAAAGAGCTGCCAGCTGGATGTCAGTCTCTGGTATTTGCTTTGGTCCACATGAGTTCATTATGTATTACTTTGACTTCAGTTTCTGCTCCTTTGAGTCGCAGGTGTATTGAGGAAAAGGAAGGTTACAAAAAGAAACACATATGAAGTCCAGTCAAAGGGACAGATTCCAGTGCAGTACCACATTACCGAATGGCATTTGGTCTGCAACAGATATAGGCTATTTCTGACACCTCTCTCATCATTTAATTACTTCATTAACTACAGATACATTGGCTTGTTCCCCAGTAGCATGCTTTCGTTTATACTGTTCCTCCAAAATACAGAATTGATGCTATTGTTTCAGCTATGTTTTCCCTTTCTGTGCATATTTTTTGCACATACTATTTTGTGTTTGCTGTTTCAGCTATGCTCTTTGCCTTGCTCTATCTCCTTGCAGCAGGAAAAAAAGGCAGTAAATAATTGGGAGATCTCCTGAGAAAATGTAATATAAAAGAACTAATACTTAATCTTGAGCCTAGGTGGAAGGAATAAAAGTTTTTATAGAATCGTAGAATCCTTAGAGTTGAGTAGAGACCTCTGAAGACCATCTACTCCAACTTCCCTGCAATGAACAGGGACACCACAGCTAGATCAGGCTGCCCAGGGCCTTAGCCAGCCTTGCCTTGAAAGTCTCCAGGGACGGGGCATCAACAGCAGAAATTTCTGTTATTTCTTTTTAATGAACACAGGTTTGAAAAAGATCTTCAGAGGAGCTCATGCTGAGCTTATGAGAGGTCCACTTGAAAACCAACACAAATAACAACAACAACAACAAAACACACACACACAAAAACAAAAACCACAGAACACACACACAAAAAATCCTGTATCCAGTGAATTGGATGAGGCCAATACGTAGCTGCCTAGCTATTTTTAAAGGGAAGACTGCTGGTATAATAATAATTTTTTAAAAGGGGGGTGAAGGGAGAAGAGAGGAGGGATGGAAGATGTGCACCAATGAGAACGTCTGTAACTTGATTATTTGCCCTTCAGCCTCTTTGATGACCTGTGTGATAGAGGGTGAAGAGAACCATCCAGCTTTAGAGGCAGTGATGCAGTACCACTGGGTACCATCAGCAGCTGTTAAAATAAAATGCAGGCCAGCCTTTAAATGGGGAATAACTGGAAT
This sequence comes from Lagopus muta, assembly GCF_023343835.1. Classification (NCBI taxonomy): domain Eukaryota; kingdom Metazoa; phylum Chordata; class Aves; order Galliformes; family Phasianidae; genus Lagopus; species Lagopus muta. Next base: position 66,866,000 of record NC_064433.1, read on the forward strand.
TTCTTAATAACATATAACTATACGTGTCACAGCCTGCAATAATATATCCCTTGCACTAGATTCACCAAACTGCTTTTGATCAAATGTTATGTGTGAGAAAAGATTATTTGATTTTCCCAGTCAGAATTAACCTGAGGAGAACTTTGATCAACGAAGTAGAACTGCCTTTCTGGGAAGCTGATGAAAAACCCAAGAGCACCAGCCACCTTTTAACTACACCACCACTGCTGTAACGTTGTCTTAAATGTTACCTTGACCTAAAAAATCTGCATCGTGGTTGCCACCTGGATTCTCCACTGTACGTAGCTTGTCTCAGGATCAAAATGAGTGTGGATGAGACAGACACAGCTAAATAAGAAAGGTAAAGCTGTCTGTCCATTAGCTGAGTGTTGGTGTGTAAGGTTTCACTAGATGCCAGGCATTGGGTAATCTTGCCCCTTTGATTCAGTCAAATCACTGCAATTACAACAAGGTCTACACGAGAGGGCAGCAGTACATGCCAACATGCCTGGAGCAACAGACGCACCGCTAGTTGGAAAGCAGATTGTCCAGGCATACAGCACATGAGAGAGAATCACTAAGATACACAACATCCCATCTTTATATGTGTTATTTCAGAAAGGATGCAGTGATGCTTACAAAGAGCTGTGTCCTTGTAGCAGTGAGTGTGGTTGAGGCACAACTGATGCAGTTCCTGCAGTCTGTAAGGAGCGCTCAGGCCTGGTATCTTTCTAAAACCTCTACTGCTGTGAGTTGAAACATTCCCCTGGGCCTGGTGTATTTCCCCAGGACTGAGAAGTTCTTGTTTTATTTTACAGCTCTGCCACAGATTTCCTGTGTGTGACCCTGGGCAAGCTAATATAATTCCTCTGGATTGGAGTCCCCCAGCTGTAAGCTTGAGATAATGCTGTTTCATCCCCTTTGACTTTGTCTATATATACTGCAAGCTCTGTGGGGAACCGTGCCTCATTTCCTATTTGTTTGGCAAATAGTACTTAGCCCTCTGTGGTCCTGATCTTGGCTGTGCCATCTAGATACTATTGCAATAAAGTATATCTTTGCACGGTACCAAGAGGATGACAAGAAACCACTCTGAGTTACCTTTAGTGTAAGTGAGAGCAGCATGCAGGCCTGATAGGGGAGGAGGATTGGAGGTTTCTGAAGGTGAATTCTTGTTTAGCTTTAAACTGCTTTTTCTCTAAAGGGATAAAAAGGAAAGGTAAGTAAAGGAATAAAAACCCTCTTATTTCAATTTTAGTTCAACCACTTCTTTCAAAGTGATGCTATTACAAGAGGCAGCCTAAGTCCTTTCCCAAGTGCTATGTGGAGCGTGTTGTAGCTGATCAGTACAAACAATTGACTGAGCAGGCTGAATGTGCTCAGTGTGCTAAGCGTTCCAATATTTCCACAGGTCTGCTGATGTCCTAACAACATGTGAGCACCTAGTAATCTGCTGTGAAAGGTTGCCATTTCATGGTTGTCCGTAGAAACCCTTTGGTATTATAGAGGCTGAAAAGAGAAAGTGCACGAGAGTTAAGCCACAGAAGAAGGCTGCCTTTCTGCAGCTGTTTTCTGACTCTGGAGACTCGTACAGAAGGAGCACCCCGCAGTTAGGCTGAGCGCAAAGACTTCAACGCTGCTGTTCAGTTCTGAGATCAAATATCATTTTAAGGCATTTCCATTTACATAACAATTAGTGCAACCACAGGCATTTGACAAAGCAGTGAGTAATCAGCTGATGGAATCTTATCTCAAGTCCTGCTCAATCAAGTTCTTACTGCTACCTTTGTCCTCAGTTACCCGGGGAACTGTTCAGCTGAAAGCACCTGCTTCTGGGTGCTTCTGGCACCTGCTTTGGTAAGAAAAATGGACTTAGACCATCCCAGGCATGCAATAAGACAGGACAACCACTTACTTTGGGTATTGTGAACAAATGCAAAATTAGGACCAGTAGCCTGAGAAGTGTGAGTACCTGGTAAAACTGCTTGTTTGACACTGTTGGAACACAACACACACGTATCTGCTTTTAGACAGGGCTACTGTTGCTTTTGTTAAACTGGAAAACGAAGGCCCAGGGAGGTGAAGCACCTCCACAGAATGCTCATCATCTCTATGTACTTACTTCTGAATGTGAATCCTTTACTAAAATGTCCACTCTGATCTCACAGAAAATGCAGTTTTCCAACAACAGTTCACTCAGGATGGAGGGCCATCTGGCTTAGCATCCGGTCCCTAGCTCTTGAGCAAGAGGTAAATGAGCAGAGGCAGCTAGCTCAGTAGTAAGCAGTACTGTGGTCTGGAGTTACCAAAATATCCTACACAGAGGAAGCTGCTTCTAACCCTTCAATCAAAGGATTAATCTTGTCCTGATAGCAAAGGATTTATCTGCTTTTCAAATTAACCAATGGAAGCACTTCAAAAGAAGTGACAATATCTCCATTTGCAAGTGTTGGGCCAGTTCAATCAATAAAGCCACAATGATTTTACCTATGAGATCTAATTAGTTTGTTTTAAACTTGGAGCTTTATCCTGCAAAATGAACGTTTTCATCCTCCATTGATTTTAGCACACTAGTTTCAGAAATGCAGGAGGAGTTTGGTTCTTTACAGGATTAAGCCAATTTAAGTTCATTGGCAGGGACTGCATAGTGGGAAAGCTGGAATTAACAACAATAACAAGCTATTATATGATGAACTGTCAGGCTTGTTTTCTTGTAGTGCAGATTATCAAGACTCCAGTTACCTTCACCAGTTTCTCAGCTTCAAGAAGTAAAAATACTCTTAAAGCCTGACCTAAGAATAAAGGTAATCCTCCTGGCATTGCTCTGTCTCATTCTGGCTATAGAAACACATACGTTCTCTGATGCACACAGAGAGGTGTGTGGCATTTCATGGCATTTGTGTCTGATCAAAGCCAGAAGGTGAAAATGTAACTGAAGGATATTAAGAAAAGGAACTCAATCTGAACTATGCAATTTTGGGATGCCTGCATCTGCAGATAAAATTTGAGTCTATTACGATTTCTTCTGAAGTAACTGTACTTAGCTAACTGATACTTATGCCAGCAAATACAAGTTGCCTATTTTCCTAGGAAAACAACAACAACAACAACAAAAGTGAACTTTGATTATAGCCAGATTTAGTTCCACTGGCAGAAGCGATAACCAAGCATGGCATGTTTAGATTTGAAGACACATCAGAATCTACAGTGGTTTGAAACCATGCATCAAAAAAGTGGGCAGCTCACAGTTACACAGTTACACTTCTGCTGTAATTCATTACTGCATGGCTGAATTGCAGTTTCACCTACCTCTGTGTGGCTCAGCCAGAAGCTCATCTCACAGCTCAGAAGTGCCTTCAAAAAAGCATTCTCTCGATGGCTCTGTCATGTTGTGTGGACTCACAGGCAACATCTGTCAAAATGGAAGAGTTCCCCTCCTTACAGGCTTGTACAGATTCGAATGATGTGACTGTACCCACCAGGGAAAAGGCTAGAGTACCCTAAACTACAAGCATGCTGTTTCTGACCAGGCAGCTTTTTTTTCCTGGAAAAGATACTGACGATCTGAGAAACAAAAATAAAGATCACACAGTGCCTTGTCACTGAGTTTGACAGACAACTCAATTGCCCTCTGCCCCTTTGAATGTATGGCCCTACTAAACCCAAGGAAACCCATGATATTACAGTGTACCTTTACAACCTATAGCAAACAGCACTCAGTGATTGCAGGAAACAGCTGGATTCTTGGAAATGCCTTCTAGGCCTGGCAAGACACCAATGGCAGCACACATCCCAGAGATGGCTCCTGGGGTACGGCATACAGATTACTCTCGAAGGTCATTTGAAATAACTGTACTTACCCTGTAATTTACAGCACAGGAACTTGCCCCCGTGACCAGCTGTTAGGCATTTTGTAAAGCTGCTTCATGTTTTGCAGGCAGATGGGTAGATCTTCACTTACGCATTTCTCTGTTCTGTAGAACAAGCTGCAGTCCCAGGTTTACACAGGTGTTCCTCTTTATGGATGGACTAGGAGTGCCCCCACCAACGCTGCCTGATGACAGCATCCTTTTAAACCACGGTAACTCCTGCTCTCTCAGATACAAGGAGATTCTGAAGGCTGCTTTAAGTGTGACTGCTGCCCACACATATTCCCACACTCTTCATTTACCTTGGTGGCACTTCTAAGGAGCAGTTCTTGCCTATTCTACATGTATTTTCTACCTTTTTAATAGCCTCATAGTAGCAGGGCTTTTCCTACTCATCCTGTTGGCACATACCCCCTACCTCCTTCATGGACTCCACTCTGGAAACTGAATTCCTGAGCACCGTACATTGAGCTGTCAGACCCAGCAAGGTGTGCATGTATCAAAACCAGAGCACCTGTAAAATGCTGTCGTACTGGGGGAAAAATAAAATAAAATAAAATAAAATAAATAAAAAATTAATGCTCTGTCCCCTTAATCACAGCAACTTCTCTCTAGAACAACAGAGGGCACCACTCCTCACTCAAAAAGCTGCAGCTGGAAGAGGAGCAGCCTCGCACTGAGGTGGAAGTTTGCTAAGTAGAACATCTCTCACTGTCGGTGGTTGGGACCGCGTGCTCTCCCCCAAGGAGGCTCAGCCCTGCGTCTCCTGCTGCTGCGGGAGGGCTCTGGCTCAGAGCTGCGCTCGGATTTGCACGCCCTGTCTCGCGGGTCTCGTTGCAGTCTGTACAGGGTCATTAAGCAGTCACTTACTGCGCAATGCCTTGAGATTAGGGTCTTACTATGAGGCAGGAGGGCTGCAGAATGCAGCTGCGGCCCTGGCTCCTGTATATACTCATTTTTATTTGTTTGTTTACAGTGAGCTTGTAACGTAAAATGCGTCAGTACATGTAACATAAAATGCAAAACAGGGCTGGAATCCGGGTTCCTTCTCCCAGATGGCCACGTTATCTCCTCACTCTTCCAGCCACAGCTTCCCCTGCCACCACAGTCAGCTCTGAAGCAAAGGAGCAAACCTACTTCGGCTATTGAGAAAACATAGATTTGCTCTTTTCCCTCAGCGCAAAGTCCCATGAACGCCGCCTCCTGAGGGAACGCGCCCCCCGTTGCCATGGCACCGCCGCGGCCCCGCCCCCTCGGCGCACCTCCCCCCACCTCCCTGCGGCGGCGCAGCACGTGCCGGGCAGCGTGCGCGGCGGTCAGGTGGGAGCGCGCGTGATGGCGGTCAGTGCCTCGCGCTGTGGCGAGCCGCCGGGCTGAGGCGGATCCCGCGCCCTGGCGCGGCATGGACGCGGTGTTTCCTCACGAGCCGTCGGCCTTGCCGCTGGAAGCCGGGATCCAAGCCTGCAGCCGTTTTGGGCAGGGAGCGTGGACCGGGGTCACTGCCCTGGGACGGCAGCCCCGCAGCCAGCACGAAAGGCTGCAGTCCAATCTTTACCTCAGAGCCGTGCCAAGGGCTGTGCAGATGATCGGCTGCTGCTGTGTAGAGATGCTTTGCAAGCAGCGCTATGTGTAAGCAAGGCTCTGTGCTGCTTGCTGCCAGCAGTGGGGCTGAAGCCTTGGGAACTGTTGTCGGTGAATGCAGGGAGCGTCGAGTCTGCTTCAGCATCCATCAGCCCGGGCTCCTTAGCGCAGCTGGGGCTCGTAACACACTCGGGGAGCCCTATTCTGCTGAGTAAGAGGGTGCCACATTTACATAGCCATTTTCCTGATGCTGTTCTTCAGAAATGGCTCAGTTGTGAGACTGCTGTGACCGCAAGCCTTTCTGTTTTGGTATCTGGTTCTCCGGCTTTGGTCTGGATAGAGATGTATCACGCAGACCTGGCTCACCTCAGCACTGAGCAGAGCACAGCTTGGAGGCACTTCCTCACCTCAGCACTGAGCGGGATGAGCAGGGGCACAGCTTGGAGGCGCTTCCCTGGGCTGCAGTCGCACAGACAGCAACTCCTGGCAGATGCCTGTACCTGGGGATCTTCTGGTACCAGAGGATGGAGGAACCGAGCTCACAGAGCTCTCAGACAACATTTGTGCCAGTTAGTGTTGTGTCCTTGCTGGTAATTGAGCATAAACTGCGATACTCAGTGGGGAAGGGAATGTGGATGTGTTTCTATTGAGGAACAAATCCTCATTTTCTTATTTGACCCCAGAAGATCTTGGCTGAGGTAGAAGACTGGTGAAAATCAGTGCATGTGCTTGTAGCCTGCACCAGGATCAACAGGGACAGGGAAACTGAGCTTTGAAAATACATAATAGGAAAGAAAACAACAACAGAAAGTCTCTACGGATGCTGGAAAAAGCTGTCCCCTGGCCCTTACAGAGCTGCCTGAAACCATGGTCCCAGCTTCCTGGAAAGCACGAGGCCATGGCCTGCTGCCCGTGCCATGCATGACCTGCCTCCTCCAGGCGCTGCTAGGCAGGAGGAGGCATGCTGGTGCCCCAGGAGCAGGCAGGCATCCATGTGTTCAGGGAGGCAGAGAGGACTATGCTGCTTGACTTGGGCCTGGGTGATGGAGGCAGTGGCAAGGTTTGTGTTCAAGGGAGGTGGGCAACCTGGAGACCTGTGACTACATAAAGGACCCAGAGACAAGTGGCAGCAGCAGCTCGCTCTGGCCTGGGTTTGTCTGCGACTTGCACAGCTGCTGCTAGTGGCAGGTGAGCCACTGGTTTCTCTGAGCTGTTCTGCAGCATAGCCAGCAGCAGTGAAGAGAGTCAGGCTTTCTTGAGTGAAGCTAGCTCTAAAAATTACAAGTGTTATTTTACAGAGAGGAAATTAGGCATTTCTGTTTCTTGTTTTCTTTAAGGTCATGTTTTAAGTACATTTCTGCAGCTAACAGGCAGGAAACTTCTCAAGTGAAGGCAAAGATCACATGACTTCAGGAGCTGATGTTCGAAGAGGAAAGGAAACACATTGTGGGACCCACAGACTATAAATTTGCCTGTGCTGAAACACTGCAGTGCATGCAGTCCCCAGGCTTGCTGAGTATTGAACGTAGTCAGTCTGCCCCAACTAGCAGTAAAAATTAAACCAAGCCAACAAACAAAAAAGGCCCACAACTTAGACTTAGGACCTACTTCAAAACCAATTACGCTCAAGAAACAGACTCACACTGACTTAATTGGTAGGTCAGGCCTTTCTTAAACAGAGTGAATAGTCAGTTTGAGTTCTGTAACTGTAATCTTTCCAAACATAAAACTTTCATTGCCTTAAGTGGGAGTTATATGATATTACCTTCTGCTGCCTTAACAATCTTTATTTGGCACACTGTGGTGGAACCTTCCATGCTGTCATAATGTACTGGGTAAGTAAGACCTGTTTTCAAACTTTATTGCTTAAGAAAATACATTTACCCCTTTATGTTGTGTCTCCTGGTTTGTGAGAAATACAGTATCTATCCCAGCGCATGCCATATATACAGCACCCAGTCCTGCACTCCTAGCTCCCAGGAAGCACAGGTAAGAGTTGCACCATGTATTATAGAGTTACAGAAAGTAGATAGGAATAACCAGCACTGATATTTGCATGCAAGTGAATATATACTTAAACCTGCCGGGCTGTTGTCTGTTGCTTGGTATGTATCTATTTAACTTTGAGAAAATGTAAAACATAGTTTGGCTTAGGCTCCAAAAGGATCTGAGGAAGCCTGGAATTGAATGAAAACCTGAAGAGCTGACTCTTTGGATCCCTCCTGGCATTTGCCTCTTGCCTCCAGCAGCAGTGGGTTATCAGCCCCAATTACAAGCCTCTTTTAAATCTGTTTGTGAGGCATTGCTATTATCTGAACATTATTGTCATGTTTTGCCTTTATGTTTTATGTAATAAATTAATAGACTCCATTAATGCTGTAACTCGGCATGAAATCATTTGGCACGGTTGATTCAAAGCCTAATAAAAATAAGCCATCCTGCTATTGTACACAGTAAACACTGAAATTGGTTAAACACCATAAGGATCTTAGTTTATAGCCCGATGAAATCTAAGCTGATCCGTATTCCCAAGAGCTGGAAATGTGACGAAGACACAGAGCCTGGTCCTCACTCGGGTTTCACACCTCCCAAGTTGTGTAGGAGGGGTAGTGATGGGCTTTTTTCAGAAGCATTCATGGTTCTGCCATTCTGGCCATGTCATAAATTGGCAGGAAGGGCTTCACGTACAGTAAGGCCAATTCCCTCTCTGGTGAGAGGCTACACGAGCACAGTCAGCCCAATGTAGCTGTTTAGGTATGCAGGTCAAAGCAAAATAGCTGGTGAGCTGCAGAGCAGAAGGGCTGCACCCAGCTCCCTTTCATCCTCGTGACAGCCCCATGCACAGAACAACGGCATCCATGGCCAGCAGCAGTTTTTCACATTGCCTTCGATACACTTTGCTTTCAGCAAACTCATGTCGACAGGCACAGGGCTGTGAAGTAGCAGCCCTGAGACTGAATGGGAAAAATAACTGATTGGGATCTTTCTATGGTATCTTTTTCTAGTCGAAATTAACATTACTATAAAGTGCAAAGAGACACACACCTACTTCTTAACAATCGTGTTTGAACAGTTTCAGAGAACAACTTATTTTTCATCCGATGTATACGTCCTCTTGTATCCCAAAGGACCATTGGAGTCAGCACGAGTCCCGGACTTTGCTGTGATGTCTGAGCTCCAACTTCATTCTGTCGGTGCCGAGGTACAGGGCACTGGTGCTGAGGAACCAGAAGAGGGAGCAAGAAGCACTCTTTTTCTCTCTTACATAAATGCAGGCTACTGTTGGAGGGCTTCCTTAATTTTATTTCCCTGGAACAGGAAGAATTTTTGAAGAAAAGCTGGTGAGCGGCTCAGATATTAAACCTGCGGAGGTCTTTAGGGTGGTGTATTCCCATGCTGTGCGTTGTCTGCCTGCTCCCACTACTCTGCTCCCACTGCCCCAGAGATTCGGCTTCTCTAGCTGATTCCCAGCTGGGGCGTCCATCATTGCTCTGGAGTTCAGGTGCTCACAGAACTGACCGTCACGCCGATCATCACGTTTGCTCATGGTGAACAAAGACAGCATAAACACACAGCAGCAGAAACGCAAAGGATTCATTTTAAAAGACAGAAGTAGTATTTTGCGGGAAGAAGAAGGAAAAGGTCAGCATCAGGAAGAAGCACATCTGTTCCACGTGCGCTTTACGCACTGCTTTGTGGAACACACACCTCTTACACCGGAATTGGCCAATGTTTCTTAAAGGAAACCGAGCGCATTGAAACCCAGCTTCAAAACGTAACGAGGCGTGCAGCGATCGCCGTCAGCTGCAGCATCACACCTTGGGATGCTCCGTGTACCTATTGTTATTACCTATTATCCTAAGGCTCTTAATTAGTAGACAACCCCATTTTGCGTATTAAAGTTTTTATTCCTTAGTAAGAATTTTTTTTTTAATCACAAAATAGTGTGGAAATATTTAGATAATAGAATTCACGGAGTGCTGGAAAATACGGAGTATAAAGATCGGTCTCTAATATATCACATACTAATCTGTTCTAAACCAGCTGGTTTCTTGCAGACAGGATTTATTTTCTTTTAATAATTTAAGACAGCATAAGCTTGTATCAAGCGTAAGCATCGTAACAAAAGTGCAACTTTTTCAGCAAATCCTCCCAAAAGATATTTAACTCAAAATATCATTAACACGTATTTTCTCCCTACAAAAATAGCATGTCAGACATCATTAATTGGATGTATTAACAACTATGTACATACAGCCACTCGGTAGGCCGCTAAGGTCTGGAACGTTGTTTAAACACAGCGTTTGAGGCGAACAGCAGCAACAGCAGCAGCAATGCACCGAAGCGCCGGGCCGAGCCGGGTACGCGCTCGCGCCGAGTCAGACTGTTGTGTCTCACCTCTTACATAACATTCAAGTGAGATTTCTCACAGTGCTACCTTGGCAACAAACTAAAAATATCCAGGCAAGGTCTCGGTTTAAGCCTTATTATAAAAGCTTTATCTGTGTGATTATCTGGCGTCTGGTTTGGCTCCAGAAAGGGAAATCGCGGTGCTCGGGAGTGGGATGAGGGGAGAGCCCGGCCGGGAAAGTTGCCCCAAAGGTCTCGGCGTCCGATTGCAAAGCGGGAGGGGGGGGGGTTTCCTCCGGTTTGTGTCAGTCAGAATTTATGCTCAAACGAGCTCGGGCTGACGAGCCGCTCTCCGCTTTCTTAGGGAAGGGAGGGAGAGAGAGAGGGGTTTTCTTTCCGTAGTTCAGTGCAGAAACATTCATCTTATACAGCACGGTTCGGGGGGAAATCTCTGGGGAACATACTGAATTAAATAAAGACGGGTAAGCACAGACGCACCCGCCGCAGCTGTATACCTCAGCCGAAAACAGAACAGCCGAACGCGGGGTTACATAACGGCACTGCCCTCCTTCCCCGCACGCCCGAAGCCGGCGGCGCCCCGGGGTGCCCAAGGCACTGCGGCCGCCCATAAAGTGCTGGCACAGGTGCGGGGCTCCGCCGCCCCTCCGCCCCAACCTGAGCCCGCGCGGCGCGGTGCGAGCATCTCGGCGGGACCCAGGGACACTACAAACCCATCACAATAAGGTGCGACATTTAAGTTACCTTAGAGAGAGAAAAAAAAAAAAAGTATCCTTACTATTTCTCTTCCTTTTCTTCTTCTTTTTCTTTTTTTTTTTTTTTTCCTTAACATATGTATGCACTTATAAAGCCAAACATTAAAAAAATACTGAGTAGCAAATTTCGTCCGGGACGGTCCTCTGTGGGGCAGCGGCGCGGGGGGCTCCGCGGACCCCTCCGGCACCTCCTCCCGCCCGCCCTCCGCGCTCACGGCCCCTCGGTGCCGGGCTCTTCGGCGGTCGCGGGCTCCGCTTCCTCGCCGGGCTCGGCGGCGGGCACCGCGGCGGCGGCGGCGGCGAAGGGGGGCGGCAGGTGGGGCGCCGGGGACAGCCCGGCCGCCTTTTCGGCGGGGCCGAGCACGGACGACAGGCAGGGGAAGGAGGCGGCGGCCGCGGCGGCCGCGGCGGCGGCGGCGGCCGCCTGCGCCGGGATGCCGGGGTAGAGCAGCGGGATGGGGGCGGCGGGGTAGAGGTACTTCTCCAGGCCGCCCTTATCCAGGAAGGGCTGCACGTAGGCGGCGGCGGCCGAGGGGGAGATGAAGTAGAAGGGCAGGCAAAAGGGGGCCGCCGGCTGTCCGAAGGGCGCCGCGCCGCCGCCCGCGCCCAGCGCCATCAGCGAGCTCAGCAGCGCGGCGTCGGCGCCGCGGGCAGCGCCGGGCAGGGCGGCGCCGGGCGGGGGGCTGCCGCCCCGCTCCAGCCTCGGCCGCTTGGGCGCGGGCGGCGCCTCGTCCCCCGCCGGCTCCTGCTTGACGGGCAGCGCGGGGAGCGGCCCGACCGGCCCTGCGCCGCGCTCCGGCCGCGCCTCGGCCTCTCCGCCGTAGCCGCTGTCCGTGTCCGTGTCGGTCTCGGCGCCCGGCTCGGCGGCGTGAGTCCGCTGGATGACGGGCACGCAGTGCGCCTGGCCCTCCGGCTTGCGGGCCGGCGCGCGGAGGGGGGCGGGCGGGGAGGAAGAGGAGGAGGGTCCCTTGGCGAGCGGGCCCGGCGGCGGCGAGAGGAGCCGCGGGCCGGGCAGGAACTGCGAGGAGACGGCGTGCAGGTGGCCGAGGAGCTGGGCGCAGCGCTGCTCGCGGGGGGTCCAGCTCTCGGAGCGGGACAGGAACTGCAGCACCTCCTTAGCGCACGTCTGAAAGCCCGAGTGGAAAGCGTCCAGGTCGGCCTGCACCGGAGACTTGACGGAGCGCTCCCCTGCGGGAAAGCCCCCCGGGGGGGGACAGCGTTCGCCCGCCGCCGCCGCGCGCTGCCCCGCTCTGCCCGCGCCCGCCCCCGGGCCCGCGTACCGCTCTGCAGCGCGACGATCTTCTGGTGCTGCTGCTCCGTCAGAGCCGTCAGCGCCTTCAGGTGCTTCAGCGTCAGCTCCAGCACCACCGCCTTCTCCAGGTGCCCCAGCGTCTGCAAGGCAGGCGGCGGGCGCTCGGCCTCCTCCCGGCTGCACCACCGGGAGCCGAGGCCCCCCCGGGCTTACCGTGAGCTTGAGGTGCTCGGGCAGCAGGTCCTTCAGCTGCGCGATGCACTCGTTGATCCTGTCCCGCCGCTTCTTCTCGATCAGCCGGTGCGGCAGTTTGTACGTCTCCTGGCACGGAGGCGCCCGGCGTCACGCACAGCCCCGGGCCCCGCACACCCCGCACCGCAGCGCGCCGCGCCGGGGAAGTTCGGAGCGCGGTGCCGGAGCGCCGCAGCCCGCCCTTACCTTGCTCTCGTCCCGCTTCACGCCGCGCTTGGGCTTGCACATGTAGAGCGCCGGGTACTCCAGCCTGCGGAGAAGCGGAGCTGCAGCCCGGCCCGGAGCGCGGCCCGGGGCCCCCAGAACGGGCAGCGGAGCGGCGGAGCCGCCTCCCGCAGCGCTCTGCAGCGCTCCGCTCGGGAGAGCGGCGCGGGGCGCGGCGGGGACGCTTACCCTATGAAATCGCGGTGCTCCAGCAGCTGCCGCTCGGGCAGGCGGGAGATGCCCTCGTCCATGGCAGGCGGCGGGCGGCGTTCCCTCGCTGCGCTGGCCGGGATCCGCGGGATGCTGCGAGCGGGCTTCGGGGATCCGCGGGCGGAGCTGCGCACATGCAGCCTCCGGCCCCCTTTCCCGTGCAGTGGCGAAAGCGTGCGGCTGCTCGGCCCCCCCGCCCCCGCCGCTCCCCCTGCCCGCCTCGCTCCCGCGCACCCGCCCGCAGCACCGCCGCGCCTTGCACCCGCCGCGCCGCGCAGAGCTGCCCGCGGGGCACGCGCGCCGCCGGCCCGCCCCGCACCCGGCTCACGTGCGGCGCGCGCCGGGAGGGAGGGGGCGGGGAGGGGGGCGGGGCCTGCGGGGAGCCCTCGGCGGGCGGCGGGGGGGGGGGGGTCCCCGGGCAGCCCTGCCACAGAGCGGCGTTCCCGTGCGGCTGCCGGCGTTGCCGCCGCTGTTGGATTTTAGCAGTGTGGGTTTTTTTTTTCGCTTTTATTCGCTTTTATTCGCTTAATGTTTTTTTTTTTTTTCTTCTTCCCTATTTCTGTCTTTTTAAATTTTTCTTTATTTTTATTTTTAAATTGACTTCGATCTCTGCGTCCTTTAATCTCCACTCTTATTTCCACTCTATAGGGCCGACCCCCGTCTCCGTAAGGCACAGCTGCTCCTCTCTGGAGAGGTGGGTAGGGAGGAAACCTCCGCCTCCCCCTGCCGGACGCTGCACGTCCCCGCACGGCCCCCCCTCCTTCTCCACCCCCCCGCTCACAGCCGCCGCAGGTGCCGCCGCGTGTGGTTGCGCCCCGCACGCAGCCCCGCACGTGCACGCAGCGCCGGCTCCGGGCGTCCGTCCCCCGCGGCTGCACCGCAGCTCTCTTCCCCTCCCCGCTCGGAGCGGCACAGGGCCGGCAACGTGCTCCTCTCTGGCCGGCCTGGGCTCTGCCCCGCAGCAGCCCCCAGGGAGACGGGAGACGGGACTCGCTCTGAGGGGAGCTGGGCGGGCAGCGGCTGACTGCAGGAGACAGCGCTGCCGTGCGCGGGGTGTGAGCGGCCGGGGAGGTTCGAGAGTCTCCCGCTGCCGGGCAGGGTGCGGATGGCACTGCGGGCACCTTCAGCCCCGTTAACCCGGTGACATTTTCACACTGTCAGCGCGACGGAACGGGGGGTGGCTAAAAATAAACTGGGGCTGCGTGCGCCGTGTTCCCATAGGTTATATTTGGGAATGCCCGAGGGAGAGGTTCGCGAGCTCCCGCTGGGCTGCTTGGAAAAGCAGTGCCAGCGAGGAACGGCAGCGGATGCGCGGGCTGCAGGGCTGCTTCCTTGGAAGGGAACGGAGGGGACTGGCGGCGCCCGGGCATCGCAGGCAGCGTTCAGCCGTGCCGTGTGGGATCGCTTGCCCCGAGGCAAGCACCCGTTTGGGCACTCGAGGTGGAGCTGCAGGAGAAAGTCTTCTCCTCCTGTCTGGAAAGCATCAAGAAAACCTCAGGTGAGCTCAAGATGGAGCTCAGCCCCGAGTGAAAGTCCGTGGAAAACTTTCAGGGAGCGCTGACTCAAGGGGAGCTGGAACTCTGAAAGAAAAGATAGCTGCCTCCAGCTGAGCCCTCCTGTGGGCAAAGGAATGGCTCTGCATGCTCTCTGCAACTCACATGTGGGAGTGGGAAGGAGGAGGACGATTCTGGAGCACCTCCTCTGGTACAGCACCTGGAGCATCTCTGGAGCATCTTCGCCAGCTTCATCCCCTCTGGGACAACCTGCAAATCTTCAAATTGCAGAAACAATGTTCAGAGCGAGACGTTGCTTCCAAGGGGACAAATCCTACGTGTGGGATTTCTCTGAAACCCAGCAGGAACGGAAATCGAAAATGATCAAAAGATGCAAAACATGATCTGAGACAGCTGGAGGATTTGCACAAGGAGTTTGAGCAACATCTGGAAACTCATAAGAGAGGTTTATAAGAGGTCACCTGCAGGCAAGGATAAAAGGCTTCAGTGTCCAGGGAGTGCGGAATCCTCCTGGAAGGTTCCCATTTTAAAATGGCAAGACGGATCAAAGAGGTGATCAGTAGCATGACCATTGCGGACAAAAATGCTTTTCAGAAAATAAGAAGCACAAGAAAAGCTTTGGCCAACTTCTGAGCCAGGTCAGACCACAGCAAAGAGTTAAGACACTGAAAAATCACTCAGAAAAGGAAATCAAAGGCTTGTTGGTCACCACAGGAAAAAACAGCCTCCTGCTGGAAACAAGGGTTGGCCAGAACACCACCTAACACCGAGCGTTCACCACCATTTGCAGTCTGCGAAGAAGGAATCAGTCTGCCTGTCCCTGCTGGGTTTGTGTGAATGCCATCTTTTGGAGAATAATTTGGGGGGGTTTGTTCAGTGCAGTCCATAACCACAGCGTGAGGGAAGGCCTCTGAGGTGCGGTGCCTAGGGGCCAGCTTGATTGCTCCAGCTCTTATGGAATTGCATGCTCGCCTTCAGGGAAGAAAAAGAAGAAAGAGATTGAATTGTCTAGACTGGGTGTGTGACACGGAATCAGACATGAAATTAGAGAGCTAGTCAACCAAGTGCTACAAAATGGGGAGAAAAGAGGTTCTAGCTGAACCAGGAGAGGATCTGCATCACTTTGCTTGAGTAACAAGGTAGTAATGAAGACTGCCACTGTACGTTGGATGTCGACTTACTCATAGATTTTCTATTACGGGATAAGCAGACTGAGACCACAGGGTAAAAAAATGACATGAGAACATATAAAACCTGAGGTGAGTTGGAAGGTCTGGCTGCCCTGAAGCCTGGTAGGAGAAGCCTGGGGAGCAGGGCATGCATGTAATGAAAGCTCTCCAGCTCAGCGGCTTGTGGTGCAGAAGCTTCCTGAGCCAGAAGTGAAATCTGTGTATAACGGGAAGCCAAAGACTCTGAGAGGCAGCGGCACTTGACAAGGTGCTTATTCTGGTTGCAGCAGAGCATGGGGCCAGTGAGATGGTCAGTCCTGCCAGCTCAGCCCTGTGGCTCGCACAATCAATTCAGTGCCGCACACATACCTGATGTTTGTAAAATAAGGGAGAGAGCAACCATGCAAACACACAGCTGAATTCTGAGGCAGACATAAACCTGATGTGGGAAAGTGGCAGAGAGTGAAGGCACGATGTGCAGCAGTGGATGAAGGCCTCCAACCGGCTGCAGAAATGGTGCTGAGTCCAGCCTAGGAGAGCAGAAATCTGGATTCATTATTGGACAAAACTTAAAAAAAAAGGGAGAAGCTGATCACAGAGGCACTCCAAGGCCACGTGGAAAGGATGATATTAGCAGAAATGTCCCAAACCCCACCAAACTAGGCAGAGTAGAGTGACAACTGGGCTGACGGTGGTTGAGCCGGGTAGCCTGAGGTTGGTGGTGGTGACAGGGGAGCATGGGCATATCCAGACCTGGGGAAGTCAATTTGGTAAACAGGCATTGGAGCAAAAAGTCAGGTGTGAGGGTGGGCGGGCTGCTGCTGCCTACCCACCTCAGGGATACATCATAATGTGTGGTGGGGGGGTGCCCCACTGCGCTGTAAGCACCAGGAACTGGGCCTTGCACCATCAATTTGGAAATTCTCCTTAGAGTTGTGCCTCGACTGGGCAGGTAGCTGGTCTGCAATGAAAAGCTGTCCTGCTTCCTGGAACAGTACAATTAAAGGTGGTCACAGCCCAGGGCTGCTTCCAGCCCGGCTGTGAGAGATCTGAAGCCATGAGACCCCCGTGGGTCAGATCCTGTGCATGTGAAATATAAATGATCCCATCTGCCTGCTGGGTGCTTTGCAGGAGCAGCAACAAGGAACAAGTGAAACAGCCAGCCCTGAATTCACTGCGGAGAAGCTGTCTGTGAATGATGAGCTCTTGGATGCTGCTGCTGGGTTCAGTTTGGGCATTCCCAAAGCAGCAGAAAGCTGTGTATTGGCAGGCAGAAGCGGAGCTGGAGGTCAGGGAAAATTGCTTCCTCAGCACAGCCTGATCAGCTGGTGATTCAGTGATGTTGGGGGCTTACATAAAGCGCCAGCTTGGCTGCTCTGATGAAGGGATGGCACAGCATGCCATCAGGAGGCCTTGAGTGGCCTCAGACTTTCGGGAGGCCTGCTGCGCTTGGGCTAATTATGGGTGCACACTGAGACCTTTGAACGAGAAGTGGTAAGTGCAGTTACACATGGCTGGAGATAAGCTCAAGGCTGGCAGCCTGTAGCTGGTCCCAGAGGAAAGGGAGCTGTTCCAAAAGACCGCCAGTTACCTCTGTTACACAGCTGGTGATGGGGAATTTCCACTGAAACAAACAAAAGCCCTGAGACTTTGTGGAGCTGGCCCACTCCCCTGCCACTCACGGAGGTGCGGGTTGGTAGGACTCTGCTCACGTTATGGAAGGTTTGTTTGTAGATTTGTTAGCATTGCAAAATGCTTGCACAGGTAAGGTGACAGAGGGAGAGCATTTCAGTGGTCAACACAATGAGTTTTAGCTGTTTCAACCGGTGTGCTTCTTGGTTCAGTTTGCATGTAAGTTGTATTAGTGGTTGCACTGGAGGAACATTATAGTGAGGGCAGACTATGCATCCCAAGTACAGCATGTTCAGGCATTAAGAAAAATGGCAGCTTTGCAGCCACACACTGGACATGTCTAGGCATCTAGTGGTGATGCTTACAGACAGGAGCTCTGGGGCTAAATGCAAGCCGTGTCATGGGTGGGAAATGGAAGGGGTGATTCTTCAAGAGGAAGGATGCAGAGTAGGAGATGCTTGTTTCTTCTCTTACAGCCAGACAGTGCTGGAAGATGCTTCCCAGAAAGTATCTCAGTAGCTGGAAAGTGAGCTGGGAAACCCAGTTGCCCTCAAACAAGATACACCTCTGGAGTACAACAACGTCTATCTTTCAAGCACGAAGGGAAATGCACTCTAATCCTG
Organism: Lagopus muta; assembly: GCF_023343835.1. NCBI lineage: Eukaryota > Metazoa > Chordata > Aves > Galliformes > Phasianidae > Lagopus > Lagopus muta. Next base: position 66,883,429 of record NC_064433.1, read on the forward strand.
GTGAGTCAGTTTGGGTCAGTTGCTGCCTAGAAATGACAGCGCATGCAAACAACCTGTGGAGAACCTTGTTAAGTGATGCCCGGAGTGGGAAAATAATATTTTTTATTATTTCAAAATTGACTGACATTCTGGACTGTACTGGGAGTCCATACATTTCCAAAAAAACCAAACCTTAGCTAAGCTAAGGGAAAGATCCTATCGATAAGATCGAGGAAGGCTGTAGAAAATACATGCAGGAGTTTAGTGCCCCATTGCAAATAACGGTCCCACAGAAACACGGAGGGACACCATGAAATAATTGTCTGACAGTCATTTCATTAATGGTCTGCATTGCCTGATGTTTTTGTGTTTCTGATGAAGCAGCTTCTGGAAGCTGCAGACTATTTCACAAAATGCCCCAAAGCTCGTCTACTAGGGCACCAGTGCCAGATGTCCAAGTGAAAGACATCTTCTCCCTCCAAGTCCTAGGAGGTATGGGAGGATTGCACAAGGCTCAAGGGAGAAACACTGAATCCAGAACAATGCAGCAGATCTGTGAGGCGGCTGAGATCCCTGAAACGTCTCCATGTGACTGCAGCCTGAAGGGTTGGGGTTGGTGGGATGTTTTTTTGCAGACTTAGTCAATAGGGCTTCTCCACTGAAGTGCATCAAGTGGTAAGACCCAGCGTATCCCAGTCCTTTCAAAATCCTTGGGAGCAGTAAAGCCCATTCTCATATTTTGGTGAAAACCAGAGTATTTACCGTGCCTTTACCGTGCCTGTCTTTTAGGATGAGGACTTTCATCCGGGCTTTACCAGTCAGCCCCATGTAAGTTGTCTCTTGTTTCCCATCCTACAAAATGAGCTTGCATTTTTACTACTTGCCCTTTTATGTGGATTAATATGATATTTCATGTTTGTTGTTGTTTTGTTTTAAGCATCTTTGTTCAGTATAGCCCAAACCGATGCATTTCTATGCCAGAGAACCTCTGGGTTTTGACCACCCTGTAACACTGGCATCATCAGTAGGTGCCAGAACACATCATGTTTCACATCTCCATGCCTGTAGAGTTCAGGCAAACTGAGAAGTGGAGGCTTTCCCAGCAGAGAGAGGGAATACTAGCCTAGATTATTTGTTACCATTAATTACCCAACTTGTGCCTCTGTCTGGCAGCTGAAACACAGGCAATGCGGAAGATAGTGGCCCTTTCCAGCCTGGTCCTTTGTGCCACATGGTGCCCTAGGGATCTGCAATCAGTGCTTTGATTATTAGGGTAAAATTGGTCATAAAGGGGAAATAGAATGAAATAAAATGAAAGCGCAGCTATCAGTTTCACTTGAGTTCTGCGTGATCCATTTTAATTTAAATGGAAAATGACACATAACTTATCTACAATGGTTTAAAGCCCCAGTCAGAATGCTGTTGCCAACACCAGACAGTGACAAGTTTTAGCAGCACTATGATGGACATAAAGCTCTTTAGTATGCACAGAAAACCAAATATCAGACGCTCTGCTGAGAAAAACAGCTGGGCCTAGCCAAAAAAGCGTGGAGCCAGGGGCAAGAGGAGCTGCCTAGCGCAACCTCTCACTGTGTGGCTTGGCTCCTTTTTATCTGTTTCTGAGCATTTCAAATGGCAGGAGTAGAAAACACCCATCACAAGGGGTGCTATGATGCAAAGTTGTGCATGTGAAGCATTTCGACATCTCCATGAGCCTGCTGCTACAGGGTGACCTCAGGCCAGGGTGAGCTCCCGGTGTCCCTCATTACGGGGATTGAGGAGCTCAGCTGGAGCAAGGGACACAGCTCCCAAAAGCAAAATCCCTCAAGCCAGCAGCCCATCGCACAGTGTTTCTGTGGTCATGATGTGTTACATGTGGAAAAAAATCCCCCCTTGGAGAAGGTGAGGAAGGAGCAAGCAACACTTTTGCCTAGCATAGTGGAGATGGAGAAGCCCCAGCACATGCAGCTGGTGTCACAGGTGTCCCCATGCCCTGGGACAGCTGGGGTGGCCATACCTGTGAGCTCCCAGCAGGGCAGGGGGGTGGGCTGGGTATGGGTGTCAGAGTCAGGTAGGTTGCATCGCCCCACCGCAGGCAGCTCTGGCCAGTGCCTCTTTCCTCGGGAGGAGGAAGCTCGCACGCAGGGCAGGAAGCAGCGATGGAACAGCCAGCTCAGGAAGGGGACAGGGCCAGGAGTTTGTTTTTAACCTGCTTCTTGTTTATTTAAGCTGGGAGGAAGGCGAATAAAAGCAGCCACTGAAAGGGGATGGTGGTGTCGCAAGCGGTCGGAGGCAGAAAATGCCTTTCCAGTGTTTTTCACCAGAGCCAAGGTGTTAAAAACTGGTATCCTGAGCCTCACATCAAGCTAGCAGCAGGGGCTCAATGGCACTGCTTTGAAGGCTGGAGGAGGGCAGTGAAGCTGCCTGGTCCACTGCTGTAGGGATTTTTGTCCTGCTTATTTTGGGTAGGATAGGTAAAAGCAACTTGTTCCCCTTTGCACAGAGACATCAGGTTTGCACTTAGGGATGAGGAAGCCCTTGCTTCTGCTGTCAGCTGCCAGTGCTGCCCATGCTATGGGGCTCGCTGCTCCTGCCCTGAGAGGCACTGTCTTGCAGATTTTCTGGTCCCACCAAGGCATGTAACGCTGTCCACGTATAGTTGATTCTGCATGTAGGGCAGCACCAGGTGTTCACATTTCTCCTGCATCACTCGTGCTCCCTGCTCTGGGCTTCAGCTGAGGGCATATTTCTGCTCCAACAAAGCAGGGCTCACTGGTGAGATGTGTGTCCCAAGTGAAACTGGGTAAGAACAGGTGCTGCTTCCCCCATCTGCAGACCCATAGTGCCCTACAGCCCCTATCCATTCCCACCAGGTGCCATGGAAGATCCTGGCTGTGTGGGACTGGCAGTGGGATGCTGGAGTGGGGTCATCCTACATCCTTGAGTTTCCATCACCTCCTCTTGTTTATTTTACCTTGAAAGGACCAGAAAGGGACCCTTGGTTTTACCAACCTGAGTCCATGCACTTCAAAACCTTTAAGCCAGTTTTAGGATGAACTTCTTCAGTGTCCTGTCCCCTTAAGAGTATGGATGTGCCCTAATATAGTTGTAATTCTCCTTCCAAGTTTGCTTAGAAAGCAAACGAAGACATTACAAAAATCCAGCTGACCAAAAAAACCCAGCTCTGGCCAGCCATTTCAGGCTAAGCTAATGCAATTATCATTCTTATCCATATTGTCATGCAGTTAGTCCCGCTGAGCCTAGTGCTCAACTGTCCTGATTTTTCATCATAGATTCTCTTTGTTCCTCTTCAAGTATTGCTCCTGATTAAAGGCTCTGATTTGAGAAACTTAATCTCAGATTTTATAGTGACAGTTGATTTTTCTTTCAGCAAGTTTGTTTGGTATGGATAAACTGACATATAACATTGACGTGTTTTTGACACCTTTTTACTTTTTGGTTTCCTTTGTGGATACTTTTCCTAATTCTTCTGAAAATATCGTAGAGCTCAAGCTCTCAGCAAGGATGATAAACCTGCTTGCAGGTGTTTCTATGTATGAGCAGAAGTGAAGTGGAAGCAGGAATCAGGAAAGCAAATGCCTGATGCAATTTGGGTCACACTTCCAAAGGGAATTATCATTCCTCACATGCTTTCTCACACAGCAGGACACAGGAGTGCAGGGATTGCTGCCTTGGATCCAGGCTCACAGTTCTTTTGCTTCCTTGTCTCTGAAGGTACCCAATCTCCTATGGCAATGAATCCCACTCTTGTGATGTGCTGCTGAACACATCGCCATTCCTCCAACCATTTACTGCTTATTCTTAAAAATCAAATCAAACATCCTCTTTCCCTTCTATTGAGCAATAATTTGGACTTTCTTGAGCCTCCTTCCCTTGGGCTTTGCTATCTCCTCTCCATTTTGATCAGTCAGCGCCAACTCTTCTAGATTCCCTTCCATCATTGTACAAGAGCTTTCCCATCATCTTGAGCAGGAGTTTCTTTGGCCCTTGATGCAGAACAATGACAGAATGATCTGTCCTCCTGGGTATCCATACTGTTAGCTCACCTGGACTGCAGATGTAGGATTAGTTATTTTGAGATCCAGGCAAAGAAAGTCACTCTATAGATAGGACCATACTAACATAAGGAGCTGTTTCAGCTGTGATACTAATAAGATTTGATTTTATTACTGTGATCTGGGCCAAGACTTAAGATGGGGACCTCAGCCAGTTTTTGGCCACTCCTTCTACCATCTTGTTTCCTCACAAGCCCAGATCTCCCCACTCACCGTTCCCACACCTCCCAGCAGGCTTCTTGTGACACAGAGGCCATTGACCTGTAAGTGCCAGGATGGCTAACCTAGTTTTAAACAATTGTACTTTCACCAGAAACCTAATTTTGCAGTTGAAAAATGTACCCCAGCAGCCCCTGTTTGTTATCCATAAAGCAGAGAGGTGGGTCTACTCTGACGGTGTTGGCTGGCAGAGTGAATGTAAAAGGAGGAGCTGGTATAGGAGAGCGATTAAAATGATCAGAGGGACAAAATCTAACACAGATCTGGTGTTATGCCACTCGAAGAGCAGTGGGAGTGAGGGCTCAGTTGACAGCATAACTTTGAAGGTGGCAGTGAGAGTGAAAGCCAGTCATACAAGAGTCCCCGGCACAGCTGTGGACTCACTGTAGCTGCCCAGAGGTGGTCTCCTGGGTCCCTGGGATCATGTAAAGCTAGCAGGGAGCTGCCAAAAACACTGCTGCTGCTGCAGAGGACACCTCTGTGCAGCACATCTGTGCTACTTAGGGATTCATGAGACAAAAGATTGTTTTTCCTTTTGCATTGTAGTTGTAGCTCACGGTTTGATGCACTGAATGTCCAAGGACGTGACTACCCATGACTGTGCCTATGTAAGATGGTCTGTGCTGGCAGAAGGCAGGTGACAGACAGTCAAAGATACCACTGACATCATTTTGAGGCTGGGTGAATATACTGCAGCTGAAAAAGCACTAAAAATGGGCATTTATACACCCTTTACAGTCAACTGTAAAGATAGAATAGGCAGTGCGGTTGGGGATGCTTTCTTCTCAAGTTAGTTATTCTACACATCCCATTAAAAGACCCCACTTTCAGTCAACTAAAACTTTGCCAAATGATTTGAGGTGATGTTTTCCGTGCTAGATGTCTGCCTCTGGCTGACTTTTTTTGAGGGAAAAATTCAGCCAGTCTGGTTTGGCCAACTCCTGGCACCAAGCGCAAGAGGCAGGGGAAGGAGAAGCTGTTTCACACCATGCCAAACGCTCAGTGTTTTGGTGACCTTTTCTCTGAACAGTTCTAGCACACCCCTGCTTTGGAGCGGTAATCTGAATTTTGGCAAGAGGGCCAGATGTTGTGTCAGGCATTTGCTTTTCATTTTCCATGAGCAAATTTGCTCCACTTGGTCACATTATAAATCCTGAAGGAAGGCAAAGAAGTCACGGCTTGCCTGTGGTCACCAGGCTACATATCCACCATGCCAAGGAGGCCACTTGGCCAACTGATGGGCAAAGGTCTTGGTGGCCATTGGTGGCAGCTGTGGCTCAGCACAGGCTTGCACTGAGTGAAGCGGCCCTTTGGCCACCCTGGATTTGCACAGCAAGAATAGGGCCAGCCTGATTCTAATGCAGAGAGGGAAAAGCTGGCTTGCAGACATCTCTGGCTTGCTGCATGGCGATGTCTGGTTAGCGGGGTTTTACAGCCTTGCTAATGAGCAACAGGGCTGTCAATACAGTATGATATGGTGGGATTTCTGTCTTTTTGTGATTTGATAAATTGCACCTAGACAGTTATGTTAGAGATGATTGTATCTGCACTGTTAAATATTGGGAGGCTTAGAAGTGCTAGGATTGAACTGACCTGTGCAATTTCAATTCACTTTCTGAACCACTTTTAAGAGATATATATCTATCGCTACATTCTTCATCCCACACAGCTGGCTTTCCCATCTGAAGTCACATAATCTTAGTTACAGTGTATTGATATTCCACAATCTTTTGTTGCTTTTTTCAATATTGAACTCGAACTGGAAGTGTTTGAAATCAATTGAAATTTCACAAACCTTACTGTTGTTTTGTACCCTAAAAGCAACGCTCTTTCTTGTCACTTGTGCAGCAGTGACATGAGAGAGGTGTTTAGGACTGAGACCCGACATTTGCCATTAGCCCTTAGTGGCTTTTATGTGGATGTCTGTGAACTTGCAGGCTTGAGCAGAAGGGGCCCAACTCTGTGCTGTGTGAACCACGGGGTGGCACAGGATGCTCAGTGTCATCTCAGTCACGTACACTGACCCCATTGCAATCCTTTAATGTGCCAGTCTCTCTGTCATCTGACCACTGCCTATACCAACACCCCTGCCTACTGGTATTTATAAAATAAATACATCCAAGGGTTTTAACAGTAACAGCGCTACGTGAGCAGGCAACCAAAGTTCCTACAGCATACTACTTCTAATATTGTTAATTCCTCCACAAGCAAAGGACGTGTGCATACAGGAATGAATGATCTTGCTGTAAGGGCACCCACCTGGGCTCAGGAGGCAGGAATGGGCCAGCCACAAATGGCCCATGTGGCCTTGGATAGACCTTGACCCAACTCACCAGGGTGAGGGAGTGGGGTCAGAAAGGGTTCTGATTTAACACGAATAACTCCATTAAGGACTGGATGATGAAAAATTAATGCTAAGAAATGCAGAGCAACGCAAACAGCAGGGAGTGAGTGACAGAACAAGAGAGTTGCGGTCACTGTATCTTTGAATCTTCCATGTTTATTAGAAGATTTCAGTCTTGTTTCATTAAAACGGTTTTCATTTTATTTAGTGTACATCCTCCTGTGTCTCATGGTTATTACCCATGGATGCCCAAGGGATTTGTGCAGCTGAGAAGCTTAGCTGTCTTAGGGGTAGTCAATTCTGTGGGTAACACTGATTCAAAGTGAGCAGAGTTTGCAGCTAATTAAAATGCTACACTTCAAAATCACTTTTCCTAATTACTAATATTTAGCAGCACTATTTTAACTGCAATTTCCATGTTCCGTGGGGATTTGAACTCCGCTAATTTCCCACTAACTCTCTTGGCACCATTTAGCATATCAAAATGACCATGAAATTGGAAAACCTTAGTCATTTTTCTTCTCCAGGAATTCATGCTGGCAGTAACAGGAAAAATATTTGGTAAAGCAAAAATGTGGCCAGATTCAAGCCTTTTGCCCTTTTTCCTCACCAAAAGCAGCTGTGCTACAATTCTTTCTGACCTAGAGGAGCACAGGAGCAGCTTGAGCCACAAGTCGGGATACCCTATAAAGCTGGGCAGAGAGGTACTGCTAAAAAGCATTTTCTTGGTCATAAAATGAGTCAATATCTGCTGAGATCAGTATCTCAATCTTTTAACTCCCATTCTTGGCACTGGCTGCTGGAACTGAGCTGCTATGCCTGTGCAACATCAGACACCAAACCACTGGCAGAATGAATGCTAGATCCCAAGTGTGCTGTTTCCCAGGCTCCTGCTCTGCCTAGCAGACCACACTCCCTCCTCCTGTAAGACAGCAATGTCCTTTACAAATTGTGAAAAAGGTAACAGGAACATGAGACTTCAGTTTGGAGTAAGGCACAGTGCATTTGCAGCGCTCCCAAGTAATCACAGCAATTCAAACACATAAGTAGCATCAATACATGAATTTGCAATATGAAATGTTTAGTTATTTAGCAATAGAATCTTCAAATTGGCCTCCAACAGTTACTCTGAAGAGTTACATAAACATTCAATACAAATAAGATTTTTTTTTTTTTTAAACTGAAATGGAATACACAAATCCCTTCAGTAAACGCTTGTCTACACAGATCAATGTCAGCTCTCATTCATTCACTGCTTTTAAGTATTTGAGTTCATTCCTCTTATTTGGGTCTTATCCACCTTGCTTTGTTGTAGATGCTTTAGAATTATAGAATTATAGAATTGTTAATGTTGGAAAAGACCTCTATGATCATGAGGTCTGACTTGCAGTCCATCCCCATTGTGCCCACTAACCGCATCCCTCAGTGCCACATCTACACATTGCTTGAACACCTCCAGGGACGGTGACTCCACCCCTCCCCTGGGCAGCCTGTGCCAATGCATCACCACTCTTTCGGAGATGAAATGTTTCCTAATACCCATCCTGAACCTCCCTCTGTGCAACTGGAGGCCACTGTATTTGATTAAAGGAAATTCTGCCTTTCCTAGGTGCTCTAAACACAGCCCCTTTCTGGTTCTCTGTTGTGTGCCCAGCATCCCACAGCCAGCTCCACACAAAGCCTTCCCTTACAGCTCCACTCTGTCTCTTCTTTGCAACCAGAGTATCAGGCAGGCTTACATCATGGCCCTGGCCCCACTGCAGCATCGCCTGCTGACCCTCATAAGCTTTACCTTGCCTGAGCCCATCTATCCATTAGAGCAATGAAGCCTCACTGATCTTGGTGGGATGAGCCTAGCAGCAAGAATTTGTTCTTTTGCGTTTGCTTTCCCCACTTGTAAACTGAGCATCATAATACTTGCCTAGATCAAAGGGGGTATGGCGAGAATTAAATAATTAATGTATGTAAAGCACTTTGAAAGATGAAAGATGCTATATAAGTACAAAGTATTAGCTACAAAAAAGCACACAGCCCTGGTTACTGATGTAACCCTCCGGTTTATTCTATAAGAAATGCATGAAATCTAAATAATTGCCACTAACAAATAGTGAGTTAGATTATGCCAAGACCTTACAAGAGCTGTGCAGGGGACTGAGAGCCTTTCGTGCTCATGTGGCTGATTTAGGGCTTCTGCATGAGCGAGCAGGAGGAGAATGTCTGCCTGCAACCAGAATTTGGAAGGGAAGGCCCTTCCTGGATCACCCGATCATCTCGAGCAGCCATGTCAAATGGTGTAATTCAAAAACTGATACTGCCCTGCCTCGAAGCAAGTTATGTCTCATGCTGCTCTCCAACCTCGCTGCTCCAATGCTTAGAGACCTTCTTCTGATTTCCAAGCTAAACACACTCATGGCCAATTTGTATCCATTTGTCCTCCTGCCAACATTGTTTTAAGTTTAACACAAGGTATTTATAGATCCAGCCTGTCCTCTCTAACCTCTAATTTTGTCAGGTTGAATGAACCAATCCCTTTCAGTTTTCCACCGTTAACTAGGGTCTCTAGCCCCTCTACCAAGCAGCCTACCAACACATGGTTATGCCTGCTGCAGCCACAATTCATCTTTCTCAAACAGAGGTGAATAAAACTGTATGCAGCCTCCTCACAGGGTCCACCAGAACTTGCTTCCTGTCATTAATCCATTGCAGGCACTGTTGGAAGTCTGCGATGCAGCCTATATGATATGTACCTTTTTCATGGCTATGTCACGTTGCTGTTTCATATTAATTCTGTGATCAGTCGATGTGCTTGAGTCTGTCACTGACATCTTATTTCTTTAGAGAAATTCTGACACTTGAGCCTTTCGTGCCAAACCTTACATTTGGCACAATTGGATTTTGTCCTATTCTCATTGTTCCCATCCTCAAGGTCAGGCAGTTCTTCCTGTTTGATAGGCTGGAGCCTCTTGTGTATTGACAAGCGCTCACATTTGTGTGTCATCAGGAAATTTCACGATGCACCCCTCCCTCTTTTGTGTGACAGACAAATAATACTGACTGAGAGCAGTCCCCAAGTTGGCCTCATACAGTCGCACTAACAACTGTCCTCCAGAAACAGCACATCTTGCTTTCAGCCTTCACACTGCTACATCTCAGCTACCCTGCAGGGATGGCTGAGGTTCTTCTAGAACGAGAGGTGATGCAAGTCTGTAGGGCCTGCTGGACCGAACCAGTGCTTTAACAGAGGTTGAGTTCCCTTGGGCACATTGCAAAAGAGAGTCAAAATAGTTGTGAAGCCCTGACATTTCATAACAATGCTAAGCCAAGGAAATATGAGGCTCAGAGTCACTTTGGACGGGAGGGAATATTCTTCAACATCTGGTGGAGCACATGCAGTCATTCTGAGACCTATGTCCTCAGAAAACCTTTCACATAGAGGATCACCGGTCTGAGGACACCAGACCGTGCAGTAATTGCTGTTTGGAGGGAAACCCAGACTGAGGAAAGGTGAAGTGTGGGATAGGGGTTGGGCAACTGCTTCAGGGGAGAGATGGGCAGACATCGAGTTCATAATCTGCTGCTACCTACAAAAAAGAGTGGGAAAACTTGTTTTTTCATAGAGGTGATTTATAGGTGGTTTGTATTGATGCAGCAGTGCAGAAAGAAAATGGATACAGATGAGTATCCCTCCAGCTTGTTGTGAGAGCATGTGAGCAGCTCCATAGTTTCTAGGGTAAGCTCAGGAGGAGACTGAAAGAGACAAACATCATATGCTATGTTTTGCAGACTCCAGGGAAGATCACAGGCTCCATTTTTGAACTAGCCGAGAGCTAGGGGGAAGCCTTGCCCACACTGGAGTCAGTAACAAAGTGCGGTTGGACTAAGACGCCAACTCCAGTGTGAAGGTTCTTCAGGAGGGTAAAGTTAAGACTAGAGATTAGGAAGAAATTCTTTACTGTGAGAGTGGTGAGATGCTGGAACAGGTTGCTCAGTGAGGTTGTGAATGCCCCCTCACTGGAAGCATTCAAGGCCAGGCTGGATGGGGCTTTGGGCAACCTGATCTAGAGGGAGGTGTCCCTGCCCACAGCAGGGCATTGGAACTTGATGATCTTAAAGGTCCCTTCCAACCCAAACCATTCTATTATTCAGTGATTCATGGCTCCAAAAGTGACTCTGAGGAAAGACAGACCTTAGTGCAGGGTCTGGCTGGAGGAAGGTCACAGCCAGCTGTTTCTAAGAGGCAGAGACCTTGTCAGCAAACTGACTGGGAACACAGGCTGGATCCCCTGGTCAGACTGTGCCGTCTGCAGATGTAAATATCTGTTCCAGACAACTTCTTGTGCCTTTGAGCACATCAAAACTTGAAGTACAGTTGGAGCAGTGAATAACTCAGTGAGACTACCCAAGTGCCAGCATGAGACCTTGAGCCAGCTGCAGAAACAGAGCCCTGAGTGTCTGTGAGTGCCAGAACGCCTGAAAAATGAGATACATATGCATACGCACCACAAAGTTTGTCCCGGATTTGTGGAGAGAGCACCTTGTTACAGCTGCCTGTAGTGTTACACCAACTCAGAAGCGCTTTATTTTTCCTGTGCCTCGTGAAAAAAGGACTTTCTGGTTTGACTACAAAGCACTGACTGCATGGGACAAGCTGAGCGCGCTTGGCACCCCCTGCCAAGCAGAGGAGCTCCCAGTCTCCCACGCTGACTGATCCCGCCATCTCGGCTGTGCATCCCACCCACGCTGTCAAAATGAGCAAAGCCAGAGTTCAATATCGGCTTGGTTTTAAATATCATTGCTGCAACAGGAAGGATTTCTTGCTGTCCATCCTTTCTCTTCAGGACTCACAGCTCTGAGGTGCAAGACCAGAGAGCTGAATGCAGAAAGCCATATTTTGCCTTTCTTTTTCAGCTCATCTTGTCCCTAAACAGAGAGACACTCAGATCTACATCCAAAGCTCCTACTCCTGCAGTTGCCGCGTTACATAAGTCACCAGGCTTAAGAAAAAAAATCTGAATTTGTGTAGCTATAAAATAAAGCAGCGGTACCCAAACACTGAAACTCTCTGTTGGCAGCAGAGAAGAGCAGGAGGCGCCATACGGAGACTGAGCCAGCAGCCCTGCAGGTTGCCCCATCCCAGAGGTGATGCCATCACAGGGCTTCTGGCCATCCTTGTGCCAGCACCAGCCTCCTCAGGACACTCCTCAGACTGGGTGGCCCTTGGCTGTGACAGGCATGGCCCTGCTACAGAAGCCTCTTTTTCTCTCCTGCAGAGTCAAGCATCACTATTTAATCCTCCTCATTAATAAGAAGTGTGAGCAGGAGCCACCATCCTTTCCCCACCATCCCGTGTCACGCTGTTCTGAGCCTGGTTGCGTGTCCGTGTGTGCGCATCCCCGTGAGCAGGTCCAGGAGCAGACCTAATCATTATCCATGGCCGGAGCATGAATAAGAGGATTTGCCTCCCTTTAAGCAAGTAATAATCAACACCCGGTGAGAAGGACTAATGACCGTTACATCTCATTAATGTGTTTTGACAGACAATAGCCTCTATGAATACACTTCGCAGAAAGACCAGCTTTGGAGAGGGCACGGTGTTTGCAAACTCGCTTTACCTCATCTTTAACCCCCTTCGCTCTGCTTAGGGAGATGCAAAGGACTCCAGGTTGGTATAAATGCTTGCTGGAACAAGGAAATGTATATGCTGGGCTGCAGCAGCTGGCTTTACCCAATGTCTTGTTATTGTATTGCAATTTCTTGCCTCTTATTTCTCCATCCTGATTCTGAGCAACTGGCAGCTGCAGCTCTCAAGGACCCCAGTGCAAGCCTCGTGCAGAAGCATAATAAATGTGACTTCCACTCCAAAGAAACTACAGCAAGAGTAGGCGGTGAAGTAGAAACAGTGAGACCATTATGGACAGCGTAGCTACTGGAATGTTTTCTAGGGGAGATCTCTGTAAATGCCAGGGGCACTGGTTGGGCTCAGCTGGAGGTGAGGAGCTGCAGGCACAGGGCACCTGAGGGAGCTTCAGCAAAAGCAAAAATGGAGGAACTTAAATTGGTGTGGCACAGCCTCTCTGGGGGTACAAGACATGATTTATTTGCCATCTGTGAGGACTGATTTCTTCTGTACACATAGGTTTACCTGGTGGTCACGTGTGGTAGCTAGGGCCAGCAAGGTTGTTAAATACATAGCTGCTGTCTGGAGTAACCTCACATAAAACCTCTTCTACCACTTTTCATATCTGTCATTCTGTCCTGTGAAACTGGAGTGCTTCACACTCCAATCAAACTCCTAGTGATGCCAGAAGGGCACATGGAGCACACGTGAAAAATGATTTAGTTGGCTAAGACCTCGGGAGGTCACCTGGTCCAACCCAGTGCTCGCGGCAGAGCCAGCAGAGACAAGAAGAGACGAGAACTGGCCTCAAAGGAGCGTGCTGAAAACAAGCCTCACCTCCGGCTGACCCTGAACTTTAAAAATGTCCATGTCAGAAGCCAGACTGAATTGCGTGTGTCAGACCCATTTCTAATTGGCGGTGTCTTTTATGTAATTGTGCTTTCAAGAGCCAGATATTATTATTACCTGCTGTCAATGGGCATCGGCTTTTGGAAAGCACAGTGGCTGACTTTATGTGTCTGCTTTTAGGAAGGACCTTTCATCATTTATTTGAGACAGGGAGCCCTCTGTTTCGCTGTTATTTAGCAGACGGCGGCCGTGCTGGGCTCTGGTGCCCAACGGCACGTCAGCTCAGCTCGGCTCTGTGCCACAGGGCTGCTCTCTGGGCAAGGCCCTGGGTCGTGGGGCAACATGGCCAGCCCAACGCCTTCCATCTCCCAAATGCTGCTGCTCCCGGTTCACGTGCTGCAGTGCTGTGACTGGCATTCCTCCTCCTTGAGGAGATAGTAGCACAAATGCAATTACACAGGAGAGCGTGTGCGTATGTCTGTATGGCCTGAGCCTCACCACCTCCCCCTATTTCCCATGTAAAAATCACAGCAGAGCAAAATCTGAGGCCCGCGGTGCCTCGTGCAGTGCTGCAGTGGGAGAAGGGATAGGAAAGACTGTGTCATCATGAAGCTGTGGCCAGGTCCTGCCTGACATTGACTGCGCTGTTGGACTTCTTGTCAGTGTCACCCGGTGTGTCCTGCTGTTTGGCAGAGAAGAGAGCAGGCGATGCTTCGCAACGGATCGTGCCTGGCTGTGGAAAAGCTGGGCGAGATGACTCATTTTGTGCAAAGGACACCGAAATTACAACTGCGTGCCACATGAGAGATGGTGGCTGGGCTGGAATCAGAAAACATCCTCATCCAGGAAGGGTATTCAAGCATGTGCTTAATTTAAGAACATACTTAATCAGGGCCTTCGGGCATAAAAGGGTAATGATTATTCTTGTGTTGCCGAGAAAATCCAAGTGACATCCGGAAGATATATTACTCTGGAAGATTTAGTGTTATTCCAGCGTCCTCATTTCATCTCTCAATTTCTGAAACAGTAATTCTTTTAATTTCTCATTGCTATCTAGTGTCGTGCATTCTTTCACAGCTGTTTTACCCCCTATTGTTAATGCCAAGTGGAATCAGAAAATATAATCTTGTTCAGATAATAATTATGGAAGATCAATCCTGCATCCGCCGCTTCCCTCCATCCCCATTAAACTTCCCAGCATGCAAGATATGCACGCTTGCCTCTGCAGGGAAGGCCAGCCATAGTAAAAGGACCTTTATTCCCTCTTGTACACACAGTTTAAGCATTTCAAAACACCATCTCCATCCCCAGTGTTTTTCAATGTGTTCGTTCCCAACTTCTTCTCTATGAAATATGTAATTGCTGCAGAGATTAGATATGGCGTTTATGATTTTAAGTACGCTACGTGTATTTGTTTCCTTTACAATATCAAGTGACTGTCTTTATTAGCAGCTAATTAGCATCCATCAGAGTCCCAGAGCAGTTCTGAAGAAGCAGGCCATCACAGAGTGGCCTTGGCTTCTTCTCCTGGTGAAGGAAGTTAAATACTGCTGTACCATGGGGCTCAGGAGGCTGGAATTTGGTCCCTTTTGGACAAAAACAGATATAAATATAGCTGCCAGCCCAAAGCCAGGTGCTAAAAGAAGCACTGAGGCTTTCCTGGAGGAAAAAACTTGATAAAGATCCGGAGCATATGACTAGGGGAATGGAGGCTTCCAGGAGAAAGGGAAAATCCAACTTATTTTAACTCTAATAGTTATTATTATGATGGGCATTAACCTAGGCATTGGGAAGGTGTATTCTCTGCCCCTAATGATGTCCTTCACACAGCTCACCCCTCTCATAGATGTGCTTTAGTACACTTATGAGTGGATCCCATGTAGAGACAAGGACCAGCAAGTGCAATCTATTACAAACATGTTTTATCACACCAATGATGGTGACAAAATGTCTTGGCCAGGGGCTATGGACACAGAATACACAACACTACTAAGGAGGAGGGTTTTTTTTAGTTCTTTTCACCTCTGCTTTCTTTTCATTTTGCTTCTTTTGAACAATGTATCTTAATCTAGCTCTATGGATGTAAAGTGAGAGTTATGTGTGCGAGAAGTGCCTGAAATCACTTTGTTTCTACTTTTCTTTCATCTTACGTTCAGTAGGATAAATAACTGCAGAGGATATCGCTTAACCCATAAAACAAAGTGACATCATAATTTATTAATACAGAAGGCACAGTTCATTGCTGTTAAATGCCATAAAGAGCTGGAAATAGAGCAGTTTCTCAGAAGGCATTGCCAATATGTCAGAGAAAAGGTTTCCTTGATGCTCTCAGTGTGCCTAAGATCCTCTCCTCATTTTGGTTACTCCTCTGAGCCACTGTGTAGCATTCCAAAGCAGCTTTGCTGGCCATTTCCCCCACTCCTGCGGCTTCCTCCTGCCAGTGCTGGCTGCCCTGCCATGCTGCTCCGGGTGCTTTTGCTGGGACAACAGCAGGAGCTGTGTTGTCCCTGCCCTCTTGTCCCTGTTGTTGTCCTCTCCATGTCTGCCAGGCAGAGGCCCCACATGGGCAGTGCAGGCGGGGCTGCATCACGTGCAGCGGCTGGCTCCATGCAGCAGGCTGCACACCCCTGGGCCCCGCTCCAGCAAAGCATTTAAGCACCTGCTTACCCCTAAGCTTTGGAGTAATTCCTCTGGCGTGAGCTAAGCACGGCCGCCTCGTGCTTCCCACGGTCTTCCTCTGAGAGGGTGCCTGGCCTCCCCGTGGGGCACAGTGCTCCCCACTGACCTCTGCGTCTGCCATCACCCCCTCCAGCATTGCACACACGGATGGGCTCTGCACTGCCCTTGCTGCAGCTCCCTGCCTTCAGGGACAGGACCGGGACCCAACTCCCATGTCGCAGCTCCCATCCCACACACACGTGCCTCCAACCCCACGCTCACCATCCCCTGCAGCGCCGGCGCGTTGGCAGTTGGCGACCCCCCTTGAATCCCCCTCTTCTCCAGGCTATATGTGGCATTTCCAAGCCCTGACGGCCTCTCCGAATGTTTTCCATATTTGTTCAGCCTCCTCCTCGGTTCAAATACCGGGGAGGACTGGGGCGGCACAGAGCGCGGTTTGGGGGGCAAGGAGCCCTGGCACACACACACGCACGTGAGGAGCAGCATGGGGAAGAAGGAGAAGAAAGCCCAGCACAATGCGGCCCACAGCGGGGAGCAGAGCACAGAATCCGGCCACACACAGGAGCCGGCGATGAAGAAGAAGAAGAAGAAGAGCAAGGGGGAACCCAAAGCTGGCTGGGAGGAGGAATCTCACACGTGTTGTTGGTGCCGTTTCCCACTGCTGTGCGCTTTGTTGCAGTTGGCATTCGGCGTCGCTGTAACGGTGCTGGGCTTCCTCATGGCAGGCGTCAGCTCCTCCCTGCCGGTCAGAGACACTCCGTATTGGGCTGGGATCATTGTAAGCATAAAGCCTGTTTGTGCATAAGGCGCCTGTGCCAAATTAATACAAGCTGCATGCTGCTGCACTTCGGACTAACCAACTGCATGCACCACGCCGGGCGAGTTACGCTAATACAACCGCTCCTGATGTTTAATGTCTAAATGCGCTCTCCCAGAGAAGCTGCAGGATAACAAGACCTTTAGTATTCCCCCTACAGTTCCCCAATAGACCTTAAATAAAACCCCAGCTGGCTGTGCGCTAGGTGTATGCATTAGCTTTTGCTTTGCAGAGGGCTCGTGCCTGGTGATGCTGAAATAAATGCTGATTATTACAGTGTCCCCCTTTTCCCGACTGAGCCGTGACAGACGGGTTGAGGTGTGGGAGCAGAATTCTCACCTTTTAGCATAGCGTGCTGATGGGAGTGAAGGAGGACAAATGGCAGTCCTTCCAGCATCCTTGTGGTGTGATTTTCCCCCCTGGTGGTCCCCCTGGTCCTCAGCAGGGTTGAGACAACATGTGGCCATGGGGAGCAGGGGTGATACATGGAGTGATGGGGACAAGGCCAGGTCCTGCCAGGCATGTATGGGGACAGTGGGGGAGGGTCTGGGTCTGGATATCCCCAGTTGGCCATGTGCTCGAGGACACTGGCAGGCTGGGGTCTGCAACGGGTGTTCGTGCGTGGAGCCAGGAGTGGGATTTTGTGATCTCTATGCATTCCTCCAACTTGGGATACTCTATGAGTCCATGATTCTAGTCAATTAATGATTCTGCTCTCTTCTAATGATTTGTGATTCTACTCTGTGCATTCCATGACACACATTTTTTTCCTGAAGGCATCAGTCTTCAAGAAAATGTATACCAGTATGTTAGCACTACTTTGGGTGTTGTCACATTGAAAGAACTTCCAGCAAATAATTTTGTATTTAGGTACTTGCAAGGTTTCCTGGTGCAGTAAGCAGTGCTGGGGGCACTTCACATAAACATAGCTCCTTGCAGATCAGAGGATTCTCTGGCCACCCCAGTTGCTAGGGACAAGGAGCAAGACCTTTGCTACCAAGCAGAGCAGGAGCTCCACATGCTCATCACATCATTCTCATTTCTCTTGTGAAAGAGGAGACAGTGAAGAGTTTAGTCACTCCAAAAGCTGGGGTAAGACAGAATTTGGCTGAGATAGCATATGGCCAAGGGTGTGAGAAAAGTCCTTAGACCTATGAATGTTACCAGTGTCAAAATTGTGTCAGTCTGGGACACCCATAAAGGTTCACATCCTCATGGAGACCCTGAGTGTCTCTACTTTCTGAAGGCTGACCTGCAGCCTCCATCAGTTTTAGCAATACCTACCTACAGTGGTGCCACTGTCATGTTCACAAGTGAACTGATTGAACTGATTCCTTCTCAGCTCAGAATAACTTGTTGCTTTTGGTGCTGCTCATCCTCATAGTGTTGTTAGGGACTGTGTGCTCAGCAGATGTGGTCACGAAGTCTTCCAGCATGCCCAGCAGAAGGCAAAGAGGATCTGACTGCCCAGGGGGTGGATGCTAGCAGTGTGAAAGGGAACTCAATGCTAGGAAGGAGATGTGCTGCCCCTGAGCTTCTCAGCAAGAGCACATGTAGAGAACAGGTTGTGCTTACTGTACAATGAAAATAATACTGAGCATATTTCAAAGGGTCAAAATGCAGGAGGTAAGAGGTGGTGCTGCATTTACTTTGTTCTTGTGCTGCGATGTCCCTGTGGGTGTGCTTGGTGCTCACTGAGACACTGATGGGCTGGAGCTGGCCAGGAGCTGCTGATCTGGAGCTTTTGGGTACATGATTCTTGGGGTGCTGCTGATGGACTGCAGTGGGGAGCTGATAAGGTCTGGGCTCTGGAGATCTTCAGGGGAACTGGCTGATAAAGGAAGGCCCTCAGCTGGGACCTCCATGGTGACAGATGTCCTATTGGCTCCTCTGGGGCTGCTGGGAGTACAGGTGAGTAGGGGACAGATGACAAGTGCTGCTCGCACAACAGAAGGTGACTTCCCAAAACTCATCTACTTGCACAGAGAAGAGAAACAGAACAGAAAGATGTGGTGTAAAATATCGCAGCATATTTGTTTTAGTAGCATCCCACTCAAGTGCTCTTTTTAAAGGACCTGATTAGTATTCAGAAACAAGAACTTAAAAAATCTATTATCGAGACCTTTTTAACAACATTAGAGATAATGGGTGAAGCTCATTCCTAGTGTTACTCCAATGGAATTACACCAGTGCTGGATCTGACCCTACAGCTGTTAATGCAGGATGGCAGAAAAATGAAGGAAAATTTCTAACGTGTTAAATAGTCCCTGATTGATGGAAGAATTTTTTTTCTTCCCTATTAGTGTCAAAATGGTAACACTTCCCTGCTGAAAACCAAGTGCTGTCGCCTCTCAGCATGAATGAAAAGGAACTGTTTTAGAGAAGCTACTCAAATGAACCCTCCCGAGGTAAACCAAACTGTGCAGGGCAATCTGGATCAACTCAAAACCCGAGCGCCCCAACAGCACAGGCCATGGCACAGGCAGACCCACCATCCTGTCAGTGCTGAACATGTGTTATGCCAACAGCAAGGAAGAGGGCCCAGGGCATCATGTCCCTTTGATGCTCCAGCCTTTGGGTGGAGTGACTGCTGCAGGAGGAAATGCAGATAGCTTGCGTTACATCAGAAGCAGATCACTATGAAACTCAGTCAAAACCTACCAGTTTCGTGTGCATTTCATCTGAAATCCTTGGGGCATTACTCAGAAACCAAAGGAAAGGTTTATCGACAGAAACCACGGAGCTTGGTGTGATTTACCACTTCTGCTTTAATGTCTCTGCTATGCTGCTAGGGACTTGCAAACAAGTGCAATTAAAATGGTGAGGGTGGCATTCAGTTCACTAGCATGGAACCATTTGCAGCAGAGGTGTCCAGATCTACACCAAAACATCACAGTCTATAGCTTCATGACACCTATTCTGAGCACCCAAAATCACAGCCTGAACCACACTGTCAATATGCTCCTTTTTTTTTCTGTTCTGGAGGCAAACTTCACAAATGCAGCCAGGACTGCAGGGTTTTACCCATTTCTTCTGTGTCTTGCCACTGACTTGGCATGTAGTTCTGAGCAAGTTACTTAACCTTGCCAAGGCTTTATTTCCCCTGAAAAGTGGGGTTAATAATGGCCACCTGTCACCCTTGCTTTGAGATCTTGGATGAAAAGTGTTGCAGAAGCAGTATATATTAATGGTGCCCTTTTCATTCTTTTTCATTAGCTTGTGGCCTTTTGACATCCAGAAGAAGAAACTGTGTGTATCTCCTTGAAAACCCGCTCTCAGATTATTTCCACTGTGATCAAAAGCAGAGGGTACCAGAAATCTCGCAGGCACGCTCCCTTTCAGCCCCATTTTGCAGACTCAGGCAGTTGAGGAAGTTCAGGAAACGCTCGTCAGAAAAGATTATCTGAGGTGTTTATTATTGCTGTCAGGAGGTTATTTAAAATCCACTGAGATTTCTTGAACCTGGTGAAGTGAGGCTGTGTGACAGGGCCAGAGGAGGACTTTGGCTGGCTTTCCTGCCTCAGAGATCTTCTGATGCACAGTGCCACGTGGGACCATCTCCCACGGCTGTGTATCCTATCAGTGCTGATAACCGAGATGTTTGTTTAATTGACGTACTCCTGCGTGTGAGTGACTCAGGTGGCAGGGCCTGCCACCAGCTCGACACGTGCTCCTGAGCTGGGGAGCCTGGGTGCCAAAATCAATAGTGCTGCCTGCAACAGCCTCTGCTCTTCTTGTTTTCAGGGTTAGTGTCATGGTGGGGCCTGGAGGGAGGGTGGGTGATGTTACAAGCTCTCTGCACCCAGCAGCCTCCATGTCTCATGTAGCTTTCTGCATCGTCACTCCAGCGCCTTCAGTTCCCAGCAGAGCCCTGAAAGTGAAGGTGGATTTTGAAACAGCAGAAGAGGACATCATAAGGGGACAGGGGTTGAGATTTTCACCCTAGTTCAGCACTGACTGGCTTTATAATTGTTCAGGAAAAGCTTTGAGAACACTGCCATGCTAAAAGGATGGAGTATTGCATATAGGTGTCTGCGGAAAAAAAGAGGACAGTGCTGTGATATAAAGTGACATCACTGAGAAGCTGGTGTTCAGTGTGCCCTGATGGCTACCTGCTCGTGGCCTAGGATGGGTTTGCTGCACCTGCAGCTGCTCCTACCATGTAAACTGTTGCCCAGCTCAGTGCCATGAAGCATCTCAAGGGCCACCTTCTCCCTGGCGTTGCCCCAGGCATGTGAGACTGTAGACGTTTCCTCCAAGAGCATTTCACATGACGTAACATGGCAAATCCATACTGGTAACCCCCTGGTTGTGCAGTGGCAGCCCTGCCCAACACGAGGCTGCCCGTCAGCAGCCATCTTGTCTTCTTGGGGGGAGTCAATAACTGGGAAACATCCCCAGCCAGAGAAAGCAGCAACCAATTCCCTTCCATGTAGATATAGGGATGGCCGACTATTTAAAAACCTCCGAGATGTGCTCTCTTTCAAAGTCTGAAAGAGACACTTTCTTGTTAGCCCTGGCCCTGTGCTGACTTTTCTCTGTGATTGCTTTTGACACCTCCTCCTGCAGCAATTGTGGAGGTGGCTTTCAGTTAGGCTTTGCCTCCTGTGTAGCCTTGCTGGGTTTTTAACATTCACTTGTTATGAAAGAAACCGATTTCAGTTTTTAATAAAAGAGGATGCTTAAAAACCGGCGCCATCAAAGCAGCAAATAGAAAAGATAATCATGCAGGCAACTTTTTTATACAAGCTAGCTTCAATTGGCCATGGGCAAATATCAGAAGGTAGGAGGGAGGACTGCCTCCAAGTTCAGGTGTTTAATTGAGCCTTCTCCAAATTGCCTTAAACTCCAGATGGGATGCAATGAGTTGCACTGCAGGAAATCGGCTCTGCTGTAGTTTCCAGTGCTTGTTTATAGCTGTATAATTGTAATGCACCAGGGCTGTTCTCTTCAGAGCCCTGTGACCTTAAATCTCATCAGTTTCTGAGACAACTATGCGCTGATGCCTGATTAAATGAAATTCATGTTTGTATTTGGACCAGGCAAAGACTGGAAATAGTTGATGGGAAGTAATGTCTCAGGGTACCCACGTTAGGGGACCATGCACCCCAGTCCCATATGATCCCAGGGTAGGTCTACGGACAGGTGCTAAGCTGACATAGGACATCGATGTGCTTCAGATCCTGGTCCTCCTGCAGCCTCAGGGGGAGGAGGGAGTGCATCAGAGCTCCTCCTTTGGTTGTGTCCATTCAAAGAGCTCATCTGGGGCTGTCCAGGCAGCTTTCCCTGGCCTAGGTAACCTTTTGACTTTACACAGATAATGGCTTTTTATAGCTTCACAATCGTGGTCACATTCCAAACAGCAAGTGTTATTTGCGCAGCACTTTCAGCCATGCTATGCTCCTCACATTGTAAATCACTGCTGGCTCTGAAATTTTGGATTTTTTTTTTTATTTGGTTCCCTCAGGCACCAGATCGCCCAGCAGGGTATTCCTGACTTAACAGTGATGCCAGACTGCTGCTGCAGCTCCTAGCTTTGTTAGCAATGAAAGCCTGTGTGCTGCTTTGCCATGGAAAACTAAGTCTCACCCTGGGACAAGCAACTCTTGTCTGCTGAGCAAGCGGCGTAAACAGCAGAGATCACTACAGAAAAATATGGCTTTGTTTTATCGTGCACATTCTTGCAAAAGTTTTGATTACTTTCCAGGATTTAAAAGAAAGTTGCACGTCTGCCATGTTGTATACCTGCAGGGTTGGAAGGGACCTGTAGTGAAGACATTTTAATCTGTAATGGGGCTGGGGTGGTCAGGCGTCACGAATTTTTACAGAGGTTGAGAGAAATAGTTCCTAGCTGAGGATGACCTTTGCCTGCAACTGCAATATGCGTGTTCATCATTCTCATTAGAGTTAATATTTCTGGAAGTAATCTACATGCATCTAGACTGTCCTTAAATCTAATGAGAAATCTATAAGAGGAAACACCACTCAGGAGCAGTACTTCTGTGTGGCAGACTGACTTCCTCTGCACGTGGCAGGAAGACCTAGGCTGACCCAAAGCTAATAAAAGTGAGCAGTTAAAGCTTCTGGTAGTACCTGCTCTCACTGTAGTTTCCTAAAAGCTCAGAAGGCAAATAAGCATCAGCGTCACTGTCTTTAACACTCTGTGCAGATGTCCAGCGTTGGAGAAAATCCTGTTTCATAATGGCAAAGCCAACAGGAATGTTTTCTTTTTCACATCAAAGTCTGGGTCTAGTGGGACTGTTAAGTTCATTGGATAGTGTGGCTTTCTGAATGCAAGTACAGGAGCTAAGCCTTGCCATATCTGATAAGGCTGGTGATCCATCAAGGACAAGTGTTTCCAAAGAAGGTGAGCCAGAAACTTCAGAGACAGCTAAAAGATATAATTTCTTTACCCTTAACTCTACAAATAGAAAGTCCCATAGTGACTTGAAGGGAGTAACTATCAAGCAACTTGTCTATAACGGAAATTTCCTCCCAATTCTGTTAATAACAGCATTTCCCCCTGAAGTTGAGAGTTTACATTCCTGCCATCAAGGAAGAATCCACCTAGGGTGCTGTGGGTCTCAACAGGGCAGCGTGGTGTTACACTACTTGTATTTGAGAGGTGTTGTCCTCCTCTGTACGTGCTTTTTGATTTCTGAATGCTGTTCTAGGAGGTTCCTGTTCACCAGCCCCAGTGCAAAGAGCAGATGGGTTACAGCCTGCCTGTGTGAGTGCTTGCAACATTTGTCTGGTTCTGTGGCATAGACCCAAGGTGCTTCTTTGCACCAGGCTTTTGCCTCCATCTTCCCTTAAATTCTTGGAGGATGCTTCTGACTTTCCTGCTTTACCAGCCACATGTGCCTAGGTTTCCAAGATGCTCTGGGTCAGAGGCCCTTTGCTATAGAAAGCACCTTGTGTATAGCAACACATGTGCAAAAATTGTAGCAACGATGAGAAAAAGCAGTTTCACAAATATGTAATGGAGAGATAGAAGCAGATTAGAGCCATCTGTGGTTTTGAAATTTTTCAAATTAAAGCAAATCACATTAATATGTCAGTGTGCAAAGATACGGAATGCAAACCACAGTGGAAATTGGTGCCATACATGTCTGTATTTCCCTCAGTTTCGTTCGTTACACAACCATCTCCATCACGGCTGTGAGGTGCCCTTGCACCTCCCATACACCTTGTGACAGTACTTATGTGATCAGACGTGAGAGAGGTGCGGGGAGGTGAGGGTAGTGTAGCAATGCCTACTGGCCTAGTCCTATGCTGCTTTGCGTTGCCACCCATGTTTGTCCCTGTGAGATGATGACGAGCCTGTTTTTCTCACCTATGCTGCTTTTAAGATGAGCTGGTGCTAGTCAGTGTGCAGGCACAGTTTGTTCGCCAAAGTCTTGAAATTCCAAGGACTCTACCCTTAGGTCCCAGGAGGTGTGAGGATCCTCCCAGGAATATAAGCTGGAGGATTCACTCCTAAATACCTTCAGGATCAGGCCCTATTTCCTGTTAAAAACTGATGGTGCTTGATTAAGTGCTCATGGCATCAGGCTTTAGATGTCTTTGTGGTCAGGGGAGACCAAAAAAAGTTTAATCCTATTTTCATTATGGTTTTTAGCCCTGGCATGTTCCTGTCTAATGGGAAGAACGTCCCAATCAAAATGAACAGCACTACTGCTTTTCAAGAGCAAAAAATTGTTTTATTTTTCCAATCAATTATAGTATAGCCATTTTCTCTGGATTGTGACTGTGGGAGATTTCACACGGTATACCCTAACCATAATTACATCTGTACTCTTCGTGAATGCATGCGTATCACATTCAGGTCTTTTTCTAGACAGTACTCTTCTATATTTAAGTACTTTACTTGGATAACCTTCCATGTCACTACCTATTCAGCAAAGGGTGTGTTTGTCTGGAAATCTTTGAAATAGGTCTTGAAATAAACTCGAGCTGAGATGTACTCAGCATAGAAATGCATATTTCTAGGTTTCCAGATAACAGCTACAAGAGCTGATCTAATTAACTGCTGTTCTGTAGCTCTTACAGAATCTATCTTATTTGTATAACAAATGTGCATCGATTGATGGCAAGCAAGTGCTAAAGCGAGTTCAATTGCATTTTATGTTGTGTGCTTAGTCAATAAGGCAGAGGAAGCATCTGCTTCACACTGGGATATTGTGAGGGCTATTGGAGTGAAGGGATGCAGGATTACCTCCTGCACCTTCCCAGGCAGCATCGACCGCAGCTGTAACATGCCTGCTGCAAGTCTTAGTCACTTAGTGGGTCCTGCCAAATATTTACTGAAGGATTTTTATGGTTATTCTATCGCACTTCACAGGCGTAATTCAAAACGGATCTATTATTAATGTATAAAATAGAAGCATAAAGCTGTTTTCTGTATAAATGTCCCTCTCTTTGGTTTGCTCCAGTGAGTGAATTTACCTTTAGAGAACAGAAATGTAAAACATGTGAGAGCTGTAATCCTCAGCAATGTCACTTTTTGCCATCACTCACAAGAGCGCACACCTCTGGTTTAAAAAAAAAAAGAAGTAAGCATACTGTTATAAAAGAAATGCTTAAGCCTTCTGTATTATCCTGGCCAAGCCTTGCTGGAATCCCGACCCAGTGTAATCTTCTATAAATACCCCTCTCTAAAAGCACCTCTCCGAGTATCTCAGTATATTATTTAAATCCCAGAGGAACTTCAGAAAGCGCAGGCAGGAATGGAAATCCCTTTCAGCGACAGCCTTTTGTATGGGAGCTGTCTGAAGAGGGAAGCCTGATCCTGCAGTGCTGAAAGCCCATGGGGTTTTTGCAGGAGTCACACAAGGCCCCTAATTTGGTAAGGAACAAAATAAATCCAGGCTAGTGGGAGGAAATGCTGCCGTGAGTGCCTGATCCTGGGCCACGTTCCTGCTGGGAACGCAGCGGGGACACAGTCCCGTGATGTTGCTGGAGTCACCCGACGGCCAGCCTGGCCCTGGGTTCACACCAGTGTAAATGCCCAGCAGCAAAACAGATGTGATTTATTGCTCATAATGAGATCCTTTTAGCAGCAGATACCAAAAAAGTTTAGGTCTGGCTTTGAGGGGAGCAGCCCCTTGGGTTTCACATGAGTCTGGGCACGTAAGGTTAAGCATGTGTAGGTACGCGTTTTGTAGGGCTCACTGCAAATTCCTTCCTTTGCCACTGCTGCAAGTGGGGAGTTTATCGTTTGGACAGTACTAGAGATATGATCTCCTTAAGATTTAAGTTTTATGGGGATGCTAATTGAATTAAAAGATTAATATTCAGTGCAAGGGACCAAGGACACAGGTGATTAATCCTGAGAAATAAAACATGTTTGTGTCACACAGAAGCACTATAGGGGGGAAAAATACCAGCAACTGAAGGACCTTTGACAAGAAAGGTTGTTTTTTTCCTCTGACAACCCTGTCAGCTATTGCTGTCAACAATAAAAAGAAGAAAACAAATAAATTGGAGGCCACGTGTAAGTCATAGGATCAGGATATAAATACACATGACATGAAGAGGAGTAAATAATACTGACGCTTTCTTTGGAAATGTTCTCAGGCAATACTTCCTATTCATGTCTTACTGAAATGACACGAAATAAAACTTTATGGGAGAAAGTGTGATTAATCACACCATTTCTTGAGAGATGTGACTACCTGTGTATTCAAAGGCACTCTTCCTTTACAGGGCTACTGGCTAGTACTCTACATCAACAATGTGGATATAAAGAAATCTGGAATTTTATTCATCAAACTGTAAAAAAGAGGGTATGTAGGATCCCAAGCTCATGGTCCTGTCCTTGAGCAAAGGCACCCAGGTCTGGTTTTGCCTGAGGAAGGCAAATAGCATTACTAGGGAGAAAGAGAAACCCTCAAATTAATGGCAACTCTTCAAAACCCTCACAGTAAAATGGAGAAAAAAAATAGGTTCTTACTCCATTCATTGGGAATTTAATAGTTACCTTTTATAATCAAGTAGCTACTAGTAAAGAGGGTAAGGCTTGCTCCTGGTCATGTGTTAGGACAAGCTTTAGCTGGCTGAGGTCCTCACTAAGGCTGACTGCACTTGAGATCCTACCTTCAGGCACAATAACAAGTGCACATGCCATCGACTCACCTGCTTTTCCAAGGCAGCCCATTTGTACACCATTTCCACCACATGTAGCTGCAGCCTCCAACACCACCTACAGCCTCCAACATCCTCTCCCGCTGTGGGTGCAGCCAGGATGCCCTGATCCAGCCACAGCAGCCCCATGGCGGCACGTGGGACCTGCTCTAGCACTGATGTCCATGCTGCTCCTTGTGTCCAGTCATGGGAGCTGCCACAAAGATGCGGTCTTGTTGCAGTGAGGTGGTTCTGGCGTGCATCCTAAAATACCACGCGTGCGCAGGCATGGGGATCAGTTCACCATCACCTCGGTTTCTCCCACAAAATAGCACAGCTAGCACAGCTGAACTCGCCATCTGCATGTCCTGCGTATTTCTAATTTCCAAAAGGCAAGGGC
The DNA here is from genome assembly GCF_023343835.1 of Lagopus muta. Taxonomy (NCBI): domain Eukaryota; kingdom Metazoa; phylum Chordata; class Aves; order Galliformes; family Phasianidae; genus Lagopus; species Lagopus muta. The sequence continues at coordinate 66,910,534 of NC_064433.1, forward strand.
ATACCTGGGACCCAGCAAAACTCTGTCAGAAACTCATCAGGAGTTTAAAGGAGTAAGCGGTCAGATTTATACTGCTGCCAGATGCCAAAGGACAGAAATGTCATAAATCAATGTTAAACACTCCTTCACATATTCCAGGCAGGCTGATTTCAACCTTGATTTCTTAAGGTAAAAGTTAAAGGAAGTCTATTGCTGAAAATGAGTCAGCCATCTGGGAAATAAACCAAGTAAAAGGCTCAGGGAAATTCACAAGGCCTTCAGTTGGGTTCCTCAACACTTGGCCAAGGAGGAAATATAGTCCACGTGGGACTGCCTGGTTCAGTGATGCCCCAACAGTGTTTTTAAGCAGTGGTGAGCCGTGGGGTTGCTGCATTCTGCCCATCCAAACAAGGGACATGGGGGACAAGGCGAGTAAGTGTGACATTTGGGACTACAGGTCTTGTGACCTCCTGTGAGTTTTGCTTACAGATCCTCCATAACTACAGAAGTAGAAGACCTTTGACTGGAGTGCTTAACACAATAGGGGCCTGAAAATCACTGCTTAAAAAAGGAAACTATTTATCAGGCTGTTTTATGCATTCCTCAGAGCAGGAGCATCCTTCTTTATAGGGCTGGAAAATGCCTACCAGTGAATATCTGACTCTTCCAATAAATCTAAATCTTCAGAATTAATAATAAAGGCAGCTAAATGAATATTAAACTGCACAAATACTTTTCTATTGTTGTTAACCATTATCAGTTACTGCCACAAGGCTAAAACAGTCTCAGATTGCAGGGCAGATGTCCTGTTTGCTAGGATGTCCACTGGAGGAGATGTTGAAAGCCCCTGCTGTAATCCGGTCTGCTTCTCATCCAGAGTCAGCAATGGTTGCTGATTTACAACCATGCAACTCACACTGGTGACATAAAAGCTCTGTTAGCATCCAGTGGTACATAGGAAGGTGCTCTTTGGGCTTACAAGCCTAACTCATAAGTCTTCTGCTTCCTTTTGATAGCAAGTTATATGGACAAAAGCTCAAAAGACATCCTGGAGGATGTTGCCAAGCTGTGACTTAGTAGGTCTGATTCACAAAGCCTCTCTAAGTAAGCTTTTTGTGCCTTGGTGTTCATGAAGTGGAGGAGAAAGCTCTTCCCTCTTCACCATCCACATGAATGAGGCTCTTGCACATACAGCTGGAGCCCCTTTGCAAACCATTTGACTTACATAATGCTCCTTGAGTTACAGTCCTGCTAACACAGAAAGATCTTTGGACTTGAAAAATGCTATTATTATCACTATTATTACTATTGCTTTTTAAAATTTTGATGCATTCTAAATCTTTTCCTTCACAGGTCTGTGTGGTGTCCTTAGTGGGATTTGTTATGCTTTGCATTTCATACCAACCCGATGAGAAGACATGCGTGCAGTTCACAGTAAAGGTACCTTGAGTTTCTGTTATTTCTTTTTCCTCCCATGTCATTAAATATAATCAGAAAAGTTGGTTCTGGGGATATTTTTAAGACCGCATTAAAAGAAGTGAAAATACACCTGAAATGCAAGAATGGTTTTCTGGTATTTTCCAGGCAGATAAGGAAGAAACTGCAGTCTATAAAGGGGAAACTCTGTAACAAATATTTGAAAACACAGCAAGATACCTTTTTATAACTTGCCATATTTTAAGAATATCAAGGAGATTCAGATCAACAAAGCTGAAGTATTTTGGGAATTGTTCGCTGAAAGATGGGCATTACTGATTAAATAGAGGCATTCAGAGTGTGCCAGGAAAGAATTAGCGTGGGGTAGAACAGGTCCAATTATATTAAATTTCAATTTTTACTGTGGTCTCAGAAGCATCTCAGCATCTTCCCTGCCATTTTGCTCCTAACCATCAAATAAGAAACAGAACGAGCACAGATGCATTAAAAAGCATAGCTGGAAATCTCTGCCTGCTCATCTTCTGGGGAGAGGTCCTTGCCTCAGAGTACAGCGCCTTGTGCAGGGTCAGGCAGTGACAAACATGGGGAAGCATTAGCAAGCTGCGGGAACAAGCATTCTCTCGTGAACAAAAATCCCATCTGAGCATCACACTAGAGGTACATGAGCTGAGCACCATCTCCATCCTGCTTCAGTTTCCAAAACCATGCTTTGTTGATGCCAATAACTGACTAATAAAAGAAACGCTTAGAATACTTGCTCCAGATGGGAAGTTTCTAACACCATTTACTTGGGCTGCTATTTTTCCTTATTATTGCAATTTTGAGGGCTCTTAATATTTTGCAGACACATAAAAACCAGTAAAAAATACCAACAGAAACAGTACAAAATAACAGTGATTATTAACAAAGAAAGGTAGAAGGAAATCAAACGCAAGGAACCTGGCATTCATCCTCCCTGAGAAATTAGGCCCTGGAGTGTCTTTTGTGCCTCTCTAAAGCTTCTCTTGTACTTAAAGAAATAAAGGGAGGAGAAGAACAACAGTTTCCTTGCTTTGATAGCCTTCATGCTCTTATTCCCTCACCTCCACACCATCAGCAAGTATGATGACTGCCCAGAGAGGTGCCACACCAGGCTTTGTGTTGCTTGTCCAGCAGCATTACAACGAACTTGGCACTCACACAGGAAGGAGACATACATCTCTGGTGGAGAGACAGTGTGTTGGTCGGGGCATCTCAGAAGTCTCTGAGGCCCTTGACAACACCACTGACATGGCCAGTGAGGAGCATGGGCAGCCCAGGCCCTGCAGTAACACTGTGAGCTGGTGCCACTGAGGCTCTGCATGGCTATTGAGCATCCTCTTGCAAGAAAATCTTGGGCAGGAAGCATTCCAGGATGCCACATGTAGCCCATGGCTCATGTGGGGAGAAGGATCATTTGGATTGGTACTGGGTCCAATCTTGTACAGTGTCTTCAACTACGACTGGGATGACAGATCCTCTGCAAGAGCACCCTCAGCAAGTTTGCTAACAATATGAATCTGGGAGGAGCAGCTGACACACCAGAAGGCTGTGCTGCTATTCAGTGAGACCTGGACAGTCTGGAGAGTTGGGTGGAGAGGAATCTGATTGAAATTCAACATGGGAAAGTGGACAATCCTACACGTGGGGAGGGATAACTGCAAGCGTCAGTACAGGTTAGGGGCTGACTTGCAGAAAAGGGGCTCTGAGAAGGACCAGGACGACCTGATGAACAACAGGTTGGCCATAAGCCAGCAGTGTGCCCTTGTGGCCAAGGAGGCCAATGGTATCCTTGGGTGCATTAAAAGAGCATGGGCAGTAGGCTGTGGGAGGTGATCCTCCCCCTCTGCTTTGCCCTGGTGAGGCAGAGAAGTACTGTGTCCAGGTCTGGTCTCACCAGTTCAAGAAATACAGGGAACCTCTGGAGAGAGTCCAATGGAGGGACACAAAGATGATGAGAGACCTGCAGCACCTCCCTTATGAAGAAAAGCCAGGTACTGTTCAGCCTAAGAAGAGAAAGCTGAGGGAGCCATCTTATTAATGCTTATAAATATCTAAAGGGTGAGAGTCAAGTGGATGCAGCCAGGCTCTTTTCAGTGGTGACCAGCCAACAGGACAAGGGGCAGTGGGCACAAAATAGAATGTAAGAAGTTCCATCTGAATGTGAGGAAAAGCTTTTCTACTGTGAGGGTGACAGAGCACTGGAACAGGCTCCTCAGAGAGTCTGTGGAGTTTCCTTCTCTGGAGATAATTGGAACCAGCCTGGCCGACTTCCTGTGTAACCTGCTGTACAGAACCTGCTTTAGGAGAGGGGATTGGACTAGGTGATCTCCAGAGGTTCCTTCCAACCCCTGTGATGGCGTGATTCTGTGATCACACACATACAGCCCTGGGGATTTTAGCCCATCCCCTGGCTCACCCTGTTCAAGGTGCTTTGAGCCTAAGCCTCAATAGCCTTCAGAGGAATTCCCCGGATCCATGTCTGCAAAACCTGCTGGTTTCATGTCTGATAAGCATGAAAAATCTTTTCAGTGATCAATTCAATCCATCTTAGATGCTTTATTTTTTTTCATATTGGAGCAAAGCTATCACCGGTAAATACGGCTGAAATATTTCTCCCTTGTATGAGGAACCCAAGGGACAATGAGCTGCTATGCTCTGACCTCACTGCATGCTTTCTTCCCGCTTCCTTTTTTTCCTTCTACTTAAACAGCAATCACTGGGTCTATCTCTATGAGGCCGCAAAAAACATTTTTCTAGTGGCAAGTTCTGGTTCCTGAGCAGAGCTCACTGTGTAGTCGTGTTTGGAGTGCTGAGGCTGCCTCCAGCTCTGCCATGTGATTAATCTGCTGATGGGATCCAGCACTTGCTGTCTGGTGCTCTCTAACAGGCAGCATTTGCATTTGCTTCACCTTTGATATTTGGAAATGTGTTCATTTTCAGTGGCTTGCTAAGGGATTCCTCTGCAAACATCTTGAGAGAATAATACACTGTTTGGAAATTGCCCTACATCTCCACGCATCTGTGTTCACCTCTGAGACCTGCCATAAGAGCTGCCTGTGTATTCTATGCACATAGAAGTCTCTCTGAGATTTCCTTCCCTTTAGACACAAAACAGGCTCACAGTACCTAGAGGATACTTATGGTTTTGGATTTCATGCCAGTTTGTGCTCATCTTAGAAGTTGGCAGCTAAATGAAATATCTGCCAGGGGAGAAGCAGGCTCAGCACATGGTCTTGGCTTAACATCTCATTTATTAGGGAGGCCTGATTCTGTCCCCCACTGGCCTGAATCCAGGGACATGCAGCCTATCCCCTGGGGTGACAGCTGCATCACAGAACAACTCTCATTCCTCAAAGAAGGGAAACGTTTTTGTTCATTTTCCATTTTCTCCACTTTTTAAAGCTGTGCTGTAAGCCCACAGAGTGTTCCTTGGCAAGGCTCTACTAGCCAGCAGTGCTCCCCTTTCTGTGTGCCTCATGTGCAGAGGTGTCCCTGTTTCCCAGCTTCACCCTTCCCATGCACCCTTATCTTGAAAACTGAGGGGCTAAAGGATTTGCAGTGAAGAAGAGCCGCCCTCATTTTGAAGCTGCCCTTGGTTTAATGCTGCAGGGGAAGTCATTAATAGTAGAAATGAAGATCTTGCTATAAGAATTCAGTTCCTTGGGGGAGAAAATGCACAGAGAGCTTGAAGACCAGCATGAAGAGTAACTACTTTTCTTTTTTTTCAAGCTGACAGCCAAATAGGAAGATTGATTCACACTGCAGATTTAAGACAAATACGCCAGAAGTGTGAATTTTATCAAGGCACACATACTTGGAGTTTCAAGGTCATAAAAAAATGCTTTATATTGATAGTTTGCTTGTGGTATTGAGGTTAAGAGATAGGAAGAGAAGCTGCTGTTTAAAATAACATATTCCCAACCACACCATGTGTCTGACAGATACGATGCCAAGAAAAATAAATGTTTTTACAGTGCTGAACAGAACCAAAATAGTATTTTGGCTAAACACAGCACATGATTTTAATGTACATTCACACATATTTTGCGTGAGCAGCACAGCAATTGCCAGCTCCTACCATCAGCAGGAAGGAAAATCCATATGCTTGGGTACCCAAAGGTCTCAGGTGTTAGCGCTGATCAGCAACAGCTCCAGATGGCTCATGGGGCTGGGCTCTGCATGGATGCTCATGATGAAGGCTTACCTCTATGCCAAAGCTGCCACAGGTGTAAGGAGAAGGAGGGTGACCAACAGGCCCTTGTCCTTCTCTTGCAATACCAGGGCCAGCACTAGCACAGGTTCTCACTGCACCTTTGAAAGGCTTCTCCTTCACACTGATGTGGAAGTCTTCTAAGAGGGATTGGCACGACATGCACTTCCTTGTGGAGATGTGTCGGGATCAGGCAGCAGAAAAGCTGGCTGCCTTAGCAAGACTGTAAGTAGCAGATATGACACATCACTGCCCAATTTGCAAGTGTAAATCAGGTTTGTTTGGGCATGCAAAGCATGAAAAGGATAGGAGGACATGAACAAATTCTCAAAACCACCTAGCTCTCAGCACTGCCTGGGTTAATATGTCAGCCCAAGCCTCAGTTTCCTTAGCTCTGCTTCAGGACAGCTAGCTTATCTCAGCTGATGATTCTAAATCTAGCCAATGCAGGGACAGTAAGGGAAGATGCTCCCTCCCTCTCTATAGAGTTGGAATACATCCTGGTGCTCTTACTGAGTCTCAACATTGTAGGACAATGCTCATATAAAACATGCAAGGCAAAACTGTTAGCTCTTGAGACGATGTCCTGAACTTTATATCAGCAGGGAGCTGTATCTGCTGTATCAACATTAGAAGTCCGTGGTGTCTGGCCAGTACACTGAATGCATGCACTTCCTGTGAAATACACGTTAATGTACTCCTTCTGTGTTCCTCATTCTCTGTCTAGCTGGAAAATGAGTGAGATCATTTCGTTTTATTTTAATTTTTGCTTTCTTTCAGCTGATGTATTTTCTGCTGAGTGCCATGGCTCTGGTTGTCTGTGTCGTGGCAGTGGCTTTTGCGGCCCACCATTATCTACAGCTGACAAAATTTACTTGTGATACTGTTCTGGAGTCCTGCCAGTGCAAACTGGACACCGCAGACCCCCTCAGCAGGACCTTCGTCTACCAGGATGCCACTGACTGCAGCAGTGTCACCAGCATGCTCAGCCTCTACCTGATTCTGCAGATGGTGCTCAACCTGCTTGCAGCACTGGTGTGTCTGCTGGCGTGCTTCGTTATGTGGAAACACAGATACCAGGTCTTTTATGTGGGTGCTCGGTTCTACCCTTTAGCTACCGAGTGCCAGCAACAGAAAGTGTAGGGTCTGTGTTTCGGCAGGGCCTGTAGCCAGGGAATGGAAAATGTCAGCATTCTGCCAGCATAGATGCCACGCATGGATCAATGTTTTTAAGGCTTTTGACAAGAAAAAACATTCACATGTTTAATGAAATATATTCTTCAATCATTTTGAATTTTGAATCTCAACTCTTGCAAAAAGTCCCTAGTGAGACTATATAGAGGTCATCTAACATTCTGAAGATGCAACTGTAGTAATACTCACCAAAGAGCATCTTCAGTAGCCATAAACAACATGAGCTTAAAAAGTCATTGGGAACTCATCTGAAGGGCTACAGCTGTTTAGACACGGAGTCTATTTCCTTCATTGGTAGATACTCATTCTTGCCTTCAGAGAAGATATACCATTTTCTACCAGATGAAGATCTCATCCAAACTGCTTTATTATAATTATGCATTAAAAGATGTTTCAGAGTGACTGGTGATGGCAGTTACCCAACCCAGTTGTGAACAAACACCAACATCAGTGGGTTTGCTGATGGTAATGGGGTGGGCAATGCCTCAGACCCCACATAGTTTACAAATGAGCACTCAGCGCTTTACGAGAAAAAATCAATTTAAAGAACCTTGAGCGAGCTCCTAGGATGGAGGTCCTTAAATCACTAGCCACATTGAATGCCCTGCTGTAATTGCATGCTTCCAAACCCAGCATCAGGCCAGTTCTACCAATTACATTCTCTGTGCAACAGGCCAAATGCATTTTTGGTGTAACTCCTCTGAAGACAATCAGCCTTACACACCAGCTGTGGATTTGGGCCAACAGCCCTGAAAGATAACATCCCTGAAACAATCCATGTTTTTAAAATCGGATAGAGGGAAGGAAGCAAGAAGAAACTGCCAGTCTATCAAAGACATCAATTGCAAATAATGAGGGCAAGAGAATAACAATTTCTTTAAAAGCAGCATAGAATAACAATCTGTGTTCAGCGCTCTTTCACCCGGAATGCATGACTCTGAAAGTGCTTTATACATTATTAGCCTTATACCAGGACAAGCATGCTGGCTTGTCTCTCCACCTGCCCAGCGTGAGCTCTAGGATGACAGGAGCAGCTCTGGTCAGCAGCATTGGGCCCAGTATCAACGCAGGTCAATGCAGCTGGAGCTCACACTTTGTCATCATTTGGGATTTCCTGGTCCCTGCCAGAGCCAGGGTATCTCTGAAGTGGAGTTGAAAAACCATATGCCAGAAGAACTGCACCACTATCATTATCAGCAAGGAGGAAGCAAGTAGAATTTCTACAAGGGTTTAAAGAAGCAAAAACTTTCTGTTTTTGCTAAAAAAAAAAAAAAAAATAGCCACCAGTGTATCAAAAAGCTGCGCTGGCAAAAAGCTTGTTGTATTAGCAGCTCTAATCCTACCCAAAGAGTGCCTTCCATGCAGTGATCACGCAGTGAGCACTCATCACCCCAGGCTAGACCAGCATGCTGCCAGTGTCAGAGAACCACTGTGGGGATTGCTCTCCTGAGGTCCACCTAGAGGAAAGTGCTTATGTTTCTGCCACAGAAACTTCCAGCACAGACATAACATCAGTCATGGTGCTCTCTGCAAGCTGTGAAGTTGGGACCTTTTGAAAATGAAAGCTTCAAGACCAGCTTCCAAACAGCCATTTTTTTTGTACCAAAAACCAAGTGACACTAACAAGTGTGGCAGTAAAGGGACATTTGCAAGCTCTCCTGCTGGTTGTCCACGCATCGCCACCCATACTAAGTTCCAGATTGGACTCTCAAGCATACTCAGAGCTAGCACATAGTGGCCCAGTGAGGTGGGACCTGGTGTAGCAGTGGAGGAAGCAGCCCATCTTCTCTGACTTCAGTGGAGCATTCTGCAATCAGTACTGGTGGACCAGACCCCATATGGCACAGACACGTAGGTTTGGGGGCCTCCTCCTACCGTTGCCATCAGTCTCTGCATCCCAATGGCTGATGAAGCCAGAGGAAGGCTCTGCTGGCAGAGCCCCTTCCTAAATGGCCTGGGTACCTGCCTGGGATATCTTCTGGGGTAGCCCCAGTAAAGATTTTGAGATGCCAACTGGAGGACTGGTGGGGAGGGATACAAGTGACGGGGAAGGGAAGAGAGCCTGCTCTGCTTAGGAAGCCACTTTAATAACAACATTTTAATCACAGCGCACTCCCTGCTTCGAGCCACCACTGCCAAATTTGGTTCACTCTCTGGTGCGTCACAGTGTAACCTTTCACTCTAGAAGAAAACAATATTCATTGTATGTTCTATGGGTATTCTAATGCTTTACAAATAAATATGGAGCATTTTGATCTAGCAAAGAATAACTTCCGTATTTCCTCTTTATATAGCTCAAGAGCATAAAATGAAAACAGAGAAGAGAGACCAGGAGACAGACACAGTAGCATGTGGAAACATTTTTCTCCTGGATATAGTTTTACAATGCATTTTACTCTAATTAAGAATTTCAGGAAGCATTAATTATAGGATTAGCACCTAGCACAGCACATTCAGACAGCTCGCAGCCTTTCTCAGTGTTGGGGGAAAGGTGTACGGACTGCACCAGGAGGCACAGTGGGATTTGTGGGCATGGAGACAACAGGAGTGTTGAAGAAAATGACTTTTAAAAAATTATTATTCCTGGAAATGTTTTCTCTTGGTGAATTGCACAAGATGGGGCAGGAGTAGTCCACTCTGACACGCAGAAATTGTGAGGGGCCCTATGTAATTTGCTCTCAAAACCCAGGTGTGATTCTCATTTGCACCCTGGCCACTTTATGCTGTTTTTGCAGCGTAAAGGGGCCGTAAAGATGGCATCGATCATTTTTACACCTACTTTATGGCCATTTTACACGGCTAAAAGGGCCCTTTGTGTAAATGAGAACTCAAGCCCTACAGGACTTAATGGAGAGGAGTAGACAGCGTAAGACCCTCTGATAGGGTCTATTAATGGGGTATAACTATCCGTTGAATTTTATAGCTCAGCTTAGAGAGCATCAGTCTCGATTAAATTCAGTTCCGCAGAACTCTTCCAGAGGCTGTAAGCCCCGCTGACACGGCTCTGCCGCCCAGCACACGCACACCCACCGCTGCGGCACACATCGCTGCCGTGTGTGAAAGGAGAAGCGGCGGCCGCTGCCCTGCTCCAGCTCTGAGGCACTCGTTGCGGCGCTATGCAAATACCGGAGCGACAAGAACGGCAACGAAAAGGGAACCGAGACGCAGCACCGAGCTGACATGGCGCACTGGCAGCCCGAGTGGGTGCCACGGTGGCAGGACGGCTGCGCTCTTCCTCCTCCTCCTCCTCTCGCTGGCCCCGCACGAAGGGGAAGCGAGGCTCTCAGCCACCTCCCGCCGTGCCTTCACGTGGTCCCCATCTGCGCAGGGCCAGCCCTGCGTGGGCACTTCTTGGAGCCCTGCCTGAAAGCCAGCGCTGAGCTAGAGGCTGGAAACCGTCATCAACTCACAGGACAATATTTTTTTCTTCCCCCTTTTTTATTTATTTATTTATATATTTTTTTTTTGCTCGCACTACCAGCCAGTACAGTGCTTCCTCTGGGGCCTTTTGAAACAGAAAACACACTGCTAGCGTGTGAGAGGAGCCGCAGCTCACGTCCTCTATATTTAGAAAGCCAGGATGTCATACCTCCCCTTGAAATTTTCATAGTCCCCTGCACCCCACCCACCCACACACGTACTCATGCTTGCGTCTGGAAATGTTTGTCGATATTAGCGCGGGGTGTTGGCTTAGGGGGATTCAAGGGAGGTGCAGAGCAACAACAGCAGTGCTGCCCTAAGCGCAAGGCCTCCTTAAGGATGTGGGCCGTGGGCCTGGCCCGGCTCCCAGGGCACAGAGATGGGAGTTATGACACGGTCCAGTTCGAGGGTCTCAGCCTGTGGCACAGCTCCCGAAGTATCCCCAGGTTTTGGGGCTCATGGAAGCCCCCCAGAAGTGTTATGTCAGGTAGTGCTGAGCACACAGCTGGCTGCTTCTCCCCACCTCCATCTGGTGCAACTGCACGCACACATACGTTAGCTGCTGCGGCACCTGGAGCAAGGCCTCACAGGAGGTGAATTCTGGGGCTGCTTTGCCCACACAGCTACCCTAGTGGCAATTTATTTATCTATTTATTGCTTTTTGCTATCCTGCTGCCTCCTGCAATCTCTAATCTGTAGTGTTTATCTTCAGACTGGTTCTGCAACTGAGTATTATAAAGAATGATTGCATCCATAAAGGCCAAGGCACATTTTTATTCTTTTTTTTTTCTGCTCAATTTCCATGCCTTTGTATAAGGAAACAGTCAGAAGACTCATCTAAACTTCAGGCTTGGTGAGAGGAAATTTTTTCTCTTTTTCCCCAACAGCTGTGGGCAATGCATATTTCACTTGCTACCATATTCTCTCACCTTACACAAAGCCAGCTCTGCATTACAGGGTAGCTCCTGAGGTGTGCTCACAGCAGCTGACTGCAGGCACAGGAGGGAGCAAGATCCATCCCCAACTGCTCCTCTCTCCACAAACCAGCCCTGGCTAGTGGGGTAGCTGCTCACCAGGGCTTGGGTGCTTTTGCTGCCAGCTGCAGGGCCACACCTCGCACGCTTTGCAAACAAGCTGAGGCCAAGCCAGGAAGGCAGTCTGCAGCAGATGATTTGAGCTCACACACATCCTGCAGTCAGATGCACTGCAGCTGGCAAGCATTGGCTGACCTCGAGTGACTGGAGATGCCGAGTGACACTGGCTGAGGTGGCCTTGGCCTTAAGCATCTCTAGGGATGGGGCATCCACAGCTTCCCTGTGCCAGTGCCTCACCAGCCTTTGAGTGCAGAATTTCTTCCTCATACTTAATCTAAATCTCCCCTCTTTTAGTTTAAAACCATTCCCCCTTGTCCCTACATTCTGTGCTCTACTCTATGCTCTCTGATAGGAGTCCCTCTTTCCCTTTCCTGTAACTTTCCAATTTAAGTATTGGAAGGATACTACAAGGTACCTTCAGAGTCTCCTTTTCTCCAGGCTGATCAAGCCCTGCTCCCTCAACCTTTCTTCTATGAGAGGTGCTCCAGCCCTCTGTGCATCCTTGTGGCCTTCTCTGGTCCTGCTCCAACAGCTTCATGTCTTTCTTATGCTGGGGGCCCCAGGCCTGCATGCAGCACTGCAGCTGGGTCATCACACTATCAGAGTAAGTGGGACAGTCACCTTCCTCTCCTTGTTGGTCCCCCTCTCTTGATGCAGCTCAGGATACAGTTGGCTTTCTGGGCTGCAGGTGCACACTGCTGGCTCCTGTTGACTTTTTAACCTACCAGAACCCCAAGCCCTTCTCATCAGGAATGCTCTGAGTTCCTTCTCTGCCCAGCCTGTCTTCATGTTAGTGATTGCCTTTACCCAGGTGCACCTTACACTTGATCTTGTTGAACTTCAATTTGAATGAGGTAGGTTTTTAACCCCATTTCACTCTCTGCATCTGGGTAGGGAAAACTCTATTTTGAAACTGTCCACAGCTGACTGAATAGGGATTTCTTCTTAATTCAGCATAGCATTTCTCTTTCACCAAAACTACGATGAGATTATTAAGCCTTTACTTGATCCATCCTGCATCAAGCTAGTTAGGAACATCACTTTTGGGGCTGAAGCCACACACACTCAGAGGGGTACAGTTGCACCCTCATGTCTTTTTTGGGACTTTGCATTAAGCCTGCTAGGTGACTGTATTACAGGGATATGGCCCAGGCGATTGAGCAGTTGGTGATTGAGGGCCATCATGTGCTCCATCCCTGAAGCTATGCTCATTCATAGCACATCAGTCACCAGGGATTTGGCAGGGTTGTTTGGGGAACAACTGTGATGAAAATAATTCGGAGCAGATGTCTACACTTTCCCTTCCACCTTGTGAACCCAGGGTGAGGAGCAGCACATGCACATGGGGAACTGTGGGGAGCTGATGGAAAAGAGAAAGCTTCCCGTCTAGTTTCAATGTCTGAGCCTGCCAGATTGCGGAGGAACAACAAAGCAGCACAGGAAACAAAGTATTACTGGTGAAGAAGTCAGGAATAGAGGCAAGAGCTGGGTCCATCTCACTAGTAGGTGTCACACAAGCACCCCAGTGCAGCAGGGACACAGACAGCCAGACTTCTCACTTGATATTCTTCACTGTTGACACAGGAATTGAAATTTGTAATCTTGATTAGGAGGAATGGCAGCTTATGAGTTGTGCTCACATATCCCTGTGTATAGATTCAATATTTTCCTTGTGTACTGGAGGAGATGCTAGCAAAATGTTCCACTTGAATCTCTGTGTTTCCTTTGTGGATGAAAGTTTTGTTCCACGTCCTCCACTGGCTCTTTCACCCCATGTCATCAGTGGTTCTGGAAAAGGCACCCAGGACAAGTGCGAGCAACCCCCACTTTCTGCCCCACAACTTGAAAAATGGCCTGAGATTACATCTGAGCTTTCCTGAAAGTGTGCTGGAGTCACTGATGACACGATTGTTTACAACAAGTTGTCAAAAATTGCAGAAAGCTAGTGCTTGAAAATCAAACGGGCCTGCAGAGCTGATTGTCAAATGGCACTTCATTAACTAAAGCAGTATGTGCCACTTGGTTGTGTGAATGGGCAGGCTCCAGCCCCTGCAGGTCCTACCACCTAAATCCCTGGAGTTCCACCTGAATAAGGGAAGATCCAAGAGCAGCAGGCAGCCTCCAGAGGTGTCCCATGGGGTTCTCACTTTGTGGTTATGCCACTTTGTGTCAGATTCTGGCTTTGTGACATGCCGAGGCAGGCCAGAGGAGCAGACACACCAGGGAGTAGAAGCGCAAAAGGAAAAGCGAACAAATATATAATTTGGCTCAGGAAAATGTGGTTGTGTTGGAGACAACAATGCACATTTTACTGACTAACTTGATTTCCTTTCATAACAAGGTTATCCATCTAGTTGACCAAAGGAAGCTGATAGATGTACTCTTACTGAATTTCAACTAAGATTTTGATACTATTTCTCACAGCATCCTTCCAGACAAAACGTCCAGCATACATCTGAACAAAGCCATAATATGAAGGGGTTACATCAGGCTGGCAGCCAGTCACTAGTGGGGTTCTGCAAGGCTTTACTTTAGGGCCAGTTCTCTTTGATGTTTTCATAAATGGCTTAGATACAAGACCTGAACACATTAAGTAAATTTGCAGGTGATCCTGAATTAGGAGGATCTGTTGACTCTCTCAAGGGCAGAGAGCTCTTGCAGAGAGATCTTGACAAATTGGAAGGCTGGGAAATCACCAGCCACCTGAAGTTTAACAAGAGCGAATGCTGAATCCTGTATCAGGGGCAGGACAGCCTTGGATATACATACAGACTGAGGGATGAGAGGCTGGAGAACAGACCCGCAGAAAGAATTTTGGTTGGAGACAAGATGAATATGTGCCAGTATGTCCTGGCAGCCGAAAGGGCAAGCCTTGCCCTGGGGTGCATCAGACCCAGCACAGCCACTGGGCAAGGGAAGGGACTTTCCCGCTGTGTGGCCACACTGCAAGCAGGTTTGGGCACCACCATATAAAAACATTAGAGAGCATCCAAAGGAGGGCTGCAAAGATAGAGAAAGGTCTGGAGGGCAGAAAGTATGAAGAGTGAGGCCCCTTGGTGTGCTCAGCGCAGAGCAGATGAGCTGAGGGGAGGCCTCATGGTGGCTACAGCTCCTCACAGCGAGCAGAGGGGCAGCTCTGAGCTCTGCTGTGTGACAGCGACAGGGCCCGAGGGAATGGCATGGAGCTGTGCTAGCTTTTCCTAATCCCCGGGTTAGAAAAATATTCTGCATGAGAGAGTGACGGGGCCCTGGAACAGGCTGCCGAGCGATCATGGCCCCAGGCTGCTGGAGTCCAAAAGGCATCTGGACAGCACTCTCAGACATAGAGAATTCGAATTTTAGGTTGTTCTGTGCGGAGCCAGGAATTGGACTGAATGATCCTTGTGGATCCCTTTCACCTTGGGATATTCCATGAATCTGTGATTTTATGATTCCAATGGAGTTAGTGGGGGAGAGTTGACTATAATATGCCTTTTGTCTTGCTACCTTTTTGCTTGAGTGCGCCCAGGAGAACAACATGGAGGCCACAGTTATGGGCCAAGGTTCCCTGGGGACAGGTGCAAGCAATGCCTTTTACTTATATGTATTTTTTCTTACCAAAAGTAACATGTTCACTTGGAATTTAAAAAGGGTTTCAATGGCCTTGAACCAGTATTTAGGGAATTCATACTCACATGCTTCTAGCTGTGGGCTAAGTAGTATTTCCAGTGCTTAATACAAAGCATAAATAGACTTCCTGCATCACACTGGAGGCAACCCTAGTTGTTGGAGAAAGTGGGTTGATTAAGGGATGAAAACACAAGCAGTTGTTATCACAAATCTTTCCACGTGATGGTCTCAACTGAAGCATGTTGATTTTAGGCAATCTTAAATAACACAGCCTCCAGTATTGGCAGCAATGTAAATGAACCAACTCAAGAGAACAAGCCTGATTTGAAGTCGACTGAAATCAGTGCGTTGACTCCTTCAAGACTTCCCCATAGGAATCACTCTGAGTTTAGAGGATGTTGCAGTTCAGTGCATTGGTTTGGACTGGATATTAACCAGGACTTACAGTGATTACTTTGGGAAAAATATATTGACATTGCCACTGAGACAAGTGAAAACATGGGGGCTGCAGCTAATAGGCATGGCACCAAATGAAAATCAGCTGTCTCAAGGATAACTGAACAGTCAAGGGAAAATGCACCCATTTATAATGAGTTCCCTTTGCCTGGATGAATTTCATAGGGCAAGTTGTGATTTGAAGAGGAAGAGAAGGATGTCAGGAACATATTTCAGGCAATATGAGAAGAAAAAATACATGGCTTTTGTCCCATCAGTACACATGTGGTGCAAGCTGGGTCAGAGGAGTTTAAACCTGGTTTCCCCTTGCCTTTCTCCTGCCTTTTTGCTCCATTGCTCTATGCTAGCATTATCTGAGCTGCTCAGTCCTCAGCAAACACCCAAGTAGCCAAAATATGGGCAGGATTATTGCCATAACCAAAAGAGCCGATGAATGAAATAAGGCGCTTGTTTCCTGGAGCAGAGGGAGGGGAAGTGGAGGGTATTTAAACATTTCTCTGTGGTGTTTGAAACCCACCTTGACTAGAACCAGTCCCTCAGCTAGCACAAACCACCAGCATCCCTTTGACGTCAATTGGCAGCTGGCTGGCCTGCCCATCCCACAGCTGGCTGCTTCAGTGGGAACAAACAGCTTGGCCTGGGAGGGAGAGAGGTGACAGAAGGCACGCTACAGCCCTGCAGAGTTCCCCTCGGGGTGTATTCCTCTTAGCCATTGCCCACAACGTCCCTTCCAGATTTGGAAGGATGCATGCCACTCGCTATGAGCATTTCCCAGGCTCGTGGTGGTGGTGAAGCTGCTGAGTGATGGAGACCTCAGTGGAGATTGAGGGAGGTCTCTGTGCTGAGAGCCTTCACTGGGGATCATGGCTCCAATGGTATCCAGCCACTCTGGTGTCCACGATTTCCTATACTTCAGGGTATGCCTTGGATGCAGGTGGCAAGTTCTGCACCCATTTTGGCTTGACCAAGCCAAAGCTGTTGAGCAGGCAGCTTAGCAGGAAATGGATGGCTTAGCTTTTTTTCTTTTTGGACATACATCAACTGTCTGACTTACTGACAGCCCAGGCAGGGAAACTCTGCCCATGAGCATGCTGTGGTCTGAAAAAAAAGTCATCCTCTGCAGAGCCAAGGGTTGGGACTTGGGGTTTGTGCACCATTTTCTTGGCAGAAGGAAAACACTGCTTGTGTTGTGCCATCCATACATGGATCCCATGAGACAGTGGGAGGCTGTGGCTTGCAGCTGGTTGGTCTCACTGGAGCAGGTTTCGTGATCCCAGCCTCAGATCAAACATCCTGCAGACGATGGGGACAGTCATGGCACATGAATGTTGTGTTCTGCCACTGCTTCTAGGAGGAGCCATCCAGCTAGTTGAAATACTCTCACTAGCTGTTGCAACACATCTACACTTGTTATATCAGAGTAATTCAAAACCATATGCTAGGTTTCGTTTTTAACATTCATTTTCAGATAAACTAGGTGATACTCTTTGTTTATAGCGAGCTCCGAGAAGGGGTCAGCTGCACCAGGGATCATCACTGATCATCATGCACCGCTGCATTCCTGAACTACAATTTTGAGCAACAGAAATGCAAACAGCTCTTTTGCATTTCTCATCTGAAAAGTTTTCAAAGGCACTGAGTTTTAGAGAAGAGGGGGTTCCACACCCCCTGGAAAGCAGCACTACTTAATCTATCATGGGATGAACACCTCAAAATGAAGGCACCTATTGTTGCTGATCCATTTTGAAAATAAAAGCAAAACAGGCCGTTAATTTCTGGGACTCTTTATTACCTGAGATGAGGGCTGCTGGGTATGATACAGACACTCACTGAGCTGATAGCCTGAATTTTCACAATCAATATTTATTTCAGGAAAAGGGGATGTTGTGTAGGTTAGTGACTGCAATTAAAAACTGTAATGGACAAAATAGGTTGGAAGTGAACATCCCATCCTCTGGGATTTGCAGCTTGAATCTCTTCATGATAAAGAATGGAGGGACACAAATCCCAAGTACAATTTAACCATTTTCAGTTGAAATGACCATTAAAAAAAAAAAAAAGCAAAAAAAACCCCAACAACAATGCAGAGGGTCCAGATGGCTTCACACAGTGACAGAGGAAGTCCCAGTTTCGAGGCAGGACAAACTTAGTGACAGACTGAAGGCTGTGGGCTGAGCGGGTGGGCACCTGCCCCGCCAAACAGGGCATGGTGCCACCAAGACCATGGGGAGTACTCACATCAGTCAGGTGTTTCCATGAGCAGAATGTCTCAAGAGCGGCTACTTGCCAAAATAGACGCCACACAGTAAACCGAAAAAGAAAGCTGCCCATCTGGCTCAGTGGTAGGACGAACGCTCGCTATTGGAAACAGCCATAGAGTGTAGGAGGGCACAGCTGGCAGGTGCCTCAACCTGTGACGGATGATTGGCTGTCTGGGAGGCAGAACATGTTAATGTTCCTTATCTTCACAGAAGCGGTCGTCCCTGTGCAAGACCCCATTCCTGTCCTCCCTCAGATGCCCCCAGTGAGGACGCCTGCTGGGTCCTGATGGCCAGAGGGAATTACAAACCAAAACAAACTGCCCACATTGCACCAGTGCTGAAGTGCAGCTGGAAATAATGAATCAGCCCCTCCTGCCTTAAATCACGAGATGGTTGCCCGGGTCAGCAGGGTGGATTTCTGTGAGTATGGTGCCTGGGGGTGGCCCCTTCATCACCTCTGGAGGCTTTGGGCTCCTCTGCATGAGGATATGAGTGTATGTGCTGCAGATGCCCAGCCCTTATGCAATGTTGCACCCAGGGAGCTGAGTCCGAGCCAAATGAAGGCACCGCCAGGATGTTGTGCAAGTGTCATTTGCAGCAGTGCAGGGCACCACACGGGCAAATCTATCTCCTCCTGAGGAAAGTGTAGAAGCACAACACAAAACTGCATGCTCCCTGCATCTACAAGCACCAAACCATACCATCCTGTGCATCAGAAACCTAGGTGCAACAAGCAGCTCAAACCACTGGCAGGAGTCTAGAGGTGACCATGTCACCTGTCTGCAGGGATCAGGATGGCCCTAGTCTCCTTACCTTTCTCCTGAGCTTCTCCAAGTTGGAGACTCCATCACCTCTCTGGCAACCTGTGCCAGGGCTCTGTTACCTGCACAGCAGAGAAGTACTTCCTGGTGTTCAGAAGCAATATCCTGAGCTCCAGTTTGTGCCCATTGCCTCTTGCCCTGGCACCACTGGAAAGTCTGTCTCTATCATCTTTGCACCCTTCCTTCATGTGTTTAGACACACCGACAAGCGATGAGGAGATCTGTTGCTGGTGGCTATTTGCTCCTGTGATGACTGTTTGTTTCCATCCGTAGAACAAATGACCATGGAAGGCCAAAACTCGCTCGGAAAAAAACGGTTTCCAAGGCACTTGGTGAGAGAGGAGAGAGAAGAAAGGGGGGAATTTGCTCCCTCTCTTATCCTTCCCTATCATATGGAAGGCACCATGTGATAGAGGGATTCCCTCAGTTGAGCGCCCAGACCCAACAGCTGTCTGCTGGGATCCAGGCCCAGAGCAGGCTTTCTCAGCATGAGACCAGTTTCTATCATCTGGGTCATTCAGGAACCAGAAGAGCAATGGTGTGTGCCAGTAGCAGGAAACAGCCCCCTGGCTTCCTTCCCATGCTCTGCTACTGACTTGCTGTATGGCCCTGGGTCCTGCTTCCAGCTGTCTTGCAGCTAGAGCTGCAAGCAGGGATTCAGGTTTCCTGCTTGCAAGCAAGAGCATGAATCATGTGGTGTAAACCCACTGGAGTCAGAGCGACATTTCTGATTTACGCCAGTATAAATTACTGCTTCTTCTCAAAAAAAGTGTTGTTATGCTGGATGGTGTTCCAACAGATCTGCAAAGAAGGGAGTGGGAGCAGTTCCTCATCAGTGGAATTATTGATTTATCCACTGCCAGTTTCCATGTAGCCTCTTTACTTGCGCTAGGCAAAGGAAATCAGAAGTACTTTGTGGCCACTTTGGAGCTGGGATCAAATGGAGTACCAGCAAGGTACTGTGGGGCAATGCAGGGAGTTAGCAGGAGGCAAAAAGGTTTGGCAAAAAAAGCCTTCTGCCGGTATTAATATTTGAAACATGGGATGATAAGATCTCTGCTGTGGATAGTGGCTCTAGAGCACCTGGTGATGTACGATAGACAAGCTGTCTGCTTCTATCTAAGGAACAGACCCCATCAGGGGACCCATGGTACCTGATGTGAGCTGTGGGGAGGATGGCTCAGGGAGAGGTCACAGCCCCACGGGGGTGACCCTGATGTCAGAGCTGTCGGGAAGATGTCGATTGCCTCTGCTTGCGAGAACACTTTTATTTGTGGGTAAAAATCAGTATCTAGTCTCCAGCCACCATCAATCTGCCATCTTGTTGTTGGTTAATTCACTTAAAGCTCTCTGAAAAATATATATATATAACTAAAAAGTCTTTTTGTTGTTAGTCACCTTCCAGTGATGTATAAATGCTCTGACAGATAATTATCAGTGCTATTGATTCTAACTAGGACAGAGAATGAACAGGTGAGTGCAAAATAGAAAGTTATTTACAAAGATGGAATTGAAACAAAATCCATCCTGCAGGACCGAGAGTTTAAGTAAAAAAAAAAAAAAAAAAAAATTAAAAAAAAGGCCTTAGCTGTTGTTTCTTTGCAAAGTTCTTTGCTGACTTTGCATGCTTGATGAGCTTTGGTAACAGAAGGCCTCCTTTCTGAGCATGGCCAGCACTGCATCCTTATGAAGTGCTGGGGCACAGACGTTGTTGAAGCCAGCCCTGTTGCCCATTGCCCAGGCAAAGCAGTTCCTCTTAGAGCTGAGGCCATCTCTTCTTCTGAAGCTTCAGGTTGAGTTATTTTCATGCTGGTTTAATTTCCCATCTTTTTTGTTAGCTGCACATTCCCAGCAGGCAACTTTTCCTCCTCCCACCATTCCTAGACAGAAAGGATGACTACCCCATGCCTTTTCCATCACAGTGTGTTACAGGAGAAGCCTTGTGCAGTCCTGGAGCATGGCACACAGGGAATGCAACCTGGGGCAGGCAGCAAGCTGAGTAGTAGCAGGAGAGCTACTGGAGTTACTCTTGTAAAGCAGAGGCCTGCTGGGCAGTAGAGCCATGGTTCTTAATAACAATGTCTCTTGGGCTTCTCTTGGCTGAAATAAATATCTCGCATGGCAAGTTGAAGATATGAATGAAAAGCCACCAGAGAAAGAGACCCTCAGCCCAAGGCAGAGAGGCATAAGGTCCAGCAGCCTGAGCTGGTGCTTCTTCCACAGTCCACAGTGAGACTTCAATAGCAGGTTGTATTTTAAAAAGAGAAGCCAAGCTGTTACTTTCACCAGTGTGGTTGGTACTCCTTGCAGTACTGGGACATGGTGACGTGCTACCACTGCTTGTGAGTCTCCTCTGAGCAGTGACTTGTCAGCCCCAGGTATAGACTGGCCTCTTGCAGGCCTGGGAGCTGCGTGCTCCACCACCACTCTCATGAAAGCCCCTCTGTAGCTGTAGCACTGGGCTTGCTCCCACCAGTAGCTCTGCATACTTGCTGAGCCTCAACTGCCAGTCTTACAGCTTCCACCCCACACATCTTATAGGGTAGGAGACCTCTTGGTGTATGCTTTGGGGTCCAGCAGGTCAAGGATGTGTACACGGAGCCTCATCTCCACGTGGTCCTGGACTACCCGCCCAATGGAGGCTGTGGCACCTCTGGGGCTGTCAGCCTTTCAGGAGCCTTGAAAAGAAAGCAGGAAGGCTCACAAGCAGATGTGGTTCCTGTGCTGCTTCTGCCAATGCTCTGCTCTCCAGACATCAGCTGTGGGGAAATGTTTAAAGCGCACTGCAGCATCGTATTCCCGGAGTTTGTACGTAAACACTTTCTAAAAGCATGAGTGGGAGTGTGTAGCTCTTTCAGAGCAGACCGGATGGTTCTCTCACTTGACATCTCCTCTACTTGAAACAACATCACTTTGTTGAATTTTGTGGCTTTTTATGTGGAACAACATTAGCTCATCCAAGTCTGTGGTTTATTTGAAAATGAAATTCCGGTAAGCTTTTGTACCATCTGGCTATGTCCAATTGAATCAGGTTTAGCAAGAAGCCAGTGCGCACGTGTGCACAAACACATATACACCAGAAACATCATCATTACCACAGTCAGTAATCACAGGAAGTTTGACATTGTCGGGCAAGGGGGAAGGAAAATCAGTGCCTGAATCGTGCGTGCTTTCTGTGGGGCTTGGCTTCTTCCAGCAGAGGGCATTTTGCAAGCCTTCCCCCTGCTCCTCTTCTACCCCTTTCTAACTGTGGCAAGGTGTTTGGCATGAGCTTCCAAGTGGATCCAGATGTAAATCAAACACAGCTGGGTGAGCTGCCAGGCAGTGCGTCACACCAAATTTACAACTGCTATCAAGTTATCAC
This sequence comes from Lagopus muta, assembly GCF_023343835.1. NCBI lineage: Eukaryota > Metazoa > Chordata > Aves > Galliformes > Phasianidae > Lagopus > Lagopus muta. The sequence goes on from NC_064433.1 coordinate 66,932,400, forward strand.
ACTGATTTCAAAGGAGCTACCCTGATTTATGCCGACCAACAAGCTGACTGGGACTGAAGAGTACGGGAGAGGTGAGGGACCAAGGTACTGGTGCTGCTTGCTCCTTGCAATAGCTGAGGTGTTTCATTATATGGGAACAGTCCTGGATTCTTGCTTCTGTCAGCCAGGCAAGAAAGGGGAAACAGCAAATTCTTGACATCTTGGCCAGTGCCATAGCACTCTCTGTCTTCTCATCCTCCTACAGTTGGGCACATGTGAGAGAAACTGTGGCCACCACCCAGGTAAATAGGAGGCCATCAGGAATTTATCTGTCCTCTGAACCCATGCAAGAGTTCTGCCCAGATGTCTTTCCCAGGGATTCCATAACTTACATGCTCACAGACTGCTACTGATTGCGCAGGATGGTGAGGGCAAAGAAAAGCCAGTGGCAGGAAAAATGAGGTGGTCTTCAGGACATGTAGGACAACTTCCTATGAAAGCCAAATGCCAAATCTGTAGGAGCCTCTAGGCAGGCTTCCACTGACTACAGCAGGCATAGGGCCCCCTCACATTCACCTCTGTAAATTAGGGGATGGAGGGTAAGGGGGGGGAGAAATGACTAAATAGAAACACAGAATCATAGAATTGTTTGAGTTGAAAGGATCCCTTAAAGGCCATCTAGTCCAACTCCCCTGCAATGAACAGGTACCCCTATAGCAAGATCAGATTGTACAGAGCCCCATCCAGCCTGACCTTGAATGTCTCCAAGGGCAGGGATCCACCACCTCTCCAGGCAACCTGTTCCACTGCCTTACCACTCTTACTGTAAAAAACTTGTTCCTTATATACCTTATTAAATACATGTCTTGGTTTAAAAAACCTTGAAATAGACATCTGTTTTTAGCAACAAACAATAGAAATCCAGTGGGTGAGCTCTGGCAGTGAGCTGGCACCACTGAAACACTCCTGAGCCATGCACGTTGAGGACACTGCTCCCTCCAAGGGACCGTCCCCAGCAGCAGCTTCAGTTTGGGATTGAGGTCCATAATTACGTAAGCAAGCTTTTGATGAAAATCAGGTTTGACATCTCCACTCAGGATGCAGTGTTGTTTTTCAACCTTGCATCACATGCACGGAAAACTTGTGCAGGTATACCTGGAGGTGTTTTTGCCTGTGCTGGACAGAGAGACCAGGCCACTGACACCATCCTGTCCCCTGTGCAACCTACAGCTGCTCGTGAGTAGGAATTTGGTTTACTTGCGAAGGTGTCTTAGGCTCCTGGTGGGACAAATAAAACAAAACCAGTGGCAGCAGCAAGGGTTTTTAATGGAAGAAATGTTTCTGAAAGGTGGCCTCACTGTAGCGTTGCAGCAGCTGGTCTGTGGACAGAAAGCTGTGAGACACTCCAGCTCTAATTCTTTTTTCACAAGGTCGCTTTTTTAAAAAATAAATACATATATAGATTTGCCTCCAGCATATGCTGTACTAGCATAGCAGCTCTTCAAGCAATGTGTTTTCCAGTGTATGTGTGAGTGACAGCACTGAAGAGCAGCAGCTGTTACATAAGGGAGCCCGATGCTTCCTTGGCAGTTGCAAAGGCCTCACTGGCCTCCTCTGCCACACTGGCCATAGGAGGCTGTCACCTCTGGGGCAGAGGCTGCTGCATCAGAGCATCACTGGGAACTCAGTTGCACTGCTGTCCTATGACAAAGCCAGGAGGTAAAATGAATAACCAGCTCAAAATAGGAATTTGTGCTGTATAATGGTTATTTTGCTTGCAAGGTCTATAAGAATTAAGAGCAGCCATGGCTTTGTAATGATCTAGTTGAGTTTTAATGAGTAGCTTAATTGTTTTATTTAGCAGGGGGATGCCCAATGAATTATTATGAAGCCAGATTTGGTACTTGGTTTCCTTTAATTTTAAGATGTAAAAATCTGATTTGTACTGCCTCTAAATTTGCTGTATCTCAGCATGGAAATGCTCCTGAATAATTTAGGCTTTCTTTAAGGAGGCCAGCAATGTACCCTGAAAAGATTAATATTCAACAGACGTCCATCATCTAAGTAAACACATTTTTTTTCTAAAAGTGTATTCAGTTTTCATAAATTCCACTAATGGATCAGAAACCTTCCTGGCTGATGTTCACAAGGTTTGTCTCTTTGCCTTTGTTTGTTTATTCATCAAGATGACTTCACCTGCATAAGGCTTAGACAAGTTTGACCCCTTGAAAGGAAATGAGTGGACGTTCTTTGAACAGGACTGAAAGAAAATAAGAAAGTACTCGGAGCCACCTGGAGAATAGCCATCACAGGGCGCAGTCTGCTCAGTGTCAGCTTGGCATGTGAACAGGACAGGGGTGGGATCACACCACAGGACATCGGCAGCTTGATTCCTGTGTTCCTGTGCTCTGGTTGGCTCATGGTCCATGGCCACTGCCAGGCCACGCATTTCACATACTGGGCTCTTCTCTATAAGTTGTGATGGGACAGTCGGACACTAGGAATCCTGTATTTCCATTTCGACAATGAAATATGCTGAAATGTATGATAGAGCCAAAGTCTGCTGAGCTTTAGGCTCAGGCACCAGCAAGAGAAAACAGATACACCTACATCTGATAAATCTATAACAAAACTAATGCGGAGTCATAAAAACACATGGTTTACCTGCAACAAAGCTGATACTAGACTAGATTATAAAACAAGCATCAGCTTTGAAGTTGTTGACTCTACCCATAAACAAAACTGTCTGGTTGGAAGCAACCAGAGCAAACTGTAAGTAAGCAAAACCCAGCCTGAGCTATGAATGTTGGAGGAAATCCTAGTTTCCCCAGTCTGAGGCAGTTTGGACCCTCTGGGCGGGTGACAACTGTCACAGTGTTTTGAGCTCAGAACTCAACTTTCTGTAGGTCTGGGTGCATTTGGGTATCTGCTTGTGGATCACACAACTTTGGAGCTTGTAGCAGGCCTGGCAAAGGATGAATTTTGGACAATGAAGTCGTGGACACAGATACAAAGACACAGTGGGAAAGAATTCTGCTCTCAAAAACTTTTTCTAAAAGTAAATGCCCAATACTTAGACTATTACAAAAAACTGCAGAGGCTGGAAGGAACGAGTGACTTATTAGAAAATGGCCTAGACTCACAAGGAATCACCGGGTAAGTGGTTCTGGTATAAATGATGATGCTCAGCACTTCTTGGAGAAGAAGCCAAGTCTTCTTAATTTTGGGCAGACCCCAGAGTGTCTTCAGTCTTGGTGTCCAGCAATTGGGTTTCCTAGGACAGTACTCGAGGATGCAGCACTTGTTTTGAGTACCAGAATTATTTCCATAGCAGCAGTAGCTAACACTCTACCTCGTCTTCCCCTTAGAAATTCCCCTCTTGGGGAGTGTGACAGAGGTTGAGCTGCATGGACATTAGGAAGGGCCTGAAATAAGGGGTAGTGGGCAATGGCCAGTCCCTGGATCAGAGGGATCCGCAAAGCCCCAAACAGTATGCAGTACTGGGAGAATGCTTTCGTTCATTGGGATATAAAGCTGGCTGCAAGAAAAAAGAATTTGGATCAAACTGTTTTTGAGAGTTTCATTTTCTATTCCCTGGCTAATGAGCATGAACATCGATGTTTCCACAGCTGTGGGCAGGCAGAAAGGTGCAGTACACTGCTGCTGAAACACACATTTCCATATTCTCTGTCACAACTGGAAATAGTGCCTTCGTGTTGTTTCCAAATAACCAACATTAGAGGGTAATTTGAGTGCCTTATTATCACTGAAGGAAAGAGCCTATATAAATAGCCACACTTCACAGAAGTGCTCCAGCAGAGACACATCGCTCCCAATGGCACATGGCCTCTGGGATGCAAAGGCACCTTGCTCCCACCACACTGGTGCCAGCTCCTATGGGGCTCTGCTCCCGCTCCAGCTCCAGGATGCACAAGTCCAGTGGGGGCCCAGCTCCCCTCAGGCCCTCAGTGTGGCAGAATTGGGAAAGAACTGCAGGTTTCTGCAGGGAGATGGTGGCCAAGACCACACCTTGGTGTGCCATTGTGCCCCTCAGCTGTGGGACACAACAACTGCAGGTGTTTTTCAGCCTGTGTCCCTCCACTGGGCAGACCCATACAATACAAACCTGCAAAAAGTACCTGAGCATTTATAGGTCCTGAGCTATGCTGTTCTTTGTGGCTGTGGGTATGAGGGGTGAGGAATTCTCCATAAACAGAGTTTTAACAAAAGAAGAGCATTTTGGAAACCAAGACTTGGTATTTCATTGAAATGATGTGTCTTGCAGGAAGGATATAAACACGGCCATAAAAAGAGATGCTAGTGTCTAGTCCTTTCATTTAAAATTGCAGTTGGTAAGACTATTTATTGCAGTAAATAGCCAAGGAAGCATCTTCAATCAAGTGACGGCACATTCCCATACTGTAATTAAATTTGAAGCTCAATTACTATTCTATAAGTCAACAGTGCAGACAAGATTATTACAGGAAAATCCCCAGAGATTTCAAGGCTGAGAGGTAGAAGAGTGCTCACGTTGAGCCTTTATTGCCATGCCATAAATCTGAACATAGAAGGGCCAGGTCCTGTACTCATGGTTGCAACCTATGGGGTACTCTCACACCGAGGTCAACTGGGCATTAAGTTACCACAGGTCCTTCAAGCTGTCCCCATTTTGGTGGAAAGTGACTGCTTCAAGGTGAGAGCTTTTCACCCTCTGTCCCTTACTTCCCACACCCTGAGCAAGGCAGCCATGAAGAGCCTGATGCAGGTAATTTTATAACCCCCTTGGTGGCAGTAGACAGACTTGACGCCAAACAAGCTGGTACTGCAGGAATAATGACTGCTCACACACAAAAAAACTACTCTTCTTTGGTATAATGCCAGCTCTTCAGTCATATGGACACAATTCAGATCCTATAGATGTGAGTTTACACTCTGAAGTTCTTTTTCCCTTTAAGTGGTGGCTGCTGCAGCATGGTGGTACTGGGCATCACCTCCAGGCATGAGGGCTGAGCCCAGGCCCCATTGTCTGCCCGCACTTATGTGTATATATAATTGTATTCTTTATTATGGACTTGGCACTGGTGAGGCTGCACGTCAAGTTCTATGTTCAGAATTGGGCCCCTCACTACAAGAAAGACATCAAGGCCCTGGAGTATATCCAGAGAAGGGAAATGGAACTGGTGAAGGGTCTCAAGCACAAATCTTATGGGGAGCGGCTGAGGGAGCCGGGATTGTTGAGTCTGGAGAAAGCTGAGGGGAGACCTTATTTCTCCCTACAACTCTCTGCAAGGAGGTCGTGGCTACGTGGGAATTGGCTTCTTCTCCCACATAACTCGTGATAAGACTAGAGGGGAAGGCCTCAAGCTGTACCAGAGGAGGTTCAGGTTGGATATTTGGAAAGATTTCTTCTCAGGAGTGATCAATGCTGCCCAGGGAGCTGGTGGAGTCACCATGCCTGAAGGTGTTCAAGAGATGTGTGTGGCACTGAGAGACACAGTCAGTGGGCATGGTGGAGATGAGACAGTGGTTGGACTGGATGATCTTAGAATCCTGATAATTCTATGATTCTATGATTTCTGCTGTCTGCCTGAAAAGAGGATTCTTTGGATCCTAGCGAAATCAAAGGGTTTTCTTAAAAAAAGAATATATGTGTATCCTTATTCAGACAGCTTGATGTTCAGTGCCCTGTTTCATAAGTTTGAAATATAAGAGATTATTATTTAGAGGGAGTCGTGCAGTGGTATGTCTCCATGCTGTGAAGGAGCTGAGGAGCCAGAGCAGCCTGGCTGGACAGTCTGCAGCCCTCCACGCTCACTGCTCTCACTGCAGGCGAAGGCGAATCAGCTCCTCTCTGAAAACTAAAAAAGGCATCTTCAAAAAAGTAAATTCCTTCGGTTTGCAGATGGTCACCTGCCCTGATGGTCCTTCTTCCCTGTGCCAGGGGCAAGCCCTGTGCTGCAGCTGGGCTGCAGTGTGCGATGCGCAGCCTGCTTGTCATGGGGCCTGGGCCATGGCCCCCAGCCTCTTTGAAGGGCAGGGACAGGCTGCAGGGGTTTGCATGAGCTTCAGATGGGGACATGCTTGCTTCCCTCCAGCCTCTGTCTGGCTTTTGAATAGCTTGTATAATAAGTTATAAATGACAATTAAAACATAAAACGAAGAGGGAACCAGATGGCTCCAGGCAACATTTAAAAATACCAAGACTATTTCTAAACACAGATCACCAGATCCACAACAGCCCTGGGCAGACTTATCTGACAGCCTGGCTGAAAGGACATGTGTGGTCTCAGTCCCTTCTCAGAAGATGCTGTTAAAATGCCATTTGCTGGCAGATGCAGGAGTAACTTGGGCTGCCCCAGGACACAGCTGGTGGCTCTTCTCTTGAAGGCGGCTGCCAAGGGTGGTTTGCTGAGAAGTGGTGAGGGCAGGTTTGACAGATGGCCCTGTGGCACCACGAGGAAGATGAACTGCTGTGCTAGATGCTGGGCCATGTGGTGTCCTGACTTCCCAGCCATCTTTTGCTAGGGATGTGGCTGCTTCACCACGGGTGTTATGGCCACGAACTCCTACCACCAGCAGGGAAAGCACTTTGTTCCCTTCCCTGCCATCTTCGCTGACGTAACTTCTGTCTCCAAAACATTTGGCCAGACTGGAAAAATTGCAGGAAACACATACAAGACCCAGTCACATGACAGAAGGAAAAGCACAGCTGAGGACCTCAGGCTGAGGGAAGGCCACAGGACTGTGTTCCCCTCTCCTGGATAGCAGGGAACAAGCAGGGAAAAGGGGAACATCTTCACTTAACCAAAGCCAGCAGCTGAACCCATGTTAGATCTCAGCGAGCACCAGCCAAGCTCCGTTCTGCTTCCTGCTTCCTGCTCACAGGAAGGCATCCCAGCAGGTTAGCTGCCTTTCCAGCGCTGTGCCCCATCTCTTGGGGAAAAAACTCTGTGGCATGGCATGCAGGTAGATGCACACAGTGACCACTTTCTGATTATTAGTTACATTTTTTTCCACATTAAAAAAAAAAAAAAAAAAAAAAAAAAAAGCTTGATTATCATATGCTTTTCTTTTTTTTTTTCTGCTCTTGTACATGCCTCCACCTCTTTCCAGCTGAGCCCGGAAGCAGAAGTATCACGTTACGATGCGAGAAGCGAGCTTTGTGGTATTTCCATCCCATCCAGAGCCAGGAAACACAGACAATTTTGCAAGACAGCTTGTACTCAGTAAATTTCCAGCTCAGTTTATATTTCTGTATTTATTTGGATTTGTGCTAACCATGTAAAAGAGCACTCATCCCAAGTGAGGTGCTGTGGGCAAACTTCTGAAAAAACAGACTTTGTAGACCAAGGGCCCTGCGCAACAGCCCTTTCATTGGACTGGAAGGTGCTGGACACATCCTGTCATTTGGAAAGACAACTGAGATTTACAAGAGGCCCATCACCTTCTGATAACTTCAGCTTTTGACGATAACTCTGTAGCAGCCTCCTCATAATGCCCACCAGTCCAACCACCATTCCTGACAACATTTTCCTGTACCCTTGGGACCTTCCCTTGAGCTCTCATTCCTTTTCTTCCCTGCATGATGTTATACCTGAAGCACAGCACAGTACAGCTCTCCCAGCATCTCTCCACCCCCCTGCAGAGCAGCTGGGGACCCAGGCAGATGTTTGTGTTGGCATAGGAAGGGCAGGATGGCTCCAGGGACCGTGCTCTCCTCTCCTGACTCCTTCTCCTTTAACAGCAAAGTCCTGCCACAGGCACAAAAATCTGCATCTCCCACGGGACGGCAGTGCTCACAGCACCAGCTGCACTGCTTGTTTAGGTCTGCAGCCAGCCCGCCCTTGTTTCTGCGTGCCAGTGTTCCCAAATACCCTCAAACAGCGTTGTGTGTGTGCAAACCACACACGATCACACACAACGCATACACCCTCCCTTTTAAAACAGAGAGATGAAGGCTTGGAAGGGCTTTTGGAGGCACCATGAATTCTGCTGTCTTTATCAAATTAGGGTGAACGCTTCAAAGCCAGAAAAGCCACTGACATAGCTCCCTGGTGGGCTGCAAATGGGCCAGAGCCACCCTCATAAGCTAGCAGAAGCTGACCTGAAAAAATACAAGCTCTCAGCCATCTGCCAGCATCCAAGACTGACCAAGGACTGAAAATGTTTTTGAGCTTTGTTGCAAAATTGCCCTGTGCTGGGCTGAAAACGTGGCTCCCACACATCCCACGCTATAACACTGGTGCAGCAGGGAAGGGAGGGCAGCAAATGCACCCTTACAGCAGTAGGGAGAGGGCAAATGTTTCTTACAGAGGATTGCAAAATGCAAGTTGCCATGTCACAGTTGAAGGCCACTGCACTGAGTTATGATGAGGTGACATAGAGTCCATGGTTCACATGGCAGCTTGGTGTCACGCAGAACACAGCCCATGCAGCACACTGCAAACTCTGGGGGCCAGAAGGGAGGATTTTATAAAGGGATTTGGAGCCTTCATGCTGTAGCTAACCCCAAAACCACTACTCCCACCTGAATGAATTCACAGGCTTATGAATGGGAGTGGTGGTGGCAGCAGGCCTGTCGTGACAATGTCCTCATCCCTCACTACCACAAGCCACAGCTGGACTGAGGCTGAGCTGGATTTGGGCAATGGATCTGATCTGGCTCCCAGTGGTGGCACACATTTTGTCCATCGATGAGGTTAAAAGTTGGAGCAAAACGCAATCATCTCTTTGGATCACCCACAGTTGGTGAAGTGATGGGTGAGCTGGCCACAGCTTGTGCAATAATTTGCCACAATAAGTTCTGTTAAAAAAATAGCACTTGTACCAAATTAAATAACGTGCTAGTTGACAATCTGCAACATTTAAATGGAGTCATTAAAGTAGTAAGGACAGACACTGCCAGCTCAGCTGCGCTCCCACAGGCTGAGGTTCGTGGCATGGCTTCCAGCCCTGCTAGCATGGGCAGGATGTACCCAGGTCTCGCCCTCAGCACAGTAGCACAAGGGCACGGTGCAGACATGATGAGATAAAGGTGGGAGACGAGGGGTAAGACACTGTGCAAAAAATAAAATAAAATAAAATAAAAATAGAGGTAACAAACTGCTGTCTGTTTGCAGCAACAGAAATGCTTTAAAATAGCCAGGTTCTAAAGGCTATTTGTCTTGTGCCTCGCGACTTCCTGCTTCACACTAAAAAGTAGAGCATATAAATAGAGCAGGCAAGTGTGAACTGATGATAGCAATACACGTTGCATTTTAAATTCCTGGAGATCGGATTCCTTTTTTGGCACTTCAGGCCTGTTTGGGACAATTTTTGTGCAAACAGGGACAGTTCAGTCCGAGCGTCTCCAAACAGGAGCCATGCTGCCGACTGGACCGGTGGGCATCCTGGGACAGCAGCAAGGTTAGCAGACTGAAATCTCAGTTTTCTCAGCTTAAAAATAAACTTGGCAGCCATCCCCAGAAAACAAGCAGGCTCATTCCAAAGCAAACATCCTTGCCTGCAGATGCTTTTGTCACAACAGCAGTGACTGTGGAAGCTAATGAGCCTGATTCGCTCTCGGGGCACACCGGTGTGCACCCACTGAGCTGCATGCTGCTGCTGAGGGAGCCGCCTGCTCCCTGCAATGCCTTCTGAACCTGAAAGGTGCCGAAAAACAGAAGCCTCAGCCATCAGTTCTGAGATTTGTGTGTGAAATGGCTGCCACTTCGGCAGAGGTGCTTAATTCTAGGTTGGGGGCTTTTCATTTGGGATGTCTGTAATCTTAGGTTGAAAGCAGTCTGTATGAAAGTGCATTTTCTCTCAGGACATCCTTTTTGCAGAGTGATCTGAGAAGCCTTGCAGTAAACAAGCTCCTTCAATTTAACATTACAGTCATAGCATAGAATGCTAAAGAAAGTTGCTTCCATTCAAAAACTTAGCAGGTTGGGATAATGAGTGCACAGAAATGCTCTGTTTAATGGGATTTCCCTCATTAGCAGCCTTTTTTTTTTTTTTTTTTCACTAAGACTCGTTCCCTTACTAATAAATATTGACTGTAATAAACATCACTGGAAAAATAATGCTTCTGTGTTGTATATATTCTTCTGTGCCAGGTTTGTAGGGCACTTCCTCTTTTTGCAGGACCACGGGTTTCCTCAGCCCAAGGTGCCAGGGTTCAGAGGCAATGGCCTTTGGCTGTTTGCCTTCCTTGCTCCTTCCATCTAGAAGAGCAGGGAAACCCCCCAGTCTCTCTCTCAACATCCTACTGGAAGTAGTTACACTGAAAACATGAGAAAAACTCCCACCAAACCACCAAAGTATCACACTCGCACAAGACCTGCCCTAGCAGAAGTCACATAGAGCCTTTAAGCCTTTAACCTTGCACTGCCCTTCATTACTTGAGGTCTGGATTTCTAAAATCAGTGGTTGGAATTGGCAGGACAGTGAGTAACAACACTGATAGGCTCCTTAGCACCATCAGAACCCTGTCCTGAAGGGACGATGGCTGCTGGGACAGCCTACACAAGGTGCACAGGAGGTGCCTGTCATGGTGCTGTCGGATGATGGCCCCTTGGGATTGCCCTCATCAGGGGCACGAGGACATGGCCTTACCCTGGCCCTGCTGGGGCTCAAAACCTCACTGTGCTACCTGCTCAAGCCAGGCCTGAGTGGGCAGACAGAGCTTCCCTGTGAGCCAAGACCATGTGCAGCAGGGTACTCTGAGGTGTTTAGCATGTCAGTGGCACTTGCATCCATCACTGTGACTGCCACCAAGCTGCCTCCTAGGGACTGAGCAAAAAGCACTCAGCAAATCACACACCTATCTGCCACAAGGCCTTTGGCAGTCCATCCCCTTCACCTGAATGGAATAAGCTATGCCTGAAGTAAAATAAATCCTCACTTGCATTGCTGGACTGGGACTCACCATCCAAGACTGAACTGCTGTCACTCAATTTGTCACTCAGAAAAAACTGATGCATACAGAGGACACATTTATTGCCACAACTTGGTCTCCTGTGCAGGCCCTGGGTTTCCTAGAAGTCCTTGATTCATAGGATCATAGTTATAGAATCACAGAATGAGTTTGGTTGGAAGGGACCTTAAAGCCCACTCAGTTCCAACCCCCTGCTACAGGCAGGGTGGCCACCCACCAGATCAGGCTGCCCAGGGCCTCATCCGACCTCCAAATTCAGCAACAACTCTTTCTCCACATCTTTGCACCAAGAAGAAGTGAGGCAAACATATGTAAAATGACACACGTTTTATTAAAAGTTACATTCAGCATCAATGGACACGTTTACTTAAGATTTTAACTGTCAAGGAGCTTACAATTATAAATCCCTCTAAGGCATTAAAAGCTCTTAGATGTTTTAACTTCTTTGCGATCATTTCATATAAATAGGATATGCAAGTGATGATGCTTGCCTAAGAGGATACCCCTGCTGCACTAAACAAAGATATACATATAAATATATGTATAAAACAATGAATTTTTCCCTTGTTACAAACTCTCTGATGGGGGGCATTTCATAATCCTTAAGGCTTGAGCTCTGACCCTGGAATTGGTATTCATGAAGAAGCCTCCTGCTTAGGTACAGGTTGCTCACATGGATGAGAGCTGCAGGACAGGCATAAGCTTTGGCAGAATCAGCAAGAACATCAAAATGCTCAGTGAAATATATTTACCATCTGTGCAAGCACCATCACTTGCATCACTTAGAGAGGTCTCTCTCTGAAGCTACAAAGAGAGGACAGGCACTGTGGCAAAGGCTAATTGGCATCTATTAGTTTCTAGTTTTTGAAGGGTTTGCTCCTCCTCAGGCTCTGGAACTGGGGGATGTTGGTCACAGTGTAGGGCAGAGCATTGCTCATAGGCCACCGCAGGCATGAGCTCAGGGCACAGGCGTGTTGAGTTGCAGCTCAAACAGCATAAACCTCCTGCGATGCACAGTGGTTCAGCTGCTTTTTTGAGCATAAAAAGCAAAAGTGTCAACCGCGTCAACCGCCAAACCCCAGTATGTAGCAAATAATTCATCTTTGTTCCAATCAACCATGCTCTATACCTACAACATCGGCACATGTGTGTGGGGATGAAGAAGATGACTCTTGAAACAGGCTGTGGCAAACAGATGAACTGCACAAACTAATTTGAATCAATACGGCTGCCGGGTCTGATTCTCCACAACCTCACCACTGAGTTGACGTTTGTGCACAACTCCTTTGGCTTGGTGCTTTACAATAGACCCAGTCAGAGAGGCCGGCCTGGCCTTACTTTACACGGGAGTTGGTTACTGCACAGCATGTGGCTGATGCAAGCTCCCAGAATAAAGTCACTGTAAGCCGCTCACTGCTGGACTTGCTACATGGAGCACATCCCCACAGACAGACAGACAGACAGCCTCACTGAGGGGTTTCAGCAGCACAGCCCAGCTGCAGCAGAAGCAAGGCCTCAGTCACACGAAGGCACACTCCATGATTTACTCCTAAAAGATCACAGCTGTCCACTGAAGACAACTGCACTTCTGTATTCTGTGAGCTGTGAGCTCTCCTCTTGCACAGATGGTTGGGAAGCACCAAGGTGACAGAGGAGCTGTCAAGGATTTAAGTTTCTCACTCTCCACTTTTTCTGCCCCGGTCCTGGTTGTGGTAACCACCACCTCATCTCAGAACATGTGGGCACAGTGCTGGCTGGGTCATGGGCTCTGTGACCCAACAGAAGCCAGAGTGAAATGTGCTGGCAGTAGAAGGATCAGACCCTAGAGTACATTATTTTTATCCCATTCACCTCACGGACACAAAAAAAGAGAAGGGTTCCAAGAACAGGCTTGGATTTTGGATGAAGGGAGGGAAATGCTCCTCCCTTCCTTTTATTCTGGGTCTGCTGGTTTGAATTGTGTCTTAATAACAAGACAGTATTTTTTCAGGGAGATATTAACAGTATTTCCACCCTTGATTAAAACGCCTTCTGTAACAAAATGGAAATATTACAGGGGGAAATTACTGCAAAAAATATTTTAGTTTATAAAGTGACTCCACTTTAATGGAGACATTTTCCAATGCAACCAAGGACAGCTAGGGATCCAAAAGCCTCTGAAGATGAAGGTGAACTGGGACCACAGCTCCCATTTGTGCTCTGAAAATCTTCATCTAAAAGCCTGCTGGGCTCTGTGGATACTCAGTAACTTCTCTTCTAAAACCACCTCAGGAAATTGAGAATACATTGCTGCTGCCCTTCCTAGAGCCTAGCTCTGGAAGAGAGCTCCTCCAGCATCACTGCTGTGCCCCATCCAATCCTGTGCTCCTCTGGCAGTACTGCTGTGCCCCACCACTTGTGCTTGTCCTGCAAGCCCCTTCAGCAAGGAAGGGCTGACAGAGGAAGGTTAAGCCCATGCTCCTTTGCTCGGAAGAACACTGGCAGAATACGGCGCTGATTTACAAAGGTCATCTCTCGCTGATGGTGTGCTTGCGAAAGGTAATGACACCACTGCAGCTCCATGTAGAAAGGCATTTTTAAGCTTCAAAAAATAAAAATAAAAAATACACACATGCACACTTCAAACTACAGATCTCATGTTTTTCCTGAATCCTCCATTGGAATTTGAATTTTAAGCACAGTTTAACTCCTCGGTATGTGAAGTCTCATGGCCACATTAATCGAGAACATGTGAATCCAGGAGAAAGAAATCACTTCCAGTTACGTTGTCAGTGTTATGTGCATAGCATTCCCATAGCTGTAGATCCATTGTGCTCCATGTTATAAATAAGAAATTGCATGGTGACAGCTAAAATTCAAAAGCGTTAATGTTTCTCTTTGCAACTTTTTTTTTCTTTTTTCTTCCTTTTTTGTTCCAGTCTTTTGAGGCTTCTCCCCTTTCCCTCCTCGTAGAAGTTACCTGAAGCAACAATATTGCTTACCCAACTGACATACTTACCGTAATTAAAAAATAGTAGGCACCAAGCAAAAATGACTAATGTTGCTATCTGACAAGTAAGACAAGGAGCGGCTTCTATTGATTCTGAACCAGGCTGTATTGCATTTGTGCTAATACACATTTCTCCTGCCTTGATTTTGTTGGTGCTTTAAGGAGAAAGCTGAAGGCAGCACAAAGGACGCAGCCGAGCACTGCCCTGATTCCCTCGCAGGCAGCAGCTGCTGCTAAAGCCACTGAATTGCAGAGCACAAATGCAGTGAGTTGGGCCCCCTGAATGAATACAAACGGACTGCCTTGTATCACTTGCGTTCTAGGTCCCTTTCAATCATGAAAAACAGCTACAAATTGTTCCCAGAGCTAAACCACTTAACATCTTGGCACTTGGTTGTTTTTAACTTCGTAACAATAGGCACTGTTCACTCCTCTCAATCTCAGTTTTTTATTCGGTAATAAAGCAGGAATACTGATGAAAGGCCAGTCACGGCTTCTCCCCATGGTATCAGGGTGGTGGCATGTGATGATTCACATGGGGTGTGTTTGATCCAAGAAAGCCCAGCCTCTGCTTATTCTTCCTTTGTTCTGTCATCTAAGGTGGAAAGGCAGAGAGAGACGAGATTTATTTTTTGCTTTTTACTATTATTTAGCAGTCACAGAACAAGATACATATAAGCAAAACAACAGGGAGTGGAATTCTATTCTTCAGCATTAAAAATTACAAGTAAGAGATGCCTTTGAAGTGGGAAATCTGTCTCCCACAAACTATGGGCATTTGATTCTCGTTTGTGCATGATTCTTCTCCAGTGGCAGGTTTTACAGCGCATCCTTTGCACTGCTATCGTGTTGTGCAGCCCCGCAGAGGGTCAGCATCTGCACCTGGTGCTGCACAATGACAGAATTAAAGGGTGGTCCCAGCCCCAAAGAACTTAAATTCGAGCCAGGAGAGGGCAAGGTCAGTCAGGGGGAGATGAAAAACCATCTGGGGCAGTGTAGATAATTGCAGTAAGCAATGGGAGCAGCACATCCAGCCTAAACCTCTGTCAAGTTTTTCACAGGAAGAAAGAGTTTTAAGGAAGGATGTGGAGGGGGATGATAGGATAATGGCTGATAGCACTGGAAGGGCATTCCATACAGAAACGAGAACGCTGTCTTTTAAGACTGTAATGAACAAACAGAAGGTGATGGGCATCTTAGGTTACAAGGGAGCTGAGCTGGTCTTGGGGTCCTGAAGTGAGCAGGAGGTGAGGCAGAAGCAGGGCTGGGAGAGAGGCGGTACCAGGTGCCCATAGCCAAGGGAGAGGAGCTGAGAGGCACAAGGTGACACAGGCAGAGCAACAGGCTGGGGCAATTGTTTTCAGCACAGTGCTGCTGGTATTCTCAGTGAGGGAAACTCCTGTGTGTCAGATCGAGAAAGCTTTTCTGCTGACTCCCATCAGTAGGCAGCTGTGTCTGATGCTGCCTCGGCCCTGCTGTGCCTGCCTGTGCAAAGACCACCTCTGTCCTCACACACCCACAGGGGGATTTCATAACTCACTCCCCTTACCCCTTCTCTGCCTCTGCTAACAAGATACAATTTCATTGCAAACCCCTATCACTGCATCTACTCAGAAAGCTTACTGGAAGAAAGATGAAACCTTTATCAGACAAAAGTCTCTTTTGTTACAGTGTCCTGACCGTGACCCGAGGGGAGCGAGTGTGCCCCCTGCACATGTTCAGGTTGCAGCCAGGGTAGTGCACCCACCTGCTCCTTCAGCTCAGCCAGCTGGCTGGAGAGCTGCTTCACAAGGCTCATGGTTGACTCCAGCCTCTCCTGCAGGTTCCTGATTTCGTTTTGCTCACTGTCGCCTTCATTGCTGACCAGAGACATGGCTCTCATCCGAGGGAACCAGTCCAAATTCTTCTCCTATACAGGTATCAGAAAAACAGCAATGTTAGTAGGGGGTTTCTGTAATGCTACTATTTGAGACCAGAGAATGTAGACTCAGGAACTTCTCAGTAGATGACACACTGTGAGCTTTACAGTCATTGCATGGAGCAGACATTTTACACAGGCCTTTCTCTGTCCATGCAGAAAGCATCAAGTGAAAAATCCTGGTTTCCCACAGCTGCTCCTGTCCCATCTGCAGCCCTGGTATGAAGAGACACACAAAGGAGGCCTCTCTGGGACCTCGCCATGCTCCTAGGCTTTGCTTTGAAGCACTCACAGGGACACACTCCCTGCTGTCCCCTCAGCTGTCAGGCCCCTGCCTGTTTCACTGTCCCGGAAGGAGTACCAGCAAATCAACAGGTAGACAAGGCAAGCCACAGCCCTTGCCAGGCTGGCCTGCAGCATGCCTGCTGCAGTAGTAATGATCTCGGGGCCAGTTCAGCTGCCCACAGTGGAAGATTTGGGATCCCAGGAATGGCTTGGGCTTCAGCATGCTTTCAGACTGCGTATCTCAGCGTAACCCCACGGCGAAGGGCTGACTGGCGAAGGACTGGGCACTGCGAGGATATTCATGTTCTCAGGCTATGAATCTGGCTGCAGATAGCTGATACAAATTGGGAATGTGGTGCGGCAGCATGAGGCTCAATCTCCTCCCTTACCCAGGGGCACAGATATTTGTGTGTAACCTATAACAGGCCGGAGGGTGCGAGACTGGGAGGAGTGCCAACCATGTGGCAAGCAATGCGATTTGCCCTAATGAGACAAAGGAAGTAGGTCCTGCATCCAGCGATGCATGACATCAACACACCTCTGCCTTCCACCCTGGGGGAGTTGGAGGATGTGGTTAATCATACATACGGTGTTTTGCAACAGGCCTCCACAGACATGTGCCCTTGATAACTTTAAAACAGAAACAGCGTGAGCTGGAGCGTGTTTCTTCCAGTCCCCTGCATGACTGAGTGCACTTCCAGTAAGTTTTCAGATGACACCGAGTTTGGAGGAAGTGTTGATATGCTTGAGGGTAGCAAGCCCCTACAGAGGGATCTGGATAAGCTGGACTGATGGGCTGAGGCCAACTGCATGAGCTTCAAAAAGACCAAGTGCAAGGTCCTACACTTCAGTCACAACAACCTCATGCATCCCTGCAGGCTTGGGGCAGAGTGGCTGGAAAGCTGCACAGAGGAAAAGGATCTGAGGGTGTTAGTTGACCACTGGCTGACCAAGAGTCAGCAGTGTGCCCAAGTGGACAAAAAGGCCAATGGCATCCTGGCTTATATCAGAAACAGTGCAGTTTGCAGGATTAGGGAAGTGATTTTCCCTCTGTACTTGGCACTGGTGAAGCTGCATCTTGATTTCCACATTCGATTTTGGGCTGCTCCCTACAAGACATAGAGGACCTGAAGCATGTCCAGAGAAGAGCAATGAAGCTGGTGAGGGGTCTGGAGCACAAATCTTATGGGGAGTGGCTGAGAGAGCTGGGATTGTTGAGTCTGGAGGCTCAGGGGAGACCTTTCACTCTGTACACTCTCTGAAGGGAGGCTGCGGTAAAGTGGGGGTTGGTCTCTTCTCCCAGGTGACTCATGATAGGATGAGAGATAATGGCCTCAAGTTATGTCAGGAGAGGTTTGGGAGCTGGGATTGTCGAGTCTGGAGGAGGCTGGGGGAGACCTTATTGCTCCCTATAACTCTCTGAAAGGAGACAGTGCAACATGGGGATCAGCCTCTTCTCCTGCATAACTTGTGATAGCACTAGAGGGGAACGCCTGAAGCTGCACCAGGGAAGGTTCAGGTTGGATATTTGGAAAAATTTCTTCTCAGAAAGGATGGTCAAGGATTGGAACAGGCTGCCCAAGGAGATGGTGGAGTCACCATCCCTCGAGGCGTTCAAGAAATGTGGCACGAGATGTGGCACGGAGAGATGTGGTTTAGTTTAGTGGGTGTGGTGGTGGTGGGTTGATGACCGGACTTCATGATCCTAAAGGTCTTTTCCAACCTTAATGCTTCTATGATTCTATGATGGATGGCTCTGAACAAACATCACCATTTCCCTCCAGCTCCCGAAAACAGGAGTACTTTCTGGAATTCCATCTACAAGACAACAGCTGTGCTACTTATGTTGTCTGGACTTAGTACCTGGTACAGTCTCAGTTGCATCACCCATACTGCTGTCTCAGAGTTTGCTTTCCAGCTTCTTTGTTTGCAGACAAAAATACAGAAGTCAGAGCTGGTTCTGCATTATTTGTAGCTGAGCATCCAGTGGCAGCCTTATGTGAGCAGATCCACATGGGCTGGCTTGTGTCTATGAGTTTATGAGCCCGTGAATACAATTTTATTGTGCTTCCAGAGGGAGATGACTACTTTCAGTTATGTCATGCTCTACCCTGACCATCAGGCCCTCTGACAGGAACATGTTTTGAAACCACCAAGCTAACTCAGAAAGCTGCCATGAGACTGGAAGCACATATGGTGTTTATATTTTTCCATTACTTGGGTTAGCCCTATCCCCTACTACCCTGTACAAGACTAAATGCAAAGCCACAAGAGTGCTGGGTTGTTTCCTTCTTTTTAACTCAACACTTCTAATGAGTTTCTGTCCTACTGTGCAACCTCGGGTGCTGTCACTGCAATGACAGGATGCCCAGGGAAGGAGCCGGTGTGCCCTTTGCTGTGTTCTGCAGCCCACAGCTCGGTCAGCCGTGCGCACTGGCGGAATGAAGCCTTTCCTCTCTGCCCACTTCTTTGAGCCTCGTGATCTCATTATGACAATTTACTGTGGTTACGCATGATGCCATTTTCAATGGGTCATAACTCATTCAAATCAAAACCTGTTTTCACCAGCTCTGCTGGTGGAGATCACGTGCCCCCTCCCTGCTGGATATCCCCACAGACACATGCAGCTGTAGGCTCCAATTTCAGCTGCAACCAGGTACGCTTACAAAACCTGCATTCATTTTCCACAAGCACGCTCTGCTATTTATTTTAAATTTATTTTGGCTAGGATCTAGCAGAGCATTTATCACGTGCCTAGTGCTAAGCACAGGTGTAGTCATCTATACTAAGCTTAGTTTGTGCACAGCACTTCTCTGGCTCAATGCTTTTTTTTTTTTCTCTTTTTGCTTGCAAAATGTTTGTCATTATAGTCACAGAAAGTGAATTCAAAGGAGCTACAGTGAACAGAGCTGCAGTTGTATCCCAATATTTCCTGGAAAGCTCTGCTGTCTGCACCCATCACAGCTTCTCTTGCTTGACACACCTGGATGTACCCGCCTCAAGGACACGTTGCCACAGGAGCCAACTGAGGGCTGGGAGCACCTCTTGGAAAGGCTCACTGCAATTCTGAAGCTTCCAACGCCAGGCTGCAGAGGGAAAGCAATCTGAGACTCCATCACTGCGGTTCTCATGTTTGCTGAGCACTGCTGCCAGGACTGTGAAATGCACTTTGCTAGTTTTGTTTTCCATCTGCCACTCCCTCCCTTCTCCAGGACGTGAGGCAGAGACTGCCAGCTGCCTGGGAAGGGCTTTGCAGGTTGACCCTCCACTGCACTGAGGCATCCGGAGCAACACAACACGCACCCATGTGGCTGCCAGGCAGTCCAGTGCAGTGCAGTCGGCCTGCCCCAAGGCTCCCACCGTCAGCTGCTGCCCCCTCCTCTGAACAAGGTTAAACCTTCTGGTGAGAGAGGTGACCAGAAGTAGGTGAGGAGAGGGAAAAGGCACACAGCACCTCACTGCTGTCATGCAACGCACAGCTATTTGGCTGGGACACCTCTGCACCATGTGCCAGCCCATCTTGGCCACCACAACCCCAGAGTCACAGAGCTCTGTCACTCTCACATCCACATGTACCCAGCTCTGCTTCCCAGCACTGCTGTGATAATCACTCCCAAGGAAGAAACCTGGCTGTGGTTACATAACAGACCCAGAGAATCCAGGCATTATTTTGTCAGAAGGTTGTAGAGGATCAAGCAAGGGCTTAAGCCAAGTTCTAAGAGAAGTTGATGGGATTGCTTGGGTAGAAGATCTCATCAGAAGAAGCAACTAACTTTTATAACCAGGTCAAACAGCTGACTGCAAGGCTCTCATTTGGTAGTGCCAAGTGCTATGATGGGTACTGGCAGGACTTTGCTTCTTGATCTTGACAGCACACACATAAAGAAACCCAGTCCAACTGTGTGATTATGTCACACAAAATGCCAGCCAACCTGTCTTTAAGTTAAAAATATTTATCTGGCCTTCATCAATAGTCCCACTGTAACATACGTGCTATTTATATTCCCTTGTTGAATGGCATGCATTTGCCAGTCAATACCATCTTTTTTCTCCCCAAGTATTATGAACTGCAAAACTCTAATAATATTAAAGGGCAGCATGAAAATGAGCTCCGCTGCACAGCCCTGTTTGCTGAGTCTGTACCTCAAGCAATTTGCAATTGCCTCTGGGGACGAAACCTTTCGATCACAAACCTGTGAGGTTCCACAAGACAAATCAGAAAAGGTTCTTCTGCAGAATGTTTTAGTGAACTGGAAGTGTTCACGGGGGGACAGGCACTCTGTGACTGCTCAGCTGCAGGAAAGCTATTTTTACTTCAAGGTAATTGCTTGCCAATTAACTTGAGGTAGTTAACATGTTTGTACAACACCAAACATTTGTTCTGGGACTTAAAAAGTTTATGGGCTCAGCCCAAGGTTCACCTTGACCAGCTCACACACGTTAAAGCTGCAATGTGCCTCGGCCACGCTGCAGGTGCTGCTTCCCTGGCTGCTGTGGGGATGGGACTTGGGAGTGTGTCATCTGCCATGCCTTAGCCATTTTTCTTAGAAACCCAGCTGCATTCCCAGGGTTTAGGCAGACATTTTGAGCCAACAACCTACATGAATGAAGCGGGCTGTTGGTAGGAAGCAAGGCAAACCTCTGCCAGCAGCTGTCACAGCCTATAAGCAGCAACCAGGTTAGCGCAAGGTGACATAGCTCAAGCAACAAACGAACACGCAGAGGTTGAGCTATGTGGATGCAGCACTCTAAAACAAAGCAGACACCAAACGAATGGCTAAAACGTACAGAAGCCTTTCTGAACAGCTGGGGCTGAGTGTGGTGTGTTGTTACTGTTACTTCATTCTTGCATCAGACAGCAGCTATCCTCAGCCCAACCGCAGCAGCCCACCTACGGATCACAGGACCTACTCGCTGCAGCCTCTCTCCTCCTGCATGATGTGCGCCTCGCAGAATTCATATTTAAGCATACGTCTGTGTCTAGGGCAGAGAGTCAGCCAGACAGGAAGGCTGCAGGGACAGAAGGGAGCCGCAGCCTCCTCTCTGCCAGCTCAGCTGGACGGAAAAAAATAAAAGGGCAGGTGGGGCTAGCCAAAAGGCTGAGGGCCAAAGAGACTGCACACGAGCAGAGCAGACATTTCATGCAGTGATCCAGCATGCTCACTCCCGCCTGCCTCCCTGGCAGCAAATCCCACTGGCAGGACCCCAGCAGCAGCGAGGCCCGGGAGGGCACGCGCTTCCCTGTGAGGTCCCTTGAATGTGCACAGTGCCAGGTGCCGATGGCAGGGCACACGCTGAGCAGTCGCAGGGCTTAGGGGATTTGCTCCTTGCATTTGCTGAGAAACCTCAGAGCTTTCTGCTCAGAGAGGAATGCTCAGAACGAGAGTCCGCGTTTGCCTCTAAGCGACTTTCTCCCTTCTTCATGCAGGCTGTCCAGGGCAGGGCAGAGCTGAGGGCTGAGTACTCCCTTCAGTCAATCCTTCCCATTTTTCTCTGATAGCTCTGTCTGAGCTTGGAGGGAGGAAAGAGTGAAAAAAATTGTTTGGAGTTTCTGTACTTTGTAAAAAGTCTTTCCTGAGCCGTCCCTGTCCTGTTGGCATGGCCAACTGGCTTCAATTGAACTCTCATGCTGAGCTGAATCCATGTCTTCAGAGTAATTGGCAGGGGATGCTCCTTCAGGAGGTGCCGGTTTCACAGGCAGCAGAGAGATGGATCAGCTGCAACCAGCGGGAGAGGCTGGGCTGAGCCTTTTAAAAAACAGATTACTAGATAACAATGAGAGAAAATAGGTCAAAGAGTAGGACAAGGGGGATGAGGTAGAAGAGCAAAGGCAGCCTAATGCAGACTTTTTGCCAGTGCCATCCCCACAGGCTCAGTCAGAGGCCACGCTGCTGCCAGCTATACAGAGCTTTCATTTCCTTAGCAGGCACTGCCCAGTGTGGCGACGCTCAGCCCTTTCTACCCCGTGACCCATTGTTGCAACATGAAAACAAGCAGTTTGGGGACTTCCCTCCCACCTACTCAAAAAGGAGAGGAGCTATGACTGCTTGGTGACCTCCCAGCTGCCCCCGCCTTCCCCAGCCCACCACTCCCATGTCCGGCACAAGCCACTCACTCCTTGGTGACTCAGTGCTGGCGTGTGCTGGATAGGAACTGTGATGGCAGCCTGGAAAAGCCTCCTACAGCCTTAGAGAGACGAGAAGTGCGTATGGGGGTGGTAAGGCCCAATTTGGGGACATCCAAGGCAGCCACTGCTCGTCACTCAGTAGCCTCCATGTCCAGTGAGTGCCACCACTCAGCCCCTCCGACTCCGTTGTGCCCTAAGACTTGTGTTTCCATGTGAATACTAATAAACTGCAGATGTTATTGCTCATGTCCTTTCAGGTACAAGAACCAGCAGGGCCATTCACTCCTCTTTCCTGAGCCAGCACCTTGAAAAAATACTCTAGCTCCAGGTACAGAGAGGTCTATTTACTAAAAAATGATTCTGCGTGTCTGAGGTGTAAATAAGTCCATCCATTTCTTTCCTAGATTAGCTGCCCATGTAAGCAGAGAGCGATCGGTCCAAGCTACCTTCTGAAAGCTGTTTTTTCTCTGCCTGGGGATGCAGTCTGGTCATAAAAGTCTGCATCGACGTAGCTCCTATAGCCACCTTAAAAAAGGGATTTTGAAGATTTAAACTATCTTGTGCTTTAGATGACATGGGGCAATAACCACTTTGTGATTTAATCACAGACAATAATAATTTGGTTCAGTGCATGATTCAGCTAATCCACAATTTGATAAACGTTCATCCCAAACTACAAATCCAAATAGCTTTCTGCAAATCCTGTTTGACACTTTAATGTTAAGACTGTATTTGATAAGCAATCTGTGCTGTACAAGAATATAGGGCGGGAAATTAGGAATTGTTATGCAGCCATATGCAACCGCAACAGTAATTCAAGGAAAATAAAAATAAACCTTGGCAATTACGGATAAATCTTTATGCAACAAGAAAATTAATATATCTGACTGGGCCTATACTTGATTGATATATTCTACAACTTCCACAGTGCATTGGAAAATACAGAAATCTGTTTCCCACTAAAAGAAGGTTGAAAATGTAACACAGCCTCACAGTCTGCTTTAGCAGCACCATTGGTGCATTTAGTTTCATTTTAATTTGACTAAATGTTTTTGAGGGCTGCAACAGAATCTATCACCTTAATTCTGCATAACCGTGAGCTCTGATATATAGGCCAGTCACTCATGAATATCTTGCAGCGCTTCATTATTGGTGTTCCAGTTTGTGAAATCCCCCAAAAAGCTGTGGGGAGGAATGATAATCAATCTCAAACCTCTAGTGCTGTGTGTGGCGGTTTTGGCACTTAGCTTGAGAGTCTAAAGGAGGACCTTGCTTTTCCAGGGAAGAGCCGCCCAGAGTTCCTGCTCAGAGAACACACAGGTCTGCCATTTAGCTCCAAGAGATGAAAACAATCACAAAAATATGTTTTCACAGTTCAGCCCATAAGTTTGACTGGGATCTAGCACCACTTCTGTGGGCAAGCCCATAGGTAAGTGCTAAGCACAAGAAGCAGCAGTGTGCTCTTAGTGTGAAAAAGGCAAAGCGCACCCCAGGCTGCATTAGCCAGAGTGCAGCCAGCACACAGAGGGAAGCAATTCTTGTCCTCCCTCTGGCACGCGTAAGGCTGTATCTGGAGCACCATGTCTGACAGACACTGACAAACTGGAGCAAGTGAAAGGCCTTTGGTTTAGGTAGGTGCTGGATCACCATGCAAATGGACACGGCTCTGAGCGATCTGTTTCATCTGGGCTCTTCATCTGGGCTTGCTCTGAGCAGGGGTTGAACTGGGGGGGTCTCTGGGGGTGGCTCCCAGCTTGACTTATTCTGCAGTCTCATGCTGTGATACGCACAGTGACTATTTTCCTGCCTTAAGGGAGGAGGGCCTCAGCTTCTACCTCAGCCCAGCACCGCTCTCTGAAGCTTCGCTGCCTTCCCATGCTTTCCTTTGCCCGTGGCAATTGTCCATTTCTCAGCTGTTGCTTTCTGATGCTGCCTCAGTCATTCTCTGCCACCTTATCTCTATTGTAACTCTGAGAATTGATATTCTCCTCTGCAAATCCTCAGGAATCCCAGCACTACCGTCACAAGCTAAGATTTTGTACTTTATGCTTGTGCCCTTAAAATAGATATAATTATAGATTTGTGCAAAATATGAATTTACTTTTGCACATTCCTATGTTTTCATGTTGTTAGTGGTTACGGGACAAGCTTTAGGAAGAACACTTCAGATTATTCATTTAAAATAATTAAGTTATTTCTGATATAATCCCTGGATCTTGTGCATAAAGAAACAACATCTGGTACAGAGATTAGAAAATAAATGTTCTTGGCTTTTTTTTTCCTTTTGTTAAACAGATGTTGTTGATACAAAACACAGAGCTGTAAATCATAGCTTGCATGTGGACACAGACTGTCACTACTGAGCAGAAATTTACTGTGGCTAGATAGAGATTTGAAACAGCAATGAATCACTGGCTTGCTAACTTTATTCACGTGGATATGGTTTCAATATTCTGACATTAAGTGCACATGTCCTTAAAAAAAGAACCTTTTAATGGCAGCATGAGAGGCTCTGTTTTAGTTCCAGCTGTCTCTGCAGAAGAACAGCGTAAAGCAATGGCCGTATGGCCATCCTCACACAGAGGCACCTGGCTGCTCTCCATCTCCTCCACAGCTCACTGCGATGCTGCAGTCGAGCTGCAGAGGCACCCTGCTGCTGGGTGGCACCTTGCCTGCGCACTGCATGGGGCACCCAGTGACAGGAGAGGGCCTGAGCTGCCCACAAACTCCACCGCTGCTGCCAACGTGCCTCCAGCCCCAGCTTCACTCTCCCTCTCATTCCCTAACTGCTCCCAGCATCGTTTCAGCAAATTCACTGCTTGTTTGTTGTGCTGGTTCACGTGTAGCTGAATGGCTGCGTCTTCCAACGATAGTTTTGTTGACTGCACTTACAGCGAACAGAATTCAGGTGCTTATGCAGCCCCAGGTCATTCCTACCCACGCACCATCAGCCAGCCTGAAGTCTATTTCACTGAAGTCTCCATTCTTCTGATCCTCTTTTAGTATTGATTTCCTTTTGCAAGGCATGTTGGAGGGAGCACCCCGGGCACTAACTCCAGACACTAAATCCACACACAAGCCCATGCCCCTAATACCACTGCAGGGTAAACATACCCTACAGTACCACATAACTGAGAGGGACAGGCCGGTCTGCTTCTTAGATACATACCTGCTGTTCAGCTGATGAGGACAGCATACACTTTGACCTGTTTCTGGCAATGGAAGAGCTGGTTTGATACAGTGAATCAGGGTCTAACCCCCTTGTTAATCTCCCAGCCATGACCTTTTACCTCATATCTTTTGTAGCATGGGATTCAGGAGTGTGCTTGTTGAAATGTATGCATTTTTTGACATTTAGATTTAGTTCTCTGGCCCTATCACCTTGCTTTTTGCAAGTACTGTCCATTTTCTAGCTTTAGCTTCAATTTGGCGTAACAGAATCTTTGGGAAATACAAAGACTCAGCTGGAGACTCATTTTTCAGAGGCTCAGGACTTGACCTTGTTCTCAGCTTCACACAGGCTTAGCTTCACCGATCGTGGTGCAATTGTTCTGGTTTAGGATACTCCCTGAATCCTGATCTGAACGGTCTGCTTTGGGTCCATTCTGGCTCTGATGTATTCTGCACATGGTGCAGTATGAAAGGACAACTTACAATACATTTTCTTTTAAAATTAATTAGAATTATTACCTGTCCCTAATGGGCTATAGGGAACAACTGTCCTTTTAAACAAGGATGTGACCGCTCATATACCTTGCGTTTGTATAAATGCACACAGTCGAGCATCAGTCAGAGAAGAAAGAGCTCCAGGTTTCTCTTTGAAGTGTCTCCTGACAAAACACCACGGGGCCACAGCTGCCTTTCAGCCATATGGGCCTGAGCATCACCAACAAGCTCTCCAAGCTGTCTGCAGACCACTCGCTGTGTTCGACTGCTTCCACATTCCTCTGCTCTCTGAGCCCATCTCCTCACCTAAGCACGCATCAAGAGGCCACTGAGAGGCTCTGGCCATGGCTGCACCCTACCTGGCCCCACAAACCCCATTGGGAAGCACAGAGCACTTTTGTTCCCAGAGCCACTGGGGAAGAGGTGGAAAACAGTACAACTGGGCCCGCAAAGTGGGATGTCTGCTCACTCAGGTTGATGGCTACTGCACACTGTTTTCAGAGGCTGCAGGCACAGATCGATAAAGGAAAAAATGTCTTGCGACAATGTGAACCTCTAGCTGCCTGCACTACATTTTCATTTAGCTCTCTTGTTCGCATTGCTAGGAAAATATTGAAACAGATCCTCTGTGCAGATCTGCTTTTTCCTGTTTTTTTTCTTTTTTTCCTTTTTCTTTTTCTTTTTTTTCAGCCCAGCATTTAAATATGGTTTGTTCTGTTCAATTAAAATGCAGTTTCTGTTGAGAACAAGCAGATGATCAGTTTCACAACCCCAGAGTTACAATTTTCCTTCAGCAGCACCCGGCAAAATGAAAAACAGAGACAAAACATTTTAATCACATGTGTATAAAATACACAGTGTTCATTAAACATGATTTAAGCTCGCCTGTTTGTTTTGGAGACTCTTTAAGGCTACTACTACCCCAAACCCAAAGAACTGTAATGTGATTCCTGATCTATTGAATTTTGTAGGATGGCTGTAGTGGGTTCCATTATATATAAATTGGATGCAGGCAATTTACAATCTCCGATACACACTTTTATCTCAAAATGCCCTGTGAGACAATTGTGTAAAGTACTTTATCAGGGATTGTTGTTGGTAATATTGCAAGATTTCATGATGTAAAAAATACATCAATGTCATTTAAATTGAACAAAATGGTTCCTGGTTTGCTTTTTTTTTTTTCTTCTGTATAGCACTTTTAACCATCTTCTCAATAAATTTGTTCAATAAATACTGTATGAAACAAACATTTTGCACATTGTCCCACAGATACAATTTGCCAACCTGATTGATTTCTTTCTCTATAACTAATCTGATTCCGTTAGGCTATATATCTTCTCTTTTATTAAAGATGATGCAATCTTTGCTTTTTATCATACACACAATCCCAGAACTAAAAAGAGAAAAGATTCTAGGAAAAAGACTTGAAAATCCTGGCACAAATCTCCAAAAACAGATCCCAAAAGATAAGTGGCACAATGAAACCAAAGTTATACAAATTCAGAAACTTATCCACACGGAGCAATACACACCTGCACATTTTTCTTCCCACAACAGATACAGAAAACAAGCAACTTCATCATGTCCATGACATCTTGTAAAATGCTACTGGTGCATGCAGTCCTCGCAGTTCTCACTGTCTCTCAACTGTGAGAACTCAGAACTCAGAAGCAGAACTATTACATCTTTCCCGTTTTACTTTTCGCAGAATGTCATCCCAGTGACTTCAGTTTAACTTTTAAATGATGTCCTTCATAAGTCAACTGCCTCAGACTCATCTCCCTGTTCTTTTACTAATTGCTTTTCTGTCTTTGGGAAACCCATAGTCCTTCTTTTCCTCAGCATCTGCAGCTATCTGTCTTAGCTGTGGACAATTTTGGAGCGTCTTCCTCATTCAAGAAGCCAGAAGCTTAGTAATGCTGTAATACAAAGAACAATAATCGTTTTCAAATGTTGCAATAATATTCTCAAGTAACGCTGAAGACTTCCTGTGTTTGTTGCTTCTCCTAGAGTGCAAAATCAAACGAATTCAGTTTATATGCTTTGGGATCTGAATGTGACATTGTCCCTTTGGGAATGAACTTAGTATCTACAACTGCAGTTAAGGTTCAGGTCTCACTGGGCAAAGCCATGTACTTCCATTCCTGGGAGAATTGAGCCGCTGCTTCTGCCAGGCTTTCAAGCACAAGTAGGTGCCTATCCAAAGCCTTGGACAGCCTTTCCATCATTTGAAATCACAGAATAAAGGTCTGCCCACACACAGATCCATCTCAGCCACATGCTTCTTAACAAAGGGATAAAAGGTGGTTTTTGCAAGCTGCCTGGAAAGTTAACAGCTCCAGCCTCTGGCAGGTCGAGGCGGGAGTGGATTCCAGCAGGGAACCGCAGCCTGTGTCCTGCCAGCAGTGCTGCTCAGCTCCAGGGTGCTCCAGCTGGATCACCTCCCCTAGATGTTCGTGGGGATGTGCAAGTTTCAAGGAAAACTGCCTTGTGTCCAGACCCCTCCTTGAGATTTTAAGGCCAGCAGCAAACAAAGAAACAGGAATCCAACTCAGCTCATTTATTTTAATTAACAAATTGAATGAACTGGAGTTGGAAAAAGGACAAGGAGACTGTGACTACACTGTACTATCAAGGCAGAACACAACTTTATAGCAACATCAGTCCTCAAAGCCTAAATATTGTTCAGCAGACAAATCCTTCAAATGCAGAGGAAACTAAGCAGAGCTACAACACCACAAGATCCAAAAAGAGCGGTGCTAGGTATTATCAACTCACTGCTCCCAGACCTCAGGGGAAAAAAACAAATCTCAGGATGAATATACTCTTGGAGAGTTTTAGGTTTCACCCTGTAGCTTTCAATTGCATTACAGCTTTTTATTCAAAAGTAATTTCAAAGGAGAGGAAGAAAAAAAACCAACAAAACAACAGGATTGTGCTGGTGTTGGGACCTGTCCCTTCAGGAGTTTACAGTGTAGGGCTGAGCAGCAATGCAGCAGGGACAATGGCACTGCACAGTTGTGTGGCTGTCCCCTCACTGAGTCAGCTGGAGGGATGAAGCTTATCTCCATGCCCTCACTGCACGCACCAAAACTGCCCGTGCTGTAGCATCTGTGGTTGGTGCTGGTCTTTCTCTTACTCCAGCTAATGATATCATTTGTAAGGAATCACGGATCAGGATCAGATCCGTGGTTTCCTGTTCAAACAGCAACAGTAGAAATAATTTTTCTTGCCTTTGAAAGAATGTATATAAGCGTAAGCCATTACAGCCTCAAGCTTTTAAACGAGGTCCCAAATGAAGCTCACCTTTCCTTTTATTTCCCCGCACCTCACACATCACCTAGCTAAGAAGGCCAACCAAATTATTTATGGTGGACTAGAAAGAGCCCATATGTGAAAGAGGCACAGCCCTTGAAGTGAAAGAGAAGACACTCTGCTCTCTTGTAGAACAGGAGCTTCATGCAGAGATGCAAAGTCCTCATGTGATACTAACTCTTCACGCTCTGAGAAACACACAAATGGGAAGGAAATCAGCTAATTAGGCACGTTACTGTAATTGCTTATTTTATGAAGTGGAGAGGGAGGTGTTCAGCACTCTCGTGAGATAATAACATAGAGGCAAAATTATATGGAGAAGGAAAACAGTAATGGATTACCTAAAGAAATGAACGTTAATTTTGAGCAATACGAAAAGCAACAATAGAAAAATAATGCAATACTTAGCAGAAAGAAGAGCAACACCCCAGCATGTTCTGTAAAGGTAAAACTGAGTCATGCTCCTGCATATGAGGGAATGGGTCAAAAGCAGTGCTTGAACCTGTATTAAGCATATTTCCAGCTTTGTTCAGTGATTCCTTATCACCCCTCAACAGCTCTGAGATCCTCTGTCAATTTTAGGTAGGCCCTAATGCACAAAAATGACTGTTTCTGGGACTTGGTGCACCTAGTCTGAATGCTAGGAGGCCTGCTTCCATGTGGAAGGACATGGAGAGCTGACTGCTCAGTCCTCCTCTCCCCTATATTGAGCATAACAAAAATGGGAGCAGTAAATCATCTATTTAGGCATATTTTTTTAATTGCTTCTTTTATGAAAACACAACTACAGACAAAAGCGACATTGTATTTCCTAGGAAATTAGCCTGTCAGTGAGACCTCAGATCTTATTTAGCATCTAGCTTTTATGCTATTGGTCTAACTGCCACAGCAAGTAATTACTCATAATGTGACATGCATTGTATCAGCCTTTTAAAAGTAATTAAGGAGAAGTTGCATAGCTTAATGCTATGTACATACATCTCATCCTTGCAAGCTTTGCTTTGATAACATCTGCTCCTTTCTGGAGGAAGGCCAGTTTTTAGCAGCAAAATAAATCAGTTCTAACAATGGGAGCATTATTAGCTTCCTGAAAGTTATAAAGTCTATGCCCCACTCCAGTGGAACATTTGGATGCATAACTCTATGAGCATTTTGAAGTCTGTGAGTTGCCAGATCAGAAACTTAGTGTTGAACTAGAATTTATGATAATGAAGAAACCTTAAAAATACAAGTTTATTTATAGCGAGCCAGTTTAAGAACCACAGCTCACAGCCCCTGGCAGATTTAGCTGTAGCAGTTGACAGGGTCACCCCTATCAGCTGTGTGCCCTTTCTCCCTGCTGACTATTTTCCTATCTGCACAGAAGCAGTAGAATCAGTGGTGTGTCCTCTGCTCAACACGTGCACTGTCTTAAATAGCCATTGATACACTGGGACACAGGGCTGCAAAGTGCAGAAGCACTGCAGTGTGTAAGCAAACATATTGCTTGTCCTGCCAGAGAGGGTGTGGATGCCCCGTCCTGGAGGTGTTCAAGGGCAGGTTGGATGAGGCCCTGGGCAGCCTGGCCTAGAACCAGATCTGGAGGTTGGTGGCCCTGTCTCTGGCAGGGGGGTTTGAACACCATGATCCTTGAGGTCCCTTCTGACCCAAGTCATTCACAAATTCTATGATTCTATGATTCTGTCCCCTCTGCTATTGTTCTGGTAAATTGCAACAGAAGGGTCTGTTGGACATCTGGATGAGGAAACTTCGCCAACTGTCTAGCACAAATCACCAGAGTGCAAGTGAGAAACACCCTATGCATGTTCTTGTCAACCAGAGTGTCCCTTCTGCTGTATTAATGCAACCCTGCATTGACATTTCTATGGTTCAGGCCATTCTTAGACTACCCGAGCAGCAATCTTTGGCTGTAATAAGAGTGTCACAGAATGGTTGAGTGTCTACAGACCAGAGAGAAAAATTAGCAGAGAAAATTCTTGCTTCCAAAATTCAAAAAACAAAGGATAGCAGAATAGAAAAAATCCTGGATGCCAGAACATTTTTTTTCTTCTACAAAGAAGTTATATTTTAAGACCTGAGGTCAACAGCCCTTTTAGTACATACTATTTTATTACATTCTTTGAAAAACACTGACAGCAGAAAAGAACAGCTTGTTCTACAAACTCTGCTTCTGCTTGCTGGCCCACTGTCAGGATACTCTCCTCCTTCCTTTGTGCTTTTTCATTGCCTTCACGTCACCTGCTTCTTTCCCTTTACACCTGCCTCCTCCAGAGCTGGAGATCCCTGATTTGCCTGGGGGTGGCCACTGAATAGGCTGGATGTTAGGCTCATGGCCTCATGATGCCAAAGGCTGAGATTTCTCTATGATACCCTACAGCTCCACCCAGGTCACAGTTGCCATGAGCCTCAGAGGCTTACTTTGGCCAGGACCTCACAGTGACTGCAGCCAAGATCTGAGCCTGGACAGCATCAAGGCAGCAGAGGGCAGGAAACCAACAGAAAATGGCACACAGTGAAGGCAGAATGACAGCTATCATGAGGCTCCTTGATGGCTCACTTGGCATTATTCCCAGTGCTGCTTTTGAATTTAATAACCACTTCTGGATATCTAACCGAAAAAGAAGGCAAAAGCATGAGACTGGAGGGAGGAAGAAAAGATATAGCAGCACCAGCTCGTGGGAGAATTAAGTTCATCTCGATTTTCAAACTTCAGCACTTAAAAAAAATCACAGCAAACACCACCCAAAGAGCTAGAATTGTTTCCTTGTGACACGGAAATTGCCAAGACATTTTGCCAAATACTTATTTTATTTAATAATGTTAGTGAAACTAAGCTGACGCCTTCTCAGTGTTTAGAATGAAGTAGCAAAAATATTTTGTCACATCACCAATGAAAAAGCAAAAAAGTGCCTTTAAAGAAAACTGAATAAGTAAAGAAACTCATCAGTCAGAATTTCAGATTCAAGCTGTCTCTTCTGCTTAATGCTTATAACACTGATGGGAATTTTGACACGGATTTCAGTGGGAATACAAGGTATCCTGAAGAGCAGCCTGAAAAGATGCTTAAGATTATGAATTTGCCACCCAGGGATGATATATTTACCTATGTTTACACAGATGAAACAAAATGTTAAATAATACTTTTTAGATACTATCACAGTATAAAGGGCTCAATGTCCCAATGATCTTCACGGCAAGAGGACAGAACCATTCATTTCCTACTGAAGATTGCCTTGCTTTAGGGACCTGGCCAAATGCATCACAGAATCTTTTACTCTTACGAACACAGGCTGGTTTTAGAGCAGTTTTCAGCTGTTTGGGGAGTTATGTAATTGCACCAATTACATCCAATTACATAATTAGAGTAAATAAGTAATAATATAATTAGGTGTTGTAATTATGTAGTTATGACAGGTAGCACTAATGCTGATAAAATCCATTATGAAACTTGCTAAGAACTGTGGACAGCACACATGAGAACAAAACTTTCAGGGCTTCGTTTGCTATAGTCAGTCATTCTTCCAATGGGTGAAATCATTAATTCAATTACCATACCCATAGCTTTTTATTTTTGCAAATGAACGGAGAAATAAACCATAGGCTAATTCATTTCTCCCTCTGAGCTGCTGCAAAAAATGCAGTAATTAATCAACAACATTTTTGTCTCCATTTATCTATCTGCTGCTACCAAAACTGCAAATAGAAATCTTAATGTATAAATTGCATCGCTGAAAAGAGAATCAAAAAATTTGGATGTTAACCTTCACTGTTCCAGTTATTACATTAAACTGTCTCTCCTCTGACAAATGAACACAAGGAACATTCAAATGCTGCTGTATTGATGCAATACAAGTTATGTGCATCTTTATGAGTTTGCAAGGGATGGAATTTCTGGTCAAATGAGAAAGATAAGAAGTTTTTCTTCAGGAATGAAAATTGAATAGGGGTATAATTCATGCAGTTTCTTGGTGCAAATACAAGTCACGTATCCAGCTTTTCAAAATTTCTGTCTTCTTGGATATGGAATAATCATGTCTGACTTCAAAAAAGAAGACTGGATAGCCAACAGATAATAAAACCTACTGCCTTGATTTAATATTCATTAGTGTTTCACACAAGGACTGATATAAGATACTGTGCCAGAAGAATGGACAGCACCAAAAGATTTGAAGTGCTTTTCTTCCCACAGCATCCCCACACAGTCACTGACTGAAAATCCAGAAGAGTTTAAACTACGTGTTGTTTCACAATCCATTCTATAGCTACTGATTACTTCAGCCACTGCTCAGTGCTAAGTGCTGAAGCAAATACAGAGCTGCTGGGAAAACCAAAATCCCAGGAGCTTGCAGCCTATGTCTGCGGTCCAGAGGAAGAAAGAAAAATGTCTCAGCCCTAAGGACTTTTGAAGTTAGAGACTTAAAGACTGCAAGCTATTAGAAATGCCTTGAAACAAACCTTGCCTGGGATAGAAATACAAGTGAATTTGGGGACTTGGAAAAGTATTGCCTTTGAGTGAGGAGTGTCTAGAAGATTACCTGCAAGGTAAAAGTTCTTTTTTGAACTGGAAAATCGGGAAGTGAAGTTACACGGGGAAGTAATTTCTGTCCCTTTTGACAGGAATTTTGTTGTCTTCCAAAAAGTATTGTAAGACAGCACAAGAAAAAATTAGAGCTGCTGGAATGGGTCCAGAGGAGGCCACAAACATGCTCAGGGAGCTGGAGCACCCTTCCAATGAAGTAAGGTTGAAGGAGCTGGACTTATTTAGCTTGCAGAAGAGAAGGCTCTGGGGAGACCTCATTGTGGCCTTCCAGTACTTAAAAGCAGCTTGCAAGCAGACTAGACACGGTCTTATAGTGACAGGACTACAGGGGATGGTTTTAAACTAAAAGAGCATAGATGTAAATTAGCTATGAGGAGGAAATTCTTTACTCAGAAGGTAATGAGGCATTGAACAAGTTGCCCAGTGAAGCTGTGGTTGCTCCATCCCTGGAGGAAATAAAGGCCAGGTTGGATGGGACCCTGGGCAGCCTGGTCTTGTGAGTGGCAGCCCTGCCCATAGCAGGAGGTAGGAACTGGATGGTCTTTAGGGTCCAACCCAAGACCTGCTGTGATTCTATGATGAGAACAAGAAAATCAGACCATTCCAGTTTCTTCCAGTTATGTTATCACCATACCTTAAAACAAGGTATTTCACTTTTTGATAGACATACGAATCATGACCAAGACAGAGTTGTATCACAGTCAGTCATATTTTGGGGTCCTGATGGGCAGTGGAGAAAAGAGACTACCAGAAAATGTAGACATTTACCCTGGTACTTAGTTATACTGTAAATCACATCAATTTTGTTTTTTTTTTGCAGTACAGTGTACAGAAATACAGTTAATAATTAGTTAACTACAGCTGTAGGGGTAGTGAGGATGATATGTGGAGCTAAACTCCACTTTCTATTTAAAGAAGTTACTGAAGAAGACTCCAAAATTTGACTTACATTTATTTAAGGTTAGGTCTGAGCCTTGAAAGTCAGATTTGACTAAAAATTCTTTCTTAAGTATTCTGGTTGTGAAAACACAGAATTTGGGTTTGACTCATTAAAGCTACAGAAACAGACATGGAGGTCTACTTAATTGTAATAAAAACTAGCAAGGCTAGGAAAGCTTTTCCAGGAGTACTATTCATAGAATTCTTCCATTTTCTGTACAACCCAAAACACTGAATATCATTCCTCTTTGTCCCCTTCAAAAAAGTCCTGAGAATGCCCTACTCTTGAAACTAGCCTTAATGCATCTTCAGTGTATTAACTGGATACTGCTGGCACGCTCTATGGTAAATTCAGACATCTCCCAGGTTTATCTTCCACTGAGCGCAGTGCTAGCCACACTGTTTCCACCAACCTTCTGGCTTAAGCAGCAGCATCCATGTTAAAAATAATAACTTCTCCTCATTTTCAGCTTGATGGCTAATCCATCTTCTGCCACAGTGTTTATCCACTGCTCAGCGAAAAAGCCCTTCGAACAAGAATGCTGCCATCCTCCCCTTTGTCTATTTTGTGCTTCTCATTACTATACACTGTAATCCACTGCATTTCTTGCATCTTTTCTGATACGCTAGGAATTATCTTCCTCAGGTTCATTTAGAAAAGGAAACTGCATATTCTTTTCTCACTTTGGACTTTGAATGCTGCATTGCCTTCTGCCTTCAGCCTCTTCTCTATATATTTTGGATTCCCACTTGAATTACGGTGTCACATCAGCCTCATCAGCCTCATTTGGTAATGAATCTGTTTCACTGGCAAGCCTCGGTTCCCTTATGAAATGTTCATTTGAAGTCTGCCTCTCTTATGCCAGATTCTAACTAGAATCTAAGCCCCTTATCAGGGACTTTGTTACCTGTCCCAGAATTGCAAGAGTGGTTGCACAGCTTCCAGTCAACCAAAAAGTCTTAATTAGTTTTTCTCCCTGTCTTTAGGTAAAAAAAAATATCTCACATTTAATTTCTGCATGGGAGGTTATACATTCCACATATGTGCAATATTGTTCCATTGTTATCATGCTGGGTTTGAAACACGCAAAACACATAACCTCCATCAGCACCAATGGCTTTTTACTCTTTTGGTCATAAGCAAAGTTCCTTCTTTCAATTTCTTCCAGCTGAATATCATACTTCCAGAACACTCCATTCTTCTAGTCAGATTATTTTCTTTCATTTCTTAATAGCCCTTCTACCATGTGGTATTGAGTAATCTCTGGCTCCAAGAGAAAGAGCCCCTTTTTATTCACTTGAACAGTTCCAATTGCTTCTGCTTCACACAACCAGCATTTCTGCAGCACACCTTCCCTAGATTTTGTACAGGAGAATTTTAACTACACAGAGATACAAATACTAATCCCACAACACATAATTTGTTCAAATACTGTTTCTCTTTCTTTCCATTCCTACATTCCCTCCTTCCATTCCTTGTAAGCATTATGTTTCATTTCTAGGCCCATATGCAACCCTCTCACCATCTAGGATGACAGTTTTCATACATACACATGGAAAAAAAAAACACCAAGCCCTTGCTCAGAGGCTTTAATAATTCCAAACTCTTGATTACTATTAACCACTCAAACTATCAGCATTCTGCCCCAAAGGAGCTCTGAGAAATCGGTTCAGTGCTTGAGGCCACACACGTTTTGGTGCTTTGCTGTTAATATTTTAGATATTCAAACAGGAGTTCCGACTATTAATGCAAACGTAAAATACATTAGCGAATTGCATCAGAAAATTCAAACCTCTGCTGCCGCAGGATGAATACACTTACTGTGAATATTAATGCATCCCTTGGAATTAAACATTAATACTTAACATACACACTTTCAAAGTTTAAAACCATATAAACATCTCAGGGAGAGGGAAGAAGAGGAGAGTAAGGAAGGACCAGACAAAGGAGACAGGCCCTAGAGTCTGGAAATGTTCTGTGAATTAAAGAGCATTTCTGAGATAAGCTAGAAATGTTTCAGGTATTAGAGGACAACTTGACACTATGAATAATTTCCTGTAATGGAACATAGGATGCAAGCTTTTGTTTTAGCTTTTCTATTTTGCCCATTACACAGCAGGAGATCCATTACTGCCTAACAACATAAATGTACTGAGTTGGTCTACGGGATTGGCAGTTCCAAGTTCCATGGATACAGGCCATTCCTCTGTACCTGAACGCTCAATTCCCATGACCCTCCACACTGCCTTCCATGTAGCAGTAACAGCACTTACAGAAGTGTGCTGTGTGAATCCTCTCCTCTAGCTTCAGCCAACACCCAGCTCGGCGCCTTGTCTAAACGGATCATTTAGACCCTCTATGGAGTGAGAAAGGCGTTGCCATGGTGTGTTACCACCACCATCCTAGACACCTATCTTAAGGCAGGGTAAATGATCCAGCTTTCTTCACTGACAGGGCAGGGAACTGGCAACAATTTAAGCCGGGTGCCTCATTTTCAGACGGCCGAAATTAAAGGATATTTCATTTCTCCTCCCCTTGGCTGGGCTGAGGACTGTATGAGCACCCAGAATTTCAGTTGTGAGGTTGGGCAGTATGTATAATCAAAGGCTCAATGAAGGATAACAGAGTACATGCTCTCAATAAAAAATATGGCTGCAGAAATGCATGAACAGTAGCCTGATGTGTACTTGTTTACACTCCCGTCTGAGATTCAGACATACACCAGCTCTGCAACCACAGACCCTGGCAAGAGCTCTTGGCAATGCAATAACTGCCAGGAAATTCACAGGAACAAAATGGTGCACCAGGATATCACAACAAGTAAGAATACCTGAATACTGCTGTTCATGGGGATGTTGGGGAAGTTACTCAAAAATGAAGCCCAAACACTGGTACCAGCCCTCTCTCTCATGGGAATGCACCCTCTTTGGCAGCAAGTTGGAAACGAAATGTAATTGAACATCTATGTGCTCCTGTGTCATCAAATTTCTCTCTCTGAACCCAAGTCATACTTACTGCATCATAATGCAGTTTCTGCAGCTCTTAAAATCCCCACAGAAGCTCATCTTGGTCTTTTCAATAGCTTGTTCAGAAGCAGCCGTAGGAGAAAATGCTAGCCCTCAACACTGACCCTGTGCTCTGCTGTTCAGCAGGAGACATTATTTTTCTGGACAGCAGCCCAGAGATCCTGGACAAAGCAGTAGCAGATGTTATGATGCATGCTCCTCTGCCTCTGGTTTGGCTAATGAGGGAGCGGAAACCACAGAGCATGAGAGCACGAAAGCCAAACTAGAGACTGTGGCCTCTGTTTTCATCTTTTTCATTATGTTTAAGACTGGGCTTTGTTGCAGACTGTCTAAGACACGTGAAAAGATCTTTAAAAACACAGATCGATGCCTCCCATTGTTCAGGCAGAGGGAAAAAGACAGATATGCTCTGCTCATGCTGCAAAGAACATCTAGCCATTGCATAAAGCACGTGCTCAAATCGACTTACCACAATCATTTGTGCTACATAGCTCTCTGGACCAGTGTATTCTGTTGGATCTTTCACTTTGACAAGAACTATAAAGTACAAATAATGCCACATGTTGTGTTCTGACTTTATATGCTCCTCAAATGAAACTGTCTTGTTATCAAATTTGTCTCTCTCCAGTCCTGCAAAAGACATGAACGGAGTACAAATAAATAAATAAATAATACAAAAATACTGGTTAAATATGGTAGAGACAGGGACCCAAATTAATTTGAAGGATCATAAATTTGAAGGGTCTTAATTTAAAAGCTATAACCACATACAGTAACTGCCAGGCACGAAATACCAGGTCAGAAGGCATTCCTGACAGAATTCTTTCAGCGCAAAGCTTATTCTCTTTTGTGATATTTCCCCTTAATAACAATAACAGTATAATAAATAAGTTACAGTTTTACAGTGCCTTCTGTGCTGAAGGCTATAAAGTGCCTTACAAGTGTTGACTCTGATCCTTTCCAAATGTATACTGGTTAGCACACAGCATGCAGTCTCAGTCCTGATCCTGCAAAGATTTATGCACGTGCTTAGCACCAAGCATGTGAGTAGTCCCACTTAAGCTGTGGTGGGATTGCTGAGCACTTAAACCTACAGTGAAGGTGAGTCTGCAGCTCTGCAGAAATATAGTCTCTACAGAGATGCAGTTGTAAGAATTTCATTCTATTCTTTGTTGTATCTGCTCCAATCTCTAAAGGAGAATGACAAAGTGAGAAAGGAGAGGATTCACCAATGTTTTTCTCCACGTTACAGCTTTTCTCCTTGGATCTCTTGTAGGGGCTCCTACTGACACTAAAACTCTGCACAGTGTTCATCCCTGTCAGTACAACCATGGAAACAACACCCAGCCTATTAAAATGAAGGTAATTCTAACGTCCCCTGGGGGAGTGAAGGTCTGGTCCTCCTTGTGGCTGCACCTCAAAATAAGTGCAATTCGCCCATGGTCTTTGTGAGGATGATTTTCATTTAATTTTTTGTTTCCCCGTTTCAGGTCACTTTCTGAAATAGGCAGATTTTCCTGTTGTTACCCTTCTGGAATCCACTGTGCTGTGAAATAGCAAGCTGTACTTTCATCTGCATCATGCTACATGTGAAATAAAGTCAGCAGCTGCACCATCTCCATCAATAGTGATGATGCGAGCATGAAACACAGTACTTCTCCCTCAGACCCCAAGTGGAGACTGTGAAACCACCTCTTGGCAAAGCTATCTTTTGACTCCTAAACCAAATCTTTTTCCTGCTGAGAGTGAACAAATTTGGAACCAAATTCTGACATTTTTACAGTCTTCCCTCACATAAGATAACTCCTCTTATTTCACCCTAATTTTACTCCTTTACCCACAGAACGTCTCAATAGCTCAGAAACTTACCACAGATGAAACATGTCGTCTTCAGTATTTCCTCCTTTTTCTGCTTTTCACTCCTGAGATCAGCAAATGTATCAATGATGACTCCAAAGATTAGGTTTAGAACAATAATTATGACAATGAAATAAAACAGAAGATCATAAACAACTCGAGCAGCAAATAAGGGCTCCTGCAACAATAATAAGGTTGCAATAAGATACAAAAATAGCAAACGTCTAAAATATTAAACAACATTTTCACATTAACTCAAGCAAAGCTATGCATCTTTCTTCTAATAAGCCAAATTCTGCTAGTCTTACTTGCACAGACAGGGGCTGGCTATATGAGTAAGCAAAGATGATTTGACTGCACGTACTCCTGTCTCTTTGGGTCTCCTGCTGCCCTTTATGCTGTTTCCCAAATCAAGGAGAGACAGACTGGCTTGTGTTCCAGGTGCAGTGTAGATGCCTTAGTGTAGTGCTCTACTGAAGGTAATTACCTGGCCAGCATGCTAACAGGGATAAACACTTCTAGTACCAATTGAGATCTACAATAACCCTTAATGCTACATTGTGGCATACAGGAATATGCTTAAGGAAACATGCTTATGGAATGTCCTGTTGCCAAGTTTGCACACTGAACCACTGGAAGCAAGAGGAGCATACTTACGTGATGCCAAGGCTGAAGTAGCCTACCATGCTCTGCCCAAACATTGTGCATTAATGGCTTTAACACTATACTAAACCAGTCACTTGGCTATAAGCTGGCTCAGAGTGGGCAGACCAAGCTTGTGCCTTTCTGGAATGGAACACGTACATGCACACACATTGCTCTGAAGTGCTCACATCCCCCATTTTATCACAGTTTTGTATTTTCATGCCTTCACTATTTTCCTTCTTGCAAAGTCTGGACTGGACTCTCATTAACACTTCCAATAAAACAGCAAAGTGTGGCAAACAGGAGACAACACTCAGTGTAAAAAGGAGAAACATAAAATCCAGATCCTGTTCATCATGACACTGCCTTGGAAGGCACCGATTTTCTCAGTTTCCCATGCATTCATTTGTTTGTAACTTTGTACCTTTTATGACATGCTTTGATGCAGTTAGTTAGCATCACATTACTGCTAGGTAGCAAGGGTCATTTTCCAAGTTTGTAAGTGCCTACAAACTTCATGTGGATGGACTGTAGTGCCTGCAGAATCTCCTAGCCTATGAGTAAGGATCTGGATTCCTACTACCTACAAAAGGAGGTAGTAGATCTGAGTTATTTTTCTCTGGACTCTTGCACATTCTACTGAGGGACTACTTGTGAGTTTCATCCTTCTGTTAAGATGCAGTCCACTGGGCAAAGATCTGCTACACTGCCTTTATTTATGCTGTTCTTCTTGAATGTAAATCAAAATGCATAAAATCCAAATATTATGAGTAGTTTTCAAACAAACTGCATTTTGGAGAAAACTTCTGGAAAAGGACTTGCACCCTGATACATGAAATTCTGTTTTGACTTTGATGCTAGTTCAGTACAGATAAGCAACAGGTCCTATTCCAGTGCAGATGCCAGGCTGCATTTCTGTTAAAAATACACCTTTTATACTAAAATGGAGTCTTGACATAAACTTACCAGTCAATCCTTCTCAAAAGTTTGCATTTCTAACTACTAATGTAGTAGTAAACTACATTAGTTACATTACTGTTGCTCCAATCCAGCAACACTTCTTAGCAGTGCTTTGAAGGTTACAGCATGTTCCAGTTTTCCAGAAAGGATAAACTACTACCTACAGTTCCTTTCTTCAAGTAACATCATCACAACAAGCTCAGCTCTTCCCATTAAGTATTCCATCTGAGATGTAAAAATTACATGGATAAATCAACCCTGTGACATTAGAGGAGGCCAGATAAAAATACTGTCTATAACCTCCAAAATTGACTTTGGCATTCATGAGATGCACAGGGAGTAATGTATTTCTTCAGCCAAAACACTTACATCTTTGGAAGGCTTTCTGAGCACGTCTCCCACGCCACCACCATTTCGCAGGCCTTGGTTTAATACTGTCACAATGCACATGAGCAGGGTGTCACAGGTCCTTTCAATTCCATCCTCCTCTTCCTCACCTATAAACAGGAGAAGAGCACCTTCATGAAACAGAATATCAAATGATCACTTACCAAACAAAGCCACAATTCTCAGTGAGAGAAAGTAACTGCAATACATCTGCCTTTTGTGTCCTCTAGCTAGAATTTCAATGATCATCCCTATCCATTTGCATGTCACTGCTGGTGATATTCTTAGGTACAGCAGCCACATTTACCCTGAAGAGAGGCAGCGAAAATCCCAAGCAGTAACCGTTTATGACCAGAGTCGTCATCTCTAGTCATGGGAGTATCCCTTCCCTTACAAATACTCCCACTGGTTTCAGTATGACTGCTTTTTCAGCAGGCCTCCAAAGTGCACAGCTGACGTGCAAAAGAGAAGCAACATAAACACAGAATTAGAAGCACATTCACAGAAGCATTGTCTTCCTGTGAAATCATTCCTCTACCTACACAAGCCAAGTCATGTTAGCATTTCGAATTGTTCAGGAGGTACTGGCTTTTGTACCAGTAAATCTGTCTGTGATCTTTCCCTGGCGCACCAGCACACGTGCCTAAGAGCAGGTCTGACATACATTAAATGAAAGACTCTCACTGACCTCAGCCTGAAAACTTGGATTCTATTCTTATCGCTGCTGCTGAGTTGCCGCATGGTTTTGGCTGAGCCATAGAGGATACTGTTGTGCAGGAGGTATTTGAACGTGCAGAGGAGCTGGGCTGGAACACAAGTCCCAGAGGGACTCCCTCTGCCTTGGCCAGAATTCCTCCCACCACGCACTCTCAAGCTGCGGCTGTATCAGCAACCTCCTTTTGAAGAGCCCTGCTTGAGCTTTTCCCTGTGACCTGCTGGCTTGCGCTGAAGGGTCAGGGCTATAACTGCTGCTTATCCTGCCTCTCTCTCCCTTTCTCTTTAGGGATACATTTGATTAAGCGGTGAAGGCAGCAATTTTCACTTGGTTTGCCTCACGCACTTACTGTAATACAATTTAATAAATAACAACTGCCTGCTGGGATAGTTAACTGAAACAGCATATTTAACAGCTCCCAAACCACCACATCTGAGGCACCGAGATAGACTTTGATACACCAAACTGACTGAAAGCATCCACATTACAGGCAAGCAATTTGGATTTAAAACATGGGCTCCTCAATTGTGGTTTATGTGATAGATACATGCAGAACAAAGATGGTATCCTCTGCTTTTGCCACTGCTTTTTATATACAAGCAAATTAAGTGGAAAAGAATTCCTGACTGAAGAGACTCTAAGCAAAAAGAAAAGCAAAAGCAGACATGGGACAGACTTCCTTGTTGATCTGTATAGTCACTGCAGACACTGCTACCTCTAAGAATGCCAGATTTAAAAAAAAACAGAAACAAAGAAAAACTCCCAGAAAACTGCTCAAATATTGAAATTGAAAGGATTGAAACAATGAAATCTTTTTTTTTTTTTCTTTTCCTCTGCTGCATCTGGATGATTTTTACTCACACTGTGACCTTAGTCATATCAATTTGTCTCCTCTACTTTTGTATTCTGTCCCAATTTCCTTTTTCCAAACGTTACTCCATGGATGTTTTGGGAGCTAATCTCTGTGCTTGAAAAGATGACTATTCACAAGATAAATAATTAAAAAAACCACAAAACCCAAAGACTTTATAAAAGCCACAGCTTCTATTTCCTTTACATACTTAGAGAACAAGATTTTTGTTGCTCACAAGACTAGGGTCAGGTGCTGGAAACAGCAGATGTGCTCTAATGCTCAGCAGTTCTCACAGCTCAGACACAGCTCGTGTCTACACACATACACACAGACTACGCCCACATTACCAACAGGAGTGGATCTGGAGTTTGAAATGGTGCTACAGACCCAATGTCAATGCTGAATGTAGTTCAGA
Source organism: Lagopus muta (assembly GCF_023343835.1). Taxonomy (NCBI): domain Eukaryota; kingdom Metazoa; phylum Chordata; class Aves; order Galliformes; family Phasianidae; genus Lagopus; species Lagopus muta. The sequence continues at coordinate 66,975,938 of NC_064433.1, forward strand.
AGGCTTTTACTTGCAACCAGCTCCAGCCTGGTGAGTGACCCATTAATGGCTGGACAATGTTAAGGGAGGCTGTCTTCTGATCAGGTTTAATTCAAAAGTGATGTAGAATGGGCACTGAGACCACCCTGTGATGTCAATCACATGGCAGCGAAGTGGGATGACAGGAAGATTCATGTTAAAAAATGCTTCTAGTGGCCAACAGCCACCTGGCTTCAGGGTTTGAGCTGCAACACAAGCAGAAGCAAGGGAGACTTGCATGCCCACATGGATCAAACTGAACTTGTCTGAAGTGGTACCAGGCCTGTGAGCAGAATGAGTGAAGATGTCTCCCTTTAAAAAAAGGTGTCTGCATTTTTCCAGCATCGGCCTTTGTGAACTAAAGAGCACAAAGTGCACAAGGCCAAGCCCACCTACTGGGAATGTAAAGATCCTTTAAGCACTTCACCAGGTAAAGAATTAAGTGATATGGGAATGCCTTTGGAGTAAAGAGTGGGAGACTCCACAGGAGAATGAGACAAAATATTTTTAGGCCAACAGCTCAATGCAGCGGGGAGGAAGCAAGCTATAGAGAGGGGACGTACCTGAGCAGAGCAGACTGGCTCTCAGTTAACTCCATCACTAAAATAAGCAATGACTGAGCTCAGGCTCAGCCGGAGAGGCTCAAGGTAGAGGCACAACTTCATCAGAACAAACGATTTGCTGTGGTATGATTTAAAAAGCAACATATCTACATTTCCACTGTGGACCTGAGATGTCACTGAAAACACTTTATGTATCCTGCGGACAGCAGCGAACTTCTTTATGCTGCCACAGCATGAATCCCACCAACTCCCAGGCTGACTTGCCTTTGCATTCTACTGCACTCACATTTTTGCCACAAGGCAGAACTGTCCCAGGAGAGGACAGAAGGTAGATTCTCAGTAACTTTTGAGTTTATCCATTGGCCGAAATGAGCAAAATGGTTCTTCCTGAATGTTGTTTCTTTAATATTACTGGATGAATAGAAGTAGTCCAAGATTAAGTGAGAGGGAACTTAGATGTTTCATATAGCCCTCTTCCATTATTGTTTAATTTTTAAAGAAACAGTAGTCAAAGAATAAGAAATGTGAGATTTCTATCATTTAAAGAACTTGGCAAAAGCTAAGCTGCATCACTTTTGACTGATCAATTACTTTTTTGAATGTAGCAGCCTTGGCAATAGCTCTAAGGCTATTTTCTCTATCTAGTCAGACAGCTTTCCGTTTTGTTTATGAGGCCTATTTATGCACTTGTTTACAAACTTGCTGGGGAGAAAAAGCCTGCTTTTATAGTCCTCTCCCTCACACCCTTCATCCTCACGAATAAATAAATAAATAAGCAAAAAGTTCAAAATCAGTAGGGGAAGAAGGAAGCATGTGAAATTGCTATACTGGAACACAGGATAGGAAGGGAGCACTCAAGTCCTCAGCTTCAGACCCTGGCAACCACGTGTAGCAGAAAGCGGTTAAGGCCTGTAGACCAGGCACATCCAACTCATGGGCCACATGCAGCCTGGGACAGCTTATAACGTGGCCTGCTCCATCGCTGTGCCATCATGGCAGCAGTTCTTCCCCACAGAGTGGCCCAGCCTGGCCCTAAGCTCTCAACTGACACTCAGCTACAATCAAAACTTTTCACCCAGAGGGTGGTGACACACTGGAACAGGTTGCCCAAGGAAGTTGTGGATGCCCCATCCCTGGAGGCATTCAAGGCCAGGCTGGATGTGGCTCTGGGCAGCCTGGTCTGGTGGTTGGCGACCCTGCACATAGCAGGGGGTGGAAACTAAATGATCACTGTGGTCCTTTTCAGTTCAGGCCATTCTGTGATTCTGTGATTCAAAACACTGGCCCAAGACAATTCCTTTTCACTCAGTACATCACAGGCAAGTCAACAGGCTGTTCACCCATACAGACCATACACTGCACACTCACACTGCAAAGGCCACACACACACTAAAACAAATGCAACAATTGCAGTGCGAGACCAAATGCCACAACAATACTGTCTCAGGAGAAGAGAGTAGGGGAGACAGACTAGCACCAATATTAAGAGGTCCTGAGTGACCCTGTAGCCTTAAACAATAAAAGAGGGCAGAGAATGCTGTCAGTTTGATCCACAGCAAACTCCTTCCCCTCCCAATGTCTGGTAATTGGCTTGATCTCCAGGTCTGCACACAGTGTACAGGCCTTTTTTAACAGGACATACTTACAGCTGACAGGGTCCTTCTGTATACAGAGCAGGTTCGTAACGCAGGTAACAAAGTAAAACCAGACTGATTCGCCCACTGAACTACAGCAATTAAGCCTTTCACTTGCCACAGACATAAAGAAACAGAACTTGCCTATCACAAGCAAGGCTTGTAACAGCTTCATTTCCTTGCATTTTCTACAAGCTGGGAACACATAGATGGACTGCTACCCATGCTTAACTCAGCCACAGCGACTCATTAAGGCATAGCTGGTCCTGGATCTGAGCTCTTAGGTTTTCTGCCTACACTACAACCTCAGCCTAGACACATGGGAAAAGTGGAAACAAAAGCTTGCTGTTAAATGCTACACCATTAAAACAAACTCAAGCAGCCCTAAATGGATCTAATTGTGTCTCACTCTGTGCAGGTGAGAATGCTGCAAGTAAGCAGCAAGCTTTTTCTCTCAGCAAAGCCAGGTTTAAAAAAAAAAAAAAAAAAGACCTGTCTGTTGAAGCATAACGATTCAGCATGCTATTTTAATAACAAAACTCATGTTGTTGCAATTGTAATCAGGTGTGGGAAGCACTTCAATTATAGGCAAGTTGCCAGCTAAGCTCCAAGCATTCCAGAAGTTGAGTGCTTCTGACTTACAACAACAATCACTTTTCACACACAGTCTCTGTAATAATAACACACAAATCCTTCAGTTCCAATTGATCATCAATTTTGGGAAACTTTTGTACTAACCTGAGTTAATAATAGGAATGCTTTTGGAACAATTCTCTTTTGCACAGGCTCCCATCATTGATGTGAGGGTTGTAGTGGGGACTTCACCAATACCTAAGGAAATAGCAGAATATTGACAAAAAGACAGGTACTGCGCTGATAAAAAGACTTAAATCAATATTTTTCTAGAAGCAAGTCACCAATTTGAAAAGTTGAGAAGAAAAAGCAGAACAAATTATACCACCGGTTCCTTCTTCCTCAAACATTCTGCATCAACAGCTCAAAGCAATCACAAGGAACAAAAACAGTTTTATATTTACTGTGTATCACAGCTATTCCTATTTCATCTCCTGAAATTAATGAATCTACATCAAATGATGCTTCTTCTGGTTAAAACAAAATATATTCAAAGCAAGGAACAACTGTCAGATATAAAAATAATGTCAGTTTTAAAACCATTAGATAAATTATTCACAAAAGCTGACAAGAAGGACACCAAGATGATGTTCAGTTATCCTGAATGTAGAATATTTAAGAGTTTTCAAGGATTATAACACACTTTGGTACTCATTTGTAAATGTGTATGGCTTTGAGTAAAACACTAATTTAACATTCCCAGAGTAGGTAAATGCGTACATCCACTTGATTTTATCAAACCAATTTTGTTTTGTGCATCTTCAACAATTTTCTGCATTTCAAATCAGAGGTACAAAAAGGTTTACAGAGAAAAAATGAAGGCAAAATGATGCAACCAAAGTAGAAATCTAAGAAAATTTCTGTAACACAGAAAACACATCCACTCTGACTCTCTGTGTTACTTTATAAAGAAAAAAATTGAAGCGCTTTTCTTGGGATGCAAGACGTTCCATCAGTATACCATCAGCATATTTGCTTGATCTGTTTTTGATCAGAAATGGCAAGGCATTAAGCCAGAAAGAATACACACACACATACCACTAAAACCTTCTTAAGAACTCAACTGAAGAAACATAATCACACAGTAACTACTGCTCTGGATCAGACCAGTGTTCCATGTAACCCACCCTCCTTTCTTCTAGGGTAGCTACAATTATTTTTCTAAATGAATCTTCAGATTATAAGTTCTGATCCCAAATGAATGGTAAATCAAATATAAGTCATCTTAGCCCCTTGAAGATGATCAGTGACATAAAGCAAGGTCTGTTAAAGAAATTTGTCAAGTTCCTTTTCTTACATGGTATCAATTAGATATATGAGCACATCATACTCCCCTATGCCCATAAGTCATGAATGAGCTTTGCTTAATTTGTGTGCAGCAGGTCCTGAAGTATGAGTTAGGAGAAGGCTGGCAAAAAAGGAGTGCACACAATCTGGGCTGGCTCCTACTGGTTGTTCTGTGCTTGCATGCATGTCTGGAGCGCTCAGCATTGGGAAAAACATTCCTCTAGGAATTTAAGCAAAAGTTATTCTCAGGTATTTCTATGCAGACAGGTACTTCTCTGCACCCTGCTCCCAGTAGGCTAGTTGGTAGCATGTACATAAATCTCAGCATACCAGACCTAGCTTTTTTTCTAGCAAATAGAGCTTGCAATTCTCTGTCCATTTTGGTAAAATCTCTCATTCCAAGAAGTTGAAATCCTGCCATTTTAAAAACTGGCTAAAAACCTTCTGATTATTTTACTGAAACCAAGATTATACACTAAGTGTGTATTTTCTAAAATATATGCTGAATTCACAAGATGCTCTCAGGAAATCTCCTATCAGCAGAAACGTACATTTTCTTATAAATTTCTGCTGGATGAAGCTTAAATAATGATCAGGTGAATACACTTACTGAACATGCTAAGATTACATGCCTCAGGCAGCACAGAGAAAATAATAAGCACTGCTTTTGAGGTGGAATGGGAACCATCAGAATCCACTTTGAGTTTCTCTTCATAATACTTATGAAATGCAGATGTATATCTTTTTAATGTTAGCAGAACTTAGAAAAGAAAATGCAGCAGATCAACTGTGAGTGTTAGATTTTAGTATTTCAACAGGAAAGCCTCAAAAACAACTAAGCATGAAATTTTACCTAGAGTCTTAATTTAGTCCTAAGGTATATGGGGTTAATTGAGCGTCCACAAGATACAAACATATCATTAAAATTTCCTTTCAGCAAAGATAAGTCAGCAAATTTTAATAAGAAAACCAATACCTGCAACAGGGGTCCTGATTTTCAACCTGTCGACCTCCATGATGAAGTCATCCTTCAGGAAGAGGAACCCAATGATGGAGAAGAGATAAACCAGGATGAGTGCTAGCACTGCAGTGAGGATGATGGAACGACCATTCCGGGTAACACTTTTTATCACGTTTAGCAAAGTCTCCTCTCTGTATACTAGATCAAACAGCTGGAAATACAATAATGTAGAGGAAAAAAATGAATACAAATGAGGCTACATAAAGAGTACACACAGATCCTACATAGGAACACAATTTGAACTATTGAAACATCCATCCATCCATGTTCTGAAGTGCTAATTTCATAAACATACAACTCACATTGATTTCAATGGGTGTTGGGGTTGCATATAAAGGAGGAAAGAATCAAGCACAGAACTTGAAATTTTAAGATAGCCTATGGCAAAATCGAGAGCTAAAAGGTATGCTTTATATATAGGAGCCTGATTCAGACTCAGGTAGTTGTTACCAACAAGATCCACTGTTTACTCATACTCAAAACCAGGCTAGATTAAAATTCAAAGACAATGTCTCCATAGTACAGATCTACATCCTCAAATTTATTTTTCTTGTTATGTCCCATCTGATGAACACGCATGGGTTGCATCTGAAAAACTCACTTGTGCAAGCAAGTCATTACATGTCTGTAAGCTGTTTCTTTGAGCTCATGGGATCATTTAAAAATTAGTCACGTGTGCAAGGATTTGGGCCATCTCTTTTTAGGACAAACTTAAATTCATTGCACTGTTTGTACAAAAGCCCAAACTTCCATTCTCATTTACCCTGCACTGTGTGCTTTCCTGGTATTTAAAGAAAAGTATACATGATGATAATATCGCTCTAAATATCAAAGGCTTAAAAATAGCAATTAAATGTGATAAGTGCTTTGCAAGAATCTACGGCTTTTTTCTCTCTTACAACTGTATTGATTTGTTATAGTGCTTTGGACTTTATCTATATTATATGTATTTCCTCTTCAAATCACACTGATTACAGATATAAAGTGACAGACTGTGATGGATCAAAATGGTCCACAGGAGAAGGTATTAGTCAAAATTCACAAGACCTGAAATCCACAGCCTTGTGAAAGGATAAATAACAAAGGAAGAAAGAGGAAAGACGGTTATCATTCATTCCATACAAGACAAAGCTTAAAATGAGGAACAAATACCAGAGTTGGGAATACTTCCACTACGAAGTGAACACCTGTAAGTAACTTAGGAATGTGGATAATTATAATATCCACACATCGTGAACATTTGTTCACAGCCATCACTGTAAAAAGTATATAAAATGTTTCCTAAACTACATGGCAAATCAGTATTTTACAGTAGAGAATCCCCTACTCACTGAAGGAGTAATGTGATTTGCTGTGCATTTTTGAAGGAGGGCATTACATAGTAGGAGAGATGCATCCAGGTGAAAAGGGCCCTGCAGTTAAGCCTCAAAATCTTGACTACTTTGAAGTCTGTCCAATCCTGAAGCTGACTCTGCTGTCAAGATATTGACTTGGAAACTGACTTCAGCAAGAGAGAGTAAGGGTTGAACCCCTAAATTCTGGAGTGCTTAACACACCTCTGTGACATGTTACCCCTATTTAGGAAGCTGAGAAAAATACAACAGCAGGATAGTGAACACATATAAATGACCACAATTTATTCTGTTTCCCTAAAAGTTTCAGTATAGAGCAAAAGGATTAGAAAACAAGAACAGTGAAACCCCTTTTACTGCCACTCAGCATGAAGGGAGCAGTTAGCTGAGTTTAGCATAATTTTGTACGATTCATTTTCACTGCACCTGTATCATATTATAAAAAGGCATTCTATCCGGGTAATGGCAACAAAAGAAAATTGAAGTGGCATATATTTAATGTGATGAATCTTTCTGTTACCCCAAGTAGTTTTCTTATGGCAACATTCTAATTACAGAGGGATGGGATAGTCGGCATAATACCAGTGGCCAATTCCTGCCCCAGACAGACCACAGCCTGAAGACCCAACTGACACAAGATACAGGAACAACATACGCCAAATAAAGGTATGCTGCGGAAGAACAGAAGAAAGGAGTGGGCTGTATGATAATTTTATGAAAAGAAACAGAAAACTGTCACCTCTAAAACAGATAAAATAACTCCTAACAGAAGCGGGTTCTAATGAAAACAGCAGCTCCTACAGGGCAGCAACACAACGGCATGCTAAAAATACACGATTTGGCTTGATTGTCAGGAAGAAATTGAAGACAGCTGCATGCGTGCAACGGTATTTTCTATTTTTGCAAAGTTTTCCCCTCCACAGAAGCACACACTTACCAGGAAACTGTAGAAGAATTCGTGCACACAGAGGCCCAGCATGCAGACCAGGACATATGCCACGTGATAGAGAAAAGCCATGTCCATGACGACCGCTCTGTAGCCACGAGTAAAAGTTCCCCGGTTTCCAACAAAGCTCACCAGAAACACTATTTTGTTGCAAAGCTGTGGGGGGTAAAGAAAGGCCAGGTTTACTCCGTAAGAAAAAATGCTGTTATTTATTGCTTGCATTGCTGTAGAATGAAAAATTCCGGATAGGCTACTTTGAACAAACACTCAACTTCTAGATGGCTGAAGTTCAAAAGAGACAAATCCAACTCCAAGACACACTGGGTGTGAGTGCATCAGACTAAATGGAAGTGTATCACCCCTTCACCACTGCACTGAGATCTCTACAACATTCATGAGAAGGCAGGGTGGGATTAACATCGTAAGGTATTAAACAACAATTGGGGAGTGAATTCCTACCAATTCCTACCAATTCCTAACAGTGAGTTCAGATCTGAGACCATGCAGGAGCAGCTATAAATGCAATTGCAAAGAGAACAATAGTAACACAACAGCATGTGTGGAGGTGGGAAAATCTCCCATTTCCTTCAGATCACATTTTTTCAGAATAAGATTCCTTTTAAACATACCAGTGTCATTTTTCAAGAATGGTTTTTATGCACCAGCAACAGATTTGCCACTGCTCCTGAGCTCTGCCTGCATGTGAGAAGTACTGCAGAAGTTCATAAGAAAGGGCTGTTTGGTAGTCCAGGACTAGCAATAAGGACTCCACACGTTTCTTCTTTCACAAATTTGATATGGCCAAGCACTGCTTGCTTGCCTTTACCTCGGACCACATGCCTGGGCATTTTTGAGCATGCAAAATTTTCACAGAATCAACTAACCTAATACTTTGCTGCCTGGTGCTAAGCTGAATTAGGGCTGCAGCAGTCAGGCAGAAATCTAAAATGACGACTTATGAGCGTGCCTGCCTATCCTACAAAGCTCAGTAAACACGCAAACACAGCCATGAATAAATTAAGAGATCTGGGAAAGGGCTGAGAGAATTTTTAATTTTGAAAACTTTTTTCAAAAATATAGATTTAGGCTCACAGAAACACCTGACAAATCTGTGTCAATTCTGCTGAGCATATTTGTAGAGAAAATTTTTCTTTTAACACAAGGAATTGTAAATGTGATTCCTTTTATTCAGCAATATTTCTTTGAAATTTCATATTGTTTTTATTTTTAAAATATTTACATGTGAACAAAACCAAATCTTTTTTTCTCAGCTTTTCTGCTTGCTGACATCACTGTTTCGAGATGACTGGAAATTATTTTTTTTCTTTGTGTTAACCAGTGAGCCTGAGAAAGAAGTTCTTTGCACAGTTCTAATTGAGGCCCTTAATATCTCTGCCTCTGCTGGAAGGGAAAATTCCGCTTGCTTTTTGAGTACTTACATTAGCAGCACCAAGAAGTATCAAGGTAGGACCGAGCCCTATTGTATATATAGACCTGAGAATAACAGACACCAGGAAGGGTCGAATGCCAACTGGCTTGGAGATGAAAAACAGCATTGCTGTACAAAGTGCCACAGCTATCCAGAGGAGGACCGAAATCAACGGAGAAAGTGTGCCTGCATGGAGAAGAATGGGAGAGCTGAGAAACGCATCTTTGGTGACTCAGTTTTTCACCACAAAACAGATCCAGAAGATCAATTCCTTGGCTCATACAGGTAAGACAAAGTGTGACTCATGCATCGCAACTGCTGACCGCGACTTACCCTAACTGCAATAAGAACTATTATTATCATAGTATTGTTGATTTGCACAGGTAATATAGTAAGAAGAGCTAATGAAATTTCCAATAAAATCTGCATAGTGCTCAGAGATGAAATAATTTATCCTGTTCCTGGAGCAGGCTACTAATTATCTCCCTCTTGCAGGGATCATTAGGACTCCTTTGGTCTAACTCGGCGATTGTTTGGCTGCAGAAATAGCTGGTTCTTGGGGTGGCACAGCAGTAGCACAAGCCACAGTGTCTCGTTCCCAACGCAAAGGGCACAGAGGCTGCCTGCTTTTAGAGAAGCAGCTTGCTGCTCAAGGGCTGCAGGCATTCAGCAGGGGCAGCTCTGCCTCTGCTCAAAAATCAGCCACTTGCCACAGTGGGGGGTGGCCATGGGGACTTGGGCAGAAGCAGCAGCATCTGCACTGCCAGGAGCTGCCGAACCACTGAGCCTTGCTCCCAGCGGGTGGCAGGTCCTTGCTCTTGCTAAGCTCCTGCAGGCACATAAGCCTTCAGAGTGAGGCTGGGCAAGGTGATGGCTCCCAGACTGTCCACGAGACTTGAGCGAAGCCCGTGCTTTCCCTTTCTCCTCTGCTTAAGGCTCTGGGAGCACACCATGTCGCTCTGATGCAAAAAGCACATTCAGATCTCGGGGTGCTGTCACACTCATACACTGACTTCTACTGATTAACTGAGAGCTCAGTGGCAGGGGAGAACAGAATAGAGAATTTAGTAAGGATCACAATAGGAATAATGGTATCTCTTTGGCAGCAGATACACAGCTAAGCAGCATCAGTGAAAACAATAAGGTGAGGCCTTGTCCTCAAAATTCAGATGGCATCCAAACTTTTCCAAAGTTCAAGAGTGTTTATATCCTTGGCAAGAGATTTAAGGGCAGCTCTGCTGGATAGTTTCTTTGCCAACAAGATCTGGAAATTTTTAACGGATCCTAAAAAATAGCTTCAAAGTGGAGCTGAAAAGTACGAGCGAAGCACTCGGTGTTTCTTTAATAAATTTTTCTCTCTTCCCTACTGCAGGTCAAATGATTTTGTGTCATGTAACACATGCAGATAAGCACAGGGCAAAGAAACCTCATCTGGAGTGCAATTTCGCTTATGCCGTATGATGTAAGAAATGCAGAAATCCATCCGAAGGCAGCAGCATTCCTGAGATGATTAGATCAGCCCAAGCACCTCGCACACGTGAATGTGGATTTGCACACAAGTGGAAGGGGGAAAATGTGAGACAAACTCCAGCTCCCAGATCAGTTTTTGGTGGAGACTGGAAGTAAGGAGTCTGCCTCGTGACCGTGCTTATCCCATTGGGCCACACCTATTGTTTATTGTTCAGAAATCTCTGCTGCTGCTGCAAGGACTGAGAATTGGAATCCTGAAATGCACTATCGCTGAAATCACTGGATTACCGGGGCCACTTTAACTAATACCATACAAATCTGCAGTTCCAAGTATTAATGCCTATTGACTGCAGACCAGAGGATTTCCTTGAGTATAAATTAGCTAAAAATTCAGTAGCTTAAAAGGTTTGTTTTTAACTCTTTATTTCTTCTCTTACACTCTGGCACATGTGCACTCTGAGCGACTCTTCGGCTTACAGGCAGGAAAGCACTGCATGCAAATGCATCCCATTTCCACAGCTGAACCCTGAAGACACAAGGCTGTGGAGCTCTCTGCACTGTGACCTGCAGAGCCCACCCTGCAAGGTGAAAGTGCAGTGTGGTCTCCATGCCAATATACTTTAATCTGCTGCTTTTTGTTTAGCCAGCCAACAGGAATGTTGGATGGTGCCAATTCTGGTATTTGTGAAAAACATATGCAGCTGGCCTGTTTCCAGTAGTGCAGTTCACATGCCATCAGACAGAAGTGACTTTCAGTCACATTACTGGCTAGACTGGACATGAATTAAAGATCCAGAGGTGAATGGATCTACTCCCATTACCAGTCTCCTTTATCCCAATTAAGCTTGTTTGGGATTCAAAGAGGCCACCTGCTCCTCTGCTGCATTTATTTAATGAAATTTATTGTTTGCTGCATTTCTGTGCCATGTGATGAAGCAGAGACAGAATCACATCTTTTAAGCATATTTTTATATAATGTTTTTGTCGTCTGCATCAGTGGCTCTTTTATTCCATTAAAATCATCAAATGTCAATGAGCTAGTTTTCATATCATCATATTCCACACATTTTAACATTTCAAGTCACTCAAATTGGTCGGTTTTAAGGAATCTCAGTCCCTATGCTGCCAGGTACCCTTCTTCAGCTCAGAAACTGTAACTGAATGTATGCATTAGTACACTGCAATCTGACAATAATTAAGCAAAAAAAGAAAAGAATTAGCTCAGATAATCTACACGATCTTCAGATCAGCTCCTGTGTTCTGTCTGTTTTGTTTCATGTCACACAGGACATGACACACTGAAGATCAACATCTCAGACAACATCTGGTTCCTATCTAGGAGACACTACACGGCTCCTGCAGAAACAAGCACACCTGAAGATACAGTTTTACACAATCATGTTACCTTAGAATAAGAGCAACTAAAATCAAAAGGAAAAATAAAAAGTTCCACTTGCCTTCATCTCCATCATCTCCGAAGGGATAGAACAGAGCAACTGCTAAATTGATGAATACAGCAAGGTTGAAGGAAATGCTTCCCCAGAGAGAGATGTGTCGTGAGAACCAAAATAGGAGTGGATTATCTAGAAAGTTGAGAAAAAAAAGCATTGAATGGGAAGAAAGCAGGCATCAGCCCAGTCAGTAATGGCCTCGAGGGAGTTAAACAATACAGATTAATGAAGAAAACTGAGGTAAACAAAACAAACATGCAGAACTTTAACATTAGCTAAAAGAGACATAGTAAACATAGGCTAGCCATAAAATATTGTTTCAAGCAGGATTTTTCATCCAAAACCTCCAATACAGTTCAATATATATGAAAGTTTTGCCTCAGCTGAGGTTTTACAACTGGACTTCGTGTGAAGGATTCTCTTTCAGACCTGGCTCTGAAACTGTAGCCTCTGTGTGTGGAAATATGGAGTCCAGTGAACAGCTGGATTTCAGGCATCCTGCATGCCAGGCAACCAGGAGACCCAGCACAGGTCATCCAGCTGACCCATTTGGATCAGATATGCAGATGATATTATTCAAAGAAAAATGGAACAGGCAAAGTTTCAGAACTGCAGTACTTTCCCCACCTCTATCAAACTAAACATATCTTGATCTACTATGAGGAGCAGATAAAATTTGGTCTGAGTGGAGTATGGTTCCATGAAAGCTATCTCCTGTACAATGCTCAGAAACCCAAGATTACCTGCTGAGCAACAACTCTGTACTATTAAAATAATATGAAGCTTTAAAAGGAAGCCAGGACCTTCAAATGTGAAGTACTATGTGAACACACAGAAGGAGACTATATTCCAAAGGACCTTTAACCAAGTTAAAAAATGCAAAATAGAGAAGTAAGGAAAAAAAGTGTTAATACTTTGTGTCCAGAGTCACATAAACGATTCAGCAAAAAGCCCAGGAACAAGATCAGAGGGTACTAAGACCCAGGCAAACACCTCACATTTGAGACTGTGCTATCATATGTTCAGTGAACATTCGAAAGGCGCAGTGGTGTGAGAAAATCCTTAGTCAGAGAAGTTAGCTATTTGAAGATGATGTATTCATATCAATTAGATTTTCAAGCATTGAGAGACTCTTGCAAATATGAAAAACATATTCTTGACTTACCTGCACCCAGCTAACTTTTCATATAGACTCCTTCAGCTGAAAATGACTGTCTAAATAGATTTTAATAGTGATTAGGTAAATAATTAGGTTGAATATGATTAAGTGATAACTTTGTGCTGTTGACTGCTGGGATTTAAGCATTTGGAGCCATTGCAGATGGCATCTGTCAATTTCAGCAATAGACTGCCTGGTAACAGACACTTGGCTAAACAATGAACCAAACCTAAATTTACATTATCTTTTCAAACAACAACAAAAAAACAACATGGAGACTTCTGGGCTGTTCCACTGATGAAATGAATTGAGAAATTTCTGTTCTGAATAAAAATAAACTAGTTTTCCTTGCTTATACCAACAGGGAGGTCTGGTTTATGTAAGTATAAGGTCCGGCTTTTTTAATTTGTGTTTCTCAAGCAAGAAAAAACAGACACACTATTGTCAGTGAAGTAATTTTTCTACAATCTGATGAATTTTATTCCCAAACAGACTGCAGTTAGGGAGTTATTCTAGAATCACCTATTTTATGCCTTTACTCTGGTCAGATTGTCAGTACAAATTTTCACCGTGCCACTAAGGAAAGTGGATCTGGGCCAGTAGGATTCATATGGAAAACTTTCAACTGCTTCTGAAAATTATAACTTCAGAACTGAAATTTTAAGGAACTGTATCCAACACTCTTGTTTCTTTCACATTAAGGATGCTGCATTAAGGCATATTGCTTTAAGTATCCAAACTCCCTGCTGCTCTGACCATAGATCCTGTTCTTCACTTCCTTCCTAATCAATTGCATAACGCTCCTGTGAGCTGCTAAACAGCTGATGTCTGCCACCCCAGCAGCATCTGCACTTTAGCAGTGAACAAAGTGATACATCCTACGTGTTTATTATATACACGTATACACATACAAGATATAAATTTCCTTTCTGTCTGTCAAGGATGTTAAATCAGTTTGTAGCCTTGGCTCTCTGCTCCAAATTCAAAGGGTGCAGCTGACAGTTGCAGAGCTGGCAGGAGCTCCCCATCCCTGGGACACTGGCAGGAGCAGCAGCTGCCCCATTCCCAGTGAGGGCCAGCAGCTGTAATGCCCACCAGTGAACAAAATGAGAAACTCATGTTACCTGGCTTGGTCTCCCTTGTAGCTTAAGCAAGTATATATGCCTCTCCCACTACCACAGTACATATACCAGGATGGGCTCACAGATGGGGACATACTGCAGCCTAGTCAAGCAAGGCTGATGTGAACTGGCAAAGGGGAATGGAGTCCATGGGAGTCACGCAGATTTAAAGCAGCTGAAGTTCTGCTGAGAGATGTTTTTAAGTGACTGACATTAACATATTTTTAATGGTCTTGTAGGAATCTGCAAACCTCAAATCTGCAGCTACACGTGGTTTTGTTATATATTAGAGGTCTTGGCTTAATTAGGTTCCACTCTACTGAGTTTACTGGAGCTACACCCTGTTCATCCATTCTTCCATTTAACTTTTGCAGTCCAGAACAGCATCTTGAACACATTATTTACATTAGTAGCTGCTCTATATTATGACTCTTTTATGGTGGCATGCAAGTGTCTCAGCTGGCCTACACTCTGTAGATCTACTCTCTCAAGTTCTGAGAAGCTTTGCCTGTTGCAGAGTGAATAGTGAAAAGCGTATAACTAAAATTGAACACATTTGAAGACTTAAAAGTGAGGTTTTAACATAATTGAGGAATTTTTCGAAATTACAGTACTTACTCCTAATTTTCTTTTGCCATTTCATCTCATTGTACAGATCTTCTGTCTGTTGGAAGAAGTCATTGACTTTGCTCCCTTGTTCATCTCTCTCTGTTGTATTGAATACCCGACTTTTGGATTCCCGAGTGAGAAATTCACAAATATTGGGGACAGGGAAGACAATCTGTTCCATTGTTCTATCATGACGAACAATCTATAAATAAAATCAACATATATTTTTTTCTCAGGATCAGTGACTTTTCAACAATTTTGTCACAGCTCTTTTTGCTCACAGCTTCCTTGTAATTTATAAACGAATGCATACATTATTTGTACATTACCAAAAAGTCAGTCAATGAATCCTAAAACATAAAGTAAAACCCCATTTCTACTTTCAAAAATCTGCTTGCAAATACAGTGACAAATCATACATCTCAACTGAAACCTAGGCCCAAACATAAAAAAATATTCCAGTTTAGAATGCTTCAGTTTTGCAGTGGATTGAAATGAAACTCTTCTACTAAACAGTGTAGAAGTTCAGAGCCTTTCTAATGGATTATGGAACTCTTCTTTCACCTTGAATTTATTTCTATGATGACAGAAGTTGCAAAGGTGAAGATGCAAAAAAAAGCACCTTGTTACTCAGAGAGAACCCATATCTTGTCAGTTTTTCTTTGCTTACTTGGGAAGAAACAAGGTCTTGCATTATTTGTGTTTCAGAGTCTACTGAGCCATCAGTGAGTGAGTTAGATTTTACTCCATTTTACTACACTGTCATACAAATTGCTTTCTTTTTCTGATCATGGAGTCTGCATTACATGTCAATGGAAAAATGGGTAGAAACCTCATTTTTACTTCTAGACCCATGTCTCAGTAGAGGCAGTATTATGGAAAAAAAAAAAAAAGAAAAAAAAAGATACTATAAGACTTTCAAATCAAACAAATGAGATATCCCAACATCAGGGAGCTGTATCCGAAATGTCTAACAGGTCAAGGAGTGCCTTCATCTAAAGAACAATCCATTTGATTTAGGAGCAATTCTGGGCAGAGTTTCAGTTTTCCAATCACAGTCCTGCATATCAGGACCTTCTTTTCTCTCTTATAATTCATATTTATTAGATGAGCATACTAAAAATCAAACTCATCCTAAGCCATTTTTAAGTATAACATATTCAAGCATATTTGCATTGGAAATGAAGGATAATTATTCGTCTGCCCAAGGGCAAGTGCATCATGTGAAACTGAACAGGCTACTTTGAAGTATCCTAGGTAAGCAGTTATTTCTCAGGCCAGTGGTTGTGCACTGGGACTGCGTGGCAAGTGAAAGACCCTGGCAGCACATCTTCAGTTTGGTCTGGGACTCAAATGAAGAGGTAGGCTTCCTATGGTGCTTCACAGTTAAAAAGTATGCCAGATAGCAGAAGCTCACAGAACAGAGCCTTTGCCAGAAAAATAGGCTTTGTCAGTTACAGTGGTCTTGATGTTTGAAGAGATCTTAGAAATCACTCTTGTAAGAATCTATTTGTCACATAGAAGCAGATCACAGTGCTTCTTTTGATGCCCACATCTGCAGCCTACCCAGAAAACTTAGTCACCCAATACTGGCTAAATAACTTAAGAGCCTCCAAAACATTAAAATACGTTAAAAGGTGCACTTGACTGCCCTCTAAACAATCACCACAGCCACAGAGCCAGCCGTGTTGCTAGGTACTGTGTCACCATCCCTGGAGGTGTTCAAGAAACGTGTAGATGTAAGACTCCAGAACATGGTTTAGTGGGCAATATTGGTGGTAAGTGGATGGTTGGACTAGATGATCTTAGAGATCTTTTCCAGCTTTGGTGATTCTGTGATTCTATGGTGTGAGCAGCAAAAAGATTGGTGGCTAGCACAGATAAGGATGTCAACAGTAGCCTACCTCAGTGGCAGCTATGGGCTCAAGGCACTTGCATCAGACAGAGCCATGCTCTTTTAAACAAATGCCATACTGAATGTCAACATTGCTTCAAAACCTCTTTTTACTGCAGCCAAACTTTTAATTCGATCAGTTAGCATCACTGGTTTAGAACTCAGGATTCTTTATTTGAGTGATGTATCATACAAAATTACTCTTGACTTCACGACACAGTTACTATCTACACTCATTATTCCACTAACAAAACATGCTCGATAACACAAAAGAAAGCTTTTGTAAAATGATTACTTGGAGTTACTTTTAATACATAATGTACCTATATAAAATAGCTACATTCCTTCTTCTCCCATAGCCAAAAGAACAGCACTTAACTTTCTTCTTCTCATAAATAATCCATATATTTGATTAAGCTTTGCTTTTCAGAAGTCTAAAGAGGGTTGACATGCCCTGTACAATATGCAAACTTGTCTCATACTCAATCTTCTAGACAGCAATTCTTACCTCTATCTGTGCTGTATGATTGGCGTAATAGCTCAAGGCTTCATCTCCTTCATCTGGATCTGACCCTGGCTTCAGCATCTGTTGCAATGTTTTATTGTGACGAGCCAACTAGAAAAAGAATAAAAATCTGATTTATGTCCTGCTATGTTTTCAGCTTTATCATCTCCACTAAACTAACACAAATCCTCCTCCCTCCATTCCCATATACTTATATGCTCAACCCAGTGGGGCTCTATCCACAGATAACAACAAAAAATGTAATCACTTGAAAACAATAGAAATAATATAGCATTAAAAACTTAGCAGCAAGTCTTTGGCTGAGATTTATGGATGGCAGCTTTGCCAGCAGCTTAGATGAATTTTGGAGGGTTTCTGACAAATAAAAAAAAACTAGATTGAATATTTCTTCTGACTTAAGTTTAGAAATAACATCTGCATACTTCAAAATAGGTAATTACACACACAATTATTTTTTTTTC
Organism: Lagopus muta; assembly: GCF_023343835.1. Lineage (NCBI taxonomy): Eukaryota > Metazoa > Chordata > Aves > Galliformes > Phasianidae > Lagopus > Lagopus muta. Next base: position 66,993,512 of record NC_064433.1, read on the forward strand.
TATTATTTCATGTGGCTAAGCTATTCTTCACCATGTTCTGGCATGGCATTACAGGGCTGCCATAACACAGGTAATTATTTCAGAGGCAACTGGACCTCACTAGCAGGCAGATATATTCTTAGTGTGCAATTTATATACTAAGCACACACATACACACATAAATATGCAACTCCTCATAAAAACTTTTACAAAACTGATACATAGACAATTCATAAAATATATCCAATCTTGCAAATATTTATAATATTCAAAACTGCACAAAATTGAATACTGAGAGTATCAGCAAACGCATTCATGATGTCTCTTAGGTCAGTGAGAAACAAAGACTTAATCAGGAGGCATAAGGAAATGTACTAAGCATGCAGTTTTCTCTACATAGGAGAGTGGATTTCACATAGCAACTCTGAGGTGTTTCACCAAGATTACAGATTTTCCCATTTTAAGGTGGAGGAAACTGTGACATGCAAATAGAAGGCTTACAGCCATCATCTAGGTCATAAGCATAACACAAACATTAGTACAACAGACTAGACACAGACAGTGGAAATGACAGGAACAAGGAACAAGGGATTAGACTGATGAACACCACATGTGGCTAAGAATTGCAGAAAGTGAAATAAAGCAGTATGCTGAGGAATTAAAAAGTAATTACAAACCTACAAAAAGCGTGTCAGAGATCAAGTCTAAAAGTAACAATGTAGCTAAATAGATATCATAATAATTTAACCAAAATATGATCACACTCATATGCAAGTCTCATATGAAAGCCATTTGCAAGTCTCACCATCCTCTTTTTACCCAAGAATGGTGGGAGTGAGGTACATACACAATTTATTCTATTTAATAAAACTATTTAATAAAAATACATTTTCTTCTGAATTTTGACATAAACTTATTAATTAAAGATAAATATTAAATAAAATACATACATATAAAAGAGAATACCTGAAAAGAATGTTCTGGAAGTATAAATGTATTTCCTACTAATTATTCATGGACAGAAACCTGCTTGAACCTTCCAGTAAAGCACTGAGCCAAAGTGACAGAATATCAGTCTTTTAAAAAGGCTCACAAGCAGATACTTCAGGGACACATGTAAAAATCATAGGGAGGACAACTGTAGAGCAATGTTCTTTCCATCACCAATAGATGTCTGTTTTGGATACCTACTTCTTGCTTTATCTGGTAAATATATAGGTAGTCTCATTACCTATACTTTGTCTCACACATCTTCCACTTATCAGTGGAATCAGGCATATATTCTCAACTAGTCTTTGCAATATGTCCACAAAAACTGTTTAGAAGGATAACCTGAATTAATCTTCTACAGATATCTTGCATTCCCCTCACCAGCATAATGAAGAAACAAGATGTGCTTGTGAAAACAAGGTAATTACTGCTTAAGAACTGCCTTTAAATAGTGCTACTACATTTGCTTTTCAGCTTTACTGAATGTCCCTCTGCTTCTGTACCGAAGAAAGGGCAAGCAAGAGCACCCGTTCACATTCTCTGTATCATTCATCATTCTGTACACTAATGTCATGTTCTGTCTTACTTATGCCTTCCTTAAATTAAAAAAATCCCTATCTTTTACATCCTTTCTCAAACTGAAGACTCTCTTACTCAATTATTTTAATTGTCCATCTCCAAATGCCATTTACTTCAGCTGTAACTCCTGAGATACACACACAAAAAAAGAACAGACTAGACAGAATGTAGTGATACCATTCTTGGAGTGAAGAATTAACATAAATAAAAGCATATATATTCCTTTATTTTATTTTTCATATACTGCAACACAGAGGAACTTTGCTTGCACATTGACCCCTTTTCTCTAATGTGAACCATTTAGATTATGAGCCTTCTAATAAGTGATAAATTAAGGATGTATCAATAATTCTTCTCATATTAAAAAGACTACCAGTTTGGAGAAAGGGACATACATGGATTCATAAATTCACATTAGCACTACAAAACTCTTCATTTCTAAATATATTTGAATGTATACAAAGAATTGGAAATACCCCTTATAAGACATACAGAATCTTAAGATACCAATTCTTGATCTGCTTTTAACTGTCTGTAACACTTTAAGTGGAAGCATGTCTTGAAAAACATCAGTAACAAAAGCTCCCTTACCACATGTGCTAGAAGGGAAAATCATCTCAGCCCTCTTGTGATGTAGTGGGACTGACCAGTACAGCACACCGACTTAACAGGCTGCTGGTGATCTGAGATGGAGCTGATGCAGTGCATACTTCACTATCAGGTTTTAAGTGAACAATAGCTATGTACTTTAAAACCACAGGAACATCCTGAGTCCTGAGTGGATGTCTTCACAGTCAAGCACCAGTGAAATTTATCTAAATCTGTCAACAGTAGTGCTAGACCACAAGTGCTCATAACATCATTTCTTTTACCTCCCATCTCCTTGTATCCACTGACCTCCTGCAGTCTATCTAGACCTTCAGAGAGTAGTCTCAGGGCAAAGGGTAGTTCTCTATTTTCTTCTTGCATTGCAGTTCTAATGTGCGATGGATTCTTCCAAGTTGCCACAATAATAAGTGCTGATAATATTTCTGTATTGCCAAATATACATCAGTGAAAGAATGGTGTGAATAGCAATCTTTGAAAACTGAGACGTAAAGCAGAAGCCCACAGTAACACTTAAGAACTGCTTAATAAATGCTATGCTATTTGGCAACTGCGGTGTTTTCTGAAGGGGTAATTTCATATCTTTCCTTTGTCTTGTAACAAACACAAAGGCAGACATGGGCAAATCGGACAGTGCCAGCAGACCTCCTGACCTGTATAGAACTATTTCTGAGATCAAAGAAACAGCAGTGAAAATAGCAATGTAGTGACAAACTGTAACATAAAATATGAACAGCTTATCCAAGCTGGTAGCACGCTCTAGGTGACAGTCTGTGACTGGCACATGAAAACTGTGCAAGCTCTGACTGATGTTTTTTCACATTTAACTGCTGTGATGTGGTTGTGTTGCTCCTGAAGTGCTGCACAAGTCTTATGGGGCAGCTGATGGACAAGACACTAGATGGGCATGGAATATAATGACTGTAGGAAAAACCACAGCCCCATGCAAGTTTGCAAGGTAAAGCTCAGAACGTGCAGTGAGCATAACTGATACAAAACATAACCTTTGCTAGAGACTGAATCTGCAGAGCCTGAAAAAAATCACCTCCGAGGAGGGAACTCTCTCAGTCATTCACTCATCTATCAACCATGCCAGTGATGATATTTTAAATGTCAACACTGTACTTTACTACTCACAAAGGCATTTAGGGAAGAGGAAGCAATAACATATAATGGAGCAGTGATTTCCAAAGAGGGGAAGTGTAAGGCAATATCTATATCAATAAAGATCATTTGGCTTTCCAGTCAGTTTCCAGGGAAGGATTGTTCTTCATCTTGAAAGACCTTTGCTTCAAAAATTTGGAAAATAGCGTAATAAACATCAGAACAAAATGCAAAAGATTTAGAACAGATCAAGAACACTGCTGTCATTAATAAAGAAAAACTAGAGAGGAATGACAGAGTTACAAGTAATAGTAAGTCTGAACTCATTCAAAATGATTCTAAAATCACATCAGATGGTCATTTGGGATTACACACATGATCAGCAGCATGGAAAAAGACAGCAGACATTTTTTGCCATCAACAATACATGCATTTCTTGCAAGCATTTTACTTGACAGATTTCCTGAAACATAAATGCAGTTATTTTAATGTTCCTCAACGAAAAAGTGATTTAAAGCCGTGAACTTTCATGCCATCAGACTCTCAATATTTCATTGACTTGGCTACTAGATTGGTGTGCCAAAATATGTAAGTATATATATACATATGTCTGCAGAAAAATTTCTGGGAAAAGACAAAGTAACTTTCCATTTTTCATTATCTCTGTAAAACAGAGACTCCTTCTGTATTTTTATGTGGACAGGTCAGTCCGTGGTTCTAACTCAAATGTTGTAGCATAGTTTGCAATGGAGGCTGACCTAGTACGCTGCTCAGAGAGTTGCCAAAATCCCTGCCACTTTCACCAGGCTTTGCTTTGGGCCCCCAAAAGGATAGGAGTCCTATAAATATGAGCTAGAAACAGCAAGCTGAAATCTGTGAGATCCATTTATATCAATTTCCTCTCTAACACTTTGAGACTACCAAACGTGTGGAATAAAGATGATATTTATGACTAGAACAGCACAAAGAGATCTAAATGGGTGAAGCTTAGTGCCTTGTAAACAGGTATTATTTTTGTGGAAGAATCAGTTTACTGGTAAAGTGTGAAATGTGTTACATTCACTCTCTAGAAAAGGCCAAAGAAGTGTGACTATAAGCTCTGGATAACTGCCTGAGAAATACAAACTAAGACACAAATAGTTTCTGTGCCATGAAGCACTTTATATTTAAAGCAGTTCTCTTCAGAAGTATTACAAAAATCTAAAAACCGGAGAAGAAAAATTCACTTCTGTATACATTACGCTTGCCACTATTTCTCTTGAATTTCTCCTCGCACCCATGAAGGCAGCAGCACAACCATCTCCTGGCACACAGGCAGGCCTGGAAGAGCAAGGCAGCAGCTGGAGCAAGTGCTGACTTCTGGGGTTCACAGCAGCAAGGGAACTGGTCAGGCTTGCATGCTGCAGCACTGCACAATGCCTTCTCTTCCCTCACCCCATGCTCCAACTTCAGCTTGCTAGCTGGGCCAATTGGTCTTGCCTGGCATGCCAGTGCACAGAGAGGACAGTCCTGGAAGTTCATGACTTCTAGACCTTGGGGAAAGTGAGGTAAGAGCTGTTTGCAAAGACCTGATATGCAATGAGTGAGATCAGATAGATTTGTTGTAAATTATCTTCATACCTATTCAGTAAGGAGACATACTGTAGCATAATTCACAAGCCTAAAAGCCACCGCTCTTTCACCAGGGAGAAAATAGACAGAATCTAACTTATAGCAGGAGCAGAATATTGTATCTGTTCAGACTGGTTTCACCTTGCTGTGCACCGACTTGTGCTAATTAACAGCTGCAGTCCCTTCCTCTTTTCCCCAAGTCCCTTGGCTCCCAAAGTCGGGCTGTGTGAGACCTGGAACCGCCAAACCTCTTCAGTGGGGGAAACCCCAGCCATCCCACCAAACACTTCATTTTCTACTTAGACAGAAAGAAAAAAGATCTGCCTGAGAACTGACAAGAAAACTCCCAAGGACTGAGAAATAACACAGAGAGAGAGTCAAGGGAGTAGCAAACAGAATGGGTGAAACCCACGACTGGACAGGAGACAGAAAATGAGATGCCCTTCGTCTGAGTGTCAGGGCCTCACCACACTCCAGCTCCCTGCCAAGGGCAAAGAAAACACTCATATTCCAGTGGTAAACAAAGAGAGAGAGAGAGAAAGCAAAGAAAAAAGAAATGTCATTTTAACTATAGCTGAGCAGAAATTTTTATTTCAGCTGGCTGTACTAACAGTAGTAACAACTTCTCAACTCCCCATGCTCCAATCAAAACTGAATGGTGCTTTCTGCAATACATAGGGCAACTTCCTTTCCAGAAGTCATTACAGTTTTATAGAGCGGCACCTTTGCACTCTACCACAAAGCAATCTGTTAACAAACATTAGGAACAGCAGGGATGGAGCAACGGGAGACTCTCAAATCAAGTATTCATTGATTTCATTTAGAAGATTATACTGTACAGAGCAACCAAAAGGGTTTCAAGTTAATCTTCTCCTGATGGCTAGCAGTACATGAATATGGCCCTGGGTGGTCCAGACTCTGGATTCTGTTGCTGGGTCTTCCACAGCCTTGTGTAACTTCTAAGGCATCACCTCTCCTTACTGGCCTCCATGTGGCATGCACTAAAATTTGTGGATAATAGTGAACTACCTCACAGGGTAAGAAGAAATAAAACACCTTGACATTATCGCGTAAGAGAAACCATCACAGTTAAGTGATCTCTATCATTATTATGTTTGCAGCCCCCACAGTAATTTTATTGCTATTTCTGATGTGGTTTTGCTGTTCTTTTATCCTTGATGAAAGCAAACAGAAGACAAAATGACTTGCAAAAATTTCAACGAGCTTTACTTCCATTTGTCTTCTTTACAACTTCTCAATTTCTTTCAAAGGCAAAGCTTACTTGCAAAAAAAAAAAACAAAAAAAAACACCAAAAAACAAAAAAAGAAAGAAAGAGGGAGAGAAAGAAAGGAGAAAGTACTATGCATGTGGGGAAAGTTCAGATCTGCTGACAAAACGTGTTGAAACCAAACAAAATTTACCTGGGGGAGGAGAGGGCATCAACAGCTCTTAAAGATACACACATACTGTTACAGACAACAGCGTCAAAAGTAGCCTAATTGGCTCAATGCATACATGGGTTACATCTGTTTTTTGGTGCACGCTGACCATTCTGAACATAAGATGTGGACAGAAGTGCATGATTCAGTGTTCCAATAGATGAGAGAACTGTACCTGTAGACAGCCTCCTGCAAATACTGTAAGCAAAATTTTGAGGAGTACAGGAAAGAAGGACATATGGAGATATTGGAAGTGTCAGACATGATTATGGGAAGATAACAAGACAGTTGAATGGAAAAGGAAGACGAATAGGGCTTTACCTTGTAATAGAAAGCAAGACTTCAGCTACATGCAAAGTGTATGAAAGGCTGACAACACTGCACATAAAATAAGACCTCATTAATACGCTCATCAACATGGTACAAACTCAGTCTGACAAAGATCTAGAACAACAACAAAGCAGCAAGTTGTTGGATATGGATCCCAAATCCATACACCAAGAGAACTGCTCACCTCTGAAAGCCACCAACACTTTACACACATACAAAATAAATACATGAACTTGAGATAAGAGAGCTGTGAATGATATGGCCTTTGAGGAAATCTCACAAATCCTTTTTGCTTGCTCTCAAGCACTCAATTTCCAGCTTCTCTTCTTACTCAGCACAGTGATTTTTTGCAAAATATTCATCTACTGCTATCTAACACATGGCTTCTAAAGAAAGGAAGGCTAGCTATCCACACAAGTAAAAGGAGAAACTGCTTATGACAGATGTCTTTAAGCCCTAGAAATGACAATATTTCCTTATTTCAGCCATAGGAACAGATTTTGACTGCCAGACAACTTTCCTTCCTCTGGCACCAAGTGCAGAGGATAAAGTAACTCATGGTTTAATACTTTCACAATGGGCTCAAACTTTTCTCCAGAGTCTAACCAAACTAATCAGCCTTTGACTTGAAGCGTGAGATTTGCACCATCTCCAGGTCCCTCCTCATGTTTTCCCACCTTAAGCTTCATTTCACGCACTGGCAGAACAGTTCTGTTGTATTTGTACATTGTGATTCCCTGATCTGGATGCAGCTCATCAGCCCAGTCTGTAGCACACCCACCAGCTGTTTCATGCTCTTACGTCATGGAAGAGCGGCACTGTACAAGCAGTTCTACAAGCTCAGATAAGTCAGCTACTGATCAGCAAGGCAGCTCAAAAGTAAAGCGGCATGAGTCCTCAGTCAGCCTCCACAATTAAAACACTTGAGATATGGTCATTATGTGGCCCTCATACTTGTTGTATCCATAGTGAAGCAGTAGGTCTGTTTATAGACAACCCGGTTAGCATCCCTCCTGGACAGGTATTTCCATAACACGCAGAAAAATATAACCTTGTCATTTATTGTCAAAACCATGTCAGACTAAAGTAGCATGTAAGCAGCTGAAGCTGCAAGCTCTCTAATTCACAAAAGAGATGAATTTCCTAATCTTTACAGAGGTCTTCATACCTTGTGGGGTACAAAACAGGACAGATGCCAAGTATGGAGATGGACCATGAATGAGAGATGTCTCCCTTCATATAATTACAGATTTTCTATTTTTTCCAATCACGCTGTTGAATGTTTGCCCAACCCTTCAATTAGAAGGGAAAAATGTCTTTAAAAATAATTTAGGGCATAGGAATAAAGAGAAGAGAAATTAAAATAGCAAAGTGCTCTTTCCAACTCTGTATTATGGCTACTATTCTCGGGAGAACAGTTTCACCT